>NW_024096902.1:0-697701 GCF_016545835.1 Crotalus tigris
TGGCGCCCCCAACGAAGTTCAGCTGGACTTCTCCCTGTAGAAGTGAACGGTGTGGTGCGATAAGAAAGGAGAAAGTCAGCCAACCTGTGATGCCAGTCCCCGTAGGTGAGTCTCTTCAAGGCGTCCTTTGCAATGCGCACCATGCGTTCAGCCATACCGTTGGTGGACGGGTGAAAAGGCGCAGACGTGGCATGACGAATCAGGTTTGCCTGAAAGAAAGCTTGGAATTCGGAGGAGGTGAATTGAGGGCCGTTGTCGGACACGATGACATCTGGCAGCCCGTGTGCAGCAAAAATCCCCCTCAGTACCTGAATAGTCTTTGCAGTTGTGGTGGATGAGACAGGCACAACCTCAAGCCATTTTGAATGGCTGTCAACAAGGACCAAGAAGAACTGGCCCTGAAAGGGCCCAGCGTAGTCAATGTGCACCCTAGACCATGGGGACTGTGTTTCCTCCAATCTATGCACAGTGCACCCTAGACCATGGGGACTGTGTTTCCTCCCATCTATGCACAGGAGCTTGGGGCATCTCTGGGCGATATCGTTGGCAGAGGTGGCATGCGTGCACCTTAGCCTCAATATCTTTATCTAAAGCAGGCCACCACAAGTGGCTTCGTGCAAGAGCCTTCATACGGACAATGCCAGGATGACCCTCGTGGAGGGATTCTAAGACCCTAGTCCTCATTGAGGTGGGATGACAACTCTGTTTCCCCAAAGCAGACAACCCTGAGAAAGGGACAGTTCGTTTCTTTTGGACCAGAAACTCTGAAACTCAGGACTAGGGCAGTGCTCAGGCCACCCGGACAGGACCCAGGAGCGGACACGTGAAAGTGTGTGATCTGTACCTGTTTCAGCGGTAACATCCCTGGCACTAAGAGGGAGCTCGGGCAAGGCTTGGATTGATAGAATGTTGACAGCTGGCGCGGGGTCAGCTTCTACTACTGGCAGAGGCAACCTACTGAGGCCATCAGCATGGCCCATTTCTTTCCCAGGCTTGTGGAGTAATGAAAAATCATATGCAGACAAGAAAATAGACCACCTAAGCATTCTAGGGGAAATGATGTGGGGAGTCTGCTTACGTGTGGTAAACAGTCCCAGCAGAGGCTTATGGTCAGTGAAGACCGTGAAATGCCTGCCATATAGAAAATCGTGGAATTTTTTAATTCCAGCAACAACAGCCAGAGCCTCCCTGTCTATCGGAGCGTAGTTGCGCTCGGCAGAAGACAATGTTCTGGAGTAGTATGCAATAGGAACCTGAGTTCCATCAGACCTGAGGTGACTCAGGACAGCTCCAACCCCGTAGGGGGATGCATCACAAGCGATGCACACAGGAAGAGACTCGTTGAAATGTGCAAGAACACTGTTAGAAGTGAGCAAGGCCTTGACTTCTTTAAAGCAAGCCTCATGTGCTTGTGACCACAGCCACACAGCTTGTTTGTCTAGTAGCCTGTGAAGAGGCTCAGCTACACTAGCTTTATGTGGAAGAAAAGAATTGTAGAAATTCAGGAGGCCTAGGAAGGCCTGAAGTTCGGCCTTAGACTTTGGCCTGGGTGCTTGTAAAATAGCAGTTAGTTTGGATTCAGCAGGATGAATCCCAGCAGCATCAATTTTGAATCCCAGAAATTCAGTAGAAGGCACCCCGATCTTGCATTTGTCTTTTCTGAGCTTGAGGCCTGATTCCCTGAATCTTAACAGGACAGCCCTAAGTCTTTCAGCTAGAATGTGTGTGGAGTCTCCTGCAATCAAGACATCGTCAAAGTAGGGGCAGACCCCTGGTATACCTCGTAGTGTGTTTTCCATTACGCTTTGGAAAATCCCAGGAGCGACATTTACTCCAAACTGTAGCCTTTTTACTTTAAAGGCTCCCCTGTGGGTCACATGGTCTGAGCTATGGCAGCATCATCATCAACAGGCAGCTGTTGATATGCTTGAGCTAGGTCAAGCTTTGCAAAAACACGCCCCCCCTTGAGAGAGGCCAGGATTGACTGACCACAGGAACAGGATAGCATGTTGCTGCATGCCTATTGAGTGTGCATTTGTAATCACACAAATGCGAATGTCCCCATTGCCTTTAGAGGCGTGACAATGGGGGTCTCCCACGGGCTGGAATCAACAGGTTCTAGGATTCCCTGTTGGATTAGTTTGTCTAATTCAGTGTCAATCTTACTTTTTAAAGCAAAAGGGACCCTTCTTGCTTTAATCCTAATGGGAGTGACAGTGGGGTCTAGCTTTAAGGACACAGGTGGTCCTTTGAATGTGCCCAGCTGGGGGCTGAAAACATCTGCAAATTCTTTGCAGACTTCCTGTAGGTCGAGTGTTTGTAAGCTGTTGAGTCCTGTGACGTGTATCCCCAGGGCCTCAAACCAATCGAGTCCTATGAGACTCGTTCGTTCACCCCTACTACTAATAAGTCTAGTGGACCTTCAAAACTCTTGTATTGCACGTTAAGGGTGGCCTCCCCCTTAACACACACTCTTGAGTTCTGAAAATCTGTTAATACAATATCAGAAGGCCTTAACTTGGCCTTAGACCCACTACTGGAACAAATCTTCCTAAATGTATGCAATGAAATGATGGACAGGGCAGACCCTGTGTCTAGTTCCATAGATAATGGAACCCCTTGTAGCTTCACGTTGAGTGACAGCTTTTTCTTCATGGGCTTGTGTGTGCCTGTTCTACAGATGCTTCTTCGCGAAGCGCAAAAACCTACCCTATTCTGGCTGGGGAATCTGGTACCTTTCAGGCGTTCTTCTTGGGGTTGTGCCTTTCGTCGGCTCAGACACACAGCTGCAATGTGCCCTTGTTTGCCGCATGCCCGGCAGGTAGCGGAGCGGAACTTGCAGTCGGTTCTCCTGTGGCGACCTCCACAGCCGATGCACTTGAGCAGAGCCGAAGAGCTTCCCTTCTGGTTCTCTTCCTTCGCGGGGTGTAGACGGTCGACTTCCTCGTCCGGATCCTCCTCGGAGTTTCGTCGGACGTCTTCCTGGTGCACGGACGCACCCTCTGCACTGTTTCTGATCGGCCGCATGTTTTTGATGGCGCCGCCTGCTGCTTCTTCTGCGGTGACTTCCCTTAAGGCGTCTTGGAAGGATAATTCTTCCTTGGCAAAAAGTCTCTGTTGTAGCTCTCGATGCCTTAGCCCGCACACGAATCGGTCCCTCAGTCGTTCCTCGAGGTCCTTGAACTCGCAGGGCTTGGCGGCCTTCCGTAGCGCGGCGATGTATTCCTTGGCTGTTTCACCGGACCGTTGATCCCTCTGCTCGAAGGTGTGGCGCCATGAGATAACGGACACCTTGGGGTGGAAGTGCTCTTTCAGCAGCTTCTTCAGGTCTGCGTAGCTTACAGACTCTACTGGAACAGGTGCTACAAGATTTTCTGCGATTTCGAAGGCGTCTTGGCCGCAAACGCAAAGCAGGGTGGCGGCCTTCAAGCTATCTTCCCTCACTTGGTTTGCCTTGAAGTAGTTCTCCATTCTGGATACGTAGGACTCCCACCGCTCTGGATGTGAGACGTCGAATTCCGAAAGCCTTCCGATTTTCGCCATCTTCGGATCTTCAGGAGACGGGTCTATCAGCCAGCCTACCCCCGAATGCGCACCGGATTGGCGGGTAGCTGCCGAGTCGACGCCGTTCCTCTTCCGCCGCTCAGGACTCCTCGGGTAAGCTTACACTTCTTCCTTTCCAGGTAGTGCAAGGCATCCCACCTTCGTCGCCAGTGTTGCGTCCTTGGCGGGAAAACAGACACGAGAAGCAGCTGGAGTTCTCAGTTTCTTTTATTCAGCGTTCAGCTTACAGGAAGATGGCTTCAGCCTCGCCCAAACGCCTCGCAGCCTCTTATATAGGCAACTCCCGGGTAAATGGGTTACTTTTCCCGCGCCAGCACCCGCGCATGCGCACGGCGCTGGCGACAGCCTGTCTGGTCCCGGGCAGCTTTGCACCTGCCCGGGACTGCCTGCAAACGCCCGAGCCGTTTGCAAAGGCTCGGGACATAACACTGACTATGGTTCCAGCTGCCTTGAGATCATTGACAAGATCCTCCTGTGTAGTTCTGGGTGATTCCTCACCATTCTCATGATCATTGAAACCCTACGAGGTGAGATCTTCCATGGAGCCCCAGACTGAGGGAGATTGACAGTTATTTTGTGTTTTTTTCCATTTGCGAATAATCGTACCAACTGTTGTCACCTTCTCATCAAGCTGCTTGGCGATAGTCTTGTAGCCCATTCCAACCTTGTATAGGTCTACAATCTTGTCTCTGACATCCTTGGACAACTCTTTTTGGTCTTGGCCATGGTGGAGAGTTTGGCATCTGATTGATTGCTTCTGTGAACAGGTGTCTTTTATATGGGTAACAAGCTGTGATTAGGAGCACTCCCTTTAAGAGTGCTAAAAGACATCTGGGAGCCAGAAAACGTGCTGATTGATAGGGGATCAAATACTTATTTCACTCATTAAAATGCAAATCAATTTATAACTTTTTTGAAATGTGTTTTTCTGGGGGGGGTTGTTATTCTGACTCTCACTGTTAAAATAAACCTACCATTAAAATTATAGACTGATCATTTATTTGTCAGTGGGCAAACGTACATAATCAGTAGGGGATCAAATATTTTTTCCCTCACTGTATATATTCCCAAACCCATACTTGCATATGCTTTCCTTGGATCCTAGATAGTCACTAACAAGCTATTCAGAACAGGAAACAGAAAGAGCTGGATTCAGGCTTTCAGTTTTCCTTGTTGGTAAACCATCTTGCTGCTGCTACTTCTGTGGATCAAGGCTATAATCTTTAAGGGAATCCAAAATCATTATTCCAAAATCAAAAGGAAAACAATTTTTCCTTCAAATAGAATGTTGAAACTGAAATTCCAATTCCCCAAGGACATCTTCCTCTGTGAAAGAGTTTCCTCTGTTTCTGCTAGATCAGTGGCAAATTGCATTTCCAAACATTTCCATCTGTTGCAGTTGAAGTCCTAGAATACCAGGTCAGGAGTCTGATAGAGAATATACTGTATATAACAATTGTAGAACAGAATGAAATTAGCAGAGTTAACTTGTTTCATCTAACTTCTTTTTTCCTCTGGTCCCTTAGGATGTTGGACTCAGGCTGATTCTTCCCTCCATCCCTTTTGGATTTTAGCATTTTTATAGACCATTTTGGGATTAAAATGAGCTTTTACAGCTGGGTAATAAACTGAATCAATGGAAATATTGACATAGCACAATAGTCCACAATATGGGCACCAAACAGGTGTCACTTTAATTACTCTCATAAAAAAAAACCTTTTGACAACTTAAAACAGCAACCCAGAGGTTGAAATGCTTCATTATATGTTATGATTCAATCAAACTAAAGACAAGTTCTTCCATCCCTGTAAATTATTGTGACACAGAGAGACAGTGTGTTCTATAAATACAAAATTCAAGAAATAAGTTTCTGAAAGTATATTTTCACCAAATGTTGCTAAAACTGGTAGTAGTCTAAGAAAATGCATTTTAATATGAGATTGCCATCATGGTTGGGATGAGGAAAACAGACCCATACTTAGCCATGAACAGCACATCAGAAACTGTGGAAAAGCAAGCAGCTAGCATGGACTGAAAGACAAACAGAAGGCAACACTGAAAAAGAAACAGGAATTTGGGACTGAAACACAGCTATAAATATAAGGCTTATGCAGTCATTCCTTAAATTCTATTTTTTTTTTTAAAAAAAAAAGTAAGGTAGTTTTATTTTTTTTTAGTTTTGAGAGAACTAAATGACATCTGTAGACACAGTAGTTCCCCCGTGTTGGCAAATCTGAAAAAAAATTCAAAAAGAATAATGGAGGTACCTTTGTACAAAGGGAATCTGCCTAAAGGTAGGATGGGTAAATGAAAGGTGTGCAGGTAGTCCTTAACATATAACTGTAATGGAGCCTGCCTATTATAGTCACATGTCGTGGTTGTAAATTGGATTGGTCACTTGACTTGATTTTATTACCTTTTTTGTAGCAGATGTTAAGGGAATGCAGGGGTTGTTCAATGAATACTATGGTCGTTCAATGAATCCATTGCTTGCTATGGTGCAGTTTTGTCCAAAATCGGAGGTTTCGGCAAAACTGTCACAAAATGTGGTCATGTGACTGTGGGACACTGCAAATATCTATAAGATCCAATCTGGGTCGGTCAGAGGTTTCGTCGAGCTTTTGGACTCATGCTGGAGTCCATCCTCAGGGAATTTCTCTCTCATCACACAGTTAAATATTTATACAGGCAGGTCATAATCTGAGTCTGCAAGCATGACAAGGTCAATCTATATTTGAAAACCAGCTTTTAGGGATTATATCTCAAGGTATAGATTTTGCAGATGGCTATCAAATAACCAATCAGAAATCTATTTTTATGGGATACATCCCGCAATAATGCTGCAGTAGACTTATAGGTCATCGGTAGGATTTGCTGGTTTTAGAAATACTTCTGTCAGGAAGCTGTGAAAAGTACAAGTTGTGGTATTCTAATTCTTTAAAGCTTAGTCCAAAGAAGAGCTAATCTAAGTACTTGCCTCAAGCTCTTTTCTAGAATCGGTGAAGTAATTGTTTCCCTTGAGAAAAAAATGAATCAATTCTCTATAATTACACTAAACCAATATTTTGGAGAGTAGATTTACTTCTGTCTATCTTCAGTTCCCTCTTTCCCTCTTGCTGTGGTTTGTAATTGTTAAATACATAATATTTAACTGAATTTCTTATAGAAATATATTTGAAGAGACCCGGAAATAGAGGACAGAGCACATATATTATTTGAATGTCAGCTGTATAAGAAAGACATCAGTATTTGGACCGTACATTAGATGGACACTCTATTGATATCTTTACATTAAAATAACTCCGGTGAGCTCAGAACCTCAAAATTACATATAACCTGGCCCTTTATCTGAGCAAAACAGTACAATTGAAAACTGCATATGTAAATCTGATTGGAATAAATTGTAGGAGTGACATAGAAATAAGATTTGCATTTTCTTTGATTTATGCCTTTTACTCTGCTTTGTAACACATGGTTTTTACTGTCCTGTATTTTACATTTTAGATTCAGGTACAACCTAATAGTTAATCAATGAAGTATTTGTTATTATTGCTATTATTACCTCTTGCTGTGTATCGCCGAGAGACATTCAGAGGCACCTCACCGAACAAGACAATATATGCAGCTTCACTTGTTCAGGCAGAGTTTTATGCTACGGAGATGGAGCTTAACGTTTAAAAGAGAATTGCCCTGAAGATTGTTTTGTGTAACAATTTATATGCTAACCATGTGTGTGCACTCTTGCTCCTTTCTACCTACAGTGATAGTTGGCTTTCCTTGTCGGGTGTTTTAGCAGATTGGCATATAGTTTTATTTGGAGGCTTTTCCCCCAGTAAGATCCCACACACATTCCAGAAAAGAAGATGTTGGCATACTTTCATAGCTAAAAATATTATTTATATTATCTTACTGCAAATATAAATATATTAAACACCACTTGACATCCACATTTGTTATTGTCTTGACATCATAAAACCCCAAAGGGGAAACCAGTTATATTCCCTTGTAGTGTTGCCAAGCATTGATCTGTCTTTGATTTCCCATCTGTGTTCAATATGTCCAAACATATCAGCCTGCTAGGGATGCACTAGATAGTTGGGTACATCACCTGTTCTGTTTAGTAGGGCAGAAGCCAAAGGGGCCTAAGTGGGGGGGGGGCTTAAACCAGAGCTATAAAATTTTCTGTGATAATAAGGAAGACAGAGCCTTTAACCCACAATCATTTGAAATACAGCCAAGCATCACATATGCACTATGTTCTCAAGATACAGAAGGGATATGAAGTCAGCAAAATGAACATCAGCCCCTGATTTTGGTTATTTGAAGAGCAGGCTCAACTTTTTCAACATGAAAACATTGTACGAAGCAACGCTCGATCAAAAGTGCCTCTCTGTTTTGATTGCATCTTACAAACATGTGAAGGCATTTTGTTAATGTGGTTGGGTTTAAGCCACAGCAGGACTAATCCATACAGGGCAATGACATGATAATTCCACGGCTTGAGGGCACACAGGCAAATTGGATGATACCTGTCCTCAGTCTGCTGTACTGAGAGGATACCAAATCTCTCCTGTTAGCTGGTACACATGTTCAACCTCTCCTCTATCTCCTGTTACTCACTGAGAGGAATAGCCCAACACAGCCTTTCTATATAAGCATACTTGAATAGAATAAAGGCTTACACTCCATCAACAGAGATTGGAGAGATGGGCTGAATGTTTTTCTCACATCCGGCTTCCACCGATCACCTGTTTCTACCAGCACTTAGAGTAGCAAGACAACTCAGTGGTAAAGACTGCACTCAATTTCTGGAGATGTGACCATACCCTTTCTCCCCCCCCCCATTCCCAATCTAACCAACAGCCCTGTGATTTCTGCTATATGGCTATGCTAAGCATCTGAGTTTAGCTGGCAGTGGCAAAGTTGATTTGGTGTTCTTACCTAAAGCATAAAATAAGGAAAAATATTTTTTGGTGCCTATGCCAAGAGAACATGTTATGGTTGACCTATCCAACAGATGAATTTTCTATCACTAAACTGGCTTCTCTTATAGCCCAGCAGTACAGTCTATAGGTAAAAGAACTGGAAATTGATAATAGCCCTGCCATTTGTGTCTGATATTCTATTTCCATATCCCATTCCCAGCTTCCCAAAATTTTTACATTCTGTTATTAGTCACCTAATGAGATAAAATAAAGATGTAAAACTGACCCCCACATTTGCAGCTCTCTTGTATTCATGAGTATGCCAACACAAGTTTAATCAGCAGATATTTGAAACGCACCAACTATATCCTAAAGCTATTTCAGATAGGCTAGAAAAAGTCCTGCCAGAAATTTGGAGAAATTGCTGTTGATGATCTGTTCCCCAACTGGAGCACCAATGTCATGAATTTCAAGTGATATACTTCCCAGTCAATATATCAAAGGAGTATCAACTTAGGAAAGATCTATCTACTGATCTATCTATTGATCTATCTATTAAACTAGATAGATCAACAACTTGAGTTGACATCTCAGATTTCCTAAGAAATCACGTTATCAGTTTATCATTATCCTTGCTCTTTTGCTGTTCGATCCCTACGATACAGGGAGAACTCTGTTTGAACCTTTATGACCAATCATGACCTTTTGCAAGAAGAAATCTTAGAACAGTGAAACTTTGCCTAAATTCAATTAATCTTGTCTGATTAAGCCTGGAACAGACTCTTCATCATCCAAGACCCAAGAGATTACAACAGGACAGAAGGGAGTCTAATGTTAGTAAGAAGAATAATTATATTAAGCCTGCTACTTTCTCCAGCTATTGGCAGCATAAGTCAATGTTGACTTGTTTCAAGGAATGGGATCTGCAGGCCATTTGCTCATACTCGGCATGCTGCTACTATGACAAGCAGCTGCAGTTGCAGTTGGCCTCTCGCTGGGGATTTCAGAGTCAACCCGCCCACACTTCTCTGGGGGAATCACACAGGACAAGCTGCTTGTGCTACATATTTTTCCATTTCATATCCATTCTTGCAATTCAGCACATTCAATAATCCACGTGGTTGTCTCTAACTTCCATTTCTCCCGGTGGATTGTGATGAGATACCTAACAAAAAGGCAGCCACTGCAGAGAAGGTTTCTCTTCTCAGCAGCTCAGGGCCTTCAGATGGTTAAAAAACAAATTGTTTTCTCAGAGTAAAAATATGCAGAACTTTAACAAATAAAATTTATTTTGTTGTCACTAAGTAATGATAAATATTTCCAGAAATGGCATGTTCCCCATATATTATAAAATCCTTTTGTTGGAGAGATATCCTCTGGGATACTGAAGGGAAGCTTGCATTGATGCCAAGAAATTAGTATCACAGCTTTGTTTAATGAAAAGGTCAAGAAAGTACATGATAGCAGCTAGATTTCTTAAGACTCTGGCTCGGGGATCTTTCAAAACTCTTCAGTAGATGAACAAATAGACCCCTTTAATCAGAAGTTGCCAGCTACATACATTTGAAGGTGGGGGAGGAAGCAGTTTATAAGTGTGGAGGTACACTATTTTAGAACTGCATTTAAAAGAAATAGATGGAAATGATTATGCGTATTCACATCGCTTTTGGAATAGCAGGCTTCAACATCCTGCTTTTGCAAGCAGTAATCCTTGCTTCTGATCGTCTTGCTGTTGGAAATTACTTTGGGACTCAAAGCATTTGCTCCCATGGTTACCATTTTTTCTCCCTAAAAAAATCAAATTCATATTCATTTATTTAGGATAAAACTATTTTGTGGAACCAAGTCCTAGGTAATTATGCATAACATTTCAATTTACATGATCAATACTGCGTTTTTATGTGAATCTTTTTTGCAATAAACTCAGTGGAATTTATCGAACAGATATAGAGATGTTGGGAAACCTGTAGTCCTCCCAGTGTTGATAAATGGCAAGTTTCATCATTGCTTAGAACTGTCCTGGTTTTCTACAACCATGGACATCCACAGAGGGAGAGGTGTGTGGGTGTGTGTGGGTGTGGGTGTGTGCACGTGCAAACAACAAAGCATGTCACGATATTTTGACACAAATTCTTCCCTTTTTGGATTTGTGTCATATTGTTGTAAGCAAATAGTAAGGTGCAAAGTTTCTCCCATGACATTAAGACACATATTTTTTTTTATTTTGACAAAAGCATAGCTTGCTGTGGATATCCAGTCTACCTCTATAACATAGGATCACAACTTAATAATAATAATAATAGTAAAGTTGGAAGGGACCTTGGAGGTCATCTAGTCCAACCCCCTGCTCAGGCGGGAAACCCTACACCATTTCAGACAAATGGCTGTCCAGTCTCTTCTTAAAAACTTCCAGTGTTGGAGCATTTACTGCTTCTGGACGCAGGTTGTTCCACTGGTTAATTGTTCTCACTGTCAGGAAGTTTCTCCTTAGTTCTAGGTTGCTTCTCTCCTTGGTTAGTTTCCACCCATTGCTGCTTGTCCTGCCTTCAGATGCTTTGGAAAATAGCTTAATTCCCTCTTCTTTATGGCAGCCCCTGAGATATTGGAATACTGCTATCATGTCCTCCCTCGTCCTTCTCTTCGTTAAACTTAAAATAAGAGTTAACTTATGTTGACCACTAGTGACTACTTATATTTCCTGGTCTTTTATTCCCTGTTTATTAGTATCAATTAAAGAAATGGGATGACCTTTGCTAAAGTAGCATGTAGTTATTTTCAACTGCAATTTATTTTTCCTTTTTTAAAGAATCTTTTGATTATAAGAATCCTTTATAAGAGAGAGATGATTTGATTCCTGCAAGAAATCTTTTGAACAGTTGTGGAATACTTCTGAAAATCCACCATGCTGTTTCCTTCACCACCTGTTTGGACTTTTTGGTGGAGATTACAACAGGTGCTGCTGTCTTCTCTGCTGTGACTTCCTTCCCACATATTATCACAGCAGAAACTACAATCAAGGGAAGAAGGATGAAGAGGAGGAGCAAAGATCTTCCCTTCTCTAATTCTTGCAATGAAAATGTCTGCAGGCACCACTGAACTTCTATTCCTAAACAAAAACAAAAACAGTTACCAAAACGTATCATTTCTGATTCTGGAACATCCTCCAGAGGAAGTTGGTTATTGGTGTTAACCCAGCCAGGTCACATTCTATCTCAGGTAAAGCCAAGGTAGATCCCCCAGTTCATTATTATAGGCACAGTAATGGATTAAACTAGGTATGTCTAACCAATGGTGGGATTCAGCCAGTTTGCACCACTTTGGCAGAACCGGTAACTAATTTTTTGTTGCCCAGGCCCAGAATGGATTTCCAGAAGCGGCATCCACACACAGAACCAGTTGTTCACATATTTGAATCCCACCACTGTGTCCAACCCTGGACAGGTGACCCTGGCTAGATCGTAAACTTTTGATATTAAAAGGTAAAGGTTCCCCTGTCCAGTCATGTCTGACTCTGGGGCGTGATGCTTATTTCCATTTCTTGGTCAAGGGAGCCAGTGTTGTCCAAAGACATTTTATGTGGTAATGTGGCCAGTGTAGCTATATGCCAAAGGTGCACAGAATGCTGTTACCTTCCCACTAAAGTGGTACCTATTTATCTACTCGCATATGAATGTTTTCAACTTGCCAGATGGGCAGGAGCTGGGCAGGAACAGGAGCTCACCCCATTGTGTGGCGCTTGGGTCTCAAACCCAGACTGCCAGCTTTCCAGCTGACAAGCTCAATGTCTTTAACCACTGAGCCATTGTGCCCCCTCTTTTAATATTATTTACACGTACATAGGTAATTACACACACACACACACAGATGTGGGGCAAGACAATTTCTCTTTACTCAGTGTGGCCCAAGCAAGCCAAAAGTTGGACACGCCTTGAATTAGCTACTTAAATATTACTTTAGGCAGCAATCAGGTTATATTCTCCATTCCTCTGGAAGACAGCAGGCCAATTTAGAGGGTGTACATGGCACACTTCATTCTGTACTCCCACACCTTGTCATCCATTGCTTTCCAGCAACTCCCATTTGACTGTGAGGCCACTACCTCATCTGCTTAATGGGAGAGCTGGCCCTATTTCTTTAGTCTGTTCTCTAACAGCTTTCTATGCAACGGTCAAAACTTTCCATTTGGAGGAAGGTATGTTGACTTACAAATGGTTTCATCTTTCTGAAGGGCTTTAGTTGCTCTGGTTAAATTGTTTTTGACAGTGGTTTGTATTTCTCTTCTTTCTTTCTTTTCCCTCATTGCCTATTTAGTGTTTGTGGCTCCGTTATTGTATTTATTATTGTTGCCATGCTGTTTTCCAAAATTTTACTTTATTAAATCGCTGGCTGGTTAGCTCTCACAACCATGCTGAAGAAAGAAAACATATCCCTATTTAGGATCATGGAAATAAATTAATGTATCTGCTAAATCTGATCAGCGTTTTTCGTGATCCCTCTGCAACCCCTGAAAAGTTAAGAGGTTAGTTGAACTGAATTCATGGAATAAGGAAGTGGAAAGTGTGTCAAAGATTGCAAACATGCTGACCATTGCATCTCCCCAGGGTGCCGTTATTCCTCCAACACCTGAGCTCAATAATGGGTCAAGTCAACTGAGCCTGCTATATTCAACCATTTTTCATTTCCTACATGGGGGGGAAGTTGTTGCGAAAATTACAGCATAATAGTGGTCGTGAATCAAGGCTATCAATCACTGGACTCCAGAGTTTCTGGTTAGTTTTCTTTTTTAGAAAGCAAGATTCAGTTTATACCTATAGAGAAATAGGGATGAAAGACCACATTTCATTTACTCGAATCCTAATTGCCAAATGCTCTCCAAATGAACTTTGGGAGGATCAGGATGGGCCGGAGCTGAAGCAAAAGGCCTGAGGCCACATTCTTGATTACAAGAATGATGCAGAGGTGTCAGTGTCACTTCTGCTGAGGAATTAGAGGCTGTCAGTCCATTGCCATGTACGCACAGGCAGAAAGAAGTCCCAGAAGATAGCATCAAGATCACAGAAAGTGATAGTACTGCTCTATACTGCACCAGTGAGGACATGTTTGGAATATTGCCTCCAGCTCTGGTTACTATAATACAAAAAAGATGCTGAAACCCTGGAAAGAGAAGAGCAACAAAGATGATAAAAGATCTGGAGGCTAAATCATATGACGAATGGCTAAGGGAACTAGATATGTTTAGCCTAACAAAGAGAAGGCTTAGGGGGGAATCCGATAGCAGTCTTCCAATGCTCAAAGGGCTATCACAAAGAAGAGGGGATTGATTTACTCTCCATTGCATCTTAGGGCAGGCAAGAAGCAGTGGGTGGGTGCTCGTCAGAGGGAGATCCAACATGGAAATGAGGAATTTTCTGACAGTGAGAATGATAAAATCAATGGAACAGCTTGCCTCTCTGATCTGTGGGTGCACCATCTCTGGAGGTTTTCAAGAAAAGACTGGACATTCAATTGTATAAGGACCCCTGCTTTGGGCAGGTGGGTTGGTTGGGCTAGAAGTCCCCCAAGGTCCCTTCCAGCCCTATGATTCTATGGAATTGTTCAGAAAAAAAAACTCACTAGAAAAGGGTGAGAGTAAGAAGTTCCTTTTCCAGTTTTCAAGATTCTGCATGTACCCCTAGTATTAATGCTGCTTGATTGGAATCTGTGCCAGTCCTTGAACTTGACAAACTACTGTATGTGGGGCTTCATACTTGGTAAGGTTCAACAGCAGAGTCCCGGGGGGGCCTCAGGCTCTAGCAACTCCTTGAGGCACTAATCATACACAAAGGTAGTGTGAATTATCCCATTAGTCTAAACAAATTCTCCCTTAACGCCTTTATCCCAGCCCCAGGGAAAAATGGAAAGTCTCAATGCCCGCCAATGCACAGAGTTGCATTTCTCCACCATTGAGTTCTTGAACTCTTCCCCCAAATACTAAATGCCCCCTTGGCCAGCAAAGCTATGCTCTCAGCTTTTAAGTGAGCATTCTCATGCAGCCTTCCACAAGCTAGTGTGCTCCAGATGTGTTAGGGCTAGATATAGTCTACCCACTCTCACAAAAATGCATTTGTATGAATGAATCCCTCCCAGACTCTTAGCCTTGGCATAAAGCAGTAGACTTGCACCAGACAGGTGCTTGATTGAAACAAGGTTTCTTCTGTCGAATCCCGTTGAGCTGAAATAGATCTCTACCAGGGGAGTGCTGGCTTGATTGAAAAATATCCTTTTTCATGCCTCAAAAGAGCTTTATAGTTACACCTTTTTTCTTCCAAGCAGGGATCTCCAGAGCAGTAAAAGGATGTTAGAGACATCAAAGGAAGTGGGCTTAGAGTTAACATTCCTCTGGTGAAGAGCCATTCCATCTGAAAACACATGTGCTGTTTTGTTAAGCGGGGCATATTTGAAGGGTCTTCTGAATCCCTGGCACTGTCTTCCTTCAGATTGAGCAGCCGATCTTGCACAGTGCAGCAATTTGATGGGTCCCACCTAAGCAGACACTAAAGGAATAGTCTCTCTCTCTCTCTCTCTCTCTCTCTCTCTCTCTCTCTCTCTCTCTCTCTCTCTCTCTGTGTGTGTGTGTGTGTGTGTGTGTGTGTGTGAGAGAGAGAGAGAGAGAGAGAGAGAGAGAATTTACAATGTTCTTGGACCTTGGGATGAGCAGAACCAATTGAAGCGACCTTCCTCTGTGCCATGTAAGGCTTTGGCAGTTATGGGCTTATTTGCTTTTGAGAAGGTGTAAATTACCTTTTTTGTATGGGTCTCCTAAAGAAGATGCTTTTTTCAGGAATGCATTTCAGGAAAGGCATTGGTGGATTAGAGCATGACCACAAGACAGCAGCCAAGATGAAAAGGAGCTTGGAAGGCAACATTTATGGGGAAGAGTTGCATGTGTTTAGTCTGGAGAAGACTGCAAAGAGACGTGGTGATGCCTTCAAGTATATAAAAGGCTGCTGTGTAGATGATGGGGGAGGACTCATTTGTCCTTTATTTTCCTTTGTGCTCCTTTTGGATATGCTATAATTTCCCTAAAGATACTTGCCCTGTTATTGTAGACCATAGCTTCACTGCTGAGCTGACGTTCTCTCTACCTATCAACACAACATTTGCCCTCCTACATGCTGATCTCTATCTTGCCTGCTTTGATTCAGCTTCAAGTGTGTCTAGTCCCCTGACTTCTTCCATGAACTGAATTTATACACCTTGAGTTTGCCCTTGGATGGGGTCAGAACAAAGAGATTTAGTACTTGGTAGAGCAGTCATGAAGGCCTTGGAAAACATTTTCCGGTCCCATGATCTATCTATTTTTATAAAGATCAGAATTATGTAAGCCATGGACTTCCCTGGAAGCAAAAGGTAGATGCTGAAGAAATAGCAAAAGAAGAGTATTGACTCATTTGAACTTTGGTAATGGAAATATTCCTGAGAATTCTGTGGACAGCCAAGAAAACAAACTACTGGATAACCAAACCAACCAAGAATTCTCACTAAAAGACACAAAAGACCAGTATCAAAATATTCAGCTTCAAACACATTAAGTGAAGACCTAGCTCTAATTTGGGGAAAGGTGGAAGGAGAGAGAAAAGATTGACAGCATCAAGTTGGATGAACTCAGCTGTAGTTAGAATGGGTGCCCTGTTGGAAGACCTGAAGGTTAGAAACAGATCTTCATGGAGAAAATGTGTCTTAAGTAGTCGCTAAAAGTACACTCTGATTTGATGGCACATAATCAATAGTACTTTAACAATGGTACAGTCATGGGCTGTGCCCTGATGAAGACAGTGCCACAGGGCAGTGGTTCTTAACCTTTTTGAACAAATCGCCCCCTTGAGCCAATGAGAAAGTTGTCATCGCCCCCCTCCCCCAACATAACCTCTCAATCACAACATAGGCAATAATTCTTCAAATTATGCAAACACTTTTTTTGTTTTCTTTAAAATTGTCATCAGGACATATCGATGCAAATAATTTATTTCCAGTCTTTTTCCCATATCTCAACTGTTTGAAAAATTTTGGTGCCACCCATCACTTTATACATGTATTTCATTATTATCTTATTTATTCAAGACACTTAAATGTAATGACCACTGAAAACAAAATTCAATTGCAAGAAAGTAAAATGCCCGAAAAGAAAAACAGTAACATTTAATCATTGAATTACAAGTGAAATTTAAGACGCAAAAAGAAATATAAAAAGGGTAGAGGCTGCTGCGCAACGTGCATGAAGATAAGCGATGCATATTCACATATGTACGGCGTTCTGTACTGAAGCTAGCTGGAGGAACATTTGAAAACACAATTCAATCCACTAATAGCAAGTGATCTGATGGTTTTTTTTTTATTGAAAATTTTTAAAATTTTACAAAAAAATTTCCCTTCCCCAGACCCACCCAGCCCACCCCAACCCTCCCCCAATCTTCCCAGAGCTGAATACAGGCTTAATTAGAATTTAAAAGAAAAAATTTTAAACACAAATAAACCATGTACAAATTTGATTACAATAGTTAAACAAATCATAAAATACTTTAACACCAATGTTTAAAAAACTGAAAGAGAAAAAGAAAAGAAACAAGACAGATATGCAGCGATTCACTGTTCGAAAAAGTCTCAAAAGTGTCCCCAAAACTTCTCACTCCATCGCCCCCATATCGCCCCCTTTTTGTTCCTTCGCCCCCCTGAACAATGAAATCGCCCCCGGGGGGCAATATCACCCAGGTTAAGAACCACTGCCATAGGGCACAAGATAAAAATGATGCTGCCCTCATGTGTGAGGCTCATAGTTGTGTCATATTTGAATGGAAATGGGGAAAAAAACTTGTTAATGTTTTTTTTCTTTTTAAACAGACTGAAAAAGTTAAGCCCTTAAATGAACTTCAGAAATCTCAAATCCGGCAGAAACCAAAGAAAAATAGTTTCTACTTTGATCTCTACAATTCAGAAAAACAGGAATAAGATGATTGGAGTCTTTAATAGGCCTGTGCAGCATTTCAGATTCAAAGGCAAAAGAATATTTTGAAGTATGTGGGAGATGAGTATAGTAGATCTAGTCAACAAGTTTTTAAATGTCTATGGAGATTCTCAGTCAACCAGGTCATAGTTATCCCAAAAGTGCTTTTTCACAAGGCAGCTGGACTTTCTTGTTTTTCTTTGAAGACATTTCACTTCTCATCCAAGAAGCTTCTTCAGCTCTGACTGGATGGTGGGGAATGAAAGGATTTATACTCCTTTCAGCAGTTCCAAGAAGCTCCATACCCATTTGCACTATTCAGATGACCCTGAAGACACAGATAAACCTCCAGGTGGCCTCAGCCACTCTCTAAAAGAAAGCAAATGACCAGCTGTCTGCAAGGAGTATAAATCCTTCTACAGTATTTACCACCACCCAGTCAGAGCTGAAGAAACTTCTTGCATGAGAAACAAAATGTCTTCAAAGAAGAAGAAAAAAAAGTCCAGTTGCCTCGTGAAAAAAGCACCTTTGGGAAGTTTTTAAATCTGCAGCATCTTATCCCAAGATCATGTAGCTGGCCTCCAGAGCTCTCTCATGTTGCCATGGAAAGTTGTATGGAATTTAAGAAGTTGCAAGCAGACGCATGTTCCCATGTGGTTTGAAACATCTTTTTGCCTTTGAATCTGAAGTGCCGCAGATCCCTAATTTGTAAAAGTTGAGGTTATGTACACTAGAAAGCATAAATATAGAGACACAAGGGAGGAAGACGGTACAAGGGCCCAAGTAGAAAGTATGTGTTGTAATTTTAAAGCACTAAATCCTATAACTTATGTATAGATAGTCCTCAACTTAACTCTAGAAAGAGTACAGAGAAGAACAACAAAGATGGCTAGAAGATTGGAGGCTAAAACATATAAGGAACAATTGCTGGAATTGGGTATGTCTAGTTTAATGAAGAGAAGGACGAGGGGGGACATGATAGCAATTCTCCAATATCTCAGGGGTTGCCCCAAAGAAGAGGGAGTCAAGCTATTCTCCAAAGCACTTGAAGGCAGGGCAAGAAGCAATGGATGGAAACTAATCAAGGAGAGAAGCAACCTAGAACTAAGAAGACAATTAATCAGTGGAACAACCTGCCTCCAGAAGTGGTGAATGCTCCAACACTGGAAATTTTTAAGAAGAGACTGGACAACCATTTGTCCAAAATGGTATAGGGTTTCCTGCCTAAGCAGGTGGTTGGACTAGATGACCTCCAAGGTCCCTTCCAACTACAACTATTATTATTATTATTATTATTATTATTATTATTATTATTATTATTATTATTATTATTATTATTATTATGGATCATCGCACAGTCAGCCAAATGTTCAGACTGGATTTGGCATTTTGTCTACCTATCGAGTCCTTACCAAGGACCTGGGATAGGCAAATGTGGATGTTTGATGTTATTACAGATATCATATTATTATCCATTAATTTAGCAACTGTTTGAAGTTACAATGCCACTGAAAAAGTCCTTGTACTTACAACTGTTGCAACATCTCCAGGGACACGTAATCAAAATTTGTGTACTTGGTAACCAGCATGAATTTATGAAGGTTGCAGTGTCTAGGGCCATATGATCACCATTTGTGACCTACACAGCCAACTACCAACAAGCTAAATCAATGGGGGAAGTCAGTTTTGCTTACCAACTGCATGATTCACTTGTCAGCTTCAGTGATTTGCTTAACAACCATGACAAAAAGATCATAAAATTGGATATAACCCACTTAACAACCACCTTGCTTAGCAATAGAAATTCTGATCTCAGCTGTGATTATCAGTCAAAGGCTACCTGGATTTACTTGCATCTGACATTGGGTTTGCATTGTGATATCACAACTCACTATATGTATTGTTATTTCTCAGCACTGCAGTTAGTAGTAGAAGTCTATAGGCATGATAATAGCAAAGAACCTGTGACAGATAAAGGATAAATTATTCCTGACTAGTTGTGTTTACATCATTGCTTAATTGTGAACCACCTAGCCACTGTTGATCATTACTGAACTGGAACAGACCCATACTCAAAAACTGCTAACTTTGGTTGGGGTGAATTATTCTGCCAAGGCATGGTGTGTTCTAGGTATCTTCTCTATTTTTCATCACAAGACAAGTTAGCATAAGGCTGAGAAAGACCTCTTGGTCCAAGACTACCCTGTGGCTGAAGGTAGGCTTGAACCCAGGTCTCCTAGATCTTGCTCCAACTTCTTTACTACTACTTCATACCAACCCTCTTTTCAGCAAAAGTTCTTGCCTGCCCCCTTCTGGCTTTCTTTTCTATTAGAAGCCCTTTAGAGAAATAGAGATGCTAGGATACCAGCAACTTTCCTCTGTAACAACACTTAAAGGAAAAAATGATGACACTGCCAGGTAGTGAGGTTGGAAGGACAACCTTGAAGGAACTGGGATGAGGTAGAAACTAAGAGACAAATCCTCAGGACTGCATGAAGAAGAGACGTTCCTCTATCAGAGACCTAACTTGTATCTTATAGTCTTATATTCATAAGAAAATATGGATCCCAGTGACTAGTTAGTGAAAAAAGATCTGCTACTTACTATACACCCTTGAACTTTCCTTAACTACATGTATATTAAATACACATCAGCTGCCCTTGTATTTTTAAATGCACAATCACTATGCATAGAGGAAAGAGAAACGCAACTCTTCCTCCTTCAGACCACTAAGCTTTCTCCTCCTGTTGGGTATGATGGCTTTCCTTTGTATTTTACCACTAGAGGTAGGCCCCCCCATATCCTGCATGTAGTTTCTCGGGCCTTTCCATGCCTCTCTGGAGATACCTATTGAATGTACTGATAAAAACAAAACTAAAGCATGATTCTAAACCTTGGTGAGACAGTTTCCCACCTGTGTTCAGAAGAACATTAAGAAGAATATATTATTTTGTCCCCCAACAACCTTAATGTATCTACACATGTAAAATTCTGCTTTTTTTTAACCAAGAAAAAAGAGGTCTGAAAATTCCATCTGTGCCTCTTCCAATTGTGTCATTGAGTCAGCTACTACGAAAAAAGAATGAAAAAGAAAAATGTTGTTCCTGGTTGAAAGAAGAAGGCGACCCTAGCTTTAATATAAATAAAAATCACAAGAGCAGCTGCACACTTCTTAATTTAACGTGTGTGGTTTTTGTAACCAGAGTACAACTGGATAACAGTACTGCAAACAGGCTGCTGGGGAGGAGCAATTTGGACCATTAAAATGGTATGGCAGTAATTTTGTTTGAAACACATTCTTTAAAGGCTGAAGAAGACCATTTAAATTGGGGCCTTTTGCAGCTGAATTTTCAGTACAGGAAACAAAAAGCTTACATTTAATTAAAATTATAACGCTGTCTGTCCTGAATGCCTTAACAAAGTAGGCACCTGCATCTGGCATCAGAGACATAAGAAGAGGTTGAATGTGGAGGGTTGTTTTGATGACAATGGCAAAGGTGTCATTTCACACAATGCGGGAGATGACAATGGTAACCTGATGACACCATCATTGGAAAAGAAAAAGATTTGAAATCCTAGTAATGAAAATCAAGCAACACAATGAAAAAATGAAACTCGTATCTAAAGAAGGAAAAACTAATAACAACAAATGTTCGATAATGAAGATATTGCTGTGGCACTGAGTATCTGCCTTTTAAGATTGACTAGGGGTACGAAAGAAACTAGCAGTTAAAATATACACTGCAGCATAGCCCCCGAAAGAGTAGCAATGAGGCCTTTGGAAAAGTATATTCAAAGGCATGATGTAACCTACAAATATTAGAATCACAGCAGACAACATTTGTTTCTCTGGAAGAAAAAAAATGGATTTTGAAGAAGCTGGATAGAAAGAAGATTGATGCTTTTGAGCTGAAGTGTTGGCAAAAAGTCCTGAAGATATCACAGAAAGCCAAGAAAACAAACAAATGTATCATTAAAAAAATTCAGACTTCTCACTTTAGACATAAATGACAAGACTCTGATTAATACTTTGGGCAAATGATTCAAAATGCTTTCTTTCTGGACAAGTTTATAAAACTGGGAAAGGTGGAAAGGAAGACAAAAGGACAATTAGCAGCAAATGTGGCTAGACAATTACAGAGGTGAAGGGTGCTGAAGGAAAAGTCTTCATCATGGTTCAGTCCAAGCCAGGAATAGACAACATGGCAACTGCTTTAGAAAGAAGGTTGCAATTTATTGAAGAGGAGAGCCAGACAGAAAGATGGCTCTGGAAGAAAAGAGAGAGCACATGTAAGGAGTGGGGTTTTATACCCTCTGGGGCTTTTGTGTGGAGTTGTTTCATGTTCCTATTTGAGGCTTTGTATTTCCTGTGTCATATATTCTGACCTGAGTCTGGGTGTGCCTTTTGGCATCTGTGGGTTAATCCTATTATGTCCTGTCTTAGAGTTTGGGTGGGGTATGTAGATTTTAGGTGTCTTTTCTTCCTAAGCTTCTAGCTGGGGGTCTCCAACCTTCCTGGACTATTTACATCTGCATTTCTACAGAGCTGGTTTCTGCTTGGGGGAGGGAGACTTGGGGTTATTAAAAAAACTGGACATGCTTTTCTGCCTCCTTAAGATCCTTTGAGGAAATATATTTTTCTGCCCTTTTAATATTTCATTCTCTGTGGGGCTGACTTCTCACAGTGTCATATTTGGATGCCTGAAAGACCAGGCTGGAGACAGATCATCTTGGAGAGTTTGGTCCCTAAGAATGGCCATTTACTTGGTGGTACAAAATCAAGTCCTGAATGACTTGGCAGGGGTTACACATTCAAAATATCAATTCTGGCAATGAAACTCTATTTCTTGACCAAGTGAAAGTTATTCAGTTAATTATTTTGAGTTCTGAAATATTATTAAACATTGTCCATATTGTTACGTGTCCTTTAAGTCAGGGATAGGAAGGCAGATTTAATTTAAATCAGAGCTCAGAGTTTTAAAATCCTCAGCATTTCCTGTATTCCTGCAAAATCACGTAGCAAATATCCCAATTAGCTGCAGAATTTCTTTGAACTGTGCAAAATCTGATTAGGTGAGGCAGGGGATTCAGAAGCAATGAGTTCCAAGATAAAATTACATAAGCATTTGCTGAAAACTATTTTTGTCGTGGTACTCTCATTTGCTCATTTTTATTTACTTGAAAATCACCTATTGCTTGTTTGATAGAGAAGCAGGGTGGTTGCTTTTTTTCCTCAGTCTACTGTTATTGAAATTATCTCTGGCACAAACATCTTTCTTCAAATATTTATTATTATTTTGCCACAAATTAAATTAATTTCTGCCTTAATCTTTCGGCAGCAGGAATAATTTATTAAAAATTATACACTTGTGGCTTTGGAAACTATGCAAATATTTGGAAAAAGAAAAACACATTTCAGCTTTCAAAACTTTAAACTTTCTTATGTTTGAAGGACAAATTTGAAAACAACTTTGGGGTAGGCATGGCTGGAAAGCGAACAAAAGTTCTAATTAGCAATGCAAACATATTAAGTTAAAGAGGACAAACCTGAAACCATATAATGTCCAGAAAACGCATGGCTGTAGCTCTAGTAGGAGATCCATATGCTGCAATCCAGCTGTCATTCAGAAGGGCCTTAAAATCCTGACTCTTCCCATAGGCTTGGATGATGTGCAAACCTACTAAAAGTTATGCATTTTAACTCTGTCTTTTCCCCTGGTATTGTTGTGGGTCCTGTTGTGACATTTATATTTGTTATCACTATCTGTTGTCTTCAACCTTCTGTAAGCTCGCTGGAGTCATTGGGTGAGCAGGAGACCCTAGGGATGGAATGGAATGAAGAGAACTTTCTTGCAAAATCCTTAGTGTAGTACATTTTTCAGACAAAAGAGAAAGAACAATTTCAAAATAGTTACAGCATATAATTCGTGCCGTTTCCCCAAAACGAGAACATGTTTTAATGCTGCCAAAATAAGTATGACTAATAGATAGTACTTTTGTCTTATCCTTATTTACAAATCATTATTTTACATAAGTAACAGAATAACTAAATAACAGAATTGAAAGGGACCGTTGAGGTCTTCTAGTCCAACCCCCTGCTCAGGCAGGAAACCCAATAGCATTTCAGACAAATGGTTCTCCAGTCTCTTCTTAAAAACCTCCAGTGTTGGAGCATCCACAACTTCTGGAGGCAAGTCGTTCCACTGATTAATTGTTCTTACTTTCTCCTCAGTTCTAGGTTGCTTCTCTCCTTGATTCGTTTCCATCCATTGCCTTCTGTGCTTTGGAGAACAGGTTGACCTCCTCTTCTGCACTTCTTGGATGGAGGGTAGTTATGATCATAAATTTCTACAGCATGTATATTCAAATTATTTCATGGCCATCAGGGGGTCGTCTTCTCGAGTTAAAAATCATGGCTGTTCAGGCGGTGTCCATCTTATCTTGCAAATATTGTATTGAAAATGTTGGATAGATCAATCCTATATACCATATTGTTTCTTTAATGATGCAGGATAAAGGAGGGATCACCTGGGGTCACTTTTCATCACTATTCTGCTACTGTTATGTACACAAAAGGATTAAAGCTGGAATAAACAGAGACTCTTCTCTTTGGGTCTGTCCATCCTAGTCACTCACAGTTTTGTTTCCAGAGTTTCTGAAAAGTTCTGTTCTTTTCATAGATGCAGATAAATATATAGGCAATGTATATTCTGGTCTGTTGTTAATGTCAGTTTCTCTGTCCCTCCATTTTTTCCCTGTCTTTTATTCTATTTTTTGCCAGTGAAATGTTTTTGGTGTTTGCTGATGTCTAACCCAATGATGATTTTTTTTTTTTTTTTTGTTAATTGACTTGGTGTGTTTATGCTTGCTGCTATCTAGATAGAGGGCTTTTGTAGGAGTGCAGCTAGGTGCAATTAACAGAAATTTACTCAGAGTAATTTTCCAAATAGAGAATCTCTCTGACTCCCCCTCAGGGAAAAAAAATCCTCCATAAATTAGAGCAGAGATCCTTTTATAGCTTCTCCCATCTGAAAGAGAACTCCGATATTATCTTTCTCTGTCTACAGGCTTCTTCAGGCTTCATTACATGTAGGCAATCCAACACCAACACTGTGCATATGGAGGAGTTCCTCCTCCAGTTGTCCATGCATACGGTGCCGATTTTGGTGGGAGGGAGCTTTATCTGAACATGTGGAAGCTATGAAGCGAACAGGAACCCTGAACTCTTGAGGTTTCATGTTTCATCTCATGTGGGAGCTTCTGTTCATTTATACTTGGATATATATGTGGATATATATGTGGATGCTTTAAGGAGGGGGATATAATGATAGAAATACTGAGTGGAGCTACATTGCATTGCCTAAGTCACATACTAAACTTGCATCCTTTGCTTTCTCTTCCCCTCTGTCTCTCTCTCCGATACAGAAATAGTCCCCCTCAATCTGTCTCACTACTCAAGGTTCCTCTACATGGTTTGGATTATAGCTTTTAACATAATATACTGATATTCATTATGGATGGAATGTATGGGAGCTGCGATCAAAAACATATGGAAGGGACTAGATTGCTGGGCTCTGGGCTATAGTAATGTCCACTTTACTAACCGGTTCATTAATCCACTTGGCGATGGTCTGTAAAGCTGCCATAACATTGTGGGTGAGCTAATACTGACTCATTGGGTAAGTCCTCAAATTTTATGGCCAAGCTGTTCCCTTTTGGTAAAGAAAGGTGACAATTTTTCATAACCCTACAGTGGTCCTACAGAAATCAGACACATATATTTATAGTTTTTAAAAAATATCCTTGTAAAATAGCCAGTGGGCAGCAGTCACCTAAAAGTTTCAACACTTCATAAGAATGAGCGACCAGAAGTTTGAAATTAGACTATTATGTTCCCTAAAAATTTTATATAATGTTCCAAGTAAATAATAGAGAATAACCATAGCTTTATTGAGCTGTATGACCAATAGTTAAATAATGGACATTTGATAACATGGGAGTATTATTGTAATACAATGCACATTCCAGATGTCAGAAATCTGAAGAAAATGGGCAACAAAGTGTTCAACAAAGCTTGAGCCCAACCAAAATTTACTCATTTTTCCAAGGCTGTGCTATTTATTTATTTTTTTTTTTAAAAAGGACTTTGGGTTCTTATAGCCACAGAAATACACAACTAAAATGAATGTTTGCTAAATCTGGCAAGTCAAAAGAAAACATATATGGATAAATAATATGCAGATGCTTAACCAATTGTCTCTGGATTTGTAAGAACCACAATCTTTTAAAAATGACTGAATTGAAAATAAAATTCAAGACACAAATGTGTTTAAGAGGAAATTTAAAAGGGCAAAAGATTTAACAATTAACTACCTTTAACTTAGACATTCCCTTTTGGGGTGGGGGACAACTTATACTTTGGTTTAGTGGTGTTTTAACATTGCTCAAGACTACTTGACTGGGATTCAGGAGGTTAGCTGGTATCCTTGGAAGCTGGAAATCATTAGATGTCTGAATTGTCTCTTTTTTTAAAAAAAAAGAAAAGAAAAAAGAAACAAACCCTGACTGTATATTTTCCCTAGTATTTCCATATGCTTATAAAAACCTTTGACTTGAGCATTTATTACAAGTAATCTCACTTTTGACAGACACTTCAAAATATCAAAAGGAGGCAAATTAAATTAATTGCAGCAGCCAAAATCAGCTAAGAACCAGGAAAATGATTGCTCTGACAATGCATATGGAACTAGATAGGTAAGTCTGGTCAGCTGACAGATCAGAAACACTCAGGAAAGGCAAGGGCAGTTACTATGAAGTGATGCAGCTTCGTCACTGAAGCAACGTACAGAATATGCAAAAAGATAGCCATAGCACTTAGACTTATATGCTGCTTCGCAGTGTTTTATAGCCCTCTCTAAGCGGTTCTACAGAGTCAGCCTATTGTCCCACAACAATCTAGGTCCTCATTTTACTGACCTCAGAAGGATGGAAGGCTGAGTCCACCTTGAGCTGGTCAGGATAAAGCCATTCTTGGTTAAATAAAAAAGATGTTGGTAAATATAACCTCAGCTTGACTGTTTCCCAACATAATTTGAAACAGTAATGAGTATTTTTGTTGTCACTCAGTTCACAATAAAATCAGGGGGAATCCTTGGTGGTCTCTGAACTTGGTTGTTTTCTTGCAGATATTTTATTAGCAGTTATGGTGTTACTTAGTGTGAGTAATGCAGACATGTCAAACACAAGGCCCGGGGGCCAGATGCGGCCCGCGAAGTGGTTTCATATGGCCTGCGAAGCCATCCTGGAAACAGTGAGGGAACAGCCCCCGCTGCCTTGGCCCTGGCTGTGTTTCTTGCCTGTTCTTCTCCCTCCCTCATCTCAAATATTTTCCCATGACTCTGTACTTAGGAAGGAAGAAAGGAAAGAAGGAAAGGAGAGGGAGGGTCTGAGGGAAGTCCTGTCTTAGTCCGGTCCTGCTGCCCTTTTACCATCCCCTTGCCCCCTCCTCCTGGCCTATCCTGGAGGTCTCCCATCCTATTGCTAAGGAAGCTTTGGATACAAAGCCAGGTCTCCTCCCATGGAGAGAGAATAGGCCTCCCTCTGACCTTGACCTTGTACCCATCATGAGCAACCTGGATAAGGAGAGCAAGCACAGCAGCAGCAGCCTTGAGGAGGAGGTAAATGCAGCTGGGTGCCCCCTTGGGGAAGTGGAGCTGGGCTTGTTGCCGTGGGTGCTTGAGGGCCAGGCTGGGCATTTGACCTCTGCTGCCCAGGGCTCTGGGAAGCCCACACCACCATCCAGCCCCCCCACGGCCTGAGAGGAACAGTGAGGCTCCTCCAGTGGACCATACCTTGGCACTTGCCCGGGGCCTTACCCCCTTCTGCCAGAGACCCTCAGATCTGTCCCACTCCTGCCCAGGCCCCCACAGGCCCCCTTGACGCAAACAATATAGAGCTGGCCATGCCCACCCAATAGCCCACCCAGTAGGCTGCACCCACTCTGGCCACACCCACCCAGCCCCCTGAGGGCAACCGCAATGCTGATGCGGCCCTCAATGAAATTGAGTTTGACACCCCTGGAGTAATGATATGTCTGCAAGAAAACCTCCAAGCCAAGAGAGCACCAAGGTCCCCTCATTTCAATCCTGAGCCACAAATATTCTCCTCTATAAGTAGTATAAAATCAGTATAGCTTTTGATTCATCTGTGGGCATCCAATCACCATTTCATGTTATACAAATATGGTTACACAAATGCTATTGTTTCCCATTTCTGTGCTTCCCATTTATAGCACTAACGTGAAATTTCCTGACAGTGAGAACATTTAATCAGTGGAATGCTTGCCTCTGGAAATTGTAGGTGCTCCGTCACTGGAGATTTTCAAGAAGAGATTGGATAGTCATTTGTCCGGAATGGTATAAGGGGTTGGACTATAAGATCTCCAAGGTCCCTTCCAACTCTATTATTCTATGGTCTATGTTTTATTCTGTTATTCAGGCATTTCTGTCTTGATTAGTGATACGCTGCCTCAGGGATAGCTGCTATAAATTTGCCAGTGTGGAAATGGTCAACACTTAACTTATATTTAAACAAATTTATTTTTGTCTATTTTATTGGTTATTTCATAACCTTTAAAGTTATTTAAGAAATAATTATATCAATATTTCTTAAGAAAGCCTCAAATAAGTGGAAATACAGACATGTAATAACTGAACTGAACTGGGTACCTCTGACTTGGTCACACAAATGCAATGGAAAGAGTTTGCTCAATTAAATCCTGATAAAACTTGCTTTGGTTAAAGAATGAAATGGCTGTCTGTTTCATGTTCATGTAAACCTCCATACTGAAGCTTGGATGAGTAAAGAACTCTTTATGTGGACCCATTAAGGAAAGCCACAAGAGCAATAAACTTCTTTGCTTAGTGATGGGTTACCTTTCCAAGGCTGAACTCACATCTCCAGCATCTGAGAGGCTACTATTAATCTGTCCACGTGCAACAGCTCTTATCACCAAAAGAGCCATAAATTTCTACAAAACTGAAGCTTGGAGACACTGTCAAAACCTCTCAATATGGTAAACATGATTCATTCTGTTTGACAGTTCTATAAGTCCCAACCATAAATTTTACAATGATTTTTATTTGATCCTCTTTCTTGTCCAATAATAAATCCATGCCAATTCACACACTTAAAACTGAAGATTATTTACTTCCTTCCAGATCAAGAGACATAAAATTCCACATCTATTACATATTTACCACAGATGTTTCTCCAAAAAAGACAAACCAGGTGCTAAACATATTTTATTCTGCTGGGTAATTTTTGAAATTATTGCAATCAATGAACTAACAATAATGGTGACCAATGATTAAGCCAAGTTATTATTATCTATTACATTTAATCATTGACAGCAAGTCAATTTGACCTAATTAGAGAAATCATCCTTAAGTAACATGGAGCAGATGGCAGACATTTGTTCACTCCTCTGCTTGTAATGCCGAGTAACAAAGTCAAAGATAAATTTGGTGAGATCAAGTAGAAATGACTAATCAAAAGACTCTTTAATGCATTATATAATTTTAAACGCACCCTCTAAATCTTATAATGTTGTTTATTTCCAGCAGAAGAAAACTCCAGCTAGGAATCTTAAGCATGCATTAGTTGTAGCTTAATAAATGTTCATTGTAAGAAAATTAAATGATTGAGAGATACATGAATCATTTTGTTATTTTTATAATACAATTCTATACTAGTTTCAGGGACCACTATATGCACAAAAATGTCTCTCTGAGAAAGGGCTGTAACCTGAAGGCGAAATCTGGAATTGCTTTCCACTTCTTGTCTCTGAAAATATTTCTGCAGCTTCTCCCTCTGTGAATGCAGCTCTTATGCTAGAGAAGGAAAAATGGGGGCAGGTGGTCATTAAGAGTCAACACTGACTTGATGGCATACAATCAATCAGTCAATCAAACAATGACAAATTGAGGGAGCATTGGCTCTTGTAGGAGTCAAACATCTCTAACATATTAGCCAATTACTCACTTTGTCCCCTACTAAATCAAGTTATTTTAAAACTTATTAAAATAGGTAAATGAGCATTTGGAATGCTGCAAACAAAGCAACAATGAAATCCTTGGCTTGAAGGAGTTGCTCAAGACACTAAGAGCAAAACAAAGCAAACAAAAAATTGTCAGTTTTCTATCGTAAATTCTTTGTCCCTTGATCAGGAGTTTGGGGATTTTCTTTTAAGTAACAGGTTCCACTGTTGGTTAGAAAAACCCTATCATAGACCATCTTAAAAAATGCATTGCATTGCAAAAGTATAAAGCCTGGAAGGGGGAGGGGGGAGTTACAGGTGTAAGGAGTACGGAGGTATAAGGAGTAAGTGTCCACAATTAATAAAATGGTTGTGTATTAAAGATGAACATTTTCCATGAGTCAGTTTGGTGCAGGGCTTGTTTGTGGTGGGTAAAAATATTTATTAATAAACAATCTAGAGATTTTGAGTTTCATTTTATGAGGACAGGCACAACATACTCTCAAAGTTTCTTTCTAATATGCAGTAATCTCAAAGTGAACATATTACAGATTTCTATACCTGCTTAATAAAAGTGATAGTTTTATTTTCAGTTTTTTCTCTAATCATCCCCAATGTAGAATTTGTGTTTTTTTAAATAGAGGTTACAAGTGGCCATATTTTGGATTAAGAAATAAGGCACTATATTATAATTATATACAGGGAATATTTTATATTTGTTAGGAAGGATATTTTTTGTTTAAATAGAAACCTAGGAACCAGCAGCCAAAACTTCTAATATAAATTTTTTGAACAAGCAATCAACTGAACTCAACAAGCTTTTTATACCAATCTCCACTTCAAGAATAAGGTTAAAGTTTTCTTGAGAAGTCATTGCTGTTGTTTTTTCTTGTTTTAATCCTATTTGTTCCATTAATAGCTTTATGAGAAAGTCCCAAACAACCTTCTGCTTTCCTCTGCTCTAATCAATATTCATGGACTTGGTTACCTTATTTCAGGGATCTTCAAACTTGGCCCTTTTATGACTTGTGGACTTCAACTTCCAGAATTCCTCAGCCAGCATGCCTGGCTGAGGAATTCTGGGAGTTAAAGTCCACAAGTCATAAGAGGACCAAGTTTGAAGACCCCTACTCTGTTTTATGAAGAAGTCTTGTCAGAATGCTTTTTCTTTGGATGACCTGCAAGTCCAAGAGAATGTTTGGCCAGCCTCTCTGTCCATTGCTGTCTGTCCTCCCAAGACACAAAGTTCTGAATTGGCTCAAAATGCTGACGTTTAATCTCCAATGCCAATATTATTGGAAATAGGTTGCAAAGTACAGGAAGAGAAAGAAATAGGGAATATACAGGAAGAGACAGAAGCAAGCTACTTTGGGAGTTTCCCCCGAAAAGAGCTAGCAACCTTTCCATTATGCTATATTGCCATTTTGTGATAAGAAATGGTAAAGAATGGGATCTGAACCTGAATTTTCCTTCTGAAACCTCTTCTTAATTTTTTTTTCCAAAACAATGTGTATTTAACACCCTTTCTTAATACCAAACTATTAACCGAAAAAGAATATCCCTCATAAAATAAAAAGCACAGCTATATTTCAATCTTATTTTGTTTTGTAATCTGAATTTTCCACTTAGCTTGCCATAGCTTGTAGAATTAATCTGGCCACCAGGAAATTTAGACACAAAAAAGACACTCAAGGAACCAGTTTGGCGAAGATGAAGATAAAGCGTTTTAAATACATAAGATATTGTCTACAGTTGGCAATCATATTTCAAAACCTTTTTTTCTGGAGGGATTAGGAGACAGGAAGCAACTTTAGATCTTTGGGATAACAGTGTATATTCTTCAAATACATGTTATTTCAAAAGATCTGGCTCATTTCTTTCACTAGATGAGAAGATGATTAAAGGGCTGATTACCAGCTGACAAACTGGCCTCTGAATTCTTTCAATGGGATCACAGTTATCCTCTTTGTAGCAGCTCTTCTATTCTTAGACTCCTTATTACTCTGAGATGTAATGAAATGTCTAGAAGCAAACAATCAAGCTCAGAGTTCAGTTCAACCCTGTACTACAGATATTTTCTTTTATTGGCAATAATTGTGTAAATTTTTCCTTTGGTAAAAGGTTGTCATGCTACGGTATTGCCAAAGAGAAGTCTGAATGTCTTCTGAATAGTGCTGTGAATATAACTGACTAAGCAGTATAAGCTGATAGACAGGAACTGACCTAAAACCACCTGTGGTGTGTAGGAAGTAGACTTGCTCATCACCTACACAGTCTGGAAGACAACCATCTTGTGTGGGCAGGAAGTCATTTTTGCTTTGAAAAACTGTAACTGGTTGATGACTTCAGTGCCAGCGGAAACTTTTGGAAATGCAAGTGCATGTCCTAACTTAGGAAACCCCATGATCACTTACGCAACAGTAATGTGGTTCAACACATGGACAGTTTTGCTTATTTTCCCATTGATTGCTCTTTCCACAGTTGAAAAGGGGGTTGAAATTACATTTTTTTGGTTATACTCATTTTTGTGAGTTTAGAATAAGATCTAAGTCAACCCTTAAACAAATTTTAGAAGAAGTCATGTAGGAGAGCAGGCGTTCAGCAGTCCAGTCTTCTCCAACCTGGCTCCTTCCAGGATCTGCTGAAATGCACAATTCAGTGTCATCATCTTGAGAACATTAGTTTAAGAGAAGACTGTAGTGCATGACTTTAAAATTTGTATGTCAGATTGCCATGGAAGCAAGCACTACAATTGCACACATTTTGCTGAATGACACCTTTCTAATTTTTGGAGATACTTCTACAAAATTGGCACCACATTCACAGGAAAACATGAAAGCTGGCAAGTCACTACTCAGAGAGAAAACCACATTGCTCTTATGGTCAGTTCTGACATATGCCCAAATAATCTTGAAATGAATGTCAATAATCATAAAATCATCTGAAACTGAAGTAAGAACAGTGGAAAAGTCAAACAAAATGCTAACAGAAATGTTCAAAAGGATGAAATCACAAACCATCTATGAAAGCATGAATCAAAACACATTTATTCTAACCCATCTGCAAAAGATAAACAGAACCGAGATTCACAAAAGCATTACAATATCTAATATAACAATGTTATGACATGCTGATGTATTGGACGTTCATTTCTGTTTGTGAACAAGATAATTTATTTTTCATGATCTGAGTTCTGATATTTGGAAGGATGGATGATGTGGTGACAGTGAATCAAGATGTGTAAGTAAACCCATGAGGGGGGTGAGGGAAAGCAAGGCATCAGAAATATGGCCTTTATTTGTTAATTGATAACATGCTGTTTTATTATATTCCAGGATTATAATTAGGCCTCAAGAAGTTTAATGGAACAGATGAAATGAAACTTGCCACTTAACAGTGGACAATCTATCCCCAACAGTTTTTTGGTGGACCGCTATAGAATTTTGTTGAACTCTACTAACTTATTTTTTCTTGCAGTCCAAGATGCAATCAATTTCATCAGTGGTCATACAATTAAACTGTTCTCCTCCTCCACCCATCAGAGCATCTATGAGGGTATTAACTTCTGGATATAGAGTGATCTAGTTGCAACAGTGTTCGCAAGATTTTGTGCTTCATCAGAAGGTCAAAAGTGGCATCATGGGACAAACACTTCAGCTTTCAGTTGTGTAATGTTGCAATTTTTGTACAAAAAAGGAGAACTTGTGTCGCAAGGCCACAATGATGCGCTTCGCTTTCTACCCATTCCTTGCTCCATTCTACTTGATTACTATCTGGCTGTAATATCTGCCAGCCAAGTGATTACTAGGATTGATTTGATCAATCTGGTTGGCTAGGCTGATATTCTCCTTCCTTCTCACAGCTCCATATATTTTCCTCCTCAAACTACATAGTCAGATGAAGTGAGCAACCACTGACAAAACATGTGGTATAATCTTTTATTATATTTCTCCTGAATTGCTCAAAGTTTTCCACCTGATGGGAGTACTGTCAATGACTTCAGTTGGAAGTGGATAACATACCTAGAAATCAATTAAATTCACTACTTAATAAATGTGCCAGATTCAGCGGTATGCATTAAAGCAGGGATCTTCAAACTTGGCCCTTTTATGACTTGTGGACTTCAACTCCCAGAATTCCTCAGCCAGCATGTCTGGCTGAGGAATTCTAGGAGTTGAAGTCCACAAGCCATAAAAGGGCCAAGTTTGAAGACCCCTGCATTAAAGCATACTGAAATCCTGTAGTTTAAAATAACTAGAGATTCATTCAAAACTTACATCATTAGCAAATGTATCAACATAACAAGCAAAGTTTCCATTTGTCAATGTGACGATCTTGCACTGGTGCAACAAAGAGAAAATTTTCTTCACCCACTTGGTCCATCTCTGCCAACGCTCTGTGGTCTGATGCTTGGCCAGTGGTAGGAATCCTGACTTCAAGTTTCCATTTTTTGTTGTGCCAGGTGATGAATCTGTTTTGCCAATAGAGGCCTTCAAAGGATTTTGCAGTGGGTGGAAACCCAGAGGAAAGTCTCACACAGGCCTGCATGCCATATGTTGGTGATGGTAATGGGCCTCTGGTGTAATGATATGAGGGAAAGACCTTGGGAGACTGGGCAAAGTGACAGTGCCAAGGCAACCATCAAACAAGAGACAGCATGGCCTGCAGCTGGAGATTGGAAGGGACAAGACATTCAGAAGAGACCCTCCCTAGTTTCTAAGGAGGGGGGGGAGAATTGTACTTTCAGATGTAGCTTTACAATAAAGTAGAATTAGCTCATCTGGTTGTGATTCTTGTCTGGTTCACCCCAAAAGGCCATCATCAATCAGCCATTGAGAGGGGTAGCATGGGGGAAGGCAGGCTGTTGGTTCTTTCCCACACATCATTGCATCTGCTGGGAAGAGGATTATGTAGTAGATTCTCCAAATTTAAACAGAAGCTTCCTTGGAAGAAGGTTTGGCAATTTAAAAAGAACATCTTCTCCAGCAATCATTGCTGCAGAGTGTTATGGGCCATTAAGTTTTTATGAGCCCAATCCAGTGACTTTGGATGTCAATCAAAAGCCCCATCTCACAAGGATTGCTTCTATACTGGCTCCGATCCAGTAACTGGTCAGACAACCAGCAGTGTTTCTGATTTATGTGTAGATCTGTAAGGTACATTTTAATTTACAGACCTAGAAGCCATGCAGATTGTCTGGTCACAGGCAATTATGTACATACATCTGCTCACCTGTATATACACCACTTCAGGCTCATGGCCCTCTCCCCTCTCTCACACACATTTTTCCTTAAATCTCTCTAACTTTCCATTCCATTCCATCCCTTTCCTCACTACATGGTTGTTTGACTTCTGCTGGCATTTGCATTAGGCAAGTAACAATGGAAACCATTCTGGATTAGAGCAGCATCCAAGCCCCAATAATAAATATGATCTCTGCCAATCAGCTGATTGGATGGGGAAATTGTAATCGCCCTCCTACAATGTAGGTTCTGTGTAACAAAAAATAAAACTAAAATACATAAGAGGACGTTAAATGCAAACATAAAAAGCTGTTAAAATTATACATGAAGAAAACTGAAATATATAATCATATTATAAATAAAATTAAAAACCAGAAAGCAATGTACACATACATCAGCACTGGTACACACAACAGATTTGCTAGGAATATGGTTTAATTACATGCCAAGATAAATAGATGAGTCTTTAGAGCAGAAATGTAAAATTTGAAAACATAACAAAAATGCCTTTGGAACATAGAAACAAATTTTGTAATGTTGCCATAGAGAACCATTAGTTGGCATGAAGGAGTGATTGTTACTTATATGGTTTTACTGATATCTGCTGGCCCTTTGGATTTTTGCAGCCCAGTAATGATAACCTTATACAAATGTTAATTGGCTTCAATCTAGAAAAATGGGCCTAGTAAGTTGGGCCTAGTGCCTCCAGACCATGGACAACTGCAAAGTCCATTTTTCTTCAGAAAGGACAAAAGGCCAGAATTGACAGACACCTGTCCCAATATCTGTGATTCCATCCAAAAAAGGTGCCGGAAGTCCGTTCTGGGCGTTCTATGAGAAAAAAAGCCCTGGAAAAGAGAGCCAGTTTGGTCTAATAGTTAAGCCACCAGGCCAGAAAGCAGGAGACTGTGAATTCAAGTTCAGCCTTAGCCATGAAAGCCAGCTGAATGACTTGAGGCCAATCATTCTCTCTCACCCCACCCCACCCCACCCCACAGGGTTGTTGTTGTGGGAAAAATAAGAAGAGGAAGGTGTGCCATATATATTTGCCACCTTGAGTTATTTGTAAAAATAAGACAAGTGGGAAACAAACAAATAAACATGATCTCTTCTAAAATGGCTTCTTGTGATCATTTCTTCATTAAGAGAAACATTGCAGGGCACTTGTGCTAAGAACCTGGGAGAAGCAAGACATTTATCCTGCATTGGGAATGTGTTCTCCTGAACATTGGTTTTATAGATCATAACGATTACTACGCTCCTCTGTTTAAACCCCACTGATCTTCTGATTAAAAAAACAAAACAAAACAAAACAACCCTGAAAGGATATAGAAGGTCAGGCATTTTTGCTTGCAAGTCCATTTTGAAAAATTAAAAATGCTGATAGGCTACTTGCAAAAGAACAAAATGTTTTCCAACCTGTGCCAACCAAGGACCAGTCTGTCCAAAAATAATGCTGCTTATTTATGAATCAGAAACAAGGGCCAAGTCAGGTGAGAAAATAAGAAGAAGGAACTGAGGTCATAGTATGCACTACTAGAAGAGGGGAGTAAAAGATGCTCTTGTCAAATTTTGTGGTAAGGGGAGGCTAGGGGGAAATTATAAAAGGAGATTAGAGCCTGTAAAAAGTAACAGGAGTCAGAAGAAGGAGAGTCTCAGTTTTTCCCTTTGAAAAGCCAGGGGTAAAGGAAACAAACTGTATACCAGAAAAACACAGACTGCACAGCCTTGCTCTCATGAAACGATTCTAGAAATAACTGTAAGAACAGTGACCAATGTTAACCTCCCTAAACATGGATGAGTGCCATCTAAACCATAGAAGAATGCAAAAGCAAGAATCTCTCTGGAGGTTAGTCTCTACTATTTAGATCTATGAAATGAATCAGAATGAGAAGCTAAGAGAAGGAAACCACTTAGATTTCAAGGATGGCTTTAGCAATTGGAACTAAACCAGAGGTCAGCAAATTTGTGCAAACAGCAAGGGAATGATTGCCTGAACTAAGAAAGTAAAAGTTAAAGAACAGGCTATCTAGATGCTTCGCCACAATAATTTTTTAATTTAATCTATTCTTATAGGTCATGCACATGTTCTGTTGCTGCCCCATTACTCTGAAACTGCATTCCCCAAATATCAGGTGGGCTCCAACTTTGTTAGCCCTATGAAAAGCAACTGACTTGATTGATTCAGCAGACCTTCAGGATTTGTTCCCTCCATTTGTCTGGGTGGAACAAATGACAGAGAAAAAATGTTTAGATTACATTCCAGAACTAAAAATGGAAGCCAAATAGCAAACATTGTGCCCAGGAGTCTAACTGGATGATGTCATCAGTAGGATATAATTAAGTGGATGGAAAAAATTAAGTCCCATTAATAAGGTGACCAACCGTCCTCCTTTAGGGAGGACAGTCCTCCTTTTGTAGGTTCTGTCCTCCCTCGAAAAGTGTCCTCCTACATGTCCTCCTTTTCGATATTTGAAGACTGATCTGCAGGGCTTTTTTTCCCTCATAGAACGCTCAGAACGGCGTTCCGGCACCTTTTTTTGGATGGTTTTTTTTCAACTTTTGCATGAGCTGTGCTACTCCCGCTATTGGCTTTTGAAAGCCAATAGGAATTGCTGCTGAGAGCACCAAAACACCCGGCTGGCAAACTTTGCACGTGCAAGCTGTCTGTATTATTGTTGTAATGAATAAAATGTTTCTTTTATTTACAATTTTTTTTCTTCAATTTATTTGTGTCCTCCTTTTCATTGAAAAAAAGTTGGTCACCTTACATTTGAACAACCTAACAGTTGATCAATTCCTAATTCTGGACCTTTTATTGTATCCACCTGGGCAAAGTTGTTGACTTAAGTACCTTTTGCTTAAGATTTTTTCTTAATCCCATCTCTATTATTTATAAGCAACTCAATGGAGCGAACATACCTTCTCCTATTTTCGCCACAACAACAACTTTGTGAGGTGAGCTAGGCTGAGAGAAAAAAAATGACTGGCCCAAAGTCACCCAGCTGGCTATCATGTGTAAGGCAGGACTAGTTTCTAGCCTGGTGCCTTAACCACTACTAGGATTCACAAGCATCACTGAGGCTTCTTTATAGCCTTTATTCTCTTCCTTTTACAGTGCTGAAGAAAATATGCTTTTTGTACACGGATCGCAGTTTGCATAAAGAAAGAGAAAGTAAGACAGGGCAGAAAAGCAGTTAAAATGTTGCCATGCTTGTTTAACATTCCTTAACAAACACATGATCTGTGGACAAAGATTGTTTTACAAGTTTTCACACTGCATTCTGAGAGACATGTTTTCTTTATAATCTGTGTGTCTTTACCTAGGCTTTAGGCCAGATTAAGCAATATGATGCAAGGCCCAAGTAGCGGCCGTCATTCACAAAGGTACATTTATTCCATAGCTTTTGGTGAATGTTAAGCTTCTTTTTTTATATATAGGGAACAAATAATGAAATGTGCCACAGCTACAGCTGTACGATATCTAAACTACATTGCCAAGCATATTTAGGTAAAACCACATTTCTCTCAGGATTGCAGAAAATAATCTTGGAGAGTAGGAAGTGTGATATTATAGTATATTTTTAGAGGCCAGTAATGATATTTTTACTGACAGAAAGGATCAAGAAACAAAGTTGAAACTACACTGCATGATTTCTGTTGCAGCAATGAGCTATCTGTTACTTTCCAGAGGTTTGGGGCTGCAATGCCCATGATCTTTTGACACTGGCTTTGCTATAATTGTGATTGATGATAGTTGAAGCTAAAAATACCTGGATAATGTTTTATGTCCGCATTTCTTCTAGAGCAGGGCTTTTCAATTGGGGGTACACGTACCACTGGTGGTACATTGGCACCTGGCATGTGGTACACGGCCCTGCCTAGCCTAGCCAAGTGTAGCGGGAGATGGAACAAGCCAAAGTGGTACAGCGCAGGACTTGCCCTGAGAGAGTCCTCAGGAGCTGCAGGGCTGCTAGGGTGAGACAAAGGCCCCAGGATAGGCACTTCCAGCACACCCAGAAGAGAAGGGGGGCAGAGACAAGGAGGCAGTTTTGGCGGGAGAGGCAGAGGGAAAAAAAAGATGAAAGAGAGAGAGAGAGTGGCGTGTGCTTGAGAATGGGAAGGATTTTGGAGAGACGTGTGTTTGTGAGATAGAGAGAAAAAGGCTTTTTGTGAGAGAAGCCATGAAGAGAAAGGGAGAAGAGAAGGAAGCAGATGCGAATGAGAAAGAGGGGAGGAGGCAGGGAGCGAAGGAACCTAACCCTAACCCCCTCCACCGGAGAGTCCCAGATCCCCCCACCACCTGAACAACATAGAGTTGGGCACACAGCCCCACTCTCCCCCCCAACAGTAACCACAATGCTGATGTGGCCCTCAATGAAATCAAGTTCAACACCCCTGATATAAAAGGATGAGTTGGGGAGAGGAGAGGAGAGGAAATCAAGTTCAACACCCCTGATATAAAAGGAGGGGGAGAGAGGAGAGGATATAAAAGGAGTGGGAGAGAGGAGAGAATATAAAAGGAGTGGGAGAGAGGAGAGGATATAAAAGGAGAAGGGGTGAGAAATTTGTTAAATGAGATTTGCCCCATTTTACGACTTTTCTTGCCACATTTGTTAAATGACTCACTGCAGTTGTTAAATTAGTAACACAGTTGTTAAGTGAATCTGGTTTCCCCATTGACTTTGCTTGTCAAAACGTTACAAAAGGAGATCACGTGACCCCAGGACACTGCAACCATCATAAATATGAATCAGTTGCCAAGCATGCAAATATAAATCACATGACCCTTGGGATGCTGCAATGGTCATAAGTGTGAAAAATGGTCATAAGTCACTTCGAACAGTCATTAAGCGAAGTGTTATAAGTCGAGGACTACCTGTACTTTATCACTTTTTTCTTTTCTTTTTTTGGTCATCAATTTTTTGACACCTTGCTAGGCGACTGGTAGTACTCGAATATTGCCATATCCTAAAAGTAGTACAATCAGTGAAAAGGTTGAAAAGCCCTGGTCTACAGAACATCATCTCAGCCACGATTGCCCTGTAGTCTATGATTGGGATCTACCACTGTATTTTTATTTGTTCCCTATGATCTTTTTCTTCCTTTTGGCTTCAAATGATTAGAAATGAGAGTTATTCCTGCAGCATTTCTAGAAAGCAGTAACATACAACATTTTACTTAGTTGTTTAGTTCTCAGTTTTACAAAAAGAGAAATAAAAATCTCATGGGCTACTAGGAGAATGCAAATAGCATGTGAATAGACTCTTGCCTATAATGTTTCTGAATTAAAGCTGTAAAAAAAAGAACCCAGCTGCATTCAGTTGTTCAGTCTTGCGAAGATATGAATATCATTGGAATGTGCACTATTAGAATTTTGAATCAAGGCAAATTAGAATTAGAATAACAGAGTTGGAAAGGACCCATGGAGGCCTTCTAGTCTAACCCCCTGCTTAGGCAGGAAACCCTATACCATTTCAGACAAATGGTTGTCTAATCTCTTCTTAAAAACTTCCAGTGTTGGAGCATTTACAACTTCTGGAGGCAAGTTGTTCCACTTATTAATTGTTCTAACCATCAGGCAATTTCTCCTTAGTTCTAGGTTGCTTCACTCTTTGATTAGTTTCCATCCATTGCTTCTTGTCCTGCCTTCAGATGCTTTGGAGAATAGCTTGACTCCCTCTTCTTGTGGCAACCCCTGAGATATTAGAATACTGCTATCATGTCACCGCCAGTCCTTCTCTTCATTAAACTAGAAATACCCAATTTCAGCAACCATTCTTTATATGTTTTAGCCTCCAGTTCCCTGATGTCAGAGCAGAAATGTCCAAACTGACATTCTCGAAATCAGTGAACTGGACTAGACTGGACTGGACTGGATTACTTCACAGAACTAATGTGGACAGGAAAATCATAAAATACCTCAAAGAAGAGATGGGAAAGACAGTGAATGGATACAAATCATACAGTCCCAGACCAATGGATGTCAAACATTTTCTTGAAAATGTCCAGCAATAGAGTACCCATGACTTTAGGAGGCAGACTGATCTCAGTTCCAACCCAGAATGTCTAATCAATATCAGAGGGCTCCAAGCCTATCTTCCAATTAAAATACAGAGGAAGTACTTAAGAGTTCTATTATGATTGATGGTACCTTGTTGACACAGTATCAAAAATAAAAGACTTCATATTAAAGTTGGAAGTAAAATAGAATCTGAAATAATGGGGAATATTTGGTGAACAAAAGGAAGTGGAAGATACACTATAGAAATTTGTCCCTCAAAATTTCATTGTTTATATCAATACATTTTCCCAAAGTACTAAAAGAAGACTCTATTCATGGAGATGGGTGACACCAAAATCAAATTCAGTATGTTCTATCCCAGCAAAGATGGAAGAACTATGATCAATTGGCAAACTAAGACGTGGGCTGACTTAGGCTGAGATCATAATTTCATGCTTGCAACTTAAACCAAACAATGAAACAAAATAAATTTTAAAAATCAAGCTGAGAACTCAGCAGTATTTAATATGACTATGTGGTGAAACTAAAGACTAGATTAAATGGATTAGACTAATAAATAGAGTGCCTGAAGAACACTGAATTAACATTGGTGATTGTGTTACAGAGGAAGCAAACAAAAATATCCCAAAATGGAAAAGCAAAGGAAGGTTAATGACAGTCTAGCAATATGTTAAAGTAGCTACTTTTAACAAAGAAAAGACAACAGAGACAGGAATTTGCCTGAATAAATGCTGAGCTGTAGAGAAGAGCAAAATACAAGGTATTATATCTAAACATGCAATGCAAAGAAGCTGAGGATCAGAATCAAATGGGAAAGACAGGAGATTTGCTTAAGACAATTAAAGAAATCAAGATATGGCCATACTAAAAGACAAAGGAGGCAAAATTCTATGGGAGAAAGAAGACATGCAAAAGAGAGGGTGAAATATATGGAAGGACTGTATAAAACCCCCTCCAAAATCAATGACATGTACAGTATAAAGATTTAATCACTGAATTACAGCCAGTCATTTTTGTTAAACAAACCTTAGAATATATTATAATACTCACAACAAAGCTGCAGGAAATGATGAAATACCAGCCAAACAGCTTAGTTTATGCAGTGAAAGTGCCACTTGCTGACTGAAAGCAGCTGTGGAAAATGCAGCAGTGGCCAAGAGATTGCAAGAGATAATTTTATTTTCCAATATTAAAAAAAACGGGGCAATGCTAAGGAATGCTCAAACAGCAAACAACTACGCTTATCTCACATGTTCAGAAGATAATGCTCAGGATTTTGTACTTCAACAAGGCAGGGAAGAAAAACTACCAGATGTGCAAGCTGAATTCAGAAAAATTGACATCATGTTGGAAAATGAAAAATTTCCAAAAATATATTTATTTTTAGCTTTATCGATTATAGCAATAGCAATAGCACTTAAGACTTACATACCACTTGACAGTGCTTTACAGCCCTCTCTAAGCAGATTACAGAGTCAGCCTCTTGCCCCCAACAATCTGGGTCCTCATTTTACCGACCTTGGAAGGGCGGAAGGCTGAGTCAACCTATTGTATTATTCTACATTAAACTTTTGACTGTGTACATCACAATAAATTGTGGATAACCCTTAAAAATGAGTGCACTGGGTCACCTTATCTATCTATTGAAGAATATGTATCAAAATCAGGAAGCAAGCATAAGAACAAATAATATTAAATAAAGGAAAGGTAGACTGCTTGCTATAATAACTAATCATAAAACTCAATAATATAACAGCAAGAATTATTGGAGAAGACCTAGATAATTGGAAAATTGAAGGCAGTTTTTTAAAAAAAAAGTCTGAGAGAAAAGAGGCTGACAAGACCCAGTGGTGGGATTCAAATATGTGAACAACCGGTTTTCTGTGTGGATGCCACTTCTGAAAGTCCATTCTGGGCCTGGTCAACAAAAAATTAGCTACTGGTTCTGCTGAAGTGGTGCAAACTGGCTGAATCCCACCACTGACCCCATTGCTAACAACACAAACATGAGCTTAAACGAACTCAAAGAAGCAGTTAGTGACAGTAGTAGCAAGACAATATCCCTTAAATCACAAAGGACCAGAACAAAAACAATATTTAGAAATGTGCATTTTATAAGAATGATGTTTTGAAATATATATTCATATTTGCATTTAGATACAAATTTAATTTAATGTACAACAGGAATAATGGATATTTTTTTTTACTAAACTCATGTGAACCAGAAGTAGATAAGGCACAGTCATCCAGCTATCAAAGGCTACCTAGTGATTTTGGAGAAATGTATGATTATATTTAAGGATTTAGTACTTAAATACTTTACTCTTTGAATTTCTACTTCTGTAAGACTAAACTGAGGGAAGGAATGGCCATAATCTCTTTCTCTGATTGCTTGTTTATTAGATTCACATCCCATTTTTCCTATAAGACCTCAGACTGATGTACTTAGCATTCCCTCCTTCCATGTTTAGCTTCCATGACTGAGAGTGGTCTTTCCTGTCCTAGCCAACTTTAACCACTACACCATACTGACTCTCTTTGGTGATGCTCCAATAAGGTGATAGTTCTAGGATAAGATTATCATCACCATCTGCCATTTAAAACCATATCCAGAAAGCTGCAGAAACGAAACCATGTTGTTTCCAACTACTGTTTTACGAAAGCCAGTACTGACTATTCTCTAGTCACTCCATTAAAAGTTGGATGAGTTTATTTGATACTCAGTAAAACTTTGTTTTTGAGAATAGATAAGTGTGTATTAATTGATATGTCTAGTTTAATGAAAAGAAGGACTAAGGGTGACATAATAGCAGTATTCTAATATCTAAAAGGCTGCCACAAAGAAGAAGGAGTCAACCTATTTTCCAAAGCATCTGAAAACAGGACAAGAAACAATGGATAGAAACTAATTAAGGAGAGAAGCAACCTACAACTAAGGAGGAAATTCCTGACAGTTAGAACAATTAATCAGTGGAACAACTTGCTTCCAGAAGTTGTGGGTGTTCCAACACTGGAGGTTTTAAAAAAGAGACTGGACAACCATTTGTCTGAAATGCTATAGGGTTTCCTGCCTGAGCATGGGGTTGGACTAGAAGACCTCAAAGGTCCCTTCCAACTGTGTTATTCTATTATTCTAATAATATATGTAAAATTGGACACCACATTGTGCTCTCCCTTATCTCCTTGAGGGAACCGTGAGGAACTCACAAAACATCTCCTGCCTCAGCTGCAAGAGCCCAAATTTATTTACAAAAAGTCATAGGTTCTCCATGTTAGACTAGATCCCTTTCTCAATAGCTGAAAAGCTCCAGCTCATTAGAGTGTTAATGCAGAATGAAGATGAATAAAGAATCAGCAGTCAGCAGTTTCCAAAAGGTATGGAAGCATTCTTCCACTTGAAGACCTATGCACATTATTTGAAACTAAAATGCATGAGGAGGATAAGAACCAGCCAAGAATACAGGACACATAAACATTGTGCATCTTGGGGGCTTATCTCATTTGGCCTGCTCAAGAGTTAATCCCCGTACCCACAGGAGTTTTGCTCAATGTCACAGTAGTTAGTATTTTCTAATCCTGATCCCAAATCTACTATAGCTGCTGTAAAATATATAGGGATAATTTCCTGAGTCAGGGTAATGTATAAGGAATGTTATGGCAGACTCTGGGAATATTTGCCTTAACTTTGTTTTATTAAAATGAAAGTTTTATTAAGGCATGTGGTGAACTGAGCAGTCCAGATGATTCATGCAGTTATAAACCCGTTGCTACACTCACTATAAATCTAAGAGCCATTGTCCAAAATTTATTCTCTCAAAACATTTTACCATGGTGAGGGAGGCAGACTAGAAACTCTATTTTGGCTGTAGGAATCATTCAATTCTAAGATTACTTAACATGTTCATAATGTAGTTCATATGAATCAGGTTTAAGTTTTTGGGGAGGGTGGGACAAAGTATCACATCAGGAATGTGCTCTAAGAACCAGTGTTATAAGACTATTATAACCGTTATCCTTTTTCCCAATCTCAAATAATGTCATTCCCTGCATTATCTCTCCCCACCCACGACTCTGTTGTTTTACACAAGCATCTCAGCAGTGTCCGTCCAAAACTAGATCCTCAACTCACAAAGAAGCAATGACAAAGTGCTCCGAAACCTTCAGTTTAAGAACTACTGTTTTGTAATAAGTTTGAATATTTAGCTCCACCAGTCTTAGGCTTGTTGAAAGATCAGCCTAGGAGCCACTGGGTTTTCCTATAGAAGATCCCAGAGTCTGATCTCAACAAGAGAAATAAGGCTATCCTCCTAGCATGGAGATTGGCTTTCCCCAAGACCGGGCAACTTTGATTTTGCCATCCTCAAAAGAGGATATAGTAAAGGTTGAGTAGGGACATGCCAAGGGGATTTTATATAGATTTCTCTTATACTCACAGCCTGGGGAGCAGGGGGAAGGGTTCAGACCAACCTTTCCTTCCCAGAGTTCCCTTTTACAATGACTTGTGGGAGAAAACGTTGAGTTCTTCTCATCCCTTGGAGCAGAGGGTTTCGTACCTTTTGAGGTTGTGGAACTTGTTCATGAAAGACAAAATTCCTGGAACTCCTGATCTAAAGAGCTGAGGTTCTTGAATGTCAGATGGTGAGCCTCACCATTTTCACTATACATTAGTACTAATGGATTAAAAAAAAAAATCTTGCCACAGTGTGTACTATACCTTATCCCATTCTCTGCTGCTCCTTTGTGGAGGGATTCCCCCCCCCCCCCGCCGCCCAATTAGGCCCTAAAAGAAAACTCTCCACAAGGAACTAAGGGAGAAAAACTTTCTGTAAGATATGGAGAATTTTTAATCCTTCACAGAGATTTTTTTTCTCCCTTAGTGCTTGGGAAAAGTTTTTCTCACAGACGAAGGGAGAACAACTTTCTGTGAGAGACTAAAGAGGGGGAAAAAAAACTATGTCCCCTGTGTAGGTCCCCCCCCCCATAGAACATCTTCAAATCCTCACAGAAGCCAGTTTGAGAAAAAAAATCCACCTCACGGTCACCTGTTTTTCCCGCTAACCGAATAGTTTGCAAAGCACACCAGGTTTACTTTAGAGTAAAGGGTAGGCAACATGTTTGGAGCTGGACTGGGTTTTTATCAGCATAAAAGAGAAAACACCATTTTAATACTGAGCGAGCTAATGACATTTGAGGTTAGTCTTGGACATAAACTGAGGACAGGAAGAAGTCAAAGTTATGCGGATGCAATAGAAATATGAGATCCACAGCTGGTGTTTATCCCATAGCTCAATGCAAGCTGCCTTATCTGTTCCAGGAAAGGACACTCCTTGCCATTGTCCTGCGCCTATTTGTTCCTGGCTGTGCCACTACCCATATATTGGAAGGAGATTCCCTCAGGCAGAGTCCAAAAGTTATGTCCCTATTTGCCAGCCATGATGTCTAAGCAGAGAAAAAGAAAGAAGAGCTCTCTTTACACACACAACAGAAGAGGTTATCATAGTTATCTTTTTATTTTTTACTTTTAGATCTATCATTTATCTTCTGCAAATTCCAAACAATCTACAATCAATTCAGCAGTATGTAGTGGTTAAGGCATCTGGTTAGAATCCAGAAGACCAGGAGTTCTAGTCCTGTCTGAGACATGAAGTCAGCTGGATGGCCTTAGGCCAGCCACTCTCTTTCAGTTCCAGGAAGGAGGCAATGGCAAACCACTTCTGAAACTTTGCCAAGAAAACTGCAGAAGCTTTTCCAGAGAATCAGCAGGAGTCAACAGTGACTCAAAAGGACACACACACACACACACACACTAAAATATGACACCCAGAAATATTTCGATGTAATTTTTAGACCAGAACTGCAAAATCTCGTATTCCCCATAAATACATGGACAGCTCCCTTCCAAATGCCTCTGCAAAATTGACCACAATATTGTAGTTTTAATGTGACAGAAATGAACCATTCTTAAATGCATGGACAGCAACAACATTAGTTGCATACAGTGTGACTTTTAACTATGACTCCACCCATTTCTCTGTTCCAGCCCTGCCTTCCAAGCACTTGTTTGGTAAAAGCTGTAAAACAAATGGATGCTTATAATAAATGCAATTCTGATTTTTATCAGATTAGTTGTCCTCCCAAAGAGGGTCAGTTGGCAACACATGCAATGGAACCAGAATCGCACTATGCATTAGCCAGCTTTAACTCTTATTTTCTGGAATCACACAACACCTGCAGTGTAGTTTTGCATTCATCAACATCTGTTCACTAGAGTAAGTTCCCGGAGGGGAATAAACTTGGACAGAGAAGAAAGAGGGCCTGTCCTCTGTTCTAATTATTCTTATCCTACCATCCTAAGTGGCTGTACTTGGTGCATGTCTTCTTAGGGTAAGATTTTCCATACTTGTAGCCTTTCTCCAATGTACAATCAACAGGGAACTTCCTTGCTGCATGTGACCTTGTATGTCTTTCAGCACGTTGCAAAATACAAATACAAAATCCAGCATTTGGAGGTTCTACGTGGATTTGTAACTCACTTTGGGAAAAGCTGGGCCCATAATGCAATGCACTGAATGCTTTCAGCAAGGCATAAAGAGATTCATAATCAACATTTTTATTCTGGAGCAAAAGTACAATACACAGGAAATTCAAATAAGCAATAATGAGCCAAAATCCCCCCTAAGGATCAAATCCAGAGAAGTAGGTATACCTAAATCTTATGAGACTACTTCTGTAAATAAATTAATCCAAGACTCATCAAAGCATGAAGAAATAAAGGATTTTATCCTGCAACTCACCACATTATCATACTTATGAGGATAAATTTGAAATGCCATGCCCTAGATTTCATAGGACATCTACTTTTGATTTTCTATCACTGTTCAACTACAGCCATGCTTTTTAAAGGTACAGAAGAAACAAAGTTGCATGCATCATACTACCCAATCATGCCATCAATTAGTAAGGATTTGAAATAGGTTGTTCAGATTTTCTATTATCTAACATATGTTGAAATCTCCAATGTTACAGCAGCATATAAGAAACTTACGAGTGCAAGGATCTTATAGAAAAGCAGCTCCTTATCTATAGAAGCAACCTGTACATAAATATAAAGGCAACTGCTTGATACCAACATTTTTGTTTTGTGTTTTAGTACTGTGATGACTATAGGGTATCTGAAGCATAGGTCTTTTTCATCACCTGCCAGAAAAGACTAACAAACAAAGCATATATTTGATTTTGCATGTCACAACAGGAAGAATTATATTTGCGCAATACTGGAAAAATAAGGAATACTATCAGATGAAGAAATGATTTAAAAAATACTAGAATGCACAGAGATGGATAGACTGACTATGAGACTGAAAGAAAAAGAAGAAAAGGAATATTATCAAACTTGGGACTTATTTTATCGATGGCTAGAGGAAAGAATAAAAGATTAGGAATTAAATATGTATTAGCAAATGTAAATTCCGACAGCACGTTTGTTGAAAAATTATTACTAAATGTATGGGGGAAAAAACCAATAAAAACTTTTACAAAAAAATAAATAACGAAACAATAAATAAATGCCATTAAAAGATGGGCTGGAGGGGAACACGAAGCACATGGAAAGAGATGGGCACTTTCCTAATCCAATAGCCAATATAATGTTAGGAAGCCATGAGACAGGAGGAGGATCAAAGTACACTTTGCGAATGTATTTAATAGAACATAAAGGTAGTCCTTGATTTACAACCGTTCAGTCAGTGACCATTCGCAGTTACAACAGCATTTAAAAAAATAACTTATGACCATTTTTTCAAACTTATGACCTTTGCAGCATCCCCATGGTCACATGATCAACATTCAGATGCTTGGCAATTGATTCCTCATATTTATGACCGCTGCAGTGTCCTGGGGTCATGGGATCACCTTCTGCAACCTTCTGACAAGCAAAGTCAATGGGGAAGCCAGGTTCACTTAACAACCGTGCGACTCACTTAACAACTGAAGTGATTCGCCTAGTAACTGTGAAACAAAAGGCCTTAATATGGGGCAAAACTCACTTAACAAATGTCTCACTTAGCAACAGAAATTTGGGGCTTAATTGTGGTCATAAATCAAGGACTACCTTTAGCAAACTTGATTCTATAACAAATATAGAACCATGTATGACAAATAGTATATTACCTATTTTTGGAGTGACAGTAAATTTCTTCTCGATGTCTGACTTGGTAAACAGATAGATTCCTGTATTAACATCCTTCTGTTGAATTTCCTATCCATGTTTTATGAGTGAAACAGAACTCCAATGCTGATATGGAAGTCCCACAATATCTCATTGTCCTCATGTAACCCCTATTCACAGATCAGGGAGCCACGGTTCAGACAGAGCATGGTGAAATAGGTCAGCACCAGTTTGGCAAAGGAATGAGACAAATGGATATACTCTTCCTTAATTTATTCGGCCCTTATACTGACTATGTAGTGAGGGAAATTGGCTTAGAAGATGAGCATGGTTTTAAAACTGGAAAAAGAAATGTCAATTACTGTTCTGATGACATTACTCTGATAGCTCAAAATGCAAGTGATCTGCAAGTTCTAATAATGAAAGTCAAGAAGGTTAAAGAAAAAATGGGACTAATATTGAATCTAAAGTCCTAGCTAAAGAAAACATATACAGCAGCCAGCCTCACAACTGACGATGAAGATAGTTCAGATAGCTTCTTTCTTTTATGAACAACTATCAGAAAAAAAGAAACATACTGCAAACTGACAGCATATTCAGATGCTGTGATGTATAAATACTCTAGCTACAAAGGTCAGAATTTTGCAGACAATCAACTCTGAAGAAGCAGAATAGAAAGTTTATTGGGGTTTTCAATCTTAGATGTTGGAGAAGACTCCAGAGAATGCCATGAATAGTTAAGAAGCACACAAATGCATCACAGAAGAAATAAATCCAAAGTTCTCATTTGAGGCACAAATAACCAGGGTCAAATTTTCATATTATGAGCACATTATTCGAAGACCTAGCTTTCTGGAGAAGTCTGTAATGATCTTTAACTCATAGAGACCACATTAATAGATCTTCTTCATGACAATCTATTCTTAACTTGGTCTTTGAAGTCTCCCAACAATGCACTCATCACCTCTGTAACTGAATTCAATATGAAAAGCAGGGAACTGAAAATTAATGCTTCAAAATAGTTATTTAATAGTTATAAGAAAATGGAGCCAACAAACCCATGTTATACGCCAATGGTTAAAAATGATAGCAAATCAATGAATTTGTGCACCTGATAGAATGTCTACTAAAAATGGGATGGAGATATGTTAGATATTCAGAAGAGGCTTACTGGCCTACTCAAACTTCTAGGTGCCTCAATGGTACCGTATTTATATAAAAAAATCTACTTTTGTAATGCTGGGATACCAAGGTAAAATATGTCTGCCTTCTTTTTTCTCATATACACTTCTGGAAAAGAGACGGTGATGCAACTTCTAATGTTATTCCGAGCAATAATATAAAATATATAATATATAGAAGTACTGGCTGGGTCAACAGCTGCTAAAGTTTTTTCCCCTCTGACTTCATAAGTAATTATTAATCCGGATGTGTTTTCTTAACTTTATATTTATTTTTAAAATACATATTCTTCTAAAAACAGTCAGTAAATTCAGTTTCATATAAGCACTTCATCAACTCTATTGCCAGGATATCTGTACCCTAAAGGGTAAATTCTACAATTGACGTATTAGAAATGGACTGATTGAGTCCATGGCATGGTGTTCTCCCAGTGGCTTCGGAATGTCAGTTTGGAACACAGAACAGTCCATAAGGTAAATAATTTTTCAGCTTTACTCCATTACACAGGAGTTCTAGGAGGATTTTTACAGCTGCTGGTGTCAGAAGGCATACAAAATCAAAAGTAAATAGACTTTGTATTTAAGCAAAATCACCAAGTGCAGAAGAGAGAATGTTCTCCAAGAGTTGAAAAGATTCCAGACTCCATTGCATGCCTCTGTGTAAAACTATTCATGTTCCTGTGTTTTGTCCACAAATCACAACACTGAAATCAATGGAAACATTACACCAGCTGGGATTACCATTCCTAGAATGCAACATGGAGTTTGGAGATATTGCATTAGATCATATCTATACCACATGTATTCCTTGACTTAAACCGTAATTTAGCCCAAAATTTCTGTTACTAACCAAGACAGTTGTTAAATGAGTTTTGCCCCATTTTACGACCTCTTTTGCCACAATTGTTAAGTGAATCACTGCAGGTGTTAAATTAGTAACATGATTGTTAAGTGAATCTGGCTTCTCCATTGACTTTGCTTGTCAGAAAGATACAAAAGGTAATCACATGACCCCCGGGACATTGCAACTGCAATAATACTGTACATGCTAGTTGCCAAACAGCTGCATTTTGATCACATGACCATGGGGATGCTGCATTGGTCGTAATTGTGAAAAATGATCATAAGTCCCTTTTTTCAGTGATGTTGTAACTTTGAACAATCAATAAATGAATGGTTATAAGTCAAGGACTTTACCTGTAGTACAGTTCTCAGGATTTCACTAGTACAGAGGTTGAGAAGCTTCTTCAACAGAAATGTGCTGTGGTTTATATTTGAAGCCAAAAAGGAATTTCAAGTGGACTTAGGCAAGTAGGCTACACATTCGGCACTTTCTATGTCTTTTCCTGGACTTGCATGGTAGCCAAATGATCCCAGTAAAATAAGTATCTGAGTTCAGGATGCATCATGGTATGTCATAAGTGGCCAAACTGCCAGTGTCTCTTTAATTCAAATGCATACTTTCCAGGGTTTGCAGGGTTACCGTACAGCCTTGGAAAAGATACAGTTTCTTTACAGAGGTTCTGAAAAGGGAAGGCAGTGTAAATGCCCAGTCCCATTTCTAGGTTCATTCTTGACTTTGAAGAGCTGTACATTCCTACTCATGAACAGCAGTAATGCATCTTTAATTCTTGCGTAATGAATTTCAGAAATTACTAGTATTGGGTTTCCAACAAGTTTCTATATTCATTTCTGCTGGATGCTTCTAAACATGCAATGTGCTGCAATGCAACTTATAACCAAAATGTATAGGCCCAGTAGCCATGTCAGAGGTGCAAGGTAGAACTCACTTTAAATTAAATAGACTGAGTTGTTCATGTAGAATGCTAGCTCAGTTTGACATTTACAGATAATCCAATGTAATTTTTATGAAAGCAAGCACAGATAGAGATTGCCTATGCCACATAGGGAAAGCAGACTTAAGACTGCTTTCTGGGCCCCTATAGTGATATCCCCATGCAATAGTATCCATGTATTTAGCTATGCATTCAGAGGTAGAAGGGATATATTTATTGACGTGCTTTTATATCTCCCAATACTTTCATTTGGAGGAGTATATGGTATCAATAACAGAGATATGAAATTATCTCTAATAAAAATTTTGCTTTATGTATATAGGTGCTCTCTGAGATTTGGAAATAAGGGTTCTATATCACTGAGGAAGCCTATCAGGAGTGAAAAAGCTTTCTCTATAAAACATTTCTCACAATGCAGAGATAATAGGAGGGAAGACCAGTGAGACAAGAGCTAGCAAGGATGCCTACATGGTTCCATCTCATGGGAAGGAAATGTCTGAGAAAGGTCATAGAACTACCAAACATAAAAATTAAACATAAACATCAAGCATATAGACAATGAAGTTGTGAAAACGTTAGGCAGTATAATCAATTGGTTAACATGAGAAACACTTAAGATCTTCGGAAAGAAGGCCATGTTCAGTTGAATTTTGCCCTTGTGGAATAGCAAATAGGTTTTGACCCATCCATGGTACACGATTTCCTCCATCCTGTAGCTGAGGTAGCTGGCATTGGAAGTGCAACTTGCATCTAAGCAGCCTAAAATATATTAAAAGTCAGTGATTTGAAAGAATTAAGTGAAAACATTGTTAGAACAAGAGCCTCCATGAATAATGTGGGAATTGCCTGTGAAATGATGAGAAATATGGAACCTGTATCAATACTTCTAATTTCTGTTGGAATAGGCAAAGATCTTGTCATCTGAGGGGCAGGAGGAACTAAATAACTACCACCAGCAGGTAGTTTTCAAAGTTTATTTATTTATTTAATTTATTTATTTATTAAATTCATATCCATCTCACTGTCAAGCGACTCCTGACATATAAAAGCCACTGAAATACATGAGATGATAAAAGAATATCCTCAACCTTCCTTGAGAATGACTTTTCTCCATGGGACAAGAAGTGAACTAAAAGGATTTCAGATCTGAGTAGGGAATTCATTATGAGCATAAGGACATTATCAGTACTGATTAGTATGGAAGAGATCCTGTTGAGTTTTGATCTGGAAAAGAGAGGCAAAAGTCAAGACTGTCTCCGCCATCAAGATCAGCAGGACTTGTGCAATCTTTGAAGAAAAGTGTAAAGTGCAAGGAAGAAGAAGGCATTCAGAAAGATTCATTTCAGTCAAGAAAGAAAGCATCTCTTCCCAAGAGATGGATGAGGCCTGGTGTGGTGTAATAAGTTGACACTAGCTATTAGCCATGGTTGTAACAGATTCTAAATTTTAGGCGTGTAATTGAAAAATATTAACATTTTAAAATTGTAACTCTGTACCAAGAAAATTATTTAAAATATTACAAATATTCCATAAATACAGAGTAACTAAAGAGGCGTGGTTCTCTGGAAAGGACTCCATCAACCGACATGTGGATATGTGCCCAGCACAGCAAACGTTAAGAACTTGGCACATGAACCGGCCCCCTCAATCATCGGAGAGGATTGATGTATGGATCGTGCCCGGATCGGGAGAGGAAAGCTGCTGCCACTTTATTACATGACCAGATCGACATGGGCTCGTATACCCCCCCATCAGCTATATCCACCTGCTCCGGGATGGGCCAACAACTTCGACAAACCTCCTTAAAAACCTCCCCAGATAATAAATCAGGTAAACACATTATGATGACTCGATCCTATCAGAAGAGGGAAAGAGATTCCCAGCTTACGAACTAGGACGGCTCCCATGATCAGGGGGAGGAAGAGATTGTTGCCGACAAATGGGATGGGGCATCTGTGATGGGAGACGAAGGGGAGGGGACCAGGGAATTGGATAACGATCAGAAGGGGGTGGCGTCTGTGGATAAGGGAATACATAGCAAAGAGGAGGCGGCACACTTGGATCGCGGTTGTAAGAGCTGGAGGAATTTGACAGTGAGATCAAGGAAGACTGCACCCCGCCCAAGCATGGTGTCATATACACGAGGATGAGGGGGGAGGGGAACAATTACCATCGGCATGTAAAGGGAAAAGAACTCCCTCTGCCCCTGGAGTTAACGAGAACACTTACGGTAAAACACGGAGGAGACATGGGAAAACATCATACATTGACGTAGGTAATGCATCTGAGATACAGCACGAACAGCTGGGTCCAATAACACGTTCTAGAAGCTGGATACAGGCTGCTAACATCGTATAAAGGCTCTTTCCCAGTGACTACTTTTAAAGCCCTGATGATGTTGGGTGATCCCAATGAAAGCTCGGCTCATTAAAAATTTTTACTACTTTCCTCTTGGTGATCGGTATTTATTGGTTTTATTATGGACTTACCCAAGAGTTGAATTTTTTGCTTTATAACTTGTCAGAGTAACTAAAGGATATCACCAAATGGTGTTTATTCATATACCTTCAAACTGATTAAATCTTCAACACAGAAAAATAGATAATCAAGTCTTTTTAAACAGCCATTGAGGAGTCCAATGAACCTGAATTTTTTTTGATAAATTAATCTTATAAAAAAACATATCTAACATTGTTAAGACCTGAGACCACTGATTTGTAAAATTAGAACTTTTAATTCTCTATTTAAATATCCTTTCATTATCAACAATGTGGTTTTGAGGCTGTGAACTTAACAAATATTTAATCATCAGTGAAGAATTTGAAACTGAAAAGAGGATGCATATTTCAGCCATACAACTATATAAAACAGGCATCCAAATTTCTCAGTTAGAAGAGGTCTGCAAAGAAAAGTGGGGAAAAAATCCAAAAGCAAAAATAGATAACATTTGGAAGCTATTACTCCTTTTTATATTAAAAAGGTATTAAAAAGTACTGCCTGAAAAGGTATTCACATGTTTGCACATATCATATTCAGTGATTTTAATAAGACATTGTCAATGGTACTGCACATAAACACTAAGTATGCATTCAAATTTGAAAAAAAAAAATCATGTTTAGCTTGAATCGCTAAGTAAACAAAAGCTGACGCAAAGAAACAAAGAATGTGACAAGGGATACGTACCATTTCTCATGGAACATGTGATACCTTAGATTGCATCTTAATGGTGTTGATCATCTCCACAGTAAATAATTCCCAGAATCTTTTGTCTACCTATCAAGAATGAGCTGAAATGACTTCTTTGCAAGCTCTTGTCTAAAACTGGAAAAAGTTCTAAATGAAATTTTATGTATTGTTCACATGTAAGTTGCTGTTACAGATAGTTGCCAAAACTATTTTAATTTTTGTTATGTATATGTGTTTTGTCTATAATTTTGATTTTAAAAATTGAATTACAGTAATAACATTAAAATCAATTGTTGATTGTAGTTTAGTTTTAACCTGACATTACATATTTAACTTTCCTCCCCAGTATTGTGAGTTCACTGGAATCAGCATAAAAGTCTACAAGGAATCCCAAAGTTAACGGAGAGTGAAATATATTTTTGATCATGGCAACCAGAAAAAAATAATTTTGTTCACATGGTGGCAGCAGTGAGAAGCATAGGAGGAAAAAGGCAATGTGGGCATTTTCATAATTAGTTTACTTCACTCCATGTGACAGTACAACATACAACTTATACATTGACTCCTTACATATCTTGAAATAGTTATTGCATGTATTGGCTTAACAGAGACAAAATTTTATTTAATTATTTACACTTGCCAGTAGTATGTACTAACTTATTATTCTTGGTTTAAATTTAGCACACCTAGGGAACAATATTTGTTTTAAGGAGATTTATTGTGGACCAGAAATCATGTTTCTATTTTGTTTTATCTCATCAAATAAAATGAAGGCAATGCCAACAATTCCTCAGAGCAGGTAATAAGGTTTGAAGCGCTTTGAATTGATTCACATATTTCCTTGATGCCCTTGAAAAGGCAACCACTTAACAAATGAAGCAGCTGTTCCAATACCAGACACATTTTAGTACATGATAACAATTGTGATTTTCTACAGGATGCATCTTTTGCTGGAGACTAAATCTGGCCATAAGACAAAGCAGAGGAATCAAATGAAAAGGTCACCGTGAAGCATAACCTTCCCTGAAGGCTAGATTGAGTCCCATAATCTGCAATGAGAGTTAAAATCCGAAACTTTTGTAGGGTGGAGGCTCCAGAACACCAACATAGCCTATATTAAAGAGCTTTATTATAATATTTGTCTAGAATTCATTTGAGAGACCTGTGAATCCATTTTAATGAAAAAAAAAGAGAGAGGCATGGAATATATACCCCTTGTACAACAATCATTAAAACATACAGCTGATAATCAAAGCAATCTTGGGAATTTCAGTCAGTCTGTCTGGCAAATTACCACTGGCTTACTCTTTTACAGATATAACTATGTTACTTAAATGCTTCTGAAAGCAATACAATGAAACTTGGAAGCAGCTTAGCCCAAGCTTAGCTGATTATTGGGTAATCATCCCGTTTTTCTTCCCCCAGATGTCTATTTTCTCCGGAACAATCCTTGTCCCTGAGTTATAGGCAATAGAGCTGCTATAATAGCATTCCATCCTCAGATGGGATCTCAGGGTTCCGGGCAGGAGATGAGCTGAAGAGAAATTGTCCTGTATTGTTGGATTCTTGAAATACGAGTATAATTGAGTGCTGGAAGAAATCCATTAAAACTGCCTGTAAAAATAATTTTCCTTGAATGATTATTCATGTACTATCATGGCTCACACAGTTGTAAAAAGCATTTAGCACTTTATAATCCAATCTTTGCTCCTAGGCAGAGCTGGGAACGTATTCCACTTAACAGAATTTTGAAATGCCTAGAAGGGTAACAACTTTTACAAAGTGTTCCTTATGGAAATGTCCTGGAAGCTTTCCAGGATGGCATTCCAGATGTTATAGCTTTAGCAGTTATAACCATCCCCTGTATTAAATTTTCAGATACTACATACAAGCTATGCTGATTCTGATGCGGAGACAGGCTATTTCATATTAAGCGAAAGACAATGTTACTGAATTATTCCATAGATGTGCCTTAAACATGTAAACTGGGAATATCAACAAAAGAACAGAGAACTGGAACATGAGTCTCTTTCTCTGGTTGATATGATAGTTAATCAGGTGGAAGGGGAGATAACTTCATATAAAGTTTTAACTATCACGGATATCATTTAAAGGCCATGTGAATTTTTTAAGTCAGTGAAGCTTAGGAAATCTGTATTGGGGATGAATGGATCCATATCTTGCCAATCCATGTTAATTGCATATGTATTAATTGATAAATCTGCTGAATGATGATTCTTCCTCAATCTACAAATTCTTTTATACAAATTCATCCAAAAATGCAATAAATGCCATTTTCAATTAAAAATTGATACTTTTTTGATCGGAGAACTGTATTGAAAATTTTGAAAAAACAAAACCCCTTAAATAAAACTCAGATTCCTCTTCTTATGTTAGTCCAGAAAATGCCTAAAAATATGAGTCAAAGGAAAACCTTGAACATTCCTGTCTCAGAGTAAACATAGGCTCATGAGAACTCACATGAGCAAAAGGCACACTGCAATATATACAGGTTTGGCCAATTTTTACTCAGAAATACAAAAAATGCATTTTAAAGATGTGTAGCACTGCAATTTAATTTGTATATTAGAAGCCAGTTCCCTTATTTGCTGCTGTTGCTTTATTGTTAAATACTTCTATTTCTTTCATTGAGATAGTTCAGCCAGTCAGGCACTATATAACAGAATAACAGAGTTGGAAGTGATCTTGGAGGTCTTCTAGTCCAGCCCCATGCTCAAGCAGGAGATCCTATACCATTTCAGATAAATGGCTGTCCAATCTCTTCTTAAAAATCTCTAGTGATGGCGCACCCACAGCTTCTGGAGGCAAACTATTCCACTGGTTAATTGCATAATAATTATAATAAAAACATAATAAATGCAACATCACAGAGCCAATCAAGTCTGGGCTATTGGTGTCATCCATTAATATAAGAAAATTACACCGCCTTCATTCTGAAGTTCTAGTGCTACTCTAGTTATGTCACAGTGGACATTACCTTGCACATTCTGATTTGTACTATTGTCAGTTCTCCCTGTTTTGAAGTGCATTGCTGGGTCACATTGGGTTCACAGCAACTACAGAACAGCACATCTGTCGCATAATAGCACATCAGGATAAGAATGTGAATGTAAACGTCATCTAGTGAAATGTTCAGGGAGTTAAATTGCTCAGTTGGAGAGTGAGAGGGGCAGTACCTAAAATTTGATTAAATAAATAAATATTTAAGCAGCTCCTCTCACTTGTAAACACAATGCTCTGTTAATTTGTGTAACACCCCAATAATCAAATGATGAAGGGAGGATTTAAAAAGACCGTTGCTAAAATTAAAGCCCAAGGTTTCGTTGAACTCTCACTCCGTGCACAAACAATACTATCCCGGTGCACTGCTTATCCAACTATGTGGCCTTTGCAGTCATTTTAACTTTAATTTACTGAGACAAGAAATAACCAAGTTGGAAGTGTGCCCTAACAGAGAAGTTGGGGGAAAGGCCTGATTCTTGAGAGGCTCGTACCTGCTCTCCAATTCCTGTTCAAGCATAGAACAAGCTCCCATTATGTGTGTTATTTCTCTTATATTATGTGTCTTATATTGGTTAATCACTGTATATCTATTTTTTAAAAAAGAAAATAAACTTGTTGAGAGTTATAATCCTATTACTGAGCAGAAAGGTGGGAGATCATTTGAATACATTTGAATGAACAAATATCTTTTCTGAACACAGGGTACCCTGTAATTTTTCCACTCAGTCATTTGAAACAGCTGCTTCATTGCAGTTCATATTACATAAAATCTTGTTTTCTAGATTTCAGGAGCAACCATGCTTTTTTCTCTGGCTTTGAATTTGATATCAACAATTTGCTCTTTAAGGGACGAACTGCTATCTGAAGACCCCACTAAAAATACTTTTGGCTCTAAATTAGTTTAAAATTTGGATTGAATTAATAGCACTTGCAAAAGTTCAAAGTAGATTGAGATATTGTATTTAAAAAACTCTTGAAGTCAAAGGGTTTATCCACACAGCAGTATTAATGTGCTTTCCTCTAATCCTACTATAGTCTACATTTACTACACCTTAACAGTGAGGCTGGTCAGTGGTGCTGCCCCCACAGAATATAACACAACATACTTTTAGGGTAGCAATTGTAGGTTTCTTGCTGTTCTTTTTCTTCTCACCATGAATCACCACAAATAGCTGCTTTTAGAGATGGCTGGTGGGTAAGCAGGCAATTTTCCCAGCCTCTGAGATTAACCCCTTCTCATAAGTCCACTTTATTGAGGACTTATTTTTCTTTAGAAGTTAGAGAAGTGAGGGAGGCGACTGTCTGAAGGGCTTGTTGAATTGGGTCACTAGGAGCAGCAGTTCTAGTTACAAAAAAAGGGACTGTCAAAGAGCCAAGAAAAAAATCCTGATTAATGAGCTCCAGAAGATTCTTTTAAGAGTCACTTCAGGGTTGTTGAAAAAGGTGGTGGTGGCATTTTTTGATCAGATCATTTGCAGAGTTCCATTGACAGCCACTGACTGCATTCCGTTCCAAAATTCAACCATAGGTTAAATGAATAGACTTGTATTTGCAGAAACACTGAAAATCTTTTGAAGTTCTGTCTCAAATGATAACTGCAACTCATACATGGCAATAAGGATAAAGTACGTTTTACTAGTGGGCTTTCAGGTGCAATTCAAGGTGTTAGCTACCACATAAAGCTCTTCATAGACTAGACCCTGGTTATTTGAGGGGCCATTTAATTCCGATAGTTGCTGATTGTCTGATTAAATCTAGCAGTGAGGGCACTTCAAGTTCCTTCAATTAAACAATGCCTTTTGGTAAATCCCAAGAGGCACTTATTTATTTATAAATAAACAATTTATATGCCACCATCTCATCACTAAGGCAGCTTACCAAGAGTAAAAAGATTAAAAACAGTTAAAATTAAGAAAGCTGTTTAAGGCATATCTTCTCTACTGTAGCAGTAGCCTTGCTCTAAAGATTTATATTATTCCCTTCCTGACAAGAGTTCTAAAAACATGGCTATTCTTCCAGGTCTTGGAGTAAAATGGCTGACGAGTCCCAGTAAAATTTTGTGCTGTTCTATTTTTTCCCTTCTCTCTGGACACTTGTCATCTGTCTTACTGTTTTATTATTCTGGCTTTTTAAAATAAAAATCACCCAGAGTCTCTTGGTGTGAGGCACTCTTTAAATCTAGGTAAATCAATAAACAGCATGGTTGATTTTGCATGCAAAGTAGAGAGATGCAGTACTGGTATCCAGTTTGCTACTGGCAGATTTCCTATCACAAAAAAAAAAGCCTGTCAAATAAGCAAAAACTGTCAAATAAGCAAAATGAAGCCAAAAAAGGCAATATATACATACATACTGGGTCACCAAAACAGAAAAGGCCTGGGGGAAGAGTGAAGAAGCTCTTGTATATCATTTGCCCATTCCAAAGCACTTTCTCCAAACCATGCCTGATACCATTAAGCTCTCTGTCAGTGATTAGAAATTATTGTACAAGCCGCATATATCGGGTACACAATTGCTAATGAAATGCACGCAAGATGATAAACAACTTCCTTTTCCTGCTGAAGTCCAGCTGCAACTAGGCCTTGTCTCCTTGAAGCCGTAAATCAAGCCTTTGTACTCCGGGAGGATTCAATCAGCTGCAGGTGTGGGCCCGGCAGAGCCTGCCTGGGATTAGGTAGCAGCATTTGAGAGGAGACCCCCAAACAGCACCAGCAAAATACAGGCCACATGCGTTCAAGCTTTGGAGAAAATAAAGGAAAAACACTGATGAAATGTGGCATGGGACCATGGAATGCAACTTCAGGCTTCCACATCTGCAGGAAAGGGAGCAAAGAAGGCCCCTAATTTTACAGCAGTAATGTCACACGGGGAATGTATGACTCTGAAAAGGGTGGCAGCTGCTGATCCTCCCTTTTAACCACTTCAGATGCATCTCTCTAGCCAAGCCATGCCAGGAATGACATCTTATCATCCACACAGTGGATTTTGAAAAGCAACCCACAAGAACACAATGCAGCAGCACCAGCAAAATCCCCTCAGGTTTGACTGCACAGTCTCAAGTCCTTCTTCAGATTGCAAATTTGTAGAGGGAGCATTTGGGATTTTGCTCCAAAAAAAGCCATGCTACAGCTCCATCAGGTATTGTCATGTTATATTTGTTGGATGAGCTCTTCATATTCAGCTCTTCTGTTTTTAAAAACAATGGTTTGTACACATGAGGAAGCATTCCATGTATGTATGGTATTTGTTGAGTCCTTCGCGAAAGGCAAGACACGAGACATAACAGTATTCATATTAAAAAGAAAGTATATAGGTTAAAACACACACACACACACACACACACACACACACACACACACACACATATATATATATATATATATATGTTTTTTTTAACTAGATATATGGTTAACCATATATATGAATCTGTTTTGCATTAGGTTATTTTGATAAGTGAAGTTAAGCATTACTTTTGACCATATATGATTTAGCTATTATGTCATTAATTCATGTACGATTCCTGTACAACTTATCTGAATAATGATTGTGGTTTTCTGCTTTACAAATTCACCTACTTCACCAGAAACCAAGAGAGTCAAATTTCTCACAGCATCTGGTTTCCATTTTGGGTAATTGCTATTTTCAGGAGTTATAATCATGTGTTATTGTAAGGACCACAGTGTCAATCACTCCACTAATGGGGAAAATTCAATGCCTAAATAATACCTAAGAGAACAAGAAACTGACTTAAACAGGTGCATTTAGACACTTCGCTTTAAGTGTAATGCTAGTCTATCAATTTAAACAAATCATTTTAAGGGGAATTTTTATGATTTCCATACCATTTGAAAATGCAATGTTTAATAAAAAGATACTACTGTAATCTGCAGGATTAGCCTATATGTTGCATCAAGCAGGATCAGAAGAAGGCTCCTGGAAAAAACTAGATTTCAAGGTTCCTCTCTAGCTGACCTTCCAGAAATTGACCCATACCAAAAATTATGAATTTGGATTATGAACTGTAACTGATACTTCTGCTGCATGTCAGCTTGCTTGAGGAGATTTAGGTCATATCTGGAACACATCCTGTGTCCTTAGAGTGTTTGTGTCCTGCACTGAGGGTGGCTTGACTCTAAGCCAGTTTAAGAAAATCCTGTTTTTCCTGAATAAGACTTACTACAGCTTTTGTTGCAATACAGTTTTCTTACAGGTAGTTCTCACTTAGTGACCACAATTTGGACCAGCAACTTGGTTGTTAAGTGATATAGTTGTCAAGTGAAACTGACTGTTGTTATGATCTTATTTCAGTTTTCCTTTGCTTTACAGATCTGCAAAGGTGGTAAATGTGAGGATTTGTGGCAAAGTTACTCTTTCACCACTGTTGTAAATGTGAACAGTCACTATTCCAGGCAGTGTTAAATGAGAATTACCTGTACTAGCATAATGTTGCAGCACTTGCTTTACATAAAAAATATCCCTGGTTTGAAACTTGGTGGATTTTAAATTATTTTTCTTTCCTGGAGCTACTTATTTTTCCACTGGGCTTTACTTTTTTTAACAAGTTCAGCAGTGTACTATTTTGTTATTTTTTCCCCAACCAGTTGCTTGGAAAAATTATGAAATGGTGCACCAACAGATTTGTTAAAAAAAAAAAAAAAAAACCAAAGACTCCTGTGAAAAAGTAGGTAGAGCAGGCAAAGAAAAATAGCTATTAAAGAAATAAAATCTGATGGCTCTGGGGACATTCTGCAGGTAACATAAACAGCTAAACAGCACAACCATTAGGCTAGTAAGAGAGACCTGCTATTTTTATTTTTTAGTTTATTTGTTCAAACTACCCAACCCATAAATGCAATTCTGGGTAGCTGACATCAGGATTAAAAACAACACACAAAAATATCAGAGCAAGAATCTAAAAAGCACATCACATCTAACAGCAGCACATGTTGGTTAAACACTTAAAGCCTGGCTCACTGCCCAGGCTAAAAGCCAGCTCTTGGGTGCCTTGTGAAAGGCCAGCAGAGGTGGGGCCATGAAGATCTCAGAGGCCCATTGTTCCACAGCAAAGGTACCATGTCAGAGAAAGCATGCCTCCTAGATCCATCAGACAATATGGTTAAATAGAAAGGATCTGAAGCCTGCTCACCTGGTCGGATCTTATGGGCCAAGATCTGCAAATAACTGGGCTTGTGCCATGAAGGGTTTGGTAGGTGATAACCAGCACCTTAAATTGCACTTGGAAGGCTACTGCGAGTCAGGACAGCTCATGTAGCAGTCCGGCTGTATGACTATATCTGAAAGAGAATATTTGGTCTGGCTGTTTGCTAATGACTATATCTTTTTGTCTATCTGTACTGCTCCTTATGAGTGATCTAAAAGAGCAGCCTCACATGTATAGCATATTGCATTAATCCAACCCTGAGGTGACCAATGTGTGAATGATCATGAGAATGATCTATGAAGGGCACAATTGATTCACAAGAGGGATCTGTGCAAAAACCCTCCTAATCGCAGCTATCACCTTTTCTTCAGACAACAGTCAAGAATCCATGGGGACTTTCAACTGTGTGCCGTTCTGTTTGGGGGAACATTACCCCCTCCAGAACAAATGATAGAAATGCCCAGATATGGTATGCAGGCAGAACCTCACAGCTTCTTGGAAGAGTTGATGTTAAGCCGGTTTCACCCCCAAACAGGCCCTCATAGCCTCTTGACCAGCCTTTGTCAACCTTTTTTAATCTGTAGAAACCCTTGAAATAATTATCAGGTCTCAGAGAATCTTGCAACAAAAACTATTATACCTGTAGTTCACAATATGTTCCAGGGCAGGGGTGTCAAATTCGCTGCATCATGTGACATGTCACCATGTACCGTGACTTTTTTTCCCTTGCTGGAGCTGGGGTGGGCGCAGCTTCCGTATGACACATTGGCCCGCAGGCCGGCAGTTTGACACCCCTGTTCCAGGGAGTCCTCAGGTTACAATGGCAATTTGTGACTGGGACAGCAGTTGGGACTAGAATTTCCATTGCTAAACTATTTGGTCATAAGGCACAACGTCATGTGACAGCATCACTTAGGGAGAGCAATTCCAGCAGTCCCAGTTACTATCGTAACCCTAAGGCCATGTAGGTCATTATTAAGAAGAAGTGAGAGTGTGAGAAAAGCAGGCCGGTGCATGAGTATATTGGTGCCATGGGCAGGTGCTACAGAGTGCAGCAGATGCATAGGAGGCAGGGGAGAGCGATGCAGGCAGGCACTACAGAGTGTGGATTGGCAAAAATATCACAGGAGCTGGAGAAACTTCCAACTTCCTGCTGGCTTTCCCATTGACTTTCATCATCATCTTCCTTTTGCTGCTGAGGCATGCCAGGCTGAGGCAGCCGCTGAACCTTTGTGAGATCTTTGGGAATTCATGCAAGCCTTCACACACCCACAGGGAGTCACTGAGGCCTCACAAGACTGTGTGAAGTCCTTGAAAGACCTTGCAAAGGGCCAGCAGATGCCTCAGCCTGGAGGATCACAGTGATGAGAGGAAGAAGAAGATAGTCCACTGGAGGAGGAGACAGAGATGGGCAATGGCAGTGGAGTGCAGTTATTAATTCTGCTGAATATAACTTTTTGTGCGCTATACAGCTGCACTGCGCATGTGGGAGTAGAAGGCTTCCCTTAGCAATAATAGTATATGCTACAAAATTAACAGTGCATTAGAACTTTAAGGAGATGAATTGGCCAAACTGTATTTCCAGACATTTTTGTCTCAAGAGAACATACTTTTTCCTTAAAACATATAAGTACTCTTGCCTATCTCACAGACAGGCCTGCCTACAGCCTAGTAAAAGTTTTACTACTTAATTCTACTGGTGATATAAAGTGCCTCTCTGCTTTGAGGGAAACAAAGTACTGAATTTCTAACTATTTATTTGACCCAAGTTATTATATTAGGCACACAATACACATCTTACATTGTTCCTGCAATTGCAAAGAGAAATCATCACTGACTGTATCCAGCCAGAAAAAACAGTTCTTTGGCCCATCATTAGGAACAGAAAACAGGGACAGTCCTCCCTCTGGCAACAGAGCTGAGCAAAGAGCAGGTACCAAAGAAGCAGAAGCAAGAAATACTTGAACTAGACCTTCACTGTACCACCAGGCTCTTCAAGGGTGGCTTACATAGCTGGATGTGAATGATGTCATATATTAAGACAGTCTTCCTGTGCCTGACAGTCTCCAGGTATGTTAGGGTTGCAGGTCCCAGAATTCCCAGCCAGATGTGCTATGCAGGCCACCAGGATAAAAAAAGTTGACTGGTTTGTAGATTTTATTTTGTTATTATTATTATTATTAATATTATTATTATTATTATTATTATTATGGATCATCGCACAGTCAGCCAGATGTTCAGACTGGATTTGGCATTTTGTCTACCTATCGAGTCCTTACCCAGGACCTGGGATAGGCAGATGTGGATATTTGATGGTATTACAGATATCGTCGCAGGATGGAAGCAGTTCCTAGTCTTTTGCAATTGACTAATAGCGAATTTGTCAATGCCAATGGTGTATTATTATTATTATTATTATTATTTTATTTATTTTTGAACCAACAAAACAAAACATAACACACATACACACACAGTATATACTCCTCCCCTTTTTTTTAAACAGCGATTACGTAACGGTAATCTTCTATTGTTTACATTTCCCCTCTTATTCTTCTTTAGAATATTTGTCCTTATTGTCCCGTTGTTTCTTATTTACATTTTTCTTCCTTCATACTCTACTTCTTACTAAGAATAATACATATTATTATTACTATACATTATTATACATATATTTTCACTTTTGACCTTTCCATATTTATTCTCCTCTATTATTTCTAGTCTCCAACCAGTCATACCACTTGTTCCATGTTATATAGTACTCTGTGTCTTCTTTTTATTGTAGATTTTAAACAGGCATCTCTTATAAAGGATTCTGAGGTTCTGAACTTGAGGACAGGGAGAGATAGATGTCTTACTATCCAGTTTTAGAAGAATCATGCTACTCTTATCATGTCCATTTAGTTCTAGAAATCTGTTTTTCACAAGGAAATATAAAGGTAAATGTAAAGATTTCCCTTGTCTAGTTGTGTCCAACTGTAGGGGATGATGCTCATCTCCATTTCTTAGCTGAGGGAGCCAGCATTGTCCAAAGACGCTTCACTCATCATGTGGACAGCATGGCTATACACCGAGGTGCACGAAATGCTGTTAACTTCCCACGAAGTGATATCTATTTATCTACTTGCATTTGCATGCTTTCAAACTGCTTGGTGGTCAGGAGCTGTCCAGGTCTCAAACCCAGGGTGTCAGCTTTCATATGACAAGCTCAGCGACTTTTAACAGCTGAGCCATTGTGCCCTGTAGGGAACGCATATTAACTACCTATTTTGTATCCTTCCAGTTCTATAAAACATCCCTTTGAAATGGGGGGAACAGGGCACATACTTTGTGATGTGACCCATACTTCATCATACTTGGAGAAGAAGGATAGGAAATATATTGATATCTCTGAAATTTGGTGTTGGAGAAGACTCCTGAGAATACTGTGGGCAACCAGGAAAACAAATCAATGGATCATTGAACAAATCCATTCTGAATTCTCACTTGAGGCAGAAATGATCAGGCTCAAATTATCTTATTTTGGGCAAATTCTGCAAAGACCCAGCTCTCTGGTAAAAGACCCAGTTCTCTAATGCTGGGAAAGGTAAAAGCAGTGCTTTTTTTCTTTAAAAAAAAAAGGTGCCGGAACTCACACACGCCATACAACCCACCTTGCCTACCCTACAAGGTTCCATCCAAAAAAGGTGCCAGAACTCTGTTCTGGGCATTCTATGAGAAAAAAAGCCCTGGGTAAGAAGAAGAGGACCCATCCAGCTGCAAGATGGATGGACTCAAATACAGAGGCAATAAGTGCACTACTGGAGACATGAAAAAATAGGTTAGGAATAGTTCATTATGAAGAAAATTGATCTATGTTGTTGTTAACAGTCGAAAATGATTTAATGGCAAATAATAAATCATTATTCTTGCAGGAGATCAATTGAAATCAATGACAGTGAAATTAATTCTAAAATAACTTAAATATCATTTATTTCAGTGGGAATGATTAAATACAGTATGTATCCATATAACTAATCCCAAATTGACAAATGCTCTTATGGTATAGATATTTGAGAAAAATGGATTCATTGTCAACCCAGAAGTCTTTGTAATGTTAAATATGCCTTCCTAAACCTGTTAATAAATGCATCTTGCTTTAGTAGACCATTGTTAATATATCATTTAGAGGGTACTAAGTGATAATATAAAACAGTCACATGCTCATCATTATATCCTACTAGCTGTTGTGTAGTTGAGGAGGCCTAACTAACCATTTTGAAAAGACACATCCACATGACATTGCCTTTGTTTCATTCCCAGTCTGCTATGAAGACATCTCAATGTCATCTTTAGCTACTTTGGTTGAAAGTAGTGTTTGCCCTCTTTTCCCACCAACACAAGTCTTACTGTGGACATAATCTATGACACCTCTGTTATGATCTTAGAGATGACAAGCTCAGGGATTGGAACCTGCTCATCTATTGGCTACATCTGACTGCTGTGGACACGTCCCCTGATTCTGACCTCTAGGCCCTTGGCTCTTTTGTCTTGGGCTGCAAAAGGGACTGGAAAGCACACTTCTTCATAGGCATTACATCAGCTATTTATATGCACAGGTTTAGGTTCTTTTGACAGAGATTAGATCTGTTTTTACAATATGGTTCTGATATAACTTGCTTAAGAATAGTAATTGAACTGGTAACTCCATTGCTAAGCTAGTTAGTTATGAAGTGCAATGTCATGTGACCTCACTAACTTATGACAGCAATTGTGGCAGTCCCAGTTGCCATTGTTAGGTGAATCACATGTGATCTCAATGTCCCGTTGTAACTTCCGGCTGGTTCTTGACTTTGCTTGGTGGAAGTCAGCAGGGAAGATTGCAAATCATGATCATGTGATTGTAGTACCTGTGACCATTGTAATTGTAAGTGGGTTGCCGAACACCTGAATCGCAATCATGTGACTGCAGGGATGATGCAACAGCTGCCACTATAAGGGCCTGTCATAAATCCCTTTTGTTCAACACTGTTGTAACTTTGAACCATCACTGAATAAGTGGCTGTGCAACAAGAACTACTTCCATGTTCCAAAGATTGCTAGACTTGTATTTTAAAAAATGGGACTAGCATTGTCCATGGAAAAATACTGGTTCTGAAACAGAACCATGGCGCTGGTTAATATCGAGAAGGACAACCATGTTCTGCCAGCTGGATTTGTCACCAGTGAGTGCATGTATTACAGTTAATACTCAAATTAGGACCACAATGGAGCACAGAATTTTGGTTGTAAGTCATTGTGAGTTTAAGTCAAGGCACCATTTGACCAGACTTGATTTTACAACCATTTTTACAATTGTAAAGCGAGTTACCATGGTCATTAAAAAAATCATATGGTCATTAAGCAACATGGTTGTCAAGCCAATCCAGCATATCCAATGGGTGGGTTTTTTCTTTTTTGCTCTTTTCCTACTGGAAAATGGCAAAAAATCACAATGACGTGACTGTGGGACACTGCAACCCATCATAGATGTGAGCCAGTTGCCAAGTGCCAAAATGCAGCCACATTACCATGGGATGTGTGTGTGCAATAGTTGTACCTACAAGGATTGATCATAATTTGAAATCTGTTGTAACTTTGAACAGTTGTTAAGCAACTGATTATAGGTTGAGGACTATTTGTACAGTTTTTTTGACAAAGGGTTCCATTTTTTTGCCACTTGAGGTATGGGAGAAGTCCAGTGGTGGGATTCAAATATGTGAACTACTGGTTCTCTGTGGATGCAGCTTCCGGAAGTCCATTCTGGGCTGGGCAACAAAAAATTAGCTACCAGTTCTGCCAAAGTGATGTGAACCAGCTGAATCTCACCACTGGGGGAGTCACTGCCTGCTTTATGACTACTTCCAGGTGCTGCTGGACACAGCTACTCAACGTCAGAAGATCAGTGGTTCTATCCAGTATCTGCCAGCTGGACTATATCTGTCAGCTGCACTATCTTTGGAGTTTGGCTTAGTGATCTTTCAGAAAAGCAATAGATCTGTCTTTAGAAATAGCGCAAGTGACAGAACACAAAGCACGCACACCCACACCCACAACAGCAACCAGTTATACTGGCAGCTTGAAAAGTAGATAAACCTTATGATGCAGGATTTTTTTTCCAACCCTCCCCCATCACAGATTAAGGAGGGGACTGGTAGTTGCTTTTCCCACTGGCAGGTGATGCTGGATAGGAGAAGAAGGAAACCAGGGAATCCATCCAAAACATGCTGGGCATTAAAGTGGTAAGGACAGCATCATTCACTACCTTGTTACTAAAGCAGACTAAGACTTGTCTGTCAGGGCAGAGGAATTTATGCCAGTATATTTTCCTGCCAACTCAAGGACTGGCGGACTCTGTGTTAATGCAACCATCTGGAAGAGCCTTAGAAATGGCTGACAGGACAAGGCAGGTGTTCCTATCAATGGAGACCAGCTCTGCTCAGCAACTCCTGAGAAATTTACAATGTTACTTCCTGAGCTAACTGACTTAACTTACCAAAAGAGTCGCAAGCCACATTGCTTTGAGGGGGAATTACTTGTGGAATGTATCTAATGCTTGACAGACTCTTACAAAAAAAAAATGCTTTCAAAAAAGAAAGAAATACTGTAATACATCCTGGTGTATGCTCAGATGCCTGCTTATAAAATTGGGCAAGATGTATTAGCAGTGCGGAAACCTAACTTGATAATTTTACCTTTGGCTTGTCTGGCAAGTCAACCACTGTATAGGTATGATGTAATACAATAAGTAGAAGGACCCTCTCTCTTGTTAGCCTTTGTTCCAGTGCAGTGACTCAGCTATATCCTCTTACAAAGATTTAGGGTGTGGTGGTGGTTTTTTTTTTTTTTAGTCAAACATTTGGCCAATGTATACAACAGACAGAGAATAAGAATTTATTTCAGTTTGTGCACAAGGAGTAGAAACTTCCTGGTGACATTGGTGGGATATGCTCTTAAGAATACTGTGGAGCTTCCTAGAATAGTGCAGAAATTGGCTAGCTGAAGAGAATTTGGAAAGTAAACATGGTCCCTGCTGGAACTCTTCATGTTTTCTTCTCATAATGAGCCAACATAAATGTTATTTCAGATGTTATCAAGCCATTCTAAAACTAAAAAGAAGTTGGTTTAAAAATGGCCATGATCAAAAACCTAGTCCTTCTCCAAATCATTTATTCCAAAGCATAACATTGACTCTAAACACAGATAACTAAAATGATTAGTCCTTATAAGCAACGCAGATTCAGTAGCCACATTTAACTGGAGGATTTTTTTTTTAGAAAAGCAGAGAGAAGGAATGATTTGTTCTTGCTCTGAGAACAAATACAAATCTATACATTAGACCCTCCACAACAGTTTTTCATCCTTAGCAACTTTAAGCACTGGTGAGAAGGGCGGCAGGTAAGTTTAATAAATAAATAATATGTAGACTTCAACTCCCAGAATTCTTCAGCCACTATGACTAAGTTGGCAAGGTTGAGAAACTTGATCTATAGTCTAAATCAGCGGTCCCTAACCTTTGTGGCTTGGCAGTCTGGGGGGGGGGTAAGAAAGGGGAACCGGGCCACACAAGCAGTGGGCTGGTGAGCATGCACATGCAGCTTGGCTCGTGTGAGTGGCGGGCTAGTGCACAGACGCATGCACATGTATCTCAACTGCAAGTTGAGATGTGTGTACATGCGTGTGTGTGCTGGCCTGGCGCTCGCATGAGTTGAGCTGCACAAGTGCGTGTGCACCAGCACACAGCCCAGTTGCATATAGACCATGGCCTGGTAGTGGAGGACAGAACTAATTCAAGAATATTGACCTAAGAGATAAGGAGAACTAACTGTTAAATTTATAATTTAAATTCCATGGCAGATATTCCTGCTATCTAGTGTAAATGTGAAGGAAAATAAGACTCCTCTATCTTTCTCTCTTATGAAAGTTAACCGTACTGACAGTAAATAGACAGCCAGAAGATAATTTGAGTGATGCAAAGCAAACTCCCTGGCATACAGACCTTGCTCAGATCACTTTGTGAGGAAGCAGAATGAAAGTAAGAAGTGGTATGTGAATGAGGTAGCCAATCTTCCGAAGTTGAAAGACTGCCTCATTCCCACACACCACTTCTTACTTTCCTTCAGTCTTTCAACCTTTCAAAGTTGAAACACTGGCTGCCTCATTCACATATCAGTTGTGTGATTGACTGTTGGTCCTAAAAGGGTGGGAAAGATTTTTATCCATTTCAGGTAGCAAAATTTTTGGACCCGTGCTCTAAAAGTTATTTGGAAGTTTATATTTTCACACAGTGATAGAAGCCAAATGGAGCGGAGTATTCTAAGAGCAGGAGTAAAAAAAGCTGGAGTGTAGCTTGATTTGCTAACAGGATAAAAGCAGGGGAGCCATTAGCAAGCAAGACCTGTTGAGTGGCTTTCAACTGAAAGCTCCTCGTTTAGCTAATCCAGGGGGATGGGCCTTGAACTGCACTACTGAACTATACTGAGTTTTGCACTTCTCCTCTCAAAAGATCTTGGCTTTTTGTGGTTTTTTAATATATGCCCTGCACACGAACTATTATTCGTACCAGAAAGAAAGCAAGAGAAAAGAGAGTGAGCGAGCCATAAAAGGCATTTCAATAAATAATTAAAAATAACAGAATTTAATATAGTCCACCAACATCAGCAATGGGTGAATTTTAAACAGGTGTTAGAAACCACATTTGGGACCAGTTCTTTTGTTCTCCGTTCATATTTGGGATTTTACATCTGTTTTTTGTTTTATTATTCTCCGCTTTGCTCTGCTTCTGAAAACAGCGCTGCTTACTGTTTCCCTCTTAGGGACAAATTTACATACTTGTAAGCAACATTCTGAATAAGCAACCATGTAGTTATAGTGCATGAATTTTAACATGTCAGTGGAATATTTGTGGCATTCACCAGGGGTCCCCAACCCCCAGTCCATGGACCGGTACCAGGCCGTGGCATGCCAGCAACTGGGCCACACAAACAAGCAAAGCCCCATATGTGGGATGCAGGCAGCACACTAAACCATGCACTCTCCAGTCAGTAGAAAAACCTTTTCCCACAGAACCGGTCCCTGGTGCCCAAAAGGTTGGGGACTTTTGGCATTCACCAGTTCATCAAGGTGACTTTGTTGTTGTTGTTAATTGCGAAGTCGTGTCCGACCCATCGCGACCCCATGGACAACGTTCCTCCAGGTCTTCCTGTCCTCTACCATCTTCTGGAGTCCATCAAGGTGACTTGGGCACAGAGAAATACTGTATTAGGCAGCTTTCCAGCCAAGGCATGTGCTTGGCTATGCAGTTCAATGAATGTGAAGGTGACCAACTGTCCTCCTTTAGGGAGGACAGCCCTCCTTTTGTAAGTTCTGTCCTCCCTCAAAAAGTGTCCTTCTACATGTCCTCCTTTTCAATATTTGAAGACTAATCTGTAAATCTCCGTATTCGATTGATGCCGATCTGATCCGTTGTGTTTGATGTGATGTATTTGTATTTGACATGACGATTCGTCAAGGCTCGGTACAGTGCAGCAAGACGTGATTATGAAACGCGTGCGCTCCACACAGGAGAATTGTTTTGAGAGAGTGCGCCACGTGCAAGAGTGCGCCGCACGCAAGTGGCTTTGTTTACTTCTTACTGAAAACACGGCACACACGCATGCATTAGACTCACTTTTTTTTCTTTAATTTATTTGTGTCCTCCTTCTCATTGTAAAAAAGTTGGTCACCTTATGAATGTATATTCAAAAAATAAATCCCACTGGCAGTGATTCTTAAGAAAGCAGATGTGGGATCACAGCCTCAATCTTGCTTATAGCAATGGAGTTAAGTAGTGTTAATTTTTTTTACAAGTATGTCAAAAAAGTGGAGGAATATTTACATCCTAGGCAGCAATTTTGCATAGCACACAAATGCCCACAATGCTGGATATCTTTGGGTAATGAAATGGGTGGCATATAAATAAAATAAATAAATGCATATGAAAAATATCCTATATTTTCTTTCAGTGAACAAAGACTTCTCAACCTCCATTTGAACATTTTTGAAATTCTTAATGGCTACAAGCATCCCAATTAATATTTACAGTTCTAGGTTGTAAAAAGAGTAAGATATATAAAAGAGTAAACTATTGTACTTTCGAGTTAATTCAATGTCAGTTCAAAATTAATATGGGTCAATACTTTAGAGAGAACCTTTTTTTGTCACCCAGCCCTTAGAGCAGTGTTTCTCAACCTTGGCAACTTTAAGATGTATGGACTTCAACTCTGAGAATACCCTAACCAGCCATGAACAATTTTTACTTGCTGCAAGTCTTCCAAGTTCCTTTAGAGAATGTTTTGCTTTTCTAATATAAAATTATTTTGTTTTTGTATATCAGTTGAAGATCTTGATGTATAATCAAGTGTTTGACCTGGCTATTCAGAATGTGGCAGTACCTAGCTAACCTTGGTTCATGTCAGAAGCTTTATAACTTTGGCCCTGGCAATTTCAGAGCTTAAAGTAGTCTGAAAAGTTGAAAAATAAAAATATTGGAAGAGGGTAATGTCAAATCACTACTTCAATGCTGCCTAAAAAACTGCATAGATGATGAGCATGATTGAAGAAAATTGTATGTGAGAATGACCTTGGGGGATGGAGGCGGGGAGAGATGCTGCCTAGGGCAGGGGTAACCAACCTATGGGCTGTGGCCCACTATCGGGCCATGGCCTTTTGGCCACTGGGTTGTGTGAGTGTCTGGCCAGTGCATGCATGTTCATGTGCACACACAACCTTGCCCATGCGAGCGTTGCAGGCATTCGCAGCCCCACTCATGTGAGCATCTTGGGCGTTTGCAGCCCCATTCACATGGGTATCACCATGAGTGTCATGGGTGTTCACAGCTCCATTCACATGAGTGTCACTGTGAGTGTTGTGGGCGTTCGTGGCCCCATTCATGCGAGCTTCGTCGTGAACATCGTGGGCAATCACAGCCCACTTGCACAAGTGCTCATGGCCCCATTTACATGAGCAATGGGTGTTTGTGCTTGTGCATGCATTCCCCCCCATACAAAACCATCCCTTCTTTCCCCCTTCCCCCTGCTCTGGGCTGCCACCCTGAAAGGTTGGGGAACTCTGGCTTAAGGAATGAGCAGATAAGACAGATCATAGTCTGCAGTTGCATAATGGGCAGAGAAAGAGACTAAGAAAGGAACCTCCCTACCTTCTCAGCCTGTAAAAGAGATGGTAGGAGATTTATACTATCAAACTTGCAAGATTGGTGTCAGCCTTCCCCGGCAGACCAGACAGGAAACATAACCAGATGAGCAAATTTTACTTTATTATAGGGTTACATTAACAGAGTCTTACAAGCCAGCTGAACATTCATAGATGGACTACCAATTAGGTAGCAGTAGTTTACAATGCAAGGAGCTCTTCTTGCATTAGGTAATGAATCGTGTTAGAAAAAAAATATTAATCTGCAGGTATTTCCTAAAATCTTGATGGAAATAAGGAAGATCTGAGAGTGTTGTGCAGAAAATACAATCCATGTTTATCTGGATCAAGCTCAAGTATGATAAGATTTTCAGCTCAAAGCTTTCTGACTAGCTAAGAAGACTTCCTAGCCCTATGAGAAAATCTTATGTATGTTCCCACAGAATTTGGGGTATCACGAGAAAGTAAAATGGCCGTCTGTAATTGTCACCATTTAGGCAGCTCAGAAGAGGCATCATTTACCAGAAAGCTTGGCTGGTGCTCTACTTCTCTAGATGGGGCACATGAAGTCTGCTAGACATGAAACTGACAGAGAAAGTGCTGACCGAAGAGATAAATGAAAGGGGAAAATCTGAAAACAATTTTTCAAACAACCGTTCAATACCTAACTATGTCAGTACTTCAGTTCTGCCCTCTGTGTGTTCTTTTGCTTCTTAATGCTAGAGCTAAACTAGTCTGAGGAGATGGGAGTGCAGTTTGCAGCTGCTGTCTTGAATCCCAAGATTGCAAACAACAGCTGGAAAATGTGTCTTCAGTGCCATCTAAAACCTCAAAAACCAAACCTAAAAATAACCCCACAGTTATTATTTTAATTTCATTGCTGCTCAGTGACTCATGGTTTCTGGATGCTGCGTATTATTAGGTAATATTATTGCTTTATACATGAGCTTTCTATATATTATCCACCAGAATAGAAGAACCCAGACTGCTGAAAGAACCACATCTATCCCGACAAAAGACAAGCCATTCTCCTTTCACACTGCAGTGACAGCAGCTATTATATCTGTTTACCATACCAAGGATGAACATTTTGTTAGAGCATCTCTCTCTCCCTCTTTGCTTCTTACTTTCAAACTGAATGCAGCAGAACTAGGCAAAGACTAGTTGTGGTTTGCCAAAATTATTGTAGAAAACTCTTAATTTAATGGACATTGGCTTACTGAACTTTGGAAGCACTGGGTAAAATCTTTTATAGGCTTCTTTGCATTCATAAATACCACTCAGCGTTTAACACATGAAAGCAAAAATTGGACTTTGAAGAAGCAGACTAAGAAGAATATCGAAGCCTTTGAACTATGATGTTGGAGATGACTCCTGAGAATCCATCCATCCATCCATCCATCCATCCATCCATCCATTCAATTTCTATAGCTGCCCATTTCAGTCAATGGTTCTAGGTCAAGGGCCTTCAAACATGGCCCTTTTATGACTTGTGGACTTCAACTCCCAGAATTCCTCAGCCAACGTGCCTGGCTGAGGAATTCTGGGAGTTGAAGTCCACAAGTCATAAAAGGGCCAAGTTTGAAGACCCCTGCTCTAGGTGGCTTACAATTTAGAATACCATGGACAGCCAAGAAAACAAACAAATGGATCATCAAACAATTCAGTTTACAACTTTGATTTGAGTCACAAATGGCCAAGTTCAAATAATTCTATTTCAGATATATTATGCAAAGACCTAGCTGTCTGGAAAAGGTTGTAATGCTGGGAAAAGTGGAAGAAAAGAGAATAAGGTGAGCAAGGAGCAAAGTGAAGAAATTCAGTGTTAATTCAGTGATGAGCGCATCATTGGAAGACCTAAAAGACCAGGTTAGAGGCAGATTGTCATTAAAAAAAAATATCTATGTAGTCTATACGTCAGAGTCCACAATGACTCGATGGCAGATAATTAAACAAAAATAAAATTTGGATTTAATGGACATTCTATCTAAACAGACACAGCTTCCTCAAGTCCCTTACATCAAAGGTTTACTATTTGTTAGTGACCCTCATCAGCTTGAGGAATTAGGATAGCAAGTTTTTTTTAAAAGAAAAACACCTTTATTATTATATCCAGCAACAGAAAACAAGGTACATAAGGGACCATGTAACCAAGCTACTTTCTCAAGGTTGCTTCATCCTAGTTAGCATTCTCAAACATGAGGTATATTAGAAAAGAGACAAAACCACAACCACAACGGAGCCCAAAATTTCTGTTGTTCAGCGAGATAGTCGGTAAGTGAATTTTGCCCCATGTTGCAATCTTTCTTGCCACAGTTGTTAAATGAATCACTGCAATTGTTAAATGACTAACAGGATTATTAAGTGAATCTGATTTCCCCATTGACTTTGCTTGTCAGAAGTTTGCAAAAAGGGATCACATGACCCTGGGGCCCTGCGACCGTCATAAATATGAGTAAGTTAGCAAGTGTCTGAATTTTGATGACGTGACCGTGGGGATGCTGCAATGGTCGTAAGCCTGAAAAATGGTTATAAGCCATTTATTTTTTAGTGCTGTTGTAACTGTGAGTGGTCACTAAACAAACTATTGTAAGTCGAGGACTACCTGTAATGCTGCAGAGAGAAAGCCAAGACTATAAACACAATATAAAATAGTCTGTCAATTTTGACTTTGCCCACGTTCTTTAAAAAAATGAAGTTCTTTCTCTCCCATTTATGAAGGAAATTGTGAATTGACAAACCTTTTGCCCAAATTATTTCTAGCGCAGAAAGGAAGGTGTGGCATTTGTCATGCAGCTCTTGAAGATGAGGGAACTGACAAGAAAAATAGGAAACAGGAAACAAGAGTGACAGGTTCAGTTTAGCTTAAGAAGTGTGGCTGAATAAGAAAGGGCCCAAATCCAAACTTTAAAAGAAAAGCACACAAAGCCGACTCTAACTGCATGCATAATATTGCTCAATTTCTTCTTTTTCTTTTCCCTGTCTTTTAATCTTGGGGGAAAAAACCCTCTGTTCTACAAAAATGTATGTGTATATTTTGATAAGCTCTTATAAAGAAAATTAAGTGCACAAAATTCTCACTGTTTCCCAGGGCTCAGCAATGTGAGGGTCATGCCTTCCAAACCCTGAGAGGTGTCTGGCCCCACCTTTCCTTTTTCAAAGATCACTGATACTTTGTGAGATTTTTAACAATCATGCCAGATCCCATAAGATTTATATATACGATTAGTTTTGAGTTCAGGTCATTGTGCAAGACACAGAAGACAGCCAAGAAATCCTGCTAATCCATGCCTTAAATGTACACTGGAGAAGTTATTTGAAACAAAGACTTTCTCTCCTACACCAAGAGAAAATAAAGTGGTGGTGACATGATAGCAGTATTCCAGTATTTGAGGGGCTGCCACAAAGCAGAGGGGGTCAGTTTATTTTCCAAAGCACCAGAAGACAAGACAAGAAACAATGGATGGAAACTAATCAAGGAGAGAGGCAACCTGGAATTAAGGAGAAATTTCCTAACAGTGAGAACAATTAACCAGTTTGCCTCCAGAAGTTGTGGGCGCTTCAACACTGGAGGTTTTTAAGAAGAGACCGGACAGCCACCTGTCTGAAATGCTATAATGTCGCCTGCTTGAGCAGGGAGTTGGACTAGAAGTCCAATGTCCTTTCCAGCTCTATTCTGATTGATTGAAAATTAGCATATGAGCAATCTGTTGCTCTTTGTGATTGGGCCAGCAATTTTCGGACACCGGTCATGCAGCTGAAAATTGGTTAATGCCTTCTCCCGACACCTGCTACAAAATACAAAGTTATTTAGATCAAATCTCAAATTCAAACTTTTTTTTTTTTATGTTGTGATCCAAGACCCGTATTCATACCAACAAGTTGCTCAACTGTTTTGACAGTCAGGCAGAAGTCAATAGATACAAGTTGCTGCTAAAGCTGATTATTGATTCTTTTTTTAAAATTTAAATTAATTATATCATTGTGCCTGGTTCTGAATCAATAAATGAAAAGTGGGGGAGAGGGATAGCTATGTAGATAGGACTGACTAATGCAAAAGAGTATCAGTCAAATGAGCTGACAATGTAAGAATGACATATTGGTTTGGGAATCCATTTTATTGGGGACTCTACCATCCTAATTATCCTTTAATATTTATATTTGCTGCCCCAGAGAGAAATGTAAAATTCTCTCTGCAAATATAAACATTTCTTCCCTCTATCTCTCTGCATTCAGCCTTGGGAAGCAGCTTGTTTCCGAATGAGTTAAAGTCCGCTTTTCCAGCTAACTCTCCTTTGTTTTTCCTCTGTTCTCTGTGTGAAAACAGAAACATTGTACATAAAAAGCCTACAGGGAGAAAAGTGTTTTTTTCTCCCAGCAGTGACCAGATGGCACACAGATTTTTGTGCATCATTTGTAAATTATTTCAAAGTATATTTGTCTATTCCAAGGAGATTGCTGGAATCTGCATCTGCATTTTAATGTAATTGTTTCCATGTCACAGGAACGAGACCTAGGAGGATTATTAAAAAAAAAAAAAAAAAAAGGATGAGCACCTATAATGTTGCAGGATCACAGCTGTGTGAATTTGAGGGTAGTTCTGCCTACTAATTCCAGCCTTATCCCAATATGTTTTTTTTTCCTTTGACACTAGGACTGATGCTGCAAAGGCAGATTTTCGCTTGAGTTACATTACGTATATAGATTTTATGAAGAAAATAATTGAGGAATGAGGACTCAACTTACAAAATAAATAAATAAATAAATAAAAAGCCAAAAAGAAAAAGAAGCTCTCCTGTAATGAGAGCAGAGGGTAAGGTTGCCTGAATGTTTTTCTTATTTTAGTATGTCTTTCTAAGGACTAAGGGTACAGCAAAAACATATTTTACCTGTTATAGTCTTTCTACACTGAGTGGGCAAGAAACATTTAGCACTCGATTTTGTAAGCTGCCCAGAGTCTGCTGGAGTGGCCGCTATAATAAATGCAGATAGACATATGACTACAATAGAGCCCTAAATTTCTGTTATGACATTTGTTAAGTGAGTTTTGTCCTATTTTACAACTTTTCTTGCCACAGTTGTTGTTAAGCGAATCACTGCAGGTATTAAGTTAGTAATAAGGTTGTTAAGTGAATCCGGCTTCCCCACTGACTTTACTTGTTGAAGGTCACTAAATGGAATCACATGACCCTGGGAGGCTGCAACTGTCATAAATATGAGTCAGTTGCCAAGTGTCTGAATTTTGATCACATGACCATGGGGATGCTGCAATGGTCATAAGTGTGAAAAACGGTTATACGTTACTTTTTTCAATGCCGTTGTAACCTTGAATGGTTACTAAATGAACTGTTGTAAGTCAAGGACTGCCTGTATAAACAAGAAGCAATTAAGGGATGTTGCACAGGAAAGTGTGGCTGTGACTTCAGTTTTATATACAGTACTTATGACTAAGCCCTACTCAGTAGATATGAATAAGATTGTATTGCTAGTGTCTAAGTTGTAATATTGGCTTTGTGTTTGGAATGGGGCCCGATGAATCCCAAATTTTAATTGTAATTGGCAAGGTACTAAACTAGGTTATTATTTGTTGACTCTGAAGCCATGAAACGAGTGAGCTGTATTTCTAACTTTTATGAAAGCATCTCTTAAGATTCAATTCAACTTTTGTTAATATACCTTTCTCCAACATCTAACTATAAGCAAAACCTGCCCAGTTTCATGGGTGCAATGGGTCCAGTTAATTTATTTGAATTTGGGAGGCCTGCTTGACACTAGATTTTCAACCAAATATCTTCAGCTGCATTATGAGTTAAAATGTTCATATGGACAATTCCAGGATTCATCTTATGTAATTTCATGGATGCTTTCTGCTATTCACCTTGAGGGACTAGAGCTTCTCACTTCTCTTTAAAGCAGTGGTTCCCAATCTTTTCTATACCCCGCACCCCTAGAATGCTTCTGATATATTCTCGCACCCCTTACAAAAGTTTGAAACAACAACAACAACAAATTATGCATATATACACTATAATTTTGAAAACCCTTTGCCTTGTTCACCATCCTTCCTTTTTGGGGGGTGGTGGTTATTATTTACTTGTTTTTAATGTTTTAAAAAATTAGTAACCAGCCAGAGTCACTGAAAGTTGAGTGGCATATTAATTTAAATCATCATCATCATCATCATCATCATCATCATTTCAGAATATCAGTACAAATGGATAATTAGAAATTCCAAGGATCCTGCAGGGAAATACAAATGTAAAAATGAATGTTATTTTAAGGCTGACATATTAATCCATTTTAAAGGGATTATCATATTCATAAAAGCTTTAGTATATTTCAACAAGACTGGTAAATTGTTAAAAATGTTTTTATGCAAATGGCAATCCTTAGAATCGTTGTATCCTAATTCCCCTTTTGATCAAAATATGGTTAAGGTTCCAGTCTTTAAAAGCTGTTAGACATTTGGAAATGTTTGGAAGGAGATTAATTTTGACCTATTCTATTCTGTTCTGTTCTGTAATACTATTTTATTTTGTAATACTTTAGACCAACCTATTACAAATTGGATTATTTAGACATTTTATATATTCCAAAAGCCACTTGGAATGCCTAACATAATTTTAGTTGGTACTGATTTGATGGCACATAATCAATGAAAATATATTGTGACAAGATATTCAATGAAATTTCAGATTTAATCTATGGATATAGCCAGTTTTGATCCCATTCCTATTGTTTTTCTAGTCTGCCTGTATTAACTGGTAAGGAAATGTATAGAAAATTCCATGGAAAAAAAGACAATAGATTCCTTCATTGAAACTGGCAGAAAACATCAAGGTAGTCATTTAAACAATGATAAAGAACTTAAGAGAAGAAAATCATAAGAGTTTTTAGGGGATTTGCTCTGCTCTCTTTCCCTCACAGTGTAGCCTGTAATTCATGAAGTGATACTGCTTGTGCAGTTAGAAAACATTTGGAAATTCAGTTCTGATGGATATCTTTTGGTTCTATTTTCACATCTTTTTGGCATGTTTGTTTTCTATGCCCTCAAGTCAGCGTTGATTCCTGACAACTGTTTGGACTATTCCCTGCAGTTTTCTGCATGACGCCATTTTATAAAGCATTTCATTTTTAATTTATGATGAAATTGCTGTGCCTACTGGTATTTTGCTTCCTTTCCTTTCCCTTTCTTTTTTCCTTCCTTCCTTCCTTTCATATTCAGTAAGAAATAATACACTTCAGCTGTATATCAGAAAATATACTTCAAATATATCTCAGAATATCAACAACATTTAATACTGTCACATAAAATGAAGGATTAAATAACATGTACAGGTTGTCATTGACTTACAACAGTTCATTTAGTGACTGTTCAAAGTTACAGCAGCATTGAAAAAAGTGACTTATGACCATTTTTTACACTTATGACCATTGCAGCATCCTCATTGTTAAATCCTTGCAATAATGGCGAATGATGAAGACACATATTTCCAGGAACACTCTTTATTTCAATTCAGCCAAAACTCTAACAATGAGCAAAGGCACACAGGCCTCCTTTTATACGTCCAAATCCCCAGACACATTGGCAACAGAGAACAGGCACTTTTCCCACCTTGCGCATGCGCGCAAAGCCGGTGCCACTCATTCTGGTCCCGGGCAGCTTCTGCAAAGCCCGGGACCATTGCAACATCCCGAGCCTGCATTTGCAGACTCAGGACACAACACTCGTTGTCACAGGATTTATATCTGAATGCTTGACAACTGACTCATATTTATGATGGTTGCAGTGTCCTGGGGTCACGTGATCACCTTTTGCAACTTTCTGTCAAGTAAAGTCCATGGGGAAACCAGATTCAGTTAACAACCATGTTACTAACTTAACAACTGCAGTGACTCAGTTAACAAAGGTGACAAGAAAAGTTGTAAAATGGGGCAAAACTCACTTAACAAATTTCTCACTTAGCAACATAATTTTTGGGCTCAATTGTGGTCTTAAGTTGAGGACTACCTGTGCATCCAATAGCAATAGCGTAAGCAAAAGCCTAAAAGTGAAGAAGATGATGCCATTGATATCAATTAGCTTTATTGTCTGACACAATCAGCAAAAATTTTAGAAATATTGGAAAAGTATAAATGAATGACACTGTACGGTCTTGGTAGGTCCACTGACCATTGCTTTTAACCCTTTTTTGAGATAATGGAATGTTTAGTGAACAAATCCATGGAAGAAAGCCTACATATGTTCCTCTTCAGACCACATACAATCTCTCGGACAATGGGATGGGGAAATGTGTGACCTGCTGTCCTTATGTTCAGAACTCAGGGATACCAGTAAAGCTTTAGTTTTAAAAACATTTAGCCTAAGACACTTCTTGCTATATTTTTAATACTGCGTGAGAAAACCAGATTGGGCGACACTCTCTGCTTCAGCCCTCGCAATTCACATTCTCATTCACTTTATAGCCAGGAAATTCCAAAGTTAAACTGACTGCTTCATCCAATCTGAAAAGCCAGTTTGCATTTCATTATGTGTCAGATTACATGCAACCTAATGACATAAGTAAAGACCGTATTTTTAAGGCATATGCACAAGGATATCAACATTATTTTTACTTGCCTAACCTTAACCTTTGGAATTTCCGGTTTGGAGTTTTCTTGAAACTATTTTCTTTCTTGAGTGGGATTTCTTTACTTTGTTTAAAAATAAAATGGGGGGGGGGGAAAGGTATAAGATGGCTGAGATTTGAGAGAGACTTTGGGTGTCCGTATTAAAGATGAGATTCAATACCAAAATTGTTCAAGGATAGTAATCAGAGCTAAGATGGTGGATACATTTTTGCTGAAATGTCCTTTGCTGCCTAAATTGTTAACATGATGGGAGGCTTACAAAATTGTATTTGGTGTCTGCCAATCACAAATTTACACAGGAAATTTAAACCTAGCAAGGAAAGACAGAAAATAAGCAATTTCAAATCATTAGTTCCTTACCTGGAATTAATACTGTAAGCTGGGTTAAACCAATTAATGGCAAAACTATGCTTGAATTCTGAGATCCTATGAACAAAATTGCTTTTATAGAATGCTGTTACTAAGTTTTGACAAGCAGAAAGTCAAGATGTACCTTTTTGGCAAAAAGAGGAAAAGTAATGCTTGCCGTTTCCCTTCCCTCCACGCACACACCTCGGTAGTGTCCTACTCTTTTCATTTTTTCCCAAAACAATATGGACATTGGTATAAGAGAATTATATTCAGGGATTGGCCGGAGGAAGATGGAAAGATTGCAACTTCCCCTAATCTTCTCCCAACATGTTTTTTTGTTGCATCAGTGATCTGCCCGCTCTGAATTTCAATCCACTTGTATGGTCTTCAGTGAACGTCTTACGGATATTTTTGTGAGAGGTTTGGCAAGAGGGTTATAACATTTGTGTTCCTGTTTTGCAACTTTGTAAAAGGAGAGGTTTCGTTAATGTACAGTAGGCTAAAAACCTGAAGAAGTCTGGCAGTGGTTTTTCTGCCATCCTAAATAAAGGATTCATAATTAATGAAGTACGTTTAGTCAGAAAAAAAGTGTTGTTGGACTCCTGATTTATTGCAACTCTGAAAAACTGAATGAAGCAGAAAGTGAAAAGCTTTACAGGAATCAGAACATTTTCAGAGGAGAAGTTGGTGCCAATCTGGATATTTGTAACACCATGACTTAATATTTTTGTTTGCTCGGCCTCAATGCATTTGAAATGGCAGTAAGATCTATCTTAAAAAGAAAGAAAGAAAGAAAGAAAGAAGGAAGGAAGGAAGGAAGGAAGGAAGGAAGGAAGGAAGGAAGGAAGGAAGGAAGAAAGAAAGAAAGAAAGACCTCTGTAGATGGTCAGTTTTCCTTTTTGTATGAACATCTTCTTCACTCTATCTCCCAGCTCCTAGGCTCCAGATTTTTCAAGGAGCAAAGTGGTTTGATACCTATTCAGCATCTCTCTCCCTCTCCCTCTCCCTCTCTCTCTCTCTCTCTCTCTCTCTCTCTCTCTCTCTCCCTCCCTCTCCCTCCCTCCCTCCCTCCCTCCCTCTCTCTCTCTCTCTCTCTCTCTCTCTCTCTCTCTCTCTCGGCATATAACTAGATAAATAAATAAATATCTCATGAGGAAAGGATTCGGATTCGGATGAATAAGTAACTTATTTCCTTTTATTTGGATGACAGCTAAGTAAAGATCTTGACACCAAAAGTATATGCAAACTAAAATTACCTTCTTGTGTCATAGTCTGCTCCCAGTATGTAAACTGCCACATTTGTGTGATGAGGTTACCATGCATGTGTTGTCATTTGCTCAATGAGGTGGTTCTTATTATTATAACACCTATGACAGCTCAGAGTAAAACAATATACATATGGTCTTTTTAGCTTTTGTTTTGATGTCAGCTCTTCTAAGTAAACTAGACCTGGAAATCAACTTTACAAACAGGCTGATAAAAAAAAAAACAAGCTCAACTCAATGATAGGAACAAAGAAATGGGTTTGATGGTTCTCAGGTCTCTTTTTATTTTTGTGGGCTGACTATCAACCCGGCCTATTGCTAAATCAGTGGTTCAGTCAGTTTCAGGAGCAATGAGGAGCAGCATGGGATATAAATACCTCTGACTACTATGCAGAATTGCCCATCATAGGTCAAACAAAATAACATTTTTTTTATATAATTTAGGCTCAAGAAATAAAGTAACTAGCAGGGGCTGCAATCCTAAGTATGCTTGCTTAGAAATACATTTACTACACTGATCATGATGTTGTTTACTTTGGAACAAAGATATTCTAAAACTGACTCACAATTAGCTACACCAGAAAACAATATAACAGATTTGAGCCAACAGCAGCAACCAATTAACCAACCAATCATAGTTGTGCGGTACATTGTTGACTATAAAGTAAATAAAATATACTTTGGATAGAAATCAACCTTGCAATTTACTATGATTTACCATGGTTCTCATTAATAAAAAGCACAGTTTTCATCTCTCTTTCTCTCTTTTGCAAAAAGATGGTTTCCCTTCTCTCATGAAAGAAAGAAAGAAAGAAAGAAAGAAAGAAAGAAAGAAAGAAAGAAAGAAAGAAAGGAAGGAAGGAAGGAAGGAAAGAAGGAAGGAAGGAAGGAAGGAAGGAAGGAAGGAAGGAAGGAAGGAAGGAAGGAAGGAAGGAAGGAAGGAAGGAAGGAAGGAAAAAGGAAGGAAAGAAAGAAAGAAAGAAAAATTGTCTGACTATTGCCTGGTTGACATGAATCCTCCAAAGTGCAACAGCTGAAGATTGGATATTATATTTGAGATTTAAGCCACTAATTTGTGCCCAAATATTGAGCATTTGAACAAACCATCTTTCTCAGATTGCCTCTACCATCCTTGATCAACGGATTTGGGAGAACAGGTTGGCTTGTCTTACACAGCTTATGTAAATTATTGTCAATGTAATGTTCATTTGTTTATATTGATATGCTCCATTGCATTCAACAGAAAAATGTAACAGCCTGGATGCATTATTTCTTTGGATAGTACAAACTTCCTGGTAAGAAGTTCCTAGTAGTTAAAAGTTCTGTCAAATGCTTAGCCAAGTCCTCAGCTGCATTTGCAGCAAACTGCAGAGAAACCAAAATAAAAATAGATGTGCAATGATGTAATCACACAAATGCTGCTGTTGTGTAGGACATCTGACATAAGCATGTATGTCACAGCATTTGTCTGCTTATGTAATAATACACATGTCTTTGTTACTTCTTTTTTTTTTACTCCCTGGGATAATCATGTAATGGCTGTTTTCCCATCCTAACATCCTATCATTGAGAACAATCAACCAATGGTACAGCTTGCCTTCAGAAGTTGTGGGTGCTTCATCTCTGGAGGCTTTTAAGAAGAGACTGGACAGCCATTTGTCTGGAATGATATGATGTCTCCCTCTTGAACAGAGGGTTGGAATAGAAGGACCTCCAAAATCCCTTCCAACTTGATTATTCTGTTATCCCAGCGGTTCTCAACCTGTGGGTCGGGACCCCATTTGGGGTCGAATGACCATTTCACGGGGGTCGCCAAACAATGCAGTCCACCATTTTTTTCCCCTTTTCCTTAGCTGTGCTACTCCCCTTTATTCTATTGGCTTTTGAAAGCCAATAGAATAGACTCTCTTGAATAGAGTCTAATTCTATTGGCTTTCAAAAGCCAATAGGAATTGTCCAGGCTGTCTCTGCCCTGCTGAACCCGCCAAAAGCCCCAGTCTGCAAATGGTGCTGCACGTTGTCTGCAGCGAAGGCGAGCTATCTGGAAGTTTCCACCCCTCCCTGCTGAGCAACTACTAAAAATGTAAGTAAAAAAGGGCCAGGGGTGGGAGGTGGGAGGCTGGCGTGCGCAGGGAGGGTTGCTGGTGCGCGTGGGGCCCAGCGGGTGCCTTACCTCCCTTGGGCTGGGCCAGCTGGTGGCCCAGCCGGTGGTCGGCTTGCGCCATCTTGCTGCTTGCCAGATATGCCTCGGCCAGCGCAGGGGGCAGCACCATGCATGCACAGCGCTCCCGGGCAGGGAAAGTCCTCAACTTACGACCGGTTGGGGTTGCGGCATTAAAAAGGTTGAGAACCACTGTGTTATCCCTATAAAGGAGAAAAAGAAGGAGGTGTGAATGCTTCTGTGAGTGCCGTGTGTGTGTGTGTGTGTGTGTGTGTGTGTGTGCACAGGCATGTGTAATTTAAGAATTAAGCCAGCATCCCTCACTATTAGTCTTGCTGGCCAATGTTGTTAGGAGTTCAGTAGCTTTTGTCAAGCCACATCTTCCACACCCTTGAAATATTTGCTCACATCTATTTTAAGTTACTGTGAGTCAGTGTGGTTGATGTCAACAGCAGCAATAGGATGGAATTTTGTCTGAGAAAAAGTATGTAAATGTAAGGTACTGTTGTTACTACAAATAAAAAAGAAACTTTAGAAAAAGTTAGACTCACTGACTTTAATAAGGCTTTTAACCTTGGCTAGGCTATACTACATATTCAGTGCAATCCAGTTTCCTTGGGTCAAGATTAAATAATGAACATGATTTTGGCAACAAATATTCTTGGCTATTTTATTTGCTAGAAAAGCATCCTTATGCTCAGGCAATGTAGACATTGACTGCTGTTATGTTATTACCTCCTCTTCCAGGAGAGTAGCTTGTTCAATAAAAGGCAATATTCAAAGTGGAATAACACATTTACGGGGGAGGGGGAGGAAATCCAGAGGAACCCATTAAGAATCAGAAATGGATTTTTCATTTTCAAATGTAAAACAGAGAACTAAGGCTTGTTTCTAAAAGCTTCAAAGAGAACCATCTAGGTAGATTTTGTCACATTCAAGATTTTACACTTCTCTATTTCAGTTGGTATTCCTCTTGCTCACCACCATTATAGAAAGAAATTCACTTAAGGCATTGAGAGTTGTCAATGGACGTATGAATATCTTTCATTTGCTTTTGCACACAATAATAGATTAAAAAAGATTGTGTGTATTTCAAAGATAACTGAAATGGAAACTTTGCAAATAGTTTATGAGACAGTGAAAAGAAAGAAAAAAAAGTCCATTGAAGCTATCCCCAATCAAGCATCTGTAAACACATAATGAATTATTGTGTAATTCATTACTTAAGGAATAGTTTGTTGATACAGAAGGAACTTCATTCTTCAAAACATTTGTTTTGAAATGAAATTCATCAGATTCTAAGAAAGGTCTGATCTAGTCTATTTCATTTCAAAACAGATGTTTGCTTTGAACGTTCTTTTATTATAAGGGCTACGTGTAAAGCATGAGGGAATTAACCCAACCTTTATGCATTTACTTCTTTAAAATGAAACAAAACCTTATGCATTTTTATCAGAATTGAATTTCTATTGTATTCAGGAGGCTTATCTCTAGAGAAAATGCATGAGATTAACTCATGAGCATTGGGAAATGGTGCTGATGTGGCAAAACGTGAGAACTGATGCTACTAACTGCTGTTTCACACATCTGCTGGAACAATGCTCAATTGTTACTTTGCACAAAGTTGCTCTCCAGCTCCTGCCTGTGATACCTTAGAAACCCACAACAGTAATTCGTGAAAGGAAGCGGGAAGAAAGCATAGATATGCCATAGGCGCTGGTAGTTTTTCATTTCTCCTCCAGTTTTCGGTAAGAAATACATCTTGAAGATGCCCCTGAGCTGATGGCCTCCAGAGATGAGACTGATCATCACTTTGTTGATAGGAAAGGGTAGCCATTAATCTGCAGCAATGAACTTGCACATCAGTCCCCTGATAAGTGTCTTGTGGATTTCAGGAAGTGTAATATCCTTGTAAGAGTTAGCTCATAATCCTTTGAGCTTTTTTTATGTAATAAATCCAAAGTCCTCATTCAAGCACCTTTGGTTATGGAGGATTCTGAATGGCTGCCAGCAGGCGACTCGGGCTTTTGTAAGATAATGACTTGCAAAACAGAAGTATAAAAACTAACGGTATCTTTTGAATTACTTTTCCCATTCAGCCTAAGACAGGGGTAGTCAACCTTGGCTCTTTTATGACTCGTGGACTTCAATTCCCACAATTTCTGGGAGTTGAAGTCCACGAGTCATAAAAGAGCCAAGGTTGACTACCCCTGGCCTAAGACAATCCATTTAATTCTCTCCTGTACCGGTTCCATTATTCTTGGTACTTTAGCATCAGAATTTAGGACCTTTTCTTTTCGAACTAGGGAAACGGGCAGCAGGAAATCTGCCCAAGGATCTCAAGCCATCTGCTTTTGATTCTGATGTGATTGTGGGATGCTGAAGGAATAAAGATGGAAATCGCTACTGCCAAGATACGAAAGAAAGTTTGCATAGTAAAATAGTTTAAACTTTAACATTTGGACCTAATAAGGCAAAGAGAATATTTATTCCTTTTTTAAAAAAAAAATATGTGTATTTTCTGCACACTAAGTGGTACCCATAAAAATGATTCTTGTTTCATTTCTGCAAGCTAACGTTGTTATATAGTTTTCTGGGGTACAGTTGAATATTAAATTTTACATCTTGGATGTAAACTGTAATAAATTACTTGCTTTCTTTGACAAAAGTGAGTTTCTTTTTTTTCTTAAAAAAGGAGAAAAAATACAGAGAAAGAAAGAAAGAAAGAAAAAAGAAAGAAAGAAAGAAAGAAAGAAAGAAAGAAAGAAAGAAAGAAACTATTTTTACATTTGGTTCCCTTAATGATGGAAAATGAAACCACAGGAGCATGGATTAAGCTCTAAAGGGGGTAGACAATATATTTAGTACCGTGGACCAATTTAGAATCTCTGTCTTGCTTCTACTACCCCAAATTATCTTCATTGTTTTGAGAAGCACGGGCACCTTCTCAAACAAAGCACTGGCTTGTAGTTAACCACCATTTTCATATACATGTAAGAGGCCAGAGGCATTCTCGTAAACAGAGACAATGTTTTGCATTCATTTTATGTGTATTAAAAAGTTTTTTAAAAAACACAAATTCATGCAGACCACAAGGCAAACATCCAAGGATTTGGCATTTATTTAACGTCAGAAGGAATTCCAGACAGAGAATGCCACCACAGTAAAAAAAAAAAAAGTTGTCCTGCTGGTTAATTTCCTTTACTTATTTAGAAGACAAATGAATGCCCATAAGACATATATCATGCTACCATCTTGTCTTCAGTGGGGCTCTGTCCCACCTTGCTTACCTTCCAACCTCTTCTCTTTTCTTTTCTGATGAATTTCCACCAGAGGGGGCTTTTAAAAAGTTTTTGAAGCTGACAAGTGAAGGTTTGCTGAAATAACATCTACATTTTCTGCCCTGAGAAGAACAGTATCCCGTGAAAGAATAGCAGATCAATTGGAAGAGCAGATAAACTTTTTGAGCAACATTTTTCAAAACAGCATCAGTACTGGAGCAGAGTGTTCAGAGGAAAAAGAAAGAGGGGGGAGAGAGAGAGAGAGAGGGAGGAAGGGAGGGAGGGAGGGAGAGAGAGAGAGAGAGAGAGAGAGAGAGAGAGAGAGAGGAAAATATCTTGTTTGTTGGAGTTACCAGCAGTTGGTCATTGTTGGTTGAAAACTAAAAATTCATACTTTTACATTCTTTGCACTAAAGGAGCTTGCCAACTGGCTCAATGGTTTAGCCTTGTAACTTAGGGGCTCACTGGATCCTAACATCTGCAAAATTATACTTTGATTTCTGGCACTGACAGTCCTCAAGGGATACAAGCTGAGGCAATCAACAGCCAGAACTCACATTTTGACATGTTAAGCAAGAGACTGCTCCTCAAAGTGTTTGCCATTTGGAGAAGGAGGAGTAAGTAATAGAACTTAAAGAGAAGGTGAATGATTTGGGGGGGGGGAGATAGAGTAGCTGACAGACATCAATGCTACAGTATTTCTGCTACCAGGGAGAGTGGCTATTGGAACCCCTGAAAAGGAACAAATTATGGGTGAGATGGAGATGGAAGGAAATTGGCAAACATCAAGCCCTAATGCTCATTTTTCAGTTCCACTGTGTTCATTACATTCATTGCAGAAGTCTAAAAAGCGTAATTACTTAATGTTTGGGCTGATGGGTAAAGAAAGAAGGGAAAAAAGATGAATCCTACATGAGGGAAAATTGCTATTCCTGTCTGCCTTCCCCCAACCTCAAGCTTTTACTCTGGCAACCTGGGATTCTCTGAAAGTTTTGATAGCTGTGTAAACAAACTAGCTAAAATCATCTTGATCTGTATTAAAATAGACAAGTGTATGTAGAATTAAGAGGATGAGTTGGGGGAGGTAGATAATGGTTCCACATGGCCTAATGCTTGTCAAAGCTCAAAGAAAGAAAGAAAAATCTGTACAACACCAAGAGATACACCATGTATTCCTCCCATGCTATTTATCTTCAGGAATTGTCAGACATTCATTTATCATTTTGCACATGATGTAGGGCAACCTCAAATGCGCTAACAAAATCAATCTCCTTGAAGAACATTTCTGTATCATGCACATATATGTCAATACATGTTGCTTTTACAATTAGGTGTAATGTATTCAGAAGGAGTATACCTGGAATACCTGCACCACACCTGAAATACTGCATCCAGTTTTGGTAACCACATTACAAAAAAAAAAAAAGATGTTGAGAGTTTGGAAAAGGTGCAGAGAAGAGCAACTAAGATGATTAAAGGCCTGGAGACTAAATGGTTGCAGAAACTGGGTATGGCTAGTTTAGAGAAAAGAAAAACTAGCAGTATTCAGTATTTGAGGGGCTGTCACAAAGAAGAGAAGGCAACTTATTTACCAAAGCATGGAAACTAATCGAGAAAAACAACCCAGAACTAAAAAGAAACTTCCTTGCAATGAGTTCAACAACCAGTGGAACAGCTTGCCTTCAGAAATGGTGGGTGCTCCATCACTGGAGGCTTTTAAGAAGAGACTGCACAGCCACTTGTCTGGAATGATATAGGGTCTCCTGCTTGAGCAGGGGGTTGGACTAGAAGACCTCCAAGGTCCCTTCCAGCTCTATTATGTTTGATTGAGGTCCTAATACTGAGATACAAGTGGCTTCAGTATAAAATTCTTAGTTTCCCTTCCCTAATGATCTAGTAGATCTAAGGCAACTTTTCGTGGTTAGTAATTATTTACATCTTCAAAAAATGCTGGTAGATATTAGGTTAGGCAAGAAATTGTGGGTTTTCTCAAGTCATCACGTGTGGTGTCAGAGGCTCGCCACATCCAACCTGGCTGTGCTATCTGTAGTATTTTATATTTTTGTTAATGTGGCAACTTCAAATGGGGACAGAAATGTGTTTTACTATGTTTTGCTTCCCCCCCCCCCCTTACGATTGCAATAATCCATTTCTGAAAGATTTTCCTAAGTTGTAAGATGAAATCAACAGCTGTATTTTTTCAGGTTGCTGCAGAAATGTGACAGAAAACATGTTCTTTGGTGAATTTCCCTTAGTTAATGTATTTTAATAGCAAAAATTATAACATAAAGTAATTAAAATAATCATAAAAATAGTAATGTATTTACTAATCATGCATTTAATATCTAATATAATGTAATTTTCCAAACACTTTTATTCCTCCTGCATAGGCTCAATACATGCCAGATGATAATACTATATATCTCTCAGATGTAAAAAGCAAACATGCACAGAAATAATTTAGCATTATATTTGAAATTAGAGCATTCATCCAGAGCTATGCACATCAAAACTGAGGCCTGTTCCACATGGAGACCTGTTCTACCTGCAATTGGTACCCATGCTCTTGTTTATCCAGGATGCTAGAGAAACTCCCATAGGTCTTTGCAAGAGAGCTGATTATTTTAGAAAAACAAAAAGCTCACTTGCTACATTAGAAGAAAGCTCCAGAGCTTCCAAGCATGCAAATTATTCAGAATAACAGACTAACAGAGTTGGAAGGGACCTTGGAGGTCTTCCAATCCAACCCCTGCTCAGGCAGGAAACTTTATACCATTTCAGATAAATGGTTGTCCAGTCTCTTCTTAAAAACCTCCAGTCTGGAGCACCCACAACTTCTGGAGGCAAGTCATTCCACTGGTTAATTGTTCTCACTGTCAAGAAATCTCTCCTTATTTCTAGATTGGTTCTTTCCTTGATTTGTTTGCATCCATTGCTTCATGTCCTGCCTATGACTGTGAGGTTGGAAAGATGGGAATAGTGGCTGTTTGTGGATAAGTCTAAGACTCTAAATGCTCTGATCTGAAATTCCAGTTCTTCTTTTCCCTGTGCCATTTACCAGTGAAAATAATAATAATGTTGCTAATGACTTCAAGTGACAATTACTTGATGTCTGTAGAGTTTCTTTTGAGACATCTTGGGTGATATCTATTATTTCCCCACACTCTGTCATCTCAGGAAACATTTGAGAGATAAAATGGTGATTGTCACTTAGCTCTAAGTAGAGTTGGTGCCAAGCACCAAGGAAATCAGTAGATTCAGGCAGTTCATATGACTATAAAGATTTATTGCAAGCTTAAGCTCTCTACAAGAATCTGAGCTACTAACAGGCAAGTGAAATTAGTGGGAGGTAAAAAAAACATTCAAGGTAAGTTTAGATCTCTTGTGGGTACACACAAACTCATGACTGATGATGTGTTTGACCCCTTCCTCATGGTCAGCCTGGTCATCTCCTAGTTGGTGGTATAAAATAGAGAACAAAAGGCAAGAAAGTAGCAAAAATGGTTAACCAGTTTTGCTCCATGCTATTCCTCCATTAGATCCACACTTCTATTCGGTGAACTTTTGGTCTAGTTTTTACTGGACATTTCGTTTGGGTAAGGTGGACTTTTCTCCAATACTCTTTACTGTATTTCCACTTTGTTAATAAACAAGTATCTCACTGCCAGATTCAAAAACCATTTGAACAATTTACATAAATAAATGGACGATGTCAATGACATACTATGAAATAATTCACCAGAGAAGTTCTATGAGTAATATCATTTATTTGTATTTATTATAAAACTGTGTGTATCACTCATCAAAACTGAGCTTTCACAAATTTATATTTTCAGAGACTAAATAGTTTATTTTCCTATGCTTTGTTTGCCCTGGAGAATCATAACGATGTCTTAAACCTTTTTTGACTGATAGGCACTTTGAAATACTGAAATGTTTGCAAAATGACAGTTGTAGAATATTTACTTATGCACAAAAACAATTCCAATGGGGGACATAAAGCAACGTTTAATTCTGGCCCTCAATGTATATTGGTATACCTATGGATTGTGAGATTTGGGCAACACTATTTTGGCTTTCAAGGCTGTCTCTAGGATAGAGACCCTAGTTTGCATGGAATTGTTGTTAAACATGCTTGGGAAACTGGTAGAATTCTTTTTGAAAGTTTACAAAAGTGAAAGTGAGTAAAATTTGAGAATTGGAGTTAACATTTTGATGGGATGGAAGAGCAGATAAGATTTTTGCTCTTTAGTGGGTCACTGAGATCTGTATGAAAGTGAGAAAGCAAGTTTATTTTACATTTTTTGATTCAGTTAAAGCATATGATAAAATGTGAGTTATGGAATATTTTGCAGGAAAGGGGAGTTGAAGGTTGGTTACTCATTATAGTAAGAGTAGGATATGATGGAATAAATCTTGTTTAAGAAAAATAGAAAGCTTAGTAAATAGTTCGAAACTGAGCTAGAAACAAGGCAAGGAAGCCTAGAACTTGCTTAGTTGCTTAATATATTTATGGAGAAAAAGATAAGTAATGTTTGAAGTGACAGAAGAGGTATATGGCTGGGAGACATGAATGTACTTGCACTTCTGCATGTAGATGATGTGTTATTATTGTAATTGAGAACTGAACTAATTTGCACTGACTATTAGAAGTAGGTTGTCTGCTGCAATAAAATGTATGGATTTGAAGATTAATGTATCAAAGACCAAAGTTTGCCAGGGAAAATAGAGTGAGCAATTTAAAATTATAATACATGGTAAAAAAAATACATCAGGTATATGAATGTATGTACTTTGGTAAAATGTTCACGTGGGGGGGGAATAGATTAAAAAAAGGGATTTGCAAGTGTGGGCAGAAAGGTAGTAGATAGTATATGGTCTATTGTGAGAAACAAATGTTTGTTGAAAGGAGTAAGAGTGTGTACAGTACATGAGTGTGTGTCTACCCACTTTGTTATATGGAAGTGATAGTTGGATATGCAGGAGAAAAGCAAAAAAAGGCTGAATGCAATGCAGACAAAATTTGAGAAGACCATTTGGTAAAACAAGAAGAGAAGATGAATGAATGTGGACACAACATATCGTAAAAGTGACCAGTACGACAGCAGTCATACTGCAGAGGAAGAATCTGACTAAAGGACACTGATGAGATCCTAAAAACATAGAGAGCAAGAAGTTTAAAAAACAAAATGTATGAAGAAATGTATGGGTGCGGTGTGAAAAAGGATGGCTAGCAAGTAGAGGACAATATGGCTAGATAGAACAAATGGATTGGTGTACACTATTTTATATTCCATTCCCATTTTTCTTATTTTGTGCCCTTAATTTTTTTTGTCATACTAATTCTTTTTCTGCATGCTAAATAGAATTGCTTCTCCCAAAACGGAATCACATGATGACTATATATATATATATCCTTAATGGTTATAAAAATACGAATCCCGGGCATATTTGTTCAATGATGCAATCTTCGATCTCTGAGAAGCATACACTCCAGTTATTTATTGTTAAAACAACATTTAAAAACAATAAAAACAGTTATATACAAGGTTAAAACAACTTAGCTTTCGCTGGAAGGGAAAGATATTGAGGAAGAGAACATCGATAGGAATGGTTGATGAAAGGCAGGAGCAATGTGTTAATCAACAGGTGGGAGGGTTGAAGGAAGGAGGATTGACAGGAATGGATGGAGTAGGGCAGGACGGGCAGGTTAGAGATAGAGGAGAATTGGAGAAAGAAGGGGCAATGGGAATGAATGATGTAATACAGGCATGGACGGATCAGCGGGTGGGGGGGAGAAGTGTTAAGGGAGCAAAGAAGGACAGGAATGGATCGGCAGGACAGGAACAGCAGGGGGATCGGCAGTCTGAGGAGGTAGACCAACTACCTGAGAGAGGAAGGTTGATAGGATGGGAAACAGGAACAGCAGAGAGACCGACAGAAGAGGAGGAGAGATAATTTGGAGAAGGGAAGAGTGATAGGAGAGGATGATGGTAGGCAGGAAGGGTACACAAGTAAGCAGGTCAGGGAAAGGGAAATATTGGAGAAGGGAAAGATGACAGAAATGGAAAACAGAAGACAAAAAGGGCGTATGAATCGGCAGGTTAGGAGAGGAGGGGAGTTGGAGGAGGAAGATGAGATAGGAACTGGCAATGGAACACAAAAATGGCAGGTAGACCAGCAGCCTAACAGGGAGAATAAAAAGGAGAAACTCCGTGACAGGACTCGTGTAGTGCCGAATCGGAGGAGGCACCTTGCATTGGGTAGAGAGGAGGGATTGAGGAGTGTGTTGGTGATAACAGCGCAGGGAGGGGAAGACGGCACAAGGATGACAGAGCAGAAAAATACAATGTTAGAGTGCAAAAAAGAGAGGGCAGAACAGTTAAGGCAGTTACAGGCAATCAGGAAGAGTGGCCCTGTCACGAGGGCAATGAGTAGGCAGTTGGATCAGCAAGGGGATAAAAAGAACTTTCCCACCCTCTAAGCCCCACTCTGAGGACGCTGGCAGAGGACCAGCGAAAGCTAAGTTGTTTTAACCTTGTATATAACTGTTTTTATTGTTTTTAAATGTTGTTTTAACAATAAATAACTGGAGTATACTCTTCCCGGAGATTGAAGATTGCATCATTGAATATATAATATATATATATATATATAGGTCTTTGGTTATTCGGGTTTTCTCCCGCGTAAAATTGGAAGTGTCTTGGCGACGTTTCGACGAAGTCCCATTCGTCATCTTCAGGCTGGTGTTTTCAGCTTCGTGCTTCGAGGACCAGTGTCTGGTCTTAGCTGTTTCTTCCTTTTAATTGCCAGTGGGGGTATGAACTGATTGGGTGGGAACTTGGCTGTGTTCTGATTGGGTGGAGGTGTATTCTGATTGGTTAGGGGTTTGGCTGTGCTCTGATTGGCTGGGGGCTTGGCTGTGCTCTGATTGGCTGGGGGGTTGGCTGTGCTCTGATTGGCTGGGGGAGTGTTCTGTTTGGGTGGGGGCTTTGTTGTGCTCAGGTTAGTTTGAGTTGCAGGGGGATTTAAGATGGTGGGCTGCCTTGCTATTTTTTGGCTTCGTGTTCGTGGTCGTGCCTCATCTTCATGGAGGGTGTCAGTTTGCTTCATGTATGGATTGGAGGGGTTTAAAGTGGCTAATGATGCAGCTGTGGTCTGGCTTCTGGTTTGTGGTGGTGCCTCATCATCGGTGTGGCTTTGGGTTTGCTTTACGCGGGAGAAAACCCGAATAACCAAAGACCTACATACAAACACCCGCGAAAACCTCAGAAAACTAACTTACGTTATCTTTTCTAGAATAGGTAGCCACACTTCTAAACAACACACCAGGCTGCAGCTACCCATCTTTTGCATTTTCTAAGAAAATTTATAGGTCCATCTGCAACTCGGCAATTTGCTTCCTAGTAAACCCACTGCTATTCCAATGCATATTAGAAATAGGCTTGATTTAGCACGGTGGACCTTGACCTCTGTAAAAATGCATATGATTGGGTTTCCAGAATTTTAAATAGGTCAGACCCTAATGTTTCTTAAGAATGCCTATTTTGTCTATGCTGTGGCTGTTCCAAATAGGAACAGAAGGATATAGCATATATCAATCATAAGTAATATATTAGACTCAGTCCACCACTTCCTTTAAGGCAGAAAAATTTAATGAAATAATGCTGAAACATAAAATCTAGCCCTCTACTTGATGCTCCCTTAGGGAATGCGCAAAGAATACAGATTGGGAGAAGAGTATGACAAGGAGAATTAGTAATAAATAAGTTTTGCTTTGCAATCTCTCTCTCTCTCTCTCTCTCTCTCCCTCTCTCTCTCTCTCTCTCTCTCTCTCCCCCCCTCCTACACTCAACTCTTAAGGAAGGAGATGCAGCAAATACTACAATTTCAAAGTAAGCCTGTTTGAGCCAATAAGTCCCAACTCAGTAAGTCCCAACTGAGTCAGAAGGCAGGGATCTGCTCAAATTACTATGAAAACTATTTTTTCCTCAAATCACCTGCTTTGGCTAATTTGCATGTTGGCTTTTTTTTACCTTAATAAAGAAGGTCCCAGGAATCAGATCCAGCTTTTCTAGACTCTAGCTGGATCCAGAGATCCAATATAAACAATACAGGGGTTGTTGACTGTATTGTTCAAGAAAGGGTCCTATTCATTCCAATCATAGCAGTATAGAAATAGAAATTAATATTACTAAAATAGTCTAAAGAAGTTCTGCTGCTTGGGGTGAAGGACTAAGTAATTCTCTATCATACTACATAGAGAAACAGAGACTAAAGTTTGAATCTTCCATCAAATCTGACAACAGAGCAATATATTCTACAATAAGTGAAAAGACTGGGGGTGGTGAGGTGGGATTATGTGCATCACAACAGAATTCAGGTATAATCAGGCTGTGGCCTACAGATGAAAACCTTCCTATAAGTTAGAAAGTTTTGTAGACATGTATCTTTAAAGTGGCCTCATGCATTAATTTCTTCCTACTCTTATTTAAGATTAATCAAAAGGAACCACCTGTACACATTTCATATTAGAACTGCAACAATGAAGAGTTTTAAAATTATAGTCTCAAAGAATTGAGACAAATAGATTTAAAACTGTGGACTTTTTAATGCCCAAATTCATAAAAAATATTGCCACGTAATTTTGGTTCAGATTCACTTTTATAGAAGGAGATACATTTTAAGCGGTCCCAGAGTAGCTTGAAATTTAAGCACTATAAATTACTGGTACTCTATCTGTGATCTAGGAAGAAAAACCATGGCTTTGATGGGAATGATCTAACATTAGATGATACCCCTAGAAGTTGATTTAGTTGCAAAATAATCACAAATAAAGTCTAAAGATGGCTTATTGTTCAGTATGAAAATACTTCTTCATGATGGGGAAGACTTTCTGGAATGCACAGAATTACCATTATTATGTTAATCAAATCGTATAAAGCCAAATATTCACAGGCACAAATATGATTAGTTAGACAATGATGGTGAAACATTGTGGCTCATGAGCTAAACGAAGTCCATTAACCCCTCTTTTATAGTCCCCAGAGCTGCACCCAATCAGCCTGGTTTTATTTTTGTTTGTGTTTTACTTTCCATTTTAGAAGGTTTGAAAGAGACAGTTTTGAAAAACCTAACTCCATCTCCAAATTGTTTTATTTGGGTGCTGGCACTGCTCTGTTTTGGAAATCTGTCCTCAAAATGTCATGCAGTCTGACAAAAGTTGTATACATTCATTAATTCATTCATCCTCAAAATGTCATGCAGTCTGACAAAAGTTGTATTTATTTGTTTGTTTGTTTGTTTGTTTATTTATTATAAATTATCATTCATGGGAAGTCATTCTCAAAGAAGCTTTTTCCACAAAATATTTGTGCCTTCATTCAGAGGAACTTATTTACTGTAAATGCTAAATAATGGCATTCAGAATATGATAAGCCTTTTATTTTGTTTTCATATATTTGGGAAGTATTGTCTAATGGTTACTGTATGTGCTATAATTCAAAATCCAAGAGAATTACACCTGCAAATCAAAACATGAAGATTCAATTCACCTAAATCAATCTGATATGTATCTCGTGTATTATATGATTTCTTCAATGTTATTTCTTTATTGCCTTTTAAATTGAAAAAAACCAATCATTTGGTGTAGGTGTGAATTTAAATGGACTCCAGAAGATGGTAGAGGACAGGAAGACCTGGAGGAACATTGTCCATGGGGTCGCGACGGGTCGGACACGACTTCGCAATTAACAACAACAACAATCATTTTGGTGGAGTATAATATGGTAATATAAAAGTATTTTTTTTCTTGATCTTTCAAAGATTTTTGAGATCATTTAAAAGTCCATGGCTATATCGTGAATTTGTAGAGCACCTGGTTTTAAAATAATGATTATTTACATCTGAAAGTGGAGGGGACAATCTGTGCTGTGGCAGCTGTATGGAAAATTTTGGTCCTTTCTTGTTTGGCCTCATCTGAAGAAGATTTCTTTGTACCAAGATGAGCAAAAAATTGCAGATTGGAGAATGTCAAGGGCTACATTAGGCTGATGCCAAGTGGGTAAATGTAATTATACATGTATGCATTGCTGGAATGTCTTATTATTTTCTGCAGGGGGGATACATTCAATGTTTGTTTGCATCCTTCCTCAAAATGGCAAGCATAATAAACTGATGTGCAATTGCAAGGACCCAGGGGTCAATTTGCTGTAGTGGTTAAGGCATCAAGCTAGAAGCCAGGCGGTGGTGAGTTCTAGTCCCACTTTAGGTATAAAGTCAGCTGGGTGACATTGGGCTAGTTACTCTCTCTAGTTTTAGGAAGGAGGCACTGGCAAACCACTTGTGAAAAACCTCATCAAGAAAACTGCAGGCAATCTCCAGGAATCAGACATGATTGAACAGAAAAAAAAAGAGTCAAATAAAAGGCATTTGTTGCATCCTTAATGCCACAAATTGTCCATCCCTGATGGAGGCTTCCTCAGTACTCTTCCTTGTACTGGATCAATTTTCCTTTCTCACTTTGAAATCACAAAATCTGTAAGAACTTTTAATCATTAAAATTCATAATGGTTGAAATGTTGAAAGGTTATCCGTAAGCTTATTCATAAGGTTCAAAGGATGCAGTTATGGGTTCGTCTAATATACTTTGTGACATTGTGTTTCTTCATCGTCTTAAATTCCAGATTAGCCACAAACTCAGTAGTTTGCCTCCAGCTATAGTCATCATTCACCACACTTCCAGTTGCAAAATATAATTTATGGTAACTTTATTTAATACAGTATATTATATTCAGTTTAGCAGTATTGTGAATTTGGAGGAATGAAGAAAAACTGTATGATAAATACCAGAGAAATTATTTGATGTGCGTATATCATAATGATGAAGAGAAATCTTTGTTCTGTCTTCCTACTGACTGAAATCAAGAGTTTGCTAGCATATTTCTGACTAACAAGTTTTATAAAAAGGTAAAAGCTTTCATGAAAGCTTATGCCTTGTAATAAAATTTGCTAGCGAGGAAAGATGCTACCAGTTTCATAATCATAATCAGACTAATTCAACACTCCTACAATAACTATTGATTGAGTGATTTATCAAATTCTGAGATCACCCAACTCCAAATGACTCTGGGTAGCTCGATATGTATACAAGAAGTGAAAAATCAACAATGAAACAAAACAAATAGCATTGTCTGGGGGAGCAACAACCAAACTCTACCACCACACATCGTACAATGCACAAACGAAAGATACAAGCTATAAAATCAGGGTTATAGTTCTAATGTCTCTTAATAAATTTCCTCATTGCTCATGAAGAGATTTGAATTGCAAGAACTCCTTCCTTCCTGATCACTGTTTGTCAGTTTCTTGGAGTGACTGAAAAAAAGCAAAAGTGTCAGACCCGGTTTTGTACTTTGATGGGAGGCCCTCACATAGCCCAAACTGCAGACCAAATTAGTGTATTTAGCAACATCTTGGAAGGAGGCAATGTCAAACTTCTTCTGGGAAAACCACACGGTTGTTGTGTTCAGGTTGTCACTGAGGACAGAGCTTGACTGGAGGGAAGGTTTACTTTGTTTCACTTTGCCAGTCTTTCCTGCCTTTTGCTGTTGAGCTTTAAGAGTGTGTTGTTGGAAGGCTCCAGAGGGCTCAGAAAAAAAAAACCTAGCAAGGCACATTTCTCCTGCACTTGTCAATTGCTGCTTGAGGGTGAAAAGACCAAAGATGCCTAAGGGAAAAAAAATAAAAATTAAAAATTGTTTTAAAAGAAAACCCCTGTGGGAACAGGGTATTCATTTCAGCCAGGCAATGTGATCAGTTGTCAAACTTCCATCTGCCTGACATCAGCTTTGAATAATGCTCCTCAGCTTGCAGTTAAAATCACCCTTTTTTTGCCTTGGAACCCTGACATTTCTTTAACCTCTGCGGCAAGTCTCACACCTATTTCATGCCACTCACAGAATGCCACTGGTTACACGATCCCATCATGAAAGACTCCCCTGCACCATAAAATGTAATATGCCCAGTGGGGGCAAAATCAGGTTTACCAAGTGAGATTTAACTTTTAAATTTCCTGACGCTTGTGAGCTTAAGCCTCAGACTTACTACTGTATTAACATACTTCTAATTGATAGAAGCATGAAGACCGGGAAAAAATGTATTTAACAATGAACACATTATTATTTTTGCCGGAGTTTTATTCCAAAAGGCAAAACTCCATCTCTCCTGTGAATGTACTTAGGCCTGTCTTTCTCACACCATATGAAACAAATACTTTTTAATGTTTATATTTATTCCAAATATACCGTAGTAGCCCTCCACCCAAGGAGATGGCTTATGAAAGATACACGTGGTTCTCTTTCTTCCTTTAGGAGTAAAAAAAAAAGCCAGAACAGACATGATGATGAGCATGCATGCACAAATGTTTTACACATTCCCTTTTTGTTTGCTTGCATTTCAAAATGCCTGTATAATTAATCTCACCAGCTCCAAATGACTCTGAGCAGCTCACAATATAACAGAAAATGAAATACAATACAGTTCAAAAACATAACCACCACCATCCCTCAGAATAATAACTATACAGATAGTTCAAAGTTACAATGGCACTGAAAAAAGTGATTTATGACAGTTTTTCATACTTACAACTGTTGCAGCATCCCCATTGTCATGGGATCACAATTCAGACGCTTGGCAACTGACTCATATTTATGGCAATTGCAGTGTTCCAGGGTCATGTGATCACCTTTTGTGACCTTCTGACAAGCAAAGTCAATGAGGAAGCCAGAGTCACTTAACTATCATGTCACTAACTTAACGACTGCAGTGATTCACTTAACAACTGTGGCAAGAAAGGTCATAAAATTGAGGCAAAAACTCACTTCACAACAGTCTCATTTAGCAACAGAAACTTTGGGCTCAATTGTGATCATAAGTTGAGGACTACCTGTACACAAGTAAATAAAGATGGCAAATCCAATCAAAAGCAGAACTCACGAGGGGAGAAGAGTCAGATCTTCAAGACTCTCCAGAATGGTGTCAGGAGTCCCCTGAATTTCAGGAGGAATGTTACTGTACAGGACATATGCCATGACAAAATCTAAGCAAAAACAGAGAGGTAGAGTTTAATTACACAATTACTCCATTTGAAAAATGGAGATAGGGTATTTTCATGTTCTGAGGTTCTACAACTCCTGTTTGATTTTTCAAAGATGTATCCAGCAATGAATGAAATTAACAAATCAAGTTGATCACATGAAGTATTAATATGTCACGTGAAATATTAATATCATTTTACAATGCTTTGGTAAGGCCACACTTGGAATACTGCATCCAGTTTTGGTCACCACGATGAGACTCTAGAAAGAGTACAGAGAAGAGCAACAAAGATGATTAGGGGACTGGAGGCTAAAACATATAAGGAACGGTTGCTAGAATTGGGTATGTCTAGTTTAACGAAGAGAAGGACAAGGGGGAACATGATAGCAGTATTCCAATATCTCAGGGGCTGCCATAAAGAAGAGGGAATTAAGCTATTTTCCAAAGCACCTGAAGGCAGGACAAGAAGCAACGGGTGGAAACTAATCAAGGAGAGAAGCAACCTAGAACTAAGGAGAAACTTCCTGACAGTTAGAACAATTAACCAGTGGAACAACCTGCCTCCAGAAGCGGTGACTGCTCCAACACTGGAAGTTTTTAAGAAGAGACTGGACAGCCATTTGTCTGAAATGGTATAGGATTTCCTACCTGAGCAGGGGATTGGATTAGATGACCTCCAAGGTCCCTTCCAACTTTATTATTATTATTATTATTATTATTATTATTATTATGTATTCAGATTCTTTGCAAAGAATTGAAAAGGAGAATGAATTATCACAACTATCAGTCACCAAACTTTTAATGAGAATTGTGATGATAGAGCATCCATACCTTCAAAGAGTTTATCTTCTGCTTAAATAGCGCACCTCTAGTCTCTCAAAATATGTGTAAAGGAAACAAATCACGTCCTGCTCAGTATAGGATGGAATCATTACATTATGATAAACCTACCATAAAAGTATGCATACATATTTAATACAGAACAAAATCAATCTTAGATTGCTACTCATATTTCTATATATCTGTATATACTGTATCTCTGTAAATATATATCTCCCACATTCATACTTTACATTTCTAGGTGTGTAGTGAAACATTTCAGGGTAGTTCTGTTGATTATAGTGACCTTAACTTCCACCAGTCCAACCTGAGCAATGGAAAAAGCTGTAGTTCAGCATTTGGAGAGTTTTAAGATTACACATAATTTACAATGTGCCATAGTTCTAAACGTTTCTTAAGAAAGCAAAACTGCTTGAATAATAAGAGTTCATCCTAATTACAAGCAATCAATAAATGCAGTAGTTCCAGGTTCAAGTCACAATTTAGGTCTACATTCATTCAGTAGCTTTAAGAACAACCTTTTAGTTTTATCTGCCTCCATTCTCAATTGTTAGCAATAGAGAGAAAAGACACTTTACAAGTCTGTCATTGGATATGTATGTGAAATAGAAATTGTATTGTTATTTTTCATTGTGGTCTTTATAACAAATATGTGTCTTTATAAAATTGTTGTTGTTAACTGCGAAGTTGTGCCCGACCCATCGCGACCCCATGGACAACGTTCCTCCAGGTCTTCCTGTCCTCTACCATCTTCTGGAGTCCATTTAAATTCACACCTACTGCTTCAGTGACTCCATCCAGCCATCTCATTCTCTGTCGTCCCCTTCTTCTATTGCCCTCAATCTTTCCCAGCATTAGGCTCTTCTCCAGTGAATCCTTCCTTCTCATTAGGTGGCCAAAGTATTTGAGTTTCAACTTCAGGATCTGGCCTTCTAAAAAGCAGTTGGGGTTGATCTCTTGTCTTTATAAAATAGAACTTTTTAAATAGCAGCTTTTCTCTTGAAGAAATTATTTAATCCAGCTTTCATTTTGTGTTCCACAAAACCAGAGATTAAATATCTGAATGCTATTTTTCATGTAGCATAGAAAGTGCCCTAACAAGTTCAGTGTCAAGACACTGTACCAGTGAGTGGGGTTAAACACACAAATCTGTGACTTTTCAACTGACATTCTCCACACTGTTCCTATTTGCACAGACACAGATACCTCTCCTAACACAATCTCCATTGAGAAAGAAACAGCCACAAAGTTTGTTGTTGCTTATTAAAAGATCAGTGTGTTAAATCATTGGCTTTGACGTACACAGAACTCTTGAACTGTCCTCCTGTATACCAGGAATGGCAAGGCAGCCTGTCATTGAGAATTTGAAAAGGAAAACACTTTCAATGCAAATCTAGGTTATCAGATTATTTGGATAAAGGATTAGAAACTGAACCATTTACTTTTTCCAGAGCCTCCCAAAAGCCACAGCTGCAAGACAAGGAAGCTCCTTTAGGCTGCCCTTCCTATGACCTCAGCTTTGACTGGCAAGGACCACTGCTAAATAGAGTGAGAGTAACTCATTGTTGGCTCTTGCTTTGTCTGGGCCTCCACTAAGCAGACACATCAGACAGAAGGCCTGGATTTTATCTGGTGCCCCCAAAGGCCTCTGTTTTACACCCTTCAGTAGAGAACAATGGCCACATCCAGATTTCATTTTCACCATCCATCTCACTCAGTGGAGTTGGAGAAGGGTGTAGTGACAAAAGGAGAGACGTCCAGAAACTGTTTGGTCTCTTCATTTAATTTAACCCTATTTTTTTCAGAGAAGTTACCAGTAGATTTATCCCGATGGCCATTTTATCCCTGGTTCTATCACATAGCTTAGCACAATAACACCTAATAAACAGCTGCTTTATCAATCTGAAGAATGGTACAGGTGCTCAGGGATGAAATCTTTCTCACTAGCCCAGAATGAGGATTTTTCTATTTCAGGGTAATTCAGCTTATATACATTTATTTATACTTTGTGTATGCATGCATATGTGCTACTGAAGAGCTAAAGGCTGAAAGCAAAATACTTTCAGATTTAGCATCAGTTCCTGCTTCCCTGTTAAAAGCTTGTAATTTTTAAGATGTTAGAAATTCCTCCCAACTTGTTTGAAACAGTCGTGAAAAGCCTATTTTGAGTTGTTAAATTTTATGTTGTGTGTAATGCTGTAATTGATGTCATCTATTTTGCCTATTCCTAATACTGACCTTGGGTATCCTGTAGCGTAAAAAGACCTTATATTCAGCAGCCCACGTTAGGGACAGCACCAAAGTACCACAGTCATGTGCTAAAAAGGGTTTGTTGATAATGTACGAATTTATCCCACAGAGTAATTCATATCATACCAAATTTAGGCAATTTCCTTCCCACCCATTTACCTTGAGGGCTCTTGTATTTCGCTTCACTCACACCACATCTCCTCTAAATGCATATAAAACTTTATTGCCCTTGTAAGTGGCATGCTGTGAGCTTGGATGCTTCTGTGAGTTTGAAGGATGTGAGCATTTCTTAACCCCAGCCATCTCCTTACCCAGACATTAACAGAAAGGAAAGGACCAGACTGCAAACAGAGGATTTTGGGGAGTGGGGGGAGGGATATTGGAGATTCAGAACATGTGCAATTATGCATTGCAGATTAAGCACTGTGTCTCCCACACTGTGCTTGGCTATTTCTTAATCTGATCCCAGAAATTTCAGTCTGGATTATAATGGGTTCACGTGGGGTCCAGGCTGGTGCTCAGATAGATTATGTACCATGGGAGACCTGATTGGTTATTCTGCTGCTTCTTGCCTTTGCCATCCAGGCAGGGAAGACAAGCCTTGGTAGTTGGCTCCTACATGGTAGTATAGAGTTTAGGATCTCCTGCTTGAACAGCGGGTTGGACTAGAAGACCTCCAATGTCCCTTCCAACTTGCCTTGCTTTTCGTTTTTCTTTTCCTTTCTATCCCTTTCTTTTCTTTCTTTTCCTTTCCTTTTCCAGAGGTTTTTGCTCATATGGGTGCCTTCACAACTCCTTTCCACATTATATCCCTTGACACTAACACAGTGACCCTCCCCTTTTTTTTCCTGCTTACAATATCATTATAGCTATGATGCTACAGTAATCAGAGCAATAGGGAACAGATTGTTCTTTTACTCCTCTCTTGAAATTCATGGAAACTTTGTAACAGGGAAAAACCCACAGTTTCAGTACATGAAAACAGAGCAAGTTTCCTAAATTGCAACAAAGAATTTTTTAAGGAGAGGAGAGGAGAGGAGAGGAGAGGAGAGGAGAGAAGAGGAGAGGAGAGAAGAGGAGAGGAAAGGAAAGGATGGGAGGAAGAGAAAGGAAAGGGCAGGTTTGCAGTATTGTGGACAGAGGGTGGGAAAGCAAGAAGAGCATGCTTCACTGAGATTGGGCAAAAACAAAATTTCCACTGGGAGATAGAAAGGTTGAATGGAACATGAGCCTTTAGAGTTGAAGATAGTTTACTGACTTAAAGAGCATTTTTGGATCAATGGCAAGATGATTGAAAACAAAAAACAAAGCAGCAAGTTATGAAGTAGTATCTTTCCATGGTCTGTTCGACCTTGAGCAATCTAAAAGAATGACAAATACTTTGTTATATGCATTATAGGGCACCATGGCAAGGTTTTCTGTTGCCCTCTCTGCTGACTGGAAAAAACTGTGGAGTATTTTATGGGAAGAGAGTAAAAAGAAGACAAAAAGAGAAAAATGTTGCTTCTCTCTCCTTCCATACATCAATCCAAATAACTCTTTTGGAAATTACCAAGGAAATATCCCTACATGGGTATTACACAATAGTGTGTGAACCAAGTGCATGGCAAGGATGGTCCCTGCCTCGTTAAGTTATAGCTATGATATTTCATCAAAGGAATGGCAATGTAGTTCAGCAGTCTGAAATTGTATTTATTTGTATAATTTATATTGCTGCCCATCTCACACGTGACTTCAGGCGACCTGCAACATTAAAACAAACAACTTCATCAAACAATCCCTGGCATCCAGAAAACCATTAACTCTACTCACCACCAAAATCAGTAAAGTTAATCTGGCCCAAATGCCCGGCTGAACAGCCAGATCTGTAATGCCTTGCAAAAGATTGGGGCTACCTCACTCTCTGAATATACAACCTGTATATGTACAATTGTATGTGCTTTGCTTCCATGCAAATTCTGATTTGATGATTTAGGATATCAACTTGCATGGAAGATAATTCTTCCTCAGTGCAGACGTCCTTGTTGAATATGTGGAGCTGAAGGCCTTTTCTGATAAAATGTAGTTGATGGAACTTCTAGATAAATACCTGTCACTGGGGAAATGAATTGACCGGATTTTTAATTTCTCTACTAAAAGCTAGGGAAATTAGGTTATTATACTTCCAGTCCTTAAGAAAGATGACTGAAATATGCCATGTAATTAGAGTCCTATTAGTTTGTCATCTGTAATGGGCAAACTGCGCTGCAGTCCTTTAAAACAGGAATTCATTTTTTGATTGTAAGCTAGGAAATATGCAGAAAGTTTCTTGAAAAGGTTGTGCTTAAGTATTCCTCTACTCTTAAGACTAATTGAGAGTTGGGTTATGCCATATGTCTGAAAACACTTACCTCTGATATTTTTGAGAATAAGAGATTCTTTGGGCATGAAGTTTTTCTCACACATTTTTAAAAAGTTGGAATTTGATTCAGAACAAATCTGCAGCTGCTCCTGGCATCTTCATTTGTCTAATTGACCTCTGAGGATGAAGAATAGGCACAATAGGTCTTTTCTGATATTCTTTTTTCAAACAAAGGATAGGAGGAGGGCACTGACTGTATATCTAAATTTAGCTTTCCACAACTTCACACCTTCTATCCTTCATCTCCCTTTGTTCTGCCCAGTAAGAAATTCATAAGGATTTGCATCAGATCTTGTTGACTGATTGTAAACTAGAATACCTGAAAACGTCAGAAGCAATTCTGAAGGAGCATTGGATTTCTTGAGTAGAGCTTTCTGTGTTCTTCCTTTCTTTTTCCCAGGGAGTCTGAAAAAAAAGCTATTGCTTTCACAGCTGCATTAACTTTAACTCGTGGACTCATTAATTAACTTTAATTCCTCATTAAAGTTAATACAACTATGAAAGCAATAGCCTCTTTTTCCGACGCCTGGCAAAGCCTGGAAAAAGAATGGCTACTTTAATGAATAGCAGAAAGCGCTGTGCCCGCTCATATGCCAACCACAGCATTTATTCAATATCATTTTCCAACTATGCACAGCCCTGATTTTTAACCTTTCCGAACTAGATTAATATCTAAGAATTCAGCTTTATGGACACTTAAGACAATATCAATAGACTCTCACTTCTCAACAAGTAAGCAAAATACCAGGCTAAAATATATTTTTTAAAAAGATTGCTCGAGAGTTTGGTTAAGGAATACTAGTGATTTGTTCCACTTGCTTATATTGAAAAATCTGGCAATGTTAATCCACCTTCTGTGATTTGGGGTGGTATTTGATCCCACCATTGCTTTCTTTGGAAAATTACAAGCTTTGCAGAAGAATATCTAGTCTTTCCTCCGTGGGTCACAGATCTTAAAATATTAAAACCAGCAGGATGGAAGCCTCCATGCAAATAAAATGGCAATCATACACAGTAGGAATGTGATGGAACAAATCAACTAATGTAAAATCAACAGGTTCTCCTTTCCAAAATGGAGCTAAAAGAAGTATCAAATCTGCTATATAATAAAGAGAATATGTTTATTTGAAGAAGTTCTATTTTACTTTTACATTTAAAAAATAATAATAATGCAGGCAGGATAATTTAATTTACCTCCCAACTTTTTTCTAAAATGCTTCTAGGTCCCTATCTATTCATAACAGATAATTATCATTTAAGCCATTGCTAACTAAATGCAATATATAGTGTGCTGTTATCTTGTAATTTATGGTTTGGTGGAGATGTGACTGCCAAACCTGTTCTAGCACAAATATTCCTAAATTATGTGCTTGCCAGAACTCTGTTCAGGATATGAACAATAAACAGTCCAGTATTTTATTCATTTGGGAAAAAGTGCAGGCTAATCCACAGAGATATGGTATTTTTGGATAGCACAAAGCTTAAATATATAAAAATGTGAAAGGTAAGATTATTTTGATTCTTGTGTCTTTCTCCTATAGCTTTAACAAAAAGGGGGGGAAGGTAGTGGAAATAGAACCTTTATTCTCAGTACTTCTTATTTGCAAGGTTTATTGGGCTGTTTAGTTGCATAATCCCCAAAAATATCACTGATGGTGCATTTCTTGGCCTGGAGATAAATAACAAGAGTGGCAAGCATTTGCTAAACTTTGGGCTGAAATTTCATTTTTAAAATACAAGAGCTTTGCACGCACACATGCATGCCAACAAATAAGAAGTTTAGAATCTAATATGTTTTATTCCAAGCTCACAATCTTCGAACGGTGGGTGATCTTGGACCAAATGTGGAATTTTAATCACTGGTGGTTTTATGAGGTTTTGTTGAAGCCTGTTTACTGAATGCATATTGATAGCATGTTGCATGGAAAGATAGCATGCTAGAAAAGACAGTATTATAGGTAGTCCTCAAATTACAACTTTTTGTTGAGCACCCATTCAAAGTTAAGGACAGCACTGAAAAACAAGATTTACAACCATTCCTCGCATTTACAATTGTCACAGCATTCTCCCCAGTCATGTGATCACTTAACAAACACCTTGCTTTGCGACTGAAATTATGGTCCCAACTGTAGTCATAAGTTGAGGACTAACTGTATATGTCTTTACATATACATTCTACCTCCATGGCAGTGATAAGCAACTTTGTAGGAAATACTGACAGTGTAAGGTAGTCATGTGCATTCATAAAATGGCTATTGGGAGGGACAGCCTATTCACAAAATGTTGAGCATCCCAGTAATCAGATATTCATTTACTAAAAGGCAACCTAAGTCTTGAAAAATTGTTTCCATTAGGGATGAGCAAAGCTTACCAATTTGGAAATGAAAAATTACACAGAACTCTGGAATGTTTTGCTTTCTCTCTAGACCATTCTGGGGGTAGTGTTTCAGTTTCTGTAAGTAAACTCTTGGAAATATAATACTTATAAGACTATTCCAGGACACTCTGAACCATTACCAGTTCAGAAAATTTATTTCTGAATGACCTTTGGAATAACGTGGTCAGGACGGATAATGTTCCACTCTGGAATTGGTGAGTTTTGTATACTTATGGGATCCCAAGTCATTGCTGTGAATAAATATGATTTGGAGGAATCGAGGTTTCTACTTGATATTTTTAATTAAAAAATAGAGACATTGAGCACAAAGGAAGCTATTGGGTTATGTGGTTACCACATTGCCTGTTCCTGTTATATGGAGTATTTTTGATCATCCTGCATGTCACGCTAAATACATTAAAATCTCACTAGTTTCAGAATTTCAGTCCATGTGAGTATTTAAAAGTTTATGCTCCAAATGTATGTGTATTAAGGGGACCTACTTATTTATTTATTTTAATTTAATTTATTTATTAAATTTATTCACTGCCCATCTTGTTTTGAAGTGCCTCCTATAGAAATATTGTAGCATACATTTAACATACATTTAAGCAAAAAATTAAAATGTCTGATGATGATTCAGCTCTGAACAGCATTCCTTAATCTTAGTCCACTTAGTCCTTCCTTCTTTCACTTCTGCATCAGGTTCCTTTACTACTGTAGCATAGTCCAACATTTGAAAACTTCAGCATAAAATGTGGTTCAAGCTGGCCCAGGAAAGAAAATGGGAAAGGAGTTGGCCTGAAGGATCTAAAGCAATACCAGATCTTAAAGAATTACAGCATAATAGAGTTGGGCAGGGCCTTGGAGGTCTTCTAATCCAACTCCCTGCTCAAGCAGGAGACCATATACTATTCCAGAAAAATGGCTATCCAGTCTCTTCTTACACCCACAACTTCTGAAGGCAAGCTATTCCATTGGTTGATTGCTCTCACTGTTAGGACATTTCTCCTTAGTTCTAGATTGCTTCTCTCAATTAGTTTCCGTCCATTGTTTCTTGTCTTGCTTTCTGGTGATTTGGAAAAGAGGTTGACCCCCTCTTCTTTGTAGCAGCCCCTCAAATATTGGAACACTTCTATCATGTCATTCCTAGTCCTTCTTTTCATTAGATTAGACAAACCCAATTCCTGCAACCATTTTTCATATGTTTTAGCCTCCAGCCCCCTAATAGTCTTTGTTGCTCTTCTCTGCACTCTTTCAGAGTCTCTACATCTGGCCAAAATTAGATGCAGTATTACTAAGGCTTTATAATGCTGTACTAACACTTTATGTGATCTTGATTCTGTCCCTCTTTTAATTCAACCTAGGATTGCATTAGCTTTACAGAAACCTTCATAATGAAGGGAAAAAAATAATATCCCCTGACATTAAATTACGTTGCTCCCATATACTGCACTTACCCTACATTTCTGTCCTATCAATCCATTCCACGTAGGACATGAGTTCATTGAAAGCTCTTGAAATGGATAGTTGAAATATCACCCCTGTTTAAAATACACTAGCATTTTGCAGACTGTGAACTCAATCAAAGAGCTGCCTCTTTCAAGTCTTATTTGAAAATTTACTCTAAGTAAATCTATTACAGGCATATATGGTTGTATCTTTAAAAAATACCATGTGATCTAGTTAATTTCAGAATTAGTCAGCATGTGCTCTGGCTACTGAAACAAATATTCTCATCATTGCTGGATTAGCTTCTAACTTCAAGATATCTAAAGGTAACATAATGTTTCTTAAAGAGTTAGTAGGGTTAGTTTTTTTGCCCCTGACCCACCTAGGAATCTGCTTATTTCCTTTCCCTTATTCTCCTACAACTTTGTGTACACATACTTGTAAAACCTCTGAAACAGGGTTATGCTGTACCCATCTGATACAATGGAAATTGGTTGGCCTTTAAAATGTGTGCTGCAGGACTCTTTAGTTTTATAATGTTTCTCAGTGATCCTATTTAAAAAAAAACAAAAAAAATCAGGCTTCCCAAATTGGTGCCCACCAAATGGGTCAGGCACCAGATCGAGGAAGTCAGCAATAAAGGAAGAGAAAGTGAATTTAATAAAACAAGTAACTGACCCATCTTATTCTTTGTACCTAAAGCATCCTCGTGTTCTACTTAATTTAGTTTTCTTGTGAATTCTTTCAGTGTAAACAAACAGAGTGTCTTTAGCTGTATGCTTCAAAAGACTTACAATTACAATTTTATTGCTCAGTGTTACAAGAAGATGGTATCTCAGGAGAAGGTGACAGTAAGTTAACAGATCGGTCCCCAAGGGCAGCTGGCCCAGACCTACAGACTCCCTTTTCCAAACAGAAAAGCAGGCGCAATTAGCAACTTTCAAAATGATAAATCTCTTTGTTTCAGTAACCTTGCTTAATGCAACTGGATGGAGTCCCCATTGGCATCTCCATTTTGGTTCTAATTAACCCATGAATTTGGGATTTGTCAGGTAAGTCTGGCAGCTTCATTAGATGGTATTTCATACAATGGCATGTTGTTTTGATAAACACTAATAATCCTTGAAGAATATTATTAAAAAAGGAATTAATGTCATATTTAAAATACTTGTAAACCAAGGCCCTATTTTCTCCCGCAAGGTTATTGATGTACAGAAATTCAGTTATTCAAAAAAAGGAGGAAAAACATCTTGTAAAGTAAATGTACATTTTAAGTTTGGGAAATGGCAGAGCTTACCAAAGAAGAATCCTAGAGTTGGAACAAATTTTGAAGAAAAAGTCTTTTAATTTAACTAATTAAAAAAAAAAATCAGAGGTAGCAAAATTCTTGGAAAAGAAAAAAAAAATATCACAGGTACGCTGTTACCATGAGGCCTCATGCTGTCAACCCTGAAATATTTTAATAATATGAAATCAGTTTCCTAAAGCTTTAATTGCCAATTCCATCAGTGCGAATTAAAATATTCAGTTGTATTTGCAATCTCCTAGAAAATCTGCACCAAAGTTAAACAAGCAGAATGTGGAAAAAAATAAGCAATATATATTTTCATAGATATGATATATACCAGTGATGGCGAACCTTTTAGAGGCCGAGTGCCCAAACTGCAACCCAAAACCCACTTATGCATCATCGAGTGCCAGGTGGGTGTGACCCATTGGCTAGGTGTGGCCAATTGGGTGGGCATGGCCAATTGGGTGGGCATGGCTGCCGTGGTAACGGCAGACTGTGTGGGACTAAAAAGTTCAATCAATCAATTCCAACTTTGCAAGAACTTTTTTTTCCCACGAGAAGTTGAAATTGACTGATTGAACCCTTCTTTTTTTTTTTGGGGCCCAAGGCAGTGGAGGCCTAAAGCGAAAAGGTTTTATAAAACCTAGCTGAAGGCCTAGGACTGGGGCGACGATGCGCATGCCCACAGAGAGGGATTGAGTTCCACCTCTGGCACCTGTGCCATAGGTTCGCCATCACTGATACATACATAATCCTTTTATCAAGACTGATGTTTATATATTAAATAGATGACATTCATTTCAATTTCAAATGTTAAATTTTTCTCTAATCATTCTTTTTTTAAAAAAAACATCAACAGAACATTAATTTAAATTCAGCAAAGATTAGGCTGTAACAATAAACCATCCTGGTTATTTTTCCAACTAAAAATGCTAACTGATACTGGAAAATTTCTTTTGTTCATCAGAGTCTTTTACAAAGCCTATGCAATAGAACCATAAGCAGAAATACCAACTGAAAAATCACTTTTAAGGCATGACATAATTAGAACTGTATAATATAAGAGCTTCCTTATTTTCAGCCTTGTATCTAGAACAGAGGTAGGGAACTATGGCCCCTTTATGACTTGTGGACTTCAACTCCCAGAATTCCTGAGCCAGCCATGCTCAAGAATTCTGGGAGTTGAAGTCCACAAGTCATAAAAGGCCATAGATCCCCACCCTGGTCTAGAACAAAATATTTGTCTAAGATATCCTAGGAGACTTCTATCCAAAACTAGTCCAAATTATGTTCTGCTTCTTGCCAATTCCATTTATCTGAAGACAAATCAAGTTAAAAATTCTGATTAAATTTAAAAGTACAGATTATTAAAAATCCTGCATTACAAGTACATGTATTTTTGTACATGTTTACAAAATGCCACATCTCAAAAAGCGGTGCTTATTTATATGTGTATCATAAAAAAGAGGTAAAGCAATATTTTTCGTTCAAGTCATAAATACATACGTGCTTTCTTAAAACTACTTTACATAGCAATCTATTATCTGAATCCAATCCACTTGGTTTGGTGATTTTCTCTATACATTTCTTATTATTGAATCTGTATGAAATGCAATGAAATAATGTCTTAAGTGAGTGCTCTTCACTTGATATGCTTTTAGGTTGAAATAATTATACTCTTAATTCTCTTTAGGGTTGTTTAATACAGGAGAGAGTTCTAGCAGTTAAAAATACGGATCTCTCTGAATTATAGTCTGCATGTTTCAACAGACATTTCTTCTCTAATATGAGAAATATAAATAGTTTGGTTACCAGAGTATAAGAGCACCCTACCGTGCCAAGATTTAAAATATCCTACTAATCCACAAAAAGGTTTCTGCTATATTGCATGTACATAACCTCATAAACTAATGTCCTTTGATAGCTTAATACAGCAGCTCATTAACATTCAGATGAATGACAGGTTAAATGCCAATGTTTATGAACCAATCTTGTCACAGAAAAGGACAATGTATGTATATGCTGTAGATCCAGGTTTTCTCTGTATCCTGAAAGATATACATAAAAGCACTATCTGTTCTTAATAATTTTGTGGCTATATCATGTTTTGAATAATTGTTTGCATGATAATTGAAGTCCTTACCTAAACAATATTTACAATCTCCATTATACTTATAGCTTCTAGGTTATCAGCCCCTTTAGTAGGGATAGCTAAATAGAACTAAAATTCTAAACATATGCACGGATAGATAGATAGATAGATAGATAGATAGATAGATAGATAGATAGATAGATAGATAGATAGATAGATAGATAGATAGATAGATAGATTAAACTGTGGAGGGAAGGCTACATGTATTGTTAGAATACCTACAGATCTCATGTTGCATCTTTCTATTTCAAACCATGGTTTGGAGGCTTTATTTTGTTTTATAATTTCCTCCTGAGCTCCTCTTGTCATGTCCAGAATTTAATGGATATGTTCATGATTTAATCAAACTAGCTTTCTGTTACATTCAAACTGTCAGACTAAGATTTAGACAAGACTTCGAAACCATCACTGTAAGTGGCTGTTGGGGTTTGGCTTGTAATCCTAACCTTAGAAGGCTTGTCGTCTCCTCCTTTACACATGCACCTCAGTATGGGGCGGAAGGAAATATATCCTGTAAAAAAATACCTTATTTGCAAATCATTTGCAGAAACTCCATTTGAGAAAGGTCTGTTAGAGACCTTTGCAGTAAAGTAGGAACTCTAGCACCAGTAATGGGATGCCATTTGGCTAAAAAACCAGACAAACATCAGGAATGCTGGCAGTGTGTGCCCAATTTACATTAAAGAAATAGCATAAAATAATGAAAGAGAGCAGAGCAATACTTTAAGAAATTGGCTGAGTGGCAATCTGAATTTTTCCAGATCAATTTTTTTTTTTGCTATGATTTTGTTAAACTAATGTATGTGGTGTGTGTGTGTGAGAGAGAGAGAGAGAGAGAGAGGGAGAGGGAGAGAGATGGAGGCTGGAAAGACCACAGACTGCTGCTATCACATTCAAAGTTCTCTTGTGCAACTCTGTAGAAGTTGCTTGTAAATGCATGCATTGGTCAGAAAATGAATTTTTAAATTAGCATCATATTTGTGATCACTAAACAAGGCAGCCACTAAACAAGGAGTGACTGTGTACATCTATAATGTGTTTCAAAACATTCCATTTCTTCTTTTCAGAATGCTATTTGCAGTTCACAGAGGCACTTGAGTTGGGCTGCCATATACATTTTATAAACAAAAACAGAACTTACACAGGAAGGGATGAACTGAAGCATGCCGAATTGCTGTCCCTAAGCAGGGTAGTCATGTGATGCTTTGTTTAACAACTGCTTCATTTAACTATAGAAATTCTGGCTCCATTTTAAGTTATTAAATGAGGATTACTTGTAATCCTTGTAAGAACAAACAGATTGGAATCTGAGTCAGGAAAAATGAGAAAAACTCTTTGTAAGCATCCATACTGCAAAATCCAAACATATTTATTTATTTATTTATGAGACTTATATACCGCTTTAAGTGCAAGCACTCTCTAAGCGGTGTACACCAGTAAGCAATGTATATATATATATATATATATATATATATATATACATTGCCCCCAACAATCTGGGTCCTCATTTTACCTACCCCGGAAGGATGGAAGGCTGAGTCAACCTTGAGCCGGTGAAATTTGAACCGCTGACCTGCTGAACACAGTCAGCTAAAGTGGCCTGCAGTACTGCACTCTAACTGCTGCGCCACCTCGGCTCTTTATATGATTCTATACCAGCATTATAATCTGTCTTCCCCCAAAGAGTGCTTGGAAATTATAGTTTTTTGAGCATACTGAGAACTTCATGTTTCCTTCTTTAGGAACAGAATTCACAGGTTCCTGTCTCCTTCTAGCCTAAGCCCAATTTTTCTCTTTTGCAATTTTCTCATAAAATTTAACTGAAGGTGAAATTCCTAAAACTTTTCTCCCTGCCTACTTCTGGGTCCTGTCTTTTTTATCTAAAGAATTTGGAATTATAAAAAAAATGAAACATTTTTTTTTCTTTTTAGCTTTTTACAGGTAGTCCTTCACTTGTGACCACAACTGAGCCCCAAATTTCGGCTGCTAAGCAAGACAGTTGTTAAGTGAGCTTTGCCCCATTTTACAAGCTTTCTTGCCATAGTTGTTAAGTGAATCAATTGCAGTTGTTAAATTAGTAACACGGTTGTTAAGTGAATCCGGTTTCCTCATTGACCTGTCAGAAGATTGCCAAAAGAAGGTCACTGCAACCATTATAAATATGAATCAGTTGCCAAGCATCCAAATTTTGATCACATGACCATGAGGATGCTGCAACAGTCATTAGTGTGAAAAACAGACATAAGTCACTTTTTTCAATGCTATTGTAACTTCGAACAATCACTAAACAAATGGTTGTAAGTTGAGATCTACCTGTACTAGAGAAAATAATTTTGGATTTTTTTAATAAATAAGTAAATTAATAATTAAATCCAAACCCCTTAGACCTGAAGTTATAAACAAATGTGGGTAAACACTGTTTATTTGGACTGTACTCTGAATTTTAAGATTTAATTCTTACCTCAGATTTAACTATTGACATTAAGATCACCCAATAGTGGGATTCAAACTGTGAACAACCAGTTCTCTGTCTGGATGCCACTTCCAGAAGTCCATTCTGGGCCTGGGCAATGAAAAAATTAGCTATTGGTTCTGCCGAAATGGTGCGAACTGGCTGAATCCCACCACTGAGATCACCTGCAGTACAGGACTTCTGATTCTACAGACTGAGTTAGATGCTACACCATCATCCTTGCTACCAGGATGGAGCATGCTGGAAGTTGTAGTTCACCAACATCTGTAGGGTCACAGATTGTTTAAGCAATATTGTAGAACTTGGCAAGATTCCACCCTGTGGAACAGATATAATAACTGCGTGCCATTCATCTCTCCTAGAACATCTGTACAAAATTATTAATGGCCAAAATCAATTATTTTCTGTTTATGAATCAATTGATGATTTAGACAGCCCAAAGGACTCAGAAAACATTTAAAATAATATATGGGCAGCAGAAAGAACATGGAAATAGTTCTTTCTTCCAGCTAGGTTCTTTATGTGGAAAGTAGTTCTGCAACACTGAATAGATTAATGATCTTTCTGCTCATGCGATCACCACTGTCAGACTGGAATGCACTAAAATTATAGCTGTACATCAGCAAAGTAATATTTGAATGCTCTTACTGCCATAGTCTCGCCTGTCATTATTTTATTGGTTTTTATAAATTTGAGGGATGAACTGCTTTGCAGGACCAGTTTTGAACAATTATAATTATATAAATCAAATGAAGAATTACATTAAGTAAAACGTGAACACCCATGTTTGCATGTATGTGTGTGTGTGTGTTTTAAGACTATCACCTCACAAAATGATATAGCCCTTCATAACTCAGAGCCACCCATTCATACTCCTAGCAATTCTTGCTGTGTCCATTTATGTGGAAAGAATCTTAGATGTAGGTTGCTTATTATAAACTGAGGAAGTGCTAAAAAATATTTAGCTGAGAACATTTGGGGGAAGAACTGAGAACTGCAAATTGTCCACACACAGGACGGAGGCAGAGGGAAGCAAGCTGGGCATATTGTCAAAGCTGTTTTCTTAACCTCTGTAACTCAAGTCTCAACTATGCTTGCCTCTGCCCTCACCCCTTCAGCTTCCTCTTGTGTGCTGCATAATGTCAGCCAAAACACCCAGGATCCTGAGTAAAAACAGCACTCCCAAGAAGAAGAAAGTGGGGTGGGGCAGAGGATCTGGCTCCTATGTAATATTTTTGTGGCATTCCAACCACGTCAGTGACTAGCGTTAATATCTGGCCAAAGAACATAACTTGAACCATTGCTTATCAATTAAAACCTATTAGGCACATATATGTTTTTGTTGCAAATGGTTACCAAACCATCAGCGGCTCTCCTGAGACAAGTTGACAGCCTCCTCTCCAATCATGGCTGATGACAATGGAATTGATTATTCCATTTGATAGTAATTAACTGCCTAAACAAAACAATGTGTGCCACACATTTAGGAGATAAGCTCGCTTTCCCAGGGCAAATTCAACTTTATTAAGATCAGTGGGAATTTTGCCATCCTGTTTAATGGAAGATTGCCCAGCTCTTGGCATTCCAGTTGCTTTCTTTATCGGACCAAATAAGTGCTGATAGTGATTCTAGATAAGTTAATTTTAGTCCTTCTTCAGGCAGCAGGAGCAGCAAGTAATGCTCCAAATAAAAATGTTGAAATAAATAAACCTCTTTTATTTTTGTATTAAAATCATGCAGTTGCAAATAATTTTAAATTAAATAATTTAATTGTCTAAACATTTGCAAAGCTTTGATGGCACATAACAGTTCTTGTCATGAGCGCCAGCCAACTTTCATTAACTGTACAAAGAACAAAACTGCAATGTGCTCTTAGAATTTCAGCATCCTTAGATCCAGGGTAAACAACCTCCAGAAGTTATTAAGCTACATCTTCCACCATCTCCCAGTATTCATCACATTCATTGTTGAGACCAATGTTCTAGAATCTTTGAAGAGCCACAAATTGTCCATCAGTGCTTAAGAATAGGAAAAGTAGTGTGCTCTCTCTCTCTCTCTCTCTCTCTCTCTCTCTCTCTCTCTCTCTCTCTCTGTCACACATACACAAATAATATTTTCTGTTGGGAATGTTATCATGGATATCCATATTTTACATCTAATTCAGTTCCTCTGTGGAAAAATTTGCTTTTTGAAAAGTTTCTTATCACTTGCTGAAGTCATCTGAAGGAAAGATTGAATTATTTCTCCAGGTCCCTCAACACATACACATATGCACACAGACGTGGGAGAACGAAATTAATAGCATATTAAATATTTGCTTAGAAACAGAACCCATGTAATTTCCCCTCTTATTTTCATAGTACATTTTGGAGTTTTCGTGTAGATAAATGGCTGCTGGAAGTAATCCCATAGCATGGTATCAATCTTCATTTGAAAGCTTTCTTTGAGTTGGCTGCTATGATAGCAGGAGCAGCAGCGAGATAAATGTTTTATTAAAACATTCTTGCTGTAGGGACAATGTTGCAAAGCATTAGCAAGTCCATCAGCAACAGCATCTACTTGCCTTCTGAACAGGACAAATGTATTTCCAGAGAAGATCGTTTTTTGCTTTCAGTGATATGTCACTCATTCTTTCAGCATGCTTTTACTGAAAGATCACTTTCTGGCAGACATATTTTGTTTAGTCTTTTTGCCATACCAACAACACAAGTTTTACTAATGCAGAGATCAAGGCAAATTTGTTTATTCTCACTTGAATGGAAAACTAACTTGTCATATTTTACATTAACTGAAAATCTTCATTTGAATCTGCATTTCCCTGAATTTTGCAAAAAAAAAAAAAAAAAAAAAAACCCCAAAGTATTTTAGAAGCATTCCTCATAAGAAAACATATACATGAAAATTATAAATTATGTGCACGATGCATTGTAGGATAAATTTTCTGCAAAACAAATAAACTTGTAGACAAAACTGTAAACCAAAGTATATTGTTGGAGAAATACACATACAGATAAGTGTGAATTTTGGCGAAAAATCAAATGAGTTTGGGAATAGGACAAGCTAAACTTGTGAATAGAAAAGAATGAAAAAACAAGAAGGAACTTCTAATTGAAAACTGCTCTCTTCATAGCTCAATCCCCTTCTTACAGAATTATGTTCAAAATACATGAAGTGATTGGATGGACATAAAGAAATACTCGTTGTAAGATCATACAAAACTTTGCAACCACTACATAGATTTAACCACTGTATAGATTTAGAAACTACAAAGAAACAAATTAAGAGATTGAGAAGAAGGAACATGGATGTTGTAGTACCGCTAGTTAATTTCACATGTAAGATTCCTTCAGTGTTAATGTGCATTTCTCTGCTTGCAAAGCAGGCAATGGAAAATTCTTTCCCAGCCTTGCCATTCTATGTTTTATAGCTATATCTTAGGGAAAAAAAATATTTTTATTTAGTGTAAGGCAATGATACATTAAGCCAAGAGTCTACAATAGTATCACAGAATAGTAATTTGGCTGCCTAAGATTGCTAGTTGGTTCAGTTCATGTTCGTGCTCTATCCAGGATACACTACAGGAGGCGAACTAGTTCCGCACATAAGGGAAAGAATGAAGTGATGTATATTTAGGTGAGATAGGGTAGCGGCATTGGCCCAGTTTAGGTCTCCCGCCAAATCTAAAACAAGAAAAAAGGGATCAGGAGTGTTTAATTAAATTAACTCCTTATATGTCTTGATTTCCTCCACTACTTTACTTAAATCATCCACTTTCCTATAGCTTTCTAGAAAAGGAAACTAAACAGTAGTTAAGAGGGCCAAAACAGACAAAAGAACTGATCTCCTTCTAACCCTACCAACTCACTGAACCATTTTGTTTGGTTTAAGTGCTCCACAAAACTTGTTGCCCTTAAAAGTTATTCTTAGCTGATTGAGAAGTGTAGACATCTCATCTGCACTTTAGTTTGGAATAAATCCCATCGAATTAAATGGAAGCAAATGTGTTTCTTCATCACCCTGAAGAGTTCTTCATACCATTTTCAGAGCTGCAGTGCAACCCATGCTGAGCTAAAAGACAAACCGAACTTGAATATGACCAGATGGAAATCCCAGTGCAATTAATTCACTATTGGCAGAGAAACAAAGAATATCTGAGATACATGGAAACAGAAAAATAAGAGGCGACTTAAAAATTAATAGCCATAATTGTCAGAAAACTCCAGTTTATTAACAAGTGCCTGCTATCATAGAAATTTGATTCTGTACATCACAGCTGGGGCTAATGGGAGTATCAGCCCAATTTTATTTAGCACAGGGGTCTTCAAACTTGGCCCTTTTATGACTTGTGGACTTCTCCCAGAATTCCTCAGCCAGCGTGCCTGGCTGAGGAATTTTGGGAGTTGTAGTCCACAAGTCATAAAAGGGCCAAGTTTGAAGGCCCCTGATTTAGCACTATTTCTGTTACACAGAACATTTTCCTAAGCCTGTTACTAAAAATATCCCTTTGCCTTCCCCATAAGAAAGAGAATGTTTGACTATGCATGTTTTTTCATCAAGACAAACATCCCAGCATTTATAGGGGCACAGCAGTTTGCTTATTTTAAAGAAACACTTATTTCCCAATCCTTTTCTTTATGCCTCAAAACATTTTACTTCTATTACCTCCTCCTAAAATAGGGGCTGTCAAATAGTGGTGAGGATAAGTCCTTCTTTCCTCTCAACAAGGGAGTGGGATTCATTTAACAAGTGAATGTGGTGAAAGTAAGGGCCGCTGTGGAGATAGATGTCTCACAACAGTAAGAGTCACTTGCGCATTGATTAAAATTGTACTGCAAGCTGCAGAAGATAACTTGGGTTCTCATTTGTGAAGAAACCCATCAGCCCTGCAACATTTGATTGCTGTTGGTTTGACAGCTATAAAGGACTGAGCATTAATTCATTCAACTGTAAGTATTGAAGTAACACACCTTTTCTCCTCCTACCTGGGCCAAGTTGACTCAGCCACGCTCATCAGTAACAGAACGGCTACACAATTGGCTTGGGGTAGGCAGAGTATGATAGTAGTACTCTCCACAGTATCACTGTATCTGCTAATTTCAAATCCTGGCTCAGCTGATGGGGTCAGACTCAGTGCTGTTCAGATAATTACAGAAAATGGTTGCAATAAAAGGATTAGGGACATAGGGCCCTTCTCCCTTGTAGAATTGGATTCAGCATTTCAATGTTTTTCATCCTTTCCTCCCCCCACCCCCATGAAATTACCTCTTCAAAATCTGGCACATTTTGTCTGTTCAAATGTCTGATGTCCCAACTACAGTTTGTTTTGTTTTCAGCTGTAAGAAAGAGCAAAAAGTAGTTGAAAGATGGTGCTGACAACATCATTTCTTGTAAAATCCCACAGAAACTGCTGTGCAATGTTCCTCTCTAGAGAACTGTCATAAATCCAACACTCCTTTTAAGAGAACTAGCTCTTGGTTGTTAGAACGCTACAATAAAGACTGAAGCTACATAGAAAAATAAGTAACACCACAAAAATGCAGTTGTATGGCAGTAGTAAGTTCCTTCTTTGCAAATGCTGATCTCAGATCAAAATTTGCCAGCTTGTCACATTCACGACTCTCCATTGAGAATCCATTTACCACATAATCCTTTTTAAATTACCAATATTTTCTTGTAATATCAATTAAATAACCATCACCGGGCGTTAACACGATTCCGTATTATTCCAGAGGACAAAGCCTACAATTCTGACTCTCTTGCTTCACTACATGCCTGTAACTCTTACTGCCAAAGCTTTGTTTTTCTAGGCTCACAATATATCAGCTATTCCACCACTACCACTTCTCCCGTTCAGATAACGTGCTTTCTGATATTTTGTGAAAGATTTTCTTTGATATTGTTGGATGAGCTTTTGGCCAAAGGATGTAAATAGCTAGAAGGCATATCTTCTTGGAATAGTACTATAAAACAATGAGATTAACTGGAACGACTTTTTTTTTTAACTTACCCCAAGGTTACAATCTCATTTCATCCCACCTCAGGAATTGGTTCAGTATTTAAAAACAAAACAAAATCAAAACACTGATTAGGTGCTGCACTAATATTACATTATACATCTCTCTGGTGAGCAGTATACAGTACTATGGATGCTTTTTATAGGATGGTTTCAAAACATTTTCAAGGCTGTGGGTTACGTCTGCCATTTGAATGCATGCTCCTGGTGGAATAAATTTCCCTCCATAGCTATTCTTATATGCCTAAATTTGCTCTCAAGAATGTGAAAAGGAAGGGGGAGGTGGAAGAGAGAGAGAGAGAGAGGAATTTATTTTGTATGAAGGTAAGTCCAATACTGTGATATTGGACAGAGCTCTACAGCCTAGCAGAGACTGAAGAATATTGACTCCCCTGCCAATTTAATATATCATGTTAAGATGGATATAATTTAAACATGTTGACCCAATCCAGGGTTAGAATATCGTTTGCTTTTTACACTTTTCTAATGTTTATAATATAATACATAGATCAGGAAAATATTGACCTGTATGCAGCATGCTGGCTGGAGAATTCTGGGAGTTGAACTCTAAACATTTGAAAGTTGCCAAGGTTGAGCAAGGCTGGTCTAAAATTGTCAGTCAAGATTCCATCCCTTGGCCACATTATTTATGTTACATTTATCTGATCCACCGTAGGCAGAGTAAGATGGGATTCTAATAAGTAGTGATGACATAACAAAGCGTCCTAAGTCCATTTCTGAAATATATTTAATTTTCAAATACATTCCATTTCTTTCCTTTAACATTAGATCCTTAAAAAAGAAAAGCCGGACATTAGGATAAGAATGTATACAAACCCTAAATGATGGGATCCTGTAGCAAGCTATATTTCATACATTAGATTGCTCTTTGGACAGCCTGCCCAAATATTTGGCCCAAAGTGATTGTAATACTAAATATTAAGAATGTGAATGTAAGTCTCAAAAATAGTTTCCATTGGCTACTTTTCTCAAAGTAAAGCTGATTCTCTAGTGACTGCTAAGCAATTTCCTAGTTGTGGAAGTCAAAAATCTTTGCTATTGATTTCAGACTATCTGTGCAGACTGAACATATATAAGTTGTAATGAATGATGTGCAATAGGAAAGGACAATTAGATGAGAGATGCATATATTAACTGAAAAATACCCCTAGGGTATTTTATAAGAAACAGAAGATATTTCTTTTTGGCTAGGCTGCCAATCATAGCCTGTTTGACTGCCCATCAAATTGTCTCATTCTTGACCTGAAAACAGCTTATATCTCAAAATGAAGACGGAAATTGCTCTTTAATTACTCTAGGATCTCTCCTGATTTTCAAGATTAAATCAATAACAGGCTGTTACCACCTCCCCTTTTGGCTTTCTTAGTTTAAGGCAACCTGATAATAGTATTTGAGAATAATTAGCCATGTCGGTCTCCATGATTAGACAGCTTGGCCTGATTTCATGCATTACACATATCCTGATATATAACACTGATTTCAGATAAGAGGATGTCCAAAGGGATCTTGTAGGGCCTCTTATAAATGATATATATAGGCCAAACTCCCAGATAACTTGGCTTAACTAAGCCTCCTTGCATTCCCTCCTCCCTCCATTATTGTTGGCCCTCTTAAATCACTGACATTCATTATGCCTGGTAGTCTGATTACCAGACCCTTAGAAAACTGTAGGGCACTAGTCTGAAGTTTATCCAGAATAAACATATGCATTATATTTATTCTGGATACAAATACTTGCCTTAAGTTTAATATTTGCACATTTTCCCACAACATGGAAAATATTTATATGGTAAAATTGGGAAGTATGAAAACATTACAAGGCTAGCTTTGGCCACTCTTTCCCTCTTTTTTTTTTTTATAGAATATGGTGTTCCTACAGGTTTTTTTTTCATTTTTATTATTTCAGGAAATTTTTTAGGGCTGTAACAACTAGAGATGTTGATGGGACTGCACTAAGCCCTCTGGGTTCTGTTGTTGGTTCTCCAATTCTAGAGCGGCCATTATAGAAGTAGTTTCTTCCTCAGAAGTATACGAGCATTGACATTGGACCCAGGAAACACAAGACACTCATTCTCCATGATAAAATATATTTACATAACTTCAGCATGAATCAAAATGATGGCACCCAACCAAGGGAGATATAAAAATGATGTAATTCATGAAGTGAAAATATTAGTTAACTAAAATGAGGGCCAATGTCAGCATCAGGCACCAATAAGAGCATCCAAAGCCTCAGCGCCTAGATCTATCCTCCCATCTCTCCCCAAGAAACAACAAGCAAGTATAAATTGCCATTTAAAGTTCCCATCGTGATCTGGCATTTCTGAAATAGCATCATTCCATTGTGCTGTGGGAACTTAAAATACAGTCATCAGTTGGACCTGTAGCTTCCCAGGACAGATTACAGGTAGTCCTCAACTTATAACCACAATTGGGACTGGAATTTCCATGGCTAAGCCATGCGGTTGTTAAGTGAGTCGTCATAAAACTGCACCCAATTTTACGACCATTTTTGCCCCAAGCATAAAGCAAATCAGGCTTCCCCTATTGATTTTGCTCTGGGAAGGTTACAAATGATGAACATGTCATTCTGGAATGCTGCCACCACTGTAAATGCATCCCAGTTGCCAAGCCCCGGAACTGCAAACATGTATTTGAGGGGACTGGTCGTGTCACTTTTTTCAGCACTGTTATAACTTCCAACATTGGTAAATGAATGGTTGTAAGTCAAGGACTACCTGTAACATCTTTCTACTGCTAAGTAAGACTTGGATAGGGGGATATGGAAGATGGTGAGGTGCATGGGTCCTTTTAACTATGGAGCCATAATTCGATTTAGCTGATGGAGAATTCAAAACATGAAACTTACCCTACTGTCTTCCAACATATATAAAACATATGCCTTTCGATATACTAGCAAGAAAATTGTACCACAATTTACTATGCAAGCTGATGTGATTTATAAAAACGGTAAAGAACAAACCAAGACCATACCTTTGTCACAAAAAGTGAAGCAGTCAAATGTAAAATGAAGAGTAAATTGTATGCCGATTGCCAGAAATGTTCTTTTCAGTTTTGGACAATTTACAGATGAGATTAGATTTGTCAAATTAGGAGCACTAAGAGAAAAATTAAAAAAAAATGAAAAGGACTTCGGGCTTTGGTGATGGGGAACTAAACTGGGAGCTGAGCATGGATTGGCAGCAGTCGTGATCCCAAAGTAATCTGTTAACTTTTGCTGCTGGTTTCTCCCTGCCTGTCACCAAAGTGTAGGGAAAAAGACCATTAAAAAAAAAAAAAGCACGATTATTGCTTGCACTCCTGTCTCCCTGTTGTACAAGAAATGCAATCCAACCATAGGGGGTTATACTGTATATTCGTATTTCTCTTTGCAGTTTTCTCTTCCATTTGAAGATTTTTTTTTAAAAAAAAGCAGGGAGGTAAAATTCATCCAACCAAAAGATTCAGCAGGGCTCCAGCTGCATGAAGAAACGGCAGCCCAAAAAGAAAACTGACCCAGACAAAAACCGAGATCCCACAGTTGCATATTAAAATCCCCAAAGCAATTAAAAAGTAACTAGCACTACCGTATTCTTTTTCAAAGACGATGAGCATTTTACGACTTCTTTACTGGTAGTATTGCTGGCCTTTGTGGTGTTTCAGGATGCAACGGTCCATGGGCTACCAATGCCAAATTGAAAAAGAAACACAGCTATAAATCTGAACAACTGTCACTAAAATATCTTTGAAAGAGGCTATCAGTATTGATGGGAAGACTGTCAAAAGATGGTTCTAAAATTACAATATAAAGAAAAATCAAATGAAAGCATCAAGCAGACCAGCAAACCCCCCAAAAAATGATTACCATCAAACCCAGGCAATCTGCAGACTCACATGACCGTGGTAATAAGTTGAAACAAGCTAGAAACAGTTGAACATGCTTTTATCATTAGAGCAGTTAAGGGAGCTCAGAAAAAGCAGTGTAGAAAAGAGAATAGCAATAGATGGTTCCCAGAGGAAACAATGCAAAGTTTACAGACTTTCTTGGAAAAATTCCCATGCAGCTTGATAGCTCTGAAGTGTTAACAGGCCATTTAGCAGTGATGGCATTTTAGCTCATTACCTATGTGGGAGCAATTACATTAAAAAAAAAAAAAAACAACAGTGCATTTTAAATGCTTTTGATAGAGATTCTTGTTCCAATTGTTTTTGAAGCTTGTAGTATTTGCTCTGACACAAAATACGATAACTCCAAGATGAGATAATTCCAAAACTATGAATTAATATGCAGGTCCCACCTCATTTCTGAATTTGCAGTACCAATTTCTCACAGATGATCTGAAACTTGGGTCTTTAGTCCATACAAATGAAAGATTCCTGCTGGAGAATGGGGAAGAGGATGGGGCTGGATAACTGATACAGCTGCTTAGGGTCTATCTTTCAGTGAGGAAGGGAGGCAGCAGGAGAGGAGAAAAAGCCTTGCATGCACATGAGGGATGCAGAGGGAAATTGATAGGGCTGCCTGAGTTTTATTTTTGCCAAAAGAAGTGGGAATCCTTTTAAACAAAAATGGTTTTAAACTATCTGTTCCAAAATTTGAGGGGCTGCCACAAAGAATGCACCTATCTTCAACAGTTAAGGGACACTGCAGAAAACATCCTGCAGTGAAGAAGACTCCATATACATTTGCACTACTCAGGTGACCCTGAGGACACAGATAAACCTCCAAATGGCCTCAACAACTCTCTAAAAGAATGCAAATGACCAGCTGTCTGCAAGGAACATAAATCCTTCCATTCCCCACCATCCAGTCAGAGCTAAAGAAGACATCTTCAAAGAAAAACAAGAAAATCCAGTTGCCTCCTGAAAAAGCACCTATGGTAAGCACATCTATGGGACAGAATCAAAATACAGCAGTGTGGCAAAATTTGAGGGGCTGCCACAGAGAAGTGGGGCAGGGTGTCAATCTATACTCCAAAGAACCCGAGGCAGGACAAGACACAATGGGTGGAAATTAATCAAGGAGAGAAGCAACCTGGAATTAAGGAGAAACTTCCTAACAGTGAGAACAATTAACCAGTGGAATAGCTTGCCTTCAGAAATGGTGGGAATTCCATCACTGGAGGCTTTTAAGAAGAGACTAATCAGCCACTTGTCTGAAATGATATAGGTCTCCTGCTTGAGCAGGGGGTTGGACTAGAAGACCTCCAAGGTCCCTTTCAACTCTGTTATTCTGTTATAATGCTCTAGAATTGTAACAGCAGATATTGCTGGAAACTGAAATAGAGAAGAGGTAGCTTTTTTATTATACAATTTTCTGCAGACCAAAAAAAATATCTAGTGAGTTATCTACCTGCAAGAGAACATAATACAGTTTAGTACAGAGCCAAAATAAAGGCACTGACCTTCTCTAATTTAGTACATCCTCAGTCCACAATATGTTGGCCCTGTGAGTATTGTGGTGGCTGTGATTTTAGAGAATTTCATGCTAACATATCTGGAGGATTACAATTAAGATACATGGACTCATTATTTCATGCAACTGAAGTTTGGAAAGTCTATATTCCAGTTATCTTCATGTATGGAAGCTAAAAGCTAGAGGCTATCGATAGCCCATGACATATTTGGACTGTAGCCCTTTCACAAAAAATCCTTTTCATAGAGCCAAGGAAAACATATTGTGTGTGCATGTGAACTGACATTAGAAACCCAGAGAAACCACAGAAGAAATAGACAAGTGAAAACACTTAAGATTTTAACTGAAATGAGTAACTGACAATACTGAAGGAATCACAGCATCAATAGGATCATCCAAGACTTGAAGGACCAGACGTTTCCATGGAAAGCTATTCTTTAAACCAAGGAAAAGAACTGAAATAGAATTCCAGTTGCCGATTCCATTCTTTGTTTCCAGAATATGAGTCGATAGGTCTTGTAAGAACGAGGTGGCAATCAGTGTAACTTTTTTTTTTTCATTTTCTTGTCAGTATTTCCAAGTAAATTTCTGGAGAAAAGAAAGTCTGGAATTCAACAGTTTGAGTCATGAACTCTTCTCTCACGTTATTGTGCTATTTTGGATTTTGATTAGAACTGACAAGTGTAGCTAAAAACTGGGAAGGCCTGTGGTGTCAAAGCTGAGACCAGCTTCTATAGGCCAAGATTTTGGTCTCACTGAAAAATATCTAATTCTGTATACGACTATGAAGAACATTTTACCAATGAAAACTGCTGTTTATACAGGAATAATATAAATTACAGATCAAAATATTATTCTGAGTAATGGTGTAGTTCCACAACAGGTTTACATGCGTTCACCATCAATCCTAACTCATACAAAAAAAAAGGCAGGGGATGCGGTCTGAAAAAGTAATAGAATCCTATAGCATTTTCTGCTAGATTGTGTTGAACAGAATCTGCCCAGAGTTATTTTTAAGTTCCATTGTGGCTGTTCCTAAGGGACATGATGGTGCAGCAGCTTAAAGACACAATGATGGTTGGTGCTTCAGATGTTCAAGCCCATGGCACCGTGTGGCAGAGTGAACTCTTGTCATCTGCCCTTACCTCCTGCTCATCCAGCAGTTCGAAAGCATTTACAAATGCAAGTAGATAAATAGGTACCACTCTGGTAGGAAAAGCTAGCAGCATTCCATGTGGAAGCAGGAGCCGGTGCTGGACTGCCCAGTGTGAGGCAAGGTCAAGAGAAGAAAGCTTGGATAACGTGACAACTCCTGCCAGTTGATGCAAAACTAGTTCACCCCTGTGCTGTGGCATGGATAGCGCACCTGCATGAACAAAATGAACTAGCAGGCTGCCAGAACTACTCTATGGTAAAAAGCACAGTAGACTTCCCTGGCATACGCTAAAAAAAAAAAAAAATTGGCTATACCTCTCTCAGCCTTCACAGCCTTCTTCCCTTTTGATCTCTCAGGTTTTTCTCCTAGAATGTCAAATTCAGTCTTTAGGAGGAATTTCATGGAGGGAGGGGGGGGAGGAAATGCTGTTTTAGATACAAACTGTGTTAATTAAAACACTACTCACCCTGTTCCCAATAGTAATTTCCCCAGAACAGAACATGTTTGTATTGGGCATAATCTCAATCCATCCATTCCTATGGAAAATCTCCATGTTCCTGATACCACAGCAAGATCTTGGTAGGAGCAAGAGCTGATGCAGAGATATCCCCATGCAACTGGGCTGACTTGCAAAGTTACTCCCAAACCAAAGCTTAAGCATTTTTATCTGAGGTGAATAATATTTGAATTGGTCTATTGTCAGGATTAGCGATGTTTAAAAAAAATCCACAAGATTATGCACTTTTTATCAAGATAGATGCTTTCCCCATGTGTTGGGAGATTAGATGATGATATGTTAGCAGGGATTGGCAGTAGGTTTATTTGTTGTTTTCAGTGTTTTATGTTTTAACTGATTGTGTGTCATCCTTTGTAAAGTGATTGTATATGTTTTTTAATCTTTGATGGGCAGCTACCCAATGTTGCCTGAATGATGGGTTCCTCTATAAATGTTTTAAATAAATAAATAGACAGTGCAACAAATAAGGGATACTAGAATAAATGGTGAGAGCCCGTTTAGTCTAGTGGTTAAGGCACCAGGCTAGAAACCAGGAGCCTGTGAATTCTAGTCCTGACCTAGGTACAAAATATGCTGGGTGACCTTGGGCCAGTCATCCCCTCTCAGCTGTAGAAAGAAGGCAATGATAAATCTTGCCAAGAAAACAGCAGGAGTCAAGAATGATTTGAAGGCATACACACAGGAAGGGAAGTGGTTCTTCTCACCCTTTCCCTCAGCTGTAGGTGGCACAGATTTTTTCCCAGGGTAGGTTTCACACACAGGCAAAGCAGCTGTATTGACTGCATACTCTCACAGATGTGCAGCCAGTACAGGTCTCTCTCCAGTTTAAAGAGCTCTTAGCTTTAGCACCACAGCATTGTAGGTGCACAAGGCATTCTTGACCTGTGTCAGCAATCTAATGGTAGACCACTGACATACACCAATGTGACTTCTGTCCAGCCTTTTAGTGGTAGATTATTGAGCACATGTATAAATGGTTCACCACATCTAAGGCAAGGCAGCTCCTTAGCCAAAGGGTGGGGAATACAATTGATGGAGAAAGTGCTTCAAAAGATCTGATTCCCCACTCTTTCCAAGATGGCAGGGAAAGGGAGAGAAGCAGGGGGAAAAGCAAAACTGACGTGATCTCCAACTCTCTTAATAATATGGGCATTCCATAATGGAACCAATCACTTCAAAATAATGTCTTATTCATAGGTGTTTTGTCTAACTCCCTCTTGATTCTGCTTCCCATCCCAAATGCCAGATGAAAAGTATAACAGAGGTATTGGCACTGGATTGACATGCAATTGGTTGGCAAACGTGCATGCAAATGATATGCCAAATATAGTTTCCCAGGAGTCTACATTATACATACGTTTAGATCACTAAATTATTCCCTTTGTGGGTTTCCTCCAAGTGTTGGTTGGAACAACCAAAATCTTTTCATGGCTTGTACCTGCTCTTGGAATTCCTCCTTTGGCCAGACCTACCAAGTTCCGTGCTACTAGCCTTTAAATGCATGACCAAAGTTGTTTATTTAAGATGGCATCTGAAAGATTTTTGTTGCTGGATTGTTGTAATGTATTAAATTAAGTTTTACACTATTTTTCTAAAATAATAAACAAGTTTAACATATTGACTTTTATTGTAAAGGCTGCTTAGTAGATTTGGTTCATGTGAGCAAAACAGAGTATCACATGAGAACCACATCCCTTGTTCAAGACAAATATCTGAGTCGACTTCAGACCAAAAAAATCTAACTTCTCCTTTGGGAAGTAAACACCCTGGAAGATCAGATGACTGGAGAATGTAGCCTGAAGCTAAGGGAACTGTTTTACTTTGGGCTTCCTGGCACAATCCCTACTAGTATGAAGCTTTTCTTTCAGCATAGATATGGAAGCACGGGGGGGGGGAGGTAGAAATTCAGGGGGGAAAAAGTTCCAACTTTTAGTGTTCTTCAATCTTTCTCAATATTCACGTTACTAGTCTAGCGGAGCTAGTCCAGAGCTTGCCAAAGTGTCCTTGAAAGAAAACTGAGTACACTTATCTCAAACAAAAATATTACTGAATATTAATAAAATAACCATAATCAAGTTATCAAAAATACACTGTAAAGTTTTGTAGGGAAGGGAGTAATAGCCACAAGACAAAATGGAAGACTGGAGAACATGAGAGCAAAGGTGAGGACAGAGAAAAGAGTCCAGAAGCATATGCAAAAGTTCACTTAAAAGGAAGAAAAGACTTGAGCTAGTATGAGATGATTCAAGAAAAAGGAGGGGACTTTCTTAGGTGATAAGATAGCTTCTTATGGGAAGAAAATAGAATACAAGCATATGAAAACCTGTTTGGCCTAGAGGTGAAGGCACTGGCCTAGAAACCAAAGGACTGTGAATGTTGTCTTAGTCATGAAAGCTAGCTGGGTGACTTTGGGCCAGTCTTTCTCAGCCCAACCTACCTCATAGGGTTGTTGTTTTTGAGATAATAGGAGGTGGAAGTATTATTAAGTATGTTCACCCTGTTGAGTTACTTAAAGTAATAAAGGTGGGATAAAAATCAAATATGTACTGGGTGAGAACTATAGAATTATACTATATAATTTCTGTCTTCAGAATTATATTAAAAACTTATACTCTGTATTGAAGGCTTCCAAACTGTTCTAGTTTTACAAAATAGAAATTGCTGAAAGAAGATACAAAAGACAACAATACTGGATATATTCGGCATGGTCCTTGGGGAAAATCAATATTGCTCAAGGTTCTTTTCTTTCATCAGAAAGAGAGTGTATGCTGGGTTAGAATGCAATGTTTGTGTTTATGTGGATGTACCCCTGATCATTTTAGTGCACATTCAAGAACCACAGTCTGGGGCACTTAGATTTAGAATGTCTATGGAGATTCTCAATCAACCAAATCATGGTTGTCCCAAAGGTTGTCCCAAAGGAACTGAAGACGTTTCTTGGATAAAAAGCGAAACGTTTTCAAGGAAAAAAAAAACAAGGAAATCCAGTTGCCTTCTGGAAAAGCACCTTTGAGTTAGCTGAGGATGATTTTTCAGCAAAGCAATAATGCCCAGCTCTTTCTACTTTAACAAACAGGCACAAACAAAATAGAAATTTGGGACAAACAGTCTTCATTCCCCCAAACCCAGTTGCAAAACAACTTGCAGTTTTCCTCCACAACACTCCTCCTCGCAGTTGGTAAAGGAAGCCTGACCATTGTTTGCTGAATTTAAAAGACTGGGTGAGTATCATTAGACTTCACAATTATGAAGAGAAGGGAAGAACAAGAACTATGAATTTTTGCCAAAGGGAAACCACTCATCGCTCAAACTTCTGCTGAACAATTTAAATTGCAGAAATTCCTTTTGTGCTGCAGCAGAGTCAGAAGTTAATTGCTCTGCTACCCAATGAAGATAACATTGAATCATGATGAAGACATGGGGCCAATTCAACAGCTGTGCAAATGCTGTGTGTGGAGGAATCTAAATAGGCAAAACAGAGATGATCCAGCAACAATGTGTGCATGTTCCAAACATAAATACAATGATAAGAATGAACAAAATACCTTTTACAGAAAATGTAAAATGCCTCTAATTGTGATATAGCTTCAAAAAAAAAAAATCTAAAGGTATAACTTTACCTGGAATTACTAGAAATCCTAATAGTCTATGTTCCTCATAATGTGACCAGTTCACACACCCAACCATGAACATGAACAGGCAAGGATTCAGTGGAGCACCCGAAACATGATTAAATGGGGGAGGTAGTAGGTAATATGCTCCTGTGTTTGCTTCTCTCATTCATGCTCTTGAGCTGGTCCTTGGATTTCTGCTCCAAAGTTCTGGTTTGATGGAACCATTTATTCTCGGGGGGCGGGAATAGTATTAGGTATTGGATATCCTGCCTTAGATTGGGCAACTGAATGAGATGGTCCACTAGCACGCTTTGAAATTCTCTAATTCCGTGAACTCCAAGAACATAAAGTCAATGGTCCTTGGAAGGATTCCAAATACAGCTATTTGGTATTTATTGGTAGGGAGGGGAGACTAAGCCAAAAACCATGCCGAACCAGCTGGAAAACTCACAAAAGAAGCCGTGTGAGGCCCTACAAATCTGATTAATTGCTACTTGGCCTAGGGAAACAATGTAAACCCAAGAGGACAATAATTTAAAGAAGGATATAACATATAGTTGCCCTTTCCCAATATAGAGAAATAATTTGAGATTTCCCAAAATGCACTGCATTTAACATTAATCAAAGGCAAGCCTTTCTTTCTTAGAAATCACCTTCTTTGTCATGAGATATAGAACCAGCCATTTTATGGATAGTATCAGAAAAGAGTTTATGACTTCTAACCACACACAGGGTTATAAAATACAAAGTACTTTGCTATTGTAAGTCTGCGAATTTCTAGTTCCCCCCCCATCACTAACAACATTCTCTCATTCTCACAACAGGCTGTCCTGCAGTGTTTCTTTTGCTGTCCCTCCAAAACAAAGCCAGGAACACAACATGAAGTCTGTTACTGGGGAATGGGGGGTTGTTGGTAAGGGAAGCATGGAGGTTAGGGCAGGTTCCATGAAGGGAAGATAAGCAGAGAAGACAAGAAATCCTTGTCTCCCTAGAACTGTCCCCTTTCTGTCCATTTTTCTCCTCTTTAGCAAGCTTCAATGTACAGGTAGTCCTCGACTTATGACCACAATTGAGCCCAAAATTTCTGTTGTTAACTGAGACATTTGTTAAGTGAGTTTTATCCCATTTTATGATCTTTCTTGCCACAGCCATTAAGTAAATCACTGCAATTGTTAAGTTAGTAACACGGTTGTTAAGTGAATCTGGCTTCCCCATTGATTTTGCATGTCAAAAGGTTGCAAAAGGTGATTACGTGACCTTGGGACACAGCAACGGTCATAAGTATGAACCAGTTGTCAAGCATCTGAATTTTGATCATGTGATCACAGGGATGCTACAAAGGTCGTAAGTGTGAAAAATGGTCATTGGTCACTTTTTTCTGTGCTGTTGTAACTTTGAACGGTCAATAAATGAACTGTTGTAAGTCGAGGACTTCCTGTACAGAGCCAGAGATTCTCAGAAGGAGGCAGTAGCAGCAAGATTACACATTGGAATAGCATCTTTGTTGAATACTTCCACCAGTTTACTGCAAAAGAAAAATGAAGAAACTTTGGTTGCCATGGAAGTTCTGTTCTTCGAGGCAGCCAAAGTAGAAATTGTCATGGAAGCAGAGTCCCAGGGATGCATGGAAGGAGGATGCACTTCTACAGACCACACAGAGTGCTGCTGATCACCAACCTCCTTCAAGCACCTCCTCTGTACACATAAGAATGTATACGAAATGGTGTAGGGTTTCCTGCCCGAGCAGGGGGTTGGACTAGATGACCTCCAAGGTCCCTTCCAACTTTACTAATATGAACATGGCAGGTTGCACTGCATTTTTCAATTAAAAAAAATCAATAAAAAAACAAGAATTGGTTAGCAGCAATCCATGCTTTATTCTGCTGTATACATCTGAAGGAAAAATTCAACTTAAGTATCACCTGGATATAAAAATATGTGTTTTAGGCATCACTTTTCATGCACTTTCCTATCACTTGGGATGGCTAAAATCGACTTGAGTAAGACACAATATCCCAAAGAAAACCCAAAACAGAGTAAGCAGGAGCTAAAATAATATATTGCATGATCTCTAAGACAGTTTTTACTACATGGAAAAAGATCATTAAAGAAGAAGTCCAAGTAATCTCTCAGTAGAAAGTGTGTCACAATGTACAACTACCAATGAGGTCCCTTCTCTAGTCATCTAGGACCACCATGGAGAAGGATGTCTCCACCAACAATTTAACGGTGATGAGTCTGGAGTGTAAGGAGGCCCTTCTTAATGATTGCTCTTTCTAAGCTTTCCCTCAAGTTCCATTTCCCATGTCCCTTCCAAAACTTGTTACAACAGGCTGTTTAAGATATTCAGCGCCATTAATGATTCATGCTAATATTAAAATTCCAGGGTTACGGTTTTTGTTGGTTTTGTTTTCAAATTACTTTCTTCCAAATCCTTTGGCAACCTGTCAAGTTTGCATTGGGCTCTCTTGACTCACATTGTATCACTTCCCAAGAATTGTATCCTGATGATTTGCACTGCTACAACAACACCAATCTGCGTCAATAATATCAACAAAATCCAAAATGTGCATTTATTAGCACATTTGTATCTGCCAAGTTTTGTGCTTCTTGTGGACTTTGAGGGAAAGGAGGGAGGTTTGCCATGTGGCAAAGTAGCTCTTTTTTCAGTAAATGCTCAGAACTCCGTCTGCAATGGGGTGCACATAATAAGAAGACATCTTATCTGGATTTGGGCCACTGGGAGCCAGGTTAAATCAACATACATTCACTTCCCTTTGTGTTTCATTCAGTTCACAGAAGTGTATTTGACCATCTTCATAGAAATGCTACTCTGTGTATGTGAACCCTTGTGAGCAGGGTAGGATTTTATGAAAATGCTATACTGTGTCTTTTCAACTTTGATGTATTTGTGCATGTTCAATATTCTTCCAGATCTGCTCAGTTTCACTTTACAGAACTGTTGAAAGGAAAGCAACCTATGGTGCTTTATTCATATGAATTTGCTAATCCAGTCATTTCTCTAGAAAAATGGTGAAACTAAGAGGTACTACTAACACATTTAATGCTACTTAGAATTCAGCAACTGGAGACCTGTGGCCAAATTTGGGTTCCTGGCAGACACTGCTAACACACAAATTACAAGCTGGATGGCAAAAGAGATGTAGGAAAAATATCTGTGGCAAGTGAACATTACTTTTACCATCACAGCAGCCTCCAAGAAATCTGTCTATTTGTCTATCTTACTATGTTATTTTCATCATGCAGCATATTTGGTTACCCCCCTCCCCTTTAGAAAAGAATCCATGCAGAAACTCTTGAGGTAGATTAAGCTGTGACTGTGAGCAATGGATCTCAAGCTTCCCATTGACTGCTATACCTGAGTAAGGATTCAGCTTTGGCATTTCCCAAAACCTTCTAAGTGATTACTTCATGTACAAACTAGGCGATTGACTATGGAGAGTGAAGAACAGTCACATTTAATTAAATGTTACAATAATTATTTATGTAAGTTTGCATTTTATGGACAGGAAGTTCTTTTCAGGCAAAGACTATAAACATATAATATTTCTTTACTGCTAGATGTAAATGCTTTCACTTATTGTATTGCTCAATAAATTATATAGATGGGCAGTCATATAAATCAAATAAATAAATAAATAAATGTTAACCATTTTCCTTGCTACTCATGATATGTTTCAGAGTTGTCTCACCAGGAAAAGTAATAGGAAAAAAAAAGGAGGGGAACTCACAGAAGTTGGGAAAGTTAAGTAATGTCATTCAGGTTCCAGAGCCAAAGCCTCTCTCGTTGTGTGCATTTGAATTATTAGAAAGAGAAGATGGAAACCCTCTGAAAGAGGAGATGGTAGTCAGTGCAAGAACAGAGGATGTGAAAGATGAAAACTGGATGGCAATTGCAGAGTTAGTCCCCAAGAGGAAAGCAAGGAAGCAACTTTGCTGAAACCAGAGCCTTGAAATCTCAGGCACAGAGATTTATACTTTATTAAGTACTCTTAAAATTGATTTTAAGTGGAGGGTACATTAGTTTTGTCGGTCTTTTTCCTCTTTGGAAGCAATACTGTAGTACTAATTCCAATTTGTAGTTACTAAATGTAGTTCCAATTTCTGATGCATATTTCCATTTTGAGTGCAAGTCCTCACTCCTGCTGTCCACCTCTTCAAAAGACTCCTTCAACAGCCTTTCCAGTGAAGAGTGTAGTATTTCACTGATATTTGAGTGTAACTTCAGTGGGGTTGGTGTGCATCAACAAGCATGCCATCTGATATGTGTGTAAAACCAGGGACCAAAAAGTGGCAGTATATCATTAATACAAGGCACACAAAGAAAGTGATCAATAGATGGATGACGTGGCATAAAATTGGTTTGTGAGAATTAGGCCTAAGCTGCCCTACCAAAAGATGAAACAGGCATGTACACAGGATGGATGAAGCCAGGGAGGAACCAAGCCATTGAAACAAAGGATAAAAGAGGTTGAGACTGAGCACATGGAAGCCCCTCCCCAAATCCCACCAACAAAGCAAGGACTTTGGGGATAAAAAGGGGTCTTTCTCTTGAGTCATCTTTGGACACAGATTTGGTGGCTTTCATCCCTCTGGCTAGTGCCTGCCAGCCTAGTTGAGGATGTGGATAAGTGTGAATCAGTGATTCTGTGGGCATGTGTGAAAGAGCAACACTTTGTAACCTGTAATGTTTGCTATTATTTTAAATTCAGTGGAGAAGAACTGTTTGTGCCTCAGTGTTCAGTTGAAAGTGATTTGAGCAATTTTCCAGGTCTGTGAGTGTGTGAGTGAGTGAGTGAGTGACCATAAGCCAAACCTGAGAGCACATGTATTAACAGTTTTCAATTCATGGTGACCACATAGATATTTTCCCCATTAAGATGCACCTCTAACTTAGAGGTCCCCAATCTTTTTGGCACCAGGAAGACAAATTTTACCATGGACGGGGGGATGTAGGAGAAGGTAGGGGAAGTTGCACAAAGAAAGGAGCATGAACACACATACCAAATTAAACCACAAAAAGCAGGTAGGAAATTGCCAAAATATGAGGCACCTGGAGCATCATCAAAACAAAAGCAAAAAACTCAGCAGTCTTAGAAAAGGTGCAAACGAGAGAGAGAGAGAGAGAGAGAGAGAGAGAGAGAGAGAGAGAGAGAGAGAGAGAGAGAGAGAGAGAGAGAGAGAGAGAGAGAGAGAGAGAGATTCCCTTGAAGACACAGTGGTTAAAGTGAAAGGTAGCTTCTCCTTGCCCCTATTTGCACCCGGAGAGAGTTCAGATGTTGCAAGCCTGTTGCAAGTGCAGCTGCTGGAGAACCTTTGCACTGAGCAAACCAGCTTCTGCCCAGGCACTCTTCCGCCCCTGCCCAGACCCCTGCAGACTCGTTGCATGCCTCCAGCTGCGTGGTACCAGTCCTTGGACCGGGAGTTGGGGACTCCTGCTCTAACCTATTCTTTCAAGTCTCCCAATGGTTCATTCATTGCCTCCGTAAATACACTGCACGAAATTCCTGAGTCATTAGCAATAGCAACAGCACTTAGACTTATATACTCCCTCACAGTGCTTTACAGTCCTCTCTAAGCCTATAGAGTCAGCTTATTGCCCCCAACAATCTGAGTCCTTATTTTACCAACCTCGGAAGGATGCAAGGCAGGAAAAACACCTTTGACAACTACACCATAGAATTATCCTCTCCTCCCAAACAGGATTTAAAAATCACCGCTTACTGTTTGTTATTTGCAAGGAACATTTCAGCTACTGTTTCTCGAATACGTATTCAACTCCTGATTATATTTGCTGCATCTCCTGTTTTTATTATTCTATTTTCAGTGGGGCTGCAAAAAGAATAGCGGAGTACAGCTTTAGTCGGGAATTGGCTAAGATACCTTCCCAATGTAAAGGAAGGAAGGATGCCATAATTTCTTTCCAGCTGCACCCCAAGGCTTCCTTACATTTTTGACTGAATTTCATTTGCTTTCAATAATAACAAACGCATGTCAGAATATTAGTAAATGATGCATCTGCACCGTGATTTCTCACATTCAGTTTGTCACATATTTCTTCTTCTGCATCATCTCAGTTTGGGAGGTGGTCAATAGGGTTATGAGGTAAAAGACTGAACCATTTGCCAACATGAAATACTTTTGACAACAATTGAGGACCCATAACTACTAAGAGCTAAAACATCAAGAGTTCAGCATTTCTCTCTCCTGCTCATCAATCCCGTTTTCTACTTCATAAATTAGATAGGACAAGCCAAACAGACTCTTGAAAAAATAATTTGGAGAAGGTAACTCTTTTTCAAAACAATAGCACCTGTTTGAGATTTATCTCTGGAATTGGGGAGAGCTTTGAGACCTACCTTGCCTCAACAGCAGAACTTCCCTGCAGAAGACTGGCCTATTAATTTTTTGTGCATTGCTACAGTGGCATGTATGTGTTGGCACTGTTTTTAAAGTGAATACTGATGAGACTTTCACTAAAGACAAATTGGATGTAATTGGCTGCCTTTGTTTTAATAAAACAAATGTGGGGGTTTTTTTTGTCTGAAATCTATTTCTGTACCAGGATCCCAATGCCAACATCGTCATGTCTTGAATATGCTCAGTCTAATCGAGTGTAGTCTCAATATGTGAAAGGGAATCTCATGGTTGTGACCAGGCATCACTTTAAAATTAAAACATCTAAGGACAGCACAGCCACAGCCAGTCAGCAAAGCCGCCAACAGGATGAAACTGTTTAAATAAGATACTCCCTAGAGCAATTGCAGAAAAAAAATAATATTTCTGAACTGCTGGATAATATGTTCATACATTCAATCCAGGACAACTCTAAGTACATGAACTATGTGTTTCAGCTTTCTGCAGAACATATTAATGGCATCACGTATATAGTTTGATATTTGCGAGGATAACATCACTCTCAAATTGCCTTTATGTATAAGTTTCAGGCATGTTACAAGACCCAGGTTTATGAATCCTTTCTCAGAAGCTGGTATTGCTGTACCTAATAGAGTTTACTCAGGAGGAAATGTCTGTAGGACTGCAGATTTAGCTTCAATAATTCCTAAAGTAAAGTCTGCTAAATATACAGTATTTCTAAACCAACATACATGGGTCTGCACTGTTAACATTTAAGCACAAATCAATTTGTTCAAATTGCATGGAGAAATTAATGATGAGCACATGGGGTGGGGGAACCCTCCTGAATGTAGCATTGTGTGGCCCGTAAAATCTTTATGCAGTAGAAGAACATATTTGTAATATATTATTTTGTTTGTGCAAAGTAACTTATGAGTCATTTACTTTCTTGGCAAAATTAGAACCCTTAGAAATTTAGAGAGACAGAAAATGACTGATGTAATTTTTATTTTAAGTTTGGAATTATTACATTTTCAGTAGGAAAACTGATGTGTGTTAGCTGATGTCCCAGTTGGAAATGTTTTTTATTTCTTTCTGAGAATGCTAGGCATCAAGAGATGTAAACACTGTCAAGGCAACAGATAAAATTGTAGGAAGGGTGATGGAGTAGGTTTTACAGATTTTTATGTTATGGACTTTTAATGTTGCAAGCTGCTCACATTCACCTGCTTGAGTTTGGCAACCATATAAATTTCTTTAATGAATAAATAACTTAGACTTACCTACATTTAATCCCATTGACTGAAAATTGTTAACTTGAAGTAAATACCTTATTTAATATTTAGTTGGAGAGTTTTAGCTGTTATCCTTCACTTCCCTCATGCCTTCCAGTAGCAAGTATGAATTTGTGTATCTGTGTTCACTAACATTATTCCTTGAATATTTATTCGTTTGTTAAGTATCAAGGTGGACTCAACCTTCCATCCTTCCAAGGTCGGTAAAATGAGGACCCAGATTGTTGGGGACAATAGGTTGACTCTGTAAACTGCTTAGAGAGGGCTGCAAAGCACAGTGAAGCAGCGTATAAGTCTAAGTGCTATTGCTATCTGATACCGAATGTTTTGCTAAAACGGTGACAGGAACCCCACTGATTATAGAAATGCTGTATTTTTATGCAGTGGCTAGAAGAAACCAAACCTCAGAAAATGTTTGCAAAAAACAAGAGCAGTTCATTGTACTGTCACCTGATCTCTAATCTTTGTAAAACCACTTCCAGAAGGAAACTAGATGTTTTACTACTAAAAACAATCATAAGGAGGCATAAATCATTGATTTACAAAGCATGTATCTGTGCAACAGACCTAAGCTGGGGGCTTATCTTCTCTTGGCTCCAGTGACTTCTCTTAAAATCCTGACATAGAGAAGAGTCCAGTGAGATTTTAGAACTGGCATTAACAATGTTGTGGGTTGGGTTATTTTTTTTTTGGGGGGGGGTTTGAGCTAAACGAAGATTACATAGCCTTGTCTTCTTAATAAAGGGATCTCTAGAGAGAATCAAAAATACACTTTCCTCTCCATGATAGACTAGTTCAAAACTCCCCCAAAACATTTTCTGCATCATTACTTTCAATAATTAAAGTAGGGATTTCAACGTGAACTGAAATTTCATATTTAATCGTGGATAGTCAGCCAGCATGGACAGACAATTACAGGAACTGCAGTTATTTTGTACAAGTTGGCTACAGCAACAAAACAACTAGTTGTCAGGAAAAGTAATATTATGAATTCTTCTGAATTTTTCCAACCATTTTATAAATGGTGCATGTTCTGGTTTACTTTGATATTTGTTACCAGCAAATAACAAGTAATATTATTTGCTGCTAAATAATTTGATTTGCTGCTAACATTAAAATGATAAAGAAAAAAAAACTTGAGTAGATTAAGAGTTCTTATATGCTAACTCATAGAAACATATCCTATGCAACCACTTCATTATAAAATGAATTTGTTCCTTTTACCTAAATAGCAATTCACATCATTCTACTAAAGGAAAAAAATAAGTCCACAGTGAAATGTTTCTCTTTGCTAAAAATGACAAGGAGTTAATAGTTAATATTACTGTTGATCTTGGTTGTTTAAAACATTTATTTATTTATTTTTCTTTATTAAATTTCTGCATCATCCATCTCACCTAAGTGATTTTGGGTAGTTTACAATAACATAATAAAATATTAGTACTGGGTTTAGAGAGTCAGGGGGTTTGTTTTCATTACCAGAGCAGTAGAGTTACTACTATCATCTCACATCATTTTCATAATATTTTAACAACAAGATTTATGTTATGTATATGTCAGGATTATTTTCCACACTGTTATCCCCCAGATTTTATTAGCCTATGTGTTCTGATGTTGTTTAAAACAGGACAAGAATCACAGTGTGAAAACAACAACCAAGAAAAAAATAACGTATATAAGCCTATCTAGTTTTTCAGGACATAGCAGTGAATTATAATTGCATGATATCTTAACCGTATTGTTTAAGTAAAACACATAAGCCAGCATGAAGCAATAGAACACGCTGCAAGAAATAAATAAAAACACCTGAGTCTTATCTACAGAAAGTTTTGGTTTTTCCCCAACCCACAAGTAGAAGGGAATTTTCTCACTGCCCCCCTTCTCAAAGTAGCATCTGAACAAAATGCAGAATTGAAATCTAAAAAAATAAGAAAATAGATAATGGGCCCTAGGTTAAGTGGAGTTCTTGCTTGTTTATTGGTTTGCAAAGAATTTTCATGGGAGTTAGCTCTGGAAAAGGGAGAAAAAGAAGCTTAAGGACCCCTTGAAGGCTTTTGCAGTTCCATCCTTAATTATTGCATTTGAGTGCAAGCCAGGTGGGGTGAAAGCAAGTGCTGAAGGATTATATAGCAGTAGGGAATTTGTTCAGCTCCCTTAACTGCTCATTTGCAGACTTTTTCACATGAGTCTTTTTGCAGAAGCATAGAAAAGCTTGGTGACAACGATGCTGTACTTGATTGTCAAGGGAAGGAAAAGAGAAGCAAACAAACTTATTCTAGAAGTTGCTTCATAAAATAAATTCCTTGAAATTTTCAAAACTACGTAAGGCTAGAAAAAGAGAGAAAGACAATTGTTTTATGTTAAATTGGGGTAGAATATTCCAAGATTGCTAAGGGTCATTTGGAGTTCATTACTGCACAAACTACATTTAAAGTAGTGTGGCAATGGATTTATTCCAAGAGAAAAAAAATAAAGAGAAAGATGTTTTTTAGGGTGTTCTAACAAAAATGACTACTTTTATATCTTGTATAAAGGTAGAGATGTCTTTGATTACCATCGGTTGGCTAAAATAGTAAATTGTAAATAGCATTTTCCCCCGCCCCCATACTCTATATATCTAAACCGTAAACTTACTAATTGAAGTATAAAGGATAGACTAACAGGTTAATATTATCTGTATCCAGGGATTTTTTTCTCATAGAATGCCCAGAACAGAATTCCGGCACCTTTTTTGGATGGCACCTTGTAGGGTAGGCAAGGTGGTTGTATGAAGTGTGTGAGTTCCGGCACCTTTTTTTTTTTTTTTTTTTAAAGCACTGTCTGTATCACAATGTCTGTTGAAGTTTAATAGTACTGTACACACAGAAATCTTTTTGAGTAAAAGTTCATTAAAGGTAAAGAAAGTTATTTAATATTTTTCTTCCTTGTTACTTCTACTTTCAGTTCACCCTGTACTCAAAGCATTGTGACAGTGGTATGTTTTTCTTATCTTCCTTCCTAAGAAAACCAATCTGGTTTTTAAATCCTCTATGAATAGACAGAAAAACTAATTGTTCTTCTATAAATTATTTTTATATTTGTCATTGTGGATTACATCCTTTTGTTAAATATCAAAAATGTCCTCTTTTGCTAGTTGTCAAAGAATCTCAATTCTTCTGCAGTTCTTGCATTTAGTTTATCTTTACTTTATGGATCCTTATTAGATTTTGAAAGATAATCCATTGTGATATATTAATGTTCAAATTAGAATCAATTCCATATTTTATACTGCCTTTTTTCTGTAGTTATTAATGATTGGTATTATTGTGGACTGTGTCTGATTTGTGTAATCATCTCAGAAAGTCTCTGTTCTTGAGAAGGCTAAAATTGCAATAAGAAGTAACTAAAGTAATAAGATAAATCAAAAGACTGATGTTCAAAATCTTTGCTCAGGAACAAATCAAATCCATAACCACCTATTGATAAATCTTGCTCAATTTCCATTCTACTAACAGGATAAAAAGCAAACATTTGTACTCACTCTTATTGAGTTAGGGAAAGAATGGAATAAAATGACACTAACATCACTTATATAATTTCACTTTATATATTAGGGATGATTAGAAAATCAGAACCTACTAAGTGAAAAAGAAACAACAATTATCTTGCCAAGGCTTGGATTTTATCTCCTCTGTTGTGTTAGTTTATAACCTTAAATATAATGAGCTCAGTCAAAATTGCATAACACACAGAATGAAAACAGGCATATTTTTCAAATTTAAATCTGACCCAATAATTTACAGTATGTAGTCAAGTTTTAGTATATTGTAGCTAATTTTCTAAAGCACTTTCTATCCCTACACCCAGCATTTTTCTCCTGGATTATCTTTCTAGGCCTGTTTTACAGAACAGGTTGTACTAAAACGAGCTAAACTACCTAACTAAAGACCACTTCCATACATAACCCACCCAACTCAGTTCATTTTCCTTGCCTAGCTCTGATCTTTGTTCCTGAATATTGTTTAAAAAAACAGAATGTATTTCAAAATATCCAACTGATGTCACCTTGATACTGGAAAGTACTCAATTTCTCCATTAATATGTGGTATTTTAACAAAATATTGAGTTGGACTTGCAGTAATTAAATTAACTTTTCTTAACTGATTTGCAAAAGAAAAATGCCTAAAGGTTTCTCTGAAGAAAGGAACAATATAACAGAAAAGGTAAAATGGACTGTTGTGTAATGCAATACTGACCCTAAGGTGAGTAACCAGCAGATTAATTTAATTACTCATGAAGCTACCTATACCAGGCTACATTCACCTTCTCAACTCTCAACATTTTTAATGTGGCCACAAGCTTTGAATTGTTTGCTTGCTCTTGCACTAATAGAATGATAAACCTCTGTGTGCTGGAAATTCAACATAACTCTCAACATCTTGAATCCAGGCTCAAGACTGTACTTCCTTCTAAAGTCTGAACAATTGGGACAGGTTTAACTGAATAGGTATCAGGCTAAGAATTACAGAGTTCCCAAAGTTTACACTGCTTTAAGTACAGGACAGGGTGGCAATTCTAGAAATATCATTTGTTCTGTGCCAGGCCATATCTTTTCTGCCAGCTTGTCTCTGTAATTTACAGGTAGTCCTCAACTTATGACCACAATTGAGCTCAAAATTTATGTTAGGTGAGTCAGTTGTCAACTAAATTTTGCCCTATATTACGACCTCTCTTGTCACAGATGTTAAGTGAATCATTGCAATTGTTAAGTTAATAACACGGTTGTTGAGCGAATCTGGCTTCCCCATTGACTTTGCTTGTCAGAAGTTCGCAAAAGGTGATCCCAAGATACTGCAACCGTCATAAATATGAGTCAATTGCCAAGCATGTAACCACAGGGATGCTGCCATGGCCGTAAGTGTGAAAAATGGTCGTCACTTTTTCAGTGTCGTTGTGACTAGTCACTATAAAATGAACTATTGTAAGTGTACATGTACCTGTATGTACAAAGGGTGAGTTCTGTTATCTTTAAAAACTCAGGGTAGTTTACAATACTACAATAACAAAAGTAGAGTTATGAGGTAAACAAAGCAAATGTTAACCTATGTAATAGACAATGTGATCACCCTTAGTGCTCGTATAAACATGCCTAGCTTAAGAATCGCCTCTGAAGGCACAATCTACATCAAGAAGCAAGATGTTCCCAAGCATGATCCAGCTACCAAGAAGGACTATTGTCAGGCCCCAATCCACCCAACCTCTCCTAGGGTTGTTAGAATCCTTTCTGGGGATGCACCAATAGGCCAGACTGAAAGAGGTCATGACAGATAGTTCTCTTCAGAAATTCTCAATCAGAGGAAACTTTTAGGCCTGGCTTACTGGCAAACATGGTTAGGTAAGTTACAGGTAACAGGTTTCAGACAATCCAGCATATTATGATTTGCTCCTAAACCAAGATCAGGCATACATCAAAGTTATGATTGGCACCCTCCAATCATATTATCACATTTAGGGCATTTGGCAACCAACATGCATTTATGACCAGTTGCAGCATCTCGTGGTTACCTGACTGTGATTTGCAAGTTTTTTGCCCTTTTCTGGCAAAAATAACCCCTTTGGAAGAATGGATTTACTTAATGGCCACAGGGACTAGCTTTATGGACTAGCTTTACAACTGTTGTAAACACAATAATAAAATTGAGTTTGGTCACACGATGCCTCAACTTACAACCACAATGGCTTACTAAAATTCTGGCCTCAATTGTGGTTGTAAATTGAGGACTATCTGTACTCAGCACCAAAAATGTTACATTAAATATAAAGTACCATCCAAATGTCCTACAAAAGGAGTTTGCATGGATAACAGAATAATAAACTTGGAAGGGACTTTGGAGGTCTTCTAGTCCAACCCCCTGCTCAGGCAGGAAACCCTATACCATTCCAGACAAATGGCTGTCCAATCTCTTCTTGAAAACCTCCAGTGATGGATGCAAAAGAAGACTCGATCTTCCAGGCCAAAATTATCTAAAAAGATTATATCATGGCAACTGGGCCAAAGCTTATTAAAATTTTAATAAACTTTGGTCCAGTTGCCATGATTTAAACCTTTTTAGATAATCCAGTGATGGAGCACTCACAACTTATCTGTATTATCTTTGTTAACTCATTTTGAGAACTGCACTGGAAACAGAAATATAGGAACATTTTGTGTGAAACTATAACAAATCAACGTGAAAAGAAATACGATCTATTGAGTGAGCACATTCATTCCATTGTTTACGCCACAAATGGAGACTGTGTGCACTAGCTGAAGATATAACTTTTAACAATCGCAGACATTTAAGATTATACTCTTACATGACAAATAATACCAAGCAAGATAAATAAAGCAAGCCCAGAGAAACAATTCAGGTACTCAGCCACGTCCCGTATCAACAAAATGTACTCAGAAAAGGATTATAAAATTCAAAAGCCTTAGAGACCCTGAAGAAATATTTTCTCCACCCATCCCATTCCCATCTTGCCCATTCTTTATGAAAAATCCATGAGAACCGTCTGCATGGAATGTTTTGGTTTGCAGCCTGATTGAATCTTGGACAAGATACCACACAAAGCATACAACAAAACAGCAACTTACCAATCATAGTAACAATTGTTGATTTCAGATTTATCACCACCCTTAGGAAGGGAATATTCCCTAATGCTGTAGCTTCTCAAGCGAAGGAAAGCTGCCAGAGGTGAAGTAATACGAAACATAATTGCACTCTGAGAACGTCTCTTTTCTTTTGTTTTCATGCACAAAACTAAGACACTGATAACAATCCCTTTTTGTATATTCTCTTGCACTCGTCGACAAATGTGCTCAGAGACTAGGAATTAAAAATGCTACAAGCTACAGACTTATTCGTAAAATTGCCAGTATTAAATCAGGCTTCATTGGAACATAACCAGTTTCTGACTGATAGTGTGAAAAGTTGCAGTTTCAACTTCCTGGAGGAAAAATGAATTTATATCGGAAGTGAGAATGGGAGAAAGGACAGAGAAGCATACGGTACAGTTAGTCCTCAACGTATGACCATAATTGAGCCCAAAATTTATGTTGCTAAGTGAGACATTTGTTAGGTGACTTTTGTCCCACTTTACAACTTTTCTTGCCACCGTTGTTAAGTGAATCACTGCAGTTGTTAAGTTAATAACCCGGTTGTTAAGTGAATCTGGCTTCTCCATTGACTTTGCTTGTCAGAAGATCACAAAAGGGGATCACGTGACCTAGGGACATGGCAACCGTCATAAATACGATCCGGTTGCTGAGCATCTGAATTTTGATCACATGACCATGGAGATGCTGCAATTGTTGTAAGTGTGAAAAATGGCCATAAGTCCTTTTTTTCAGTGTTGTTGTAACTTCGAACAGTCACTATATGAACTGTTGTAAGTCGAGGACTACCTGTACAGAATATGTAATAGCAATAGTAACAGAGTTGGAAGGGACCTTGGAGGTCTTCCAGTCCAACCCCCTGCTCAAGCATTTCAAACAAGTGGCTGTCTAGTCTTTTCTTAAAAACGTCCAGTGTTGAAGCACCCACATCTTCTGGAGGCAAGCTGTTCCACTGGTTAATTGTCCTCACTGTCAGGAAGTTTCTCCTTAATTCCAGGTTGTTTCTCTCCTTGATTAGTTTCCATCCATTGTTCCTTGTCTTGCCTTCTGGTGCTTTGGTAAATAAGTTGGCCCCCCTATGTTTGATTTTACGTCTTTCTGTAATTTCGAACAAGCAGACATTATGATTTTAACTGAACTTTCCCAACCCTTTTTGAAGAGGAAAAACTGCTGTGTGAGATACCTTACTGTCAGTTGCAAACACACACACATAGAGAGAGAGAGAGACAAAGAGAAGTGAGGCACAAAAGTAGTTTATAGTAATCAGTTCTCACACGCTCATTTCCAACTCTTTCACAGCAATCTTTACTTTACAAGAGGAAAGACAAAAGCTGCAGTCCAGTCCCAAGAAAACCACTTTCACAGCACAATCCTATCTTTCCTTTTCTTCCAGCATCACGAGGCTGAGCCCATTAATCACTGACTTTGGTTTGGCCGCCAAATTCCCCCTCCCCTCTCCTAAAACTCAGATCCCTTTTGCACCCTGTCACAGAGCAGAAGCAACTGTGACTTGTGCCAAGAAAGGTAAACAAAAACAGCTCTGCAGGCAGCGTTATGAGGCAGATCGACTCTGGCAGGTGACTTTTGGCAGTCTGGATCTGATTTTCGAGCAAGGGATTGGAGCCAAAACCAAGGCATTACCACAGTAAATTAACCATATTCCAAAAGTTACGGGGCTCATTTCTTTTCACTTCTACTTTTATTTTACATTAGCAATATTTGCCACTTCTCATTTAGAAGCCAGCAATGTCTTTTAGAGCAGGGGTCCCCAAACTTGGCAACTTTAAGATTTGTGGACTTCAACTTCCAGCTATGCTGGCTTGGGAATTCTGGGAGTTGAAGTCCACAGATCTTAAAGTTGGGGACCCCTGTTTTAGAGGCAACACAGAGCCAGATTTACATTTTCTGTTACATTCATTTTGGCTTTATCTTCTGGGAACAAAACTGATAATAAGCCCAAAGGAGGGGGGGGAGTGCTTGATATTCATTACCTATTCAGAAGACACAGATTTGCTATCCAGATGGCACTCTTCACTATGCAGGTAGGAGCATACTCAAATGGTATTCAGGTTTACCATAATAGCAAAATGTAATCCCCTTTGGAGCAGAGATGTGCAACCTAATTCAGTCTAAAAGCTACATTTGGCTCTGGAATGGTTTAATAGAGGCTCCATTTCAAAGAGTAGATGGGACCAAGAAAAAGAAATGAATGGAGTCAGGATAACATCAAATTCAAAATTGTTAATTGTTAATTGTTTAATTTAAATGTTGCATTAATTTTCACAAAATTAAGCAGTCATTAGAGGTAAAGGTAAAGTTTTCCCCTTTCCAGTTGGGCTGGGGCTCATCTCTGTTTCTTAGCCGAGGGAGTCAGCCTTGTCTGAAGACACTTTCCATGGTCATGTGGCCAGCATGACTATATGCTGTGGTGCATGGGATGTTGTTACCTTTCCACCAAAGTGTTACCTATTTATCTACTCACATTTGCATGCTTTCAAACTGCGAGGTAGGCAGGAGCTGGGGCAAATAATGGGAGCTCATCCCATTTCGTGTCACTCGGGTCTTGAACCTGGGCTGTCAGCTGCCCAGCTGAAAAGCTCAGCCTTTTTGACCCCTGAGCCATCGTATCCCCTTGGCAGCCATTAGGGCAGGGGTGTCAAACTGCCGGCCCGCGGGCCTGATGCGTCACGAGGAAAGCGTGCCCACCCCATTGCCACCAATGGGGAAAAAGCTCCAATACGTCGCATGATGTCACGTGATGTCACAAGTTTGACATGCCTGCATTAGGCTTTAATAAAAATAATAATAATAATAATAATAATAATAGGAAAATTGAAGAAAGAGACCGAGGGACTAATTCTGGCTGCACAAGACCAAGCCTTAAGGACAAATGCATATAAAGTCAAAATTGAGAAGACAGCAACAGACAGTAAGTGCCGCCTATGCAAAGAAGCTGAAGAAACAGTGGACCACTTGGTAAGCTGTTGCAAGAAGATTGCACAGACTGATTACAAGCAGCGGCATGACAAAGTAGCAACAATGGTGCATTGGAAGATCTGCAAAAAATATCATTTGCCTGTAAGCAAAAACTGGTGGGATCTTAAAATAGAGAAAGTCATAGAAAATGATAAAATTAAACTGCTCTGGGACTTCAGAATTCAAACAGACAAGCACCTGCAACATAACACCCCAGACTTAACAATTGTCGATAAGAAAGACAAAAAAGTCTGGATAGTGGACGTGGCAGTGCCTGGAGATAGCAGAATAGAAGAGAAAGAACTGGAGAAGATAACAAAATACAAAGACCTACAAATAGAAATAGAAATACTGTGGCAAAAGCAAGCAAGGGTAGTACCAATAGTCATAGGCGCCTTGGGTGCAATCCCAAAACAACTGGAGCACCACTTGAACACCATTGGCATTGACAAATTCGCTATTAGTCAATTGCAAAAGGCGGCCTTACTAGGAACTGCTTCCATCCTGCGACAATATCTGTAATACCATCAAACATCCACATCTGCCTATCCCAGGTCCTAGGTAAGGACTCAGTAGGTAGACAAAATGCCAAATCCAGTCTGAACATCTGGCTGACTGTGCGATGATCCATAATAATAATAATAATAAAGTTGGAGGGGACCTTGGAGTTCATCTAATCCGTTATTAATAATGTGCACATTAAGAGTTATCACACAAAGTTTCAGGCTAAAGAGTAATCAGTATACTGAGAATGGACACATACAACTTAACCTAGCATTTTCTCCCTGGGAACAGACAACCTGGATATTGTTTTGGAATGAAGAAAAGAAATAAAACTGAAACTTAAATAAGATGTCCTGGATTCAGTCCAAAGCTCTTAAGGCAAACGATACCATCATCCTTTTAAAGGTAAGTCGGCAACTGCAACATGCCATGGTTAAAAACTGCCTTTGGAAACCATCTGTAATCCTAGCTCTATGGTGGAATAGGAAGAGGTAGACATCATAAAAATACAGTACTAGGTCACCTTATTTTTCTTTGCTATAAACCTGGAAGGGAGCAACTCCTGGAGATTGTGTCATGAGCCTATTGGAGCACTAAGGCAAATGGCAAGAGATAAAGGAAGAAAAGGGTCTTCACATGTTGTCCCAGACTATATTTCTCACCTAGCTTACTAACAGAGAACTGAACGCCATGTTTATGAAACAAAAGGGAAATTGCCCCACCTCTCTCTCTTCTGCCTTCTTCTCTTCAAGATGAAGTTTAGATGGAAGTGAAAATTTTCTGTCCTCATGTAACTAACTTTCAATTCAACTCTAAGGAATATCTGTTAATATTGATTGATTGCTCAGCTAAGGCCAAGCTCTCCATCCAAGACAACCATTATAAGAATATTTTGTAATGGGACAGTCTGCTACTTAATTACTTTGTTCTCTTCCAGTACTTTATATTCAATGCATATTTATATACATTTACAAAAAAAAAAATCCCAGTTGCAATACTATCAGAAATTGATCAGGAAACTAATAATGAGAAAGTTAATACCAGATGTAGTCAAAGCTTGTATAAATAAGCTACATAAATACCATATGAATTATATTTCCATACAGTCTTTATTCCAAAACTGTGTCCTTTAGATTTAATTAATTAATTAATTAAGTTTTGTTCTTATATTTTGTTTTCTGTAAGGCAAAGTAAAGTTATAAACATAAGTTCATTGTGAATAACCTTTCAGATTTTTCAGATTTGTTCTTTATTTTTTTCCCCAAGAAAATATGGTCACTTTAATTATATTATGATCAAACAATTCCATTTGTTGCACTAATTATAAAACAAATGAGTTGGTTTTAATATTGTTCACATTCCACTTTATTATTTAAAAAAGAAAATCAGAAAATAAAACATCCTGAATTTAACTTTTATGATCTGAAAAATGTATTTTATGAAAACAGTATATTTTTCTTCAATTGTCTCCATAAAATCATTTAGTGTTGTTCATACTGTCTGTAAATATACACCCAACTGTATTTCAGGATGGAATTCTACATAAGTTTTCTAAGATTAAATCCACCAATTTCAACATGCTTCTGAATAGATATTTACAGGATGACTGTTTTATTCTTTCCTGACCTCTCTGGTCCCAAGTCCTCTCCAAGTAACTCCCAATTATGACACAATTCAATCATAAAAATAAACATCTAACATATTATTTTAAGATGGTATGGCCAAGTAATCAGTGATCAAACATGCAGAGCAAGTATTTTTTGGAATTAAAAGTTCTTTAGAAACCACCTGAGCTTTCAAACATCTTACAAATACAGTCATGAAGCCAGTTACTTAATTCTACCATAAGGATTTGCAAGCAGATAGAGCCAAATCCTCTCTGAATTTAAGTCTTGGCTAAGTTCATAAAGGGGTGTGATGATTCAGGGGTTAAAGACACTATAGTTGTCTGCTGGAAAGCTGACAGTCTGGATTCGAGACCCCAATGCTGCAAAATGGGGTGAGCTCCCATTACTTGCCCCAGCTCCTGTCCACCTAACACTTCGAAAACATGCAAATGCGAGTAAATAAATATGTACCACTTCGGTGGGAAGGTAACAATGCTCATGATGTCATGTTAGCCACATGACCACAGAAATGTCTTGGAATGGAGATGAGTACTAGCCCCAACAATAAGCAATGACTAGCAGAGTAAAATTGTAGGGACTCCTTTTTTTAAAAAAAACTGAGTAATTATTTTGCTTGGGATTTATGCATCAACGTTATTCATTATAGTACTTGTTTAACTGCAACCAGTTTTTTAAAGTTATCATTATGTAACTGTTGAGCTGTGAAGCAGGACAGGGACATAGGATTCAGTCAGTCATACACCAAGTAAGACTTTTAGCCTGTTTAGCTAAAAGGTAACAGTATTCTGTGCGCCTCGGTGTATAGACATGCTGGCTACATGACCATGGAACTGTCTTCTGACAACGCTGGTTTCCTCAGGTAACAAATGAAGATGAGCACCAGCCTCTAGAGTCAGACACAGCTAAAAAGGGGAAACCTTTACCTTTAAATTCATAAAACCTTCCTATTAAATGTGGATTATTGAGAAGGACAATTTACAACAGAGTGTTATGTAGCACTCTTACAGCAAAGGGCTGTTGTCAGATGCAGAAATGTTCAGCCAGGAGTGAGTTTATACGATTTCACTTCAAAATATTATAGTTTCCTATTTGCTGTCAGGTCAAACTGTATTAGCTTTTGTTAGTTCAGTAGCAACATGATGAAAATCCATTCAACAGCATTTGGAACATAACTCTAAATCATGACCAAAAGGAGGGAATTTAGGATTAGAAAGATTCTAATCTCTTTCTAATCATACTTCAATTCATTATTTGTTCACCTTATAAAATGCCATATAGCCCAAGTTCTCAAGGTGAAAAAAAAAATAGCAATTCCACAACTCATGCTAGTTTCCTTAAAACATCATCACCTAGTCATAATGCCTCAGAGAACAGGATGCTATAACCCTATTCTTTATAACAGATGGAAGATTCATTACTCATGACTCCAAAACTCAGAGGTGACCAAAATTCTCCAGGGAACAACACTATTTATTTCCAGGCCTTATCAACTACAGGTAAACTGAAATTCAATAGCAACAAAACAACAAAAAAGCAATTTTCTTGCTCTCTGAACTCAGCTCTTTAATTCGAATCTAATTCCTAATGTATACTATTACAAATGAGCAAAAATAATTTATTATTTTCACAGGTGAAGACTTGACCTCATTTACTGTTGTCTAGTCTTCCTCAGACAGAAATATTTCTATTACTTGCTCCCAGCCATCCCCCCTCCTGTTCAGAGCTCTAAATTGCACATTAAAGAATGAAATTGGTAACCTTCAGTGGTACAGCCACTTACCTCTCAACCACAATAATTAATCCCAAGTGTGTAACAAATACTGTGCAATTTATTCTTGTTTGACTGCAGCTTGAGGGGACCTGGATTCTGAATTTGGAAATGCTTTGGGTTCAATCTGGAAAGCATATGTTTCCTTTCCATCAATCAATCCATCAAAGTGCCATCAACTCCCCCACTGCCATCCATCCATCAAAATGAAAAGGTCTAGCAATGGTATCTGGTGCATTTTGATATTATTCATTAACACTGATGTTCTTTTATAAGTATATGTTTTATATTCAGATGACCCACAAATCTCATGGGCATCTGGGACTTCTTTGAATAATTTCTGATGAAGAATAAAGAAGAAGGAAAGAAGGAAGAAAGGAAGGAAGGAAGGAAAAGAAAGAGAGAAAAGAGAGAGAGAGAGAGAGAGAAAGAAAGAAAGAAAGAAAGAAAGAAAGAAAGAAAGAAAGAAAGAAAGAAAGAAAGAAAAAGGTAGGTAGATGTATGTGTGGGTGGTTCAGCTAATGATCAATATCCTCTTTTGATCAGATTGTTATAATTTATCATTTCTCACCTCACCAAAGTCTGTGGTAGCATTAACCTAGTCCATTCTACAATAAATTGGACAATGCAGCTAAACCTAATGCAGCTAAGTCTAATGATAAATTTGGACAAAGAATGTATGTCTACCGTAGATCCCTAATTTGTAGTCCCAACATTGGGCTGATTCACACATACACGCACTCACTTGTTGTCAGCCAGGTACAAATATATAAATTGGCTCTATTGAAAAGAACAGCATCTAAAGTGATGTGAATTCTTCTCAGATGACCTAAATATTCAGAAGAATGGATGGAGAATGAACAGGACAGTGGCAGTAATGCCAGCTCCAATTCCATGTCCTGAATAGTGGCAGATGCCATCCCTGGCTCCATCATAATGAAGAGATCTTGTGCATTTCTCTGTAAATTTTGAAAAATCCCTATAGAACCTGATGCGGTACTTACAGGACCGCATACTTCCGCACAGTTCCCACAGACCGGTGAGGTCCCATAGATTGGGCCTCCTTCAGGTCCCGTCGGCCAGACAATGTCGGCTGGCGGACCCTCGGGGAAGGGCCTTTTCTGTGGTGGCTCCGACCTGGTGGAATCAACTTTTCCCCGAGGTTCGAACAACTCCCACCCTGCCGGCCTTTAAGAAAGCCGTTAAAACTCTCCTGTTCCGGCAGGCCTGGGGCTGATGTCCCCGGGGGGGGGGCGGGACATGATCGGACTTGCAGTATGATTGAATTATTTTATTGTTTTATTCTCGATGATTGTTTTAATTTTGTACGCCGCCCTGAGTCCTTTGGGATTGGGCGGCATATAAATAAATAAATAAATGATTGGCAGCCTCTGCGTAAATATTCACAGAAGAAAAAAAAAGCTCATCACCTTCTAAAACCATTCATTCCATTACTGAGCAGGCTTCATAATTTTTCTCCTAATTGTAGCAAGGTTAGCTAAGTGGAAGAAGAAGAAGAAGAAGAAGAAGAAGAAGAAGAAGAAGAAGAAGAAGAAGAAGAAGAAGAAGAAGAAGAAGAAGAAGAAGAAGAAGAAGAAGAAGAAGAAGAAGAAGAAGAAGAAGAAGAAGAAGAAGAAGAAGAAGAAGAAGAGAGAGCAGGAGGACAGGAAACAAAGATGCCAAGTCCCTTAGCAATTACTTTGTCCAAAGTGATTCTTTTCCAAGCATTATTGCCAAAGAATTTTCTTTAACAATTTTTTTAAAGTGAAAGGGGTAGAGGTACAAGAATTCCAGCAAGTAAAATAATTTGTAACTGGTATATTTCCATAATGCATCAGGAACTTTCTGATTCTCTTTCTTACAGTCTTGCTATGCGCTGTCAAGAAGTGGTTCTCTTTGCTGGTAATAGGCAAGTTTTGGTTGTTTATGTTATGTATTTAGCTAATTCATAAGGTCTGTTATAAAAAATGATTAACTGATTGTTCTATTTGAATTATAGACTGCCTGTCTGTATAACTTTAAGCCTTTGTTTTAGGCGGGAATAAGTACTTTACAATGATTGGCCGCCGCCTAGTGGCAGTCCGTATAAATATGAGTCAAGCAGCTGCTAGAGCTTGCTTCTGTGAGAACTAATAAAGAGCTGTTATTTCAACTCCGTGTCTTCAATGCCTGGCTGTTCCTACTACACAACAGTTTACATAGCATTCTCTTGGAGCTTTATGAGTCTGGGGACCATTTGTTGCAGTAGAGAAGGCTGTGACCAATAGCAGAGGTGTTATCTTGGCAGTGGGGCATCTACTATCATTCTAAGGGAAGGGAAGGGAAGGGAAGGGAAGGGAAGGGAAGGGAAGAATAAAGTCAGAAGCCCCAGCACAAAGAGAAACAATTTAAATATGTTACCTATGATAACTCATATTGAGGGGCCAGACTACAAAAAGAGAGGAAGAATACCCTCAATTCTTCTCCCCCTCCTTTCCATTCTTCTTCACTGTCTTCCCTAGAAGTTCATCAGTAGGTACAAAAAGAAAAAAAGTAGAAGGGGTGATGTGATTTCTGCTAATGTTTCCACATGTTTACTTACTGATGGGAGATTCTGGAACTTAGCATCCTTATGGGGATAAATATATGGGATCCTGCTAGATCCACAGGAGTCTCCATCTTTGAAACAGAGAACAGTCATATTAATTTTTATGCAAATTCTAAATCATGTAGAATATATTCATCTTCTCCATGATAATTATTCCATCAGAATATGCACCTGTCTATCTGTAGATAAGTAAAGACTGGTTTTAAATAACATGCTTTTAAAAGTTGGGCAGGTCTGTGCTCAGAGACTATGCTCTTGCAGATGTGGTAAGTAAGCAGAGAAAATAATATTCAAGCTTGAAAAGTATGCCTGAAGCTGACCTTCTATAACCTATTCATTCTTCAGTAGAATATGATAGTCAGTGGACACATCTGTTCCCAATACCAAAAAAGAACCTGTACCTTTTGTGTCAGCCATACAAAGCAGTACTTCACAAGGAAAAAAAAAGTGAAAACGAACAGGTATTCAGTACATCACTGGGGTGTAATGTTAATTGTGTTCTTGAAATGCTAAGCAAACATCATATACAAACAATGTATTTGCAGCTGACATGTTGAGTGCAAATACTGGAGAGCGCACAGGTGCATAGCCTCTGGGAGGATATATTTGCCTACCTATAAAGTGTTTCCTTTATCCAAGATTATTTTCTGTTTTGGGTGAGTTAAATATATGCTTCATCAAAACAGAAATCTGTAATATGTAATTCAAGAAACAGAAGCTCATACATTTGTCGGCAAAGATCTAATTACAATGCATTTCTCACTAATGTCTCCTTCCTCCTGTGAGTTGTTGAATCACCTAAAAGTTCCAGAATGTTATGAAATGTGGCAAAGAGGTTTTGTTTGCCCTATTCTGCTCACAAGGAGCAAAATTTAGATCCATTTCTTAATGCAAACCCATACACAGGAATATACTTTTTCTCTTGGGTTAACAACTGAGTATTATTTCTACCAGAATTTAGCAAAAATATAACAAAAATGCATTTGCACTTTTCTATTTTTTTCTAAACTTCTTTGAGATTTTTGAAATAAGTGGTATATAATTTTTTTAAAATAAATCAATATTTTCAGTTTTACAGTTCAAAGATATTTGAAGGTAGTTCAACTCAAATATCTAAACAAATCTTTGGAGCAGGACAGAAAAGAAATGCTAGCAAGCAAAGAAAGTCCTTTTTTGTCATTGAAAAAGAGTAAAAATAAAAGCTGTAAATAATATCATCATGATTATGACAAACAAAGTTACAATAACCAGGTTTAGAAACTATGTAGATTTTACATAAAAAGCCCATTGTGGTATGCAGATATATCTGAACATTCATTTTTTCCTTGCACTTTCTTGAACTTTATTCCATATATTTTCTTTTATTATTGAAGAGTGTTATTCACATGTACAGCAAATACCACAATATTAAGGATATTGTTTATTTATAGCTAGTTTCAACCCAATTATATTTTTGAAAAATAATAATGCAAGAAATCTGAAACAAAAAAAAGCAGCCGGCGAGAGTCAACACCAAAATCTCAAACTGAACTTTAACCAGAAAGATACAGAAGAGAAGACGGTCCCTTTCTAATCATCAGGTCTATCCTGGTGCTGTATTAAGAATCCAGATTATCCAAAAATTGTTTTATTTCCTCTTCTCCTTGCAGCTGTACACTGTGTTTATTAATTCTGGAGATCAAAACTTAAATGATCAATTTTTTTGCTGCCTAGTATCATGTAATCACAAGAATACAATCCATTGGAATGATATTAATGTCCTGTGTAGGGGTCAATTAGGTTGTGACTGGAAATAAAGTCACAATTAAGTGGGACCACCCATTAATACCTCTGCCACAGTTCTCTCTCTCTCTCTCTCTCTCTCTCCCTTCCTCCCTCCCTCCCTCTCTCTCTCTCTTTTGGGGAGGGCAACCATTCTTCTTTATCTTGTTTCCCATATAACAGCACAAATGAGAAAGATCAGCTTGTTTTTTCCAGACTACCTAAATGAACTATTTGTGATGGACTTTTGAAGTTTAACAGAAGATTGCGTGGGCCTTGAATGCAAGCTAGCATGGCTCTAAGGCAGCACTTCCCCACCATGGCAGCTTTAAGATGGGTAGACTTCAATATCCAGAATTCTTCAGCCAGCAAGGAAGCTTGCTGGCTGAAGGATTGTGGGAACTGAAGTCCATCCATCTTAAAGCTGCCAAGGTTGAGAAGCACTATTCTAAGATCTTAACAGGTTTCTTCTTTTTTTTAAATAGGGAATCAGCAGCAGAGTTCACTTTGTATACCCAAGTCTGCCATCATGGTATCTTTGGCATTTTCTTTGGCCATCCAAAGAATTGCCATCACCATTTGGGGGGGGGCAATCCCCAAAAGATACCATTGTGTTTGAGCTGCATGGATACATGCTCTCTCAATCTCCTCATCCCCACCCCCTGGCTATACTTCCTGTCCAATCTTTGGCAGAAGGCCCCATGAACCATTGTTTCCCCTTTTCCATAGGACTTTCACTGAAATATTTGAGTGTTACTAACTTTTCCAGAGGTTGTCGCTGGGAGAGGGAGGAAAAGGTTATTATTTTCCCAGAACTGCATCTATGTCTCATGTAAGTAATCATATTGCTGTAAATGATCATGTAATGAAGAAATATGGAGTTTCCCATTCAAGCTAATTATAAACAGCAGCCTACTGGCAATTTAAAACTTTCAAAGTGAGAAGGGGGGGGGAGACAGGGAGCCATTCTGCAGAAAGTGTTTCCTGTGTACCTTCCACAACCTTATCAGACCAGCATCTTTGACTTGTGTTTACTTTCTGTCTTCTCTAAGAACACTTGTGGTACTGACAAAGTCATCAATAAGGGCACACATGAAAGGAGGGATGAAAAATAAGCTGTCCAAAGAGCACTACCCGGCAGGAAACTTATTAGCATTTATTGCATGGTTTCAGGTTTCAAGTGGCTACTTTGAAAGAACGGGATTTGTTTGAATGGAGTCTATGGGAGCGCTGCAGAAGCCGTGGTGAAGTGTCTTGGGAATATACGTAGGGAAACACTCTGTGGATGAATCTTCTGGATAGTTAAAAAAGTGATAACATGTTTGAACCACGCAATTTAAGGAGATTCCAAGAAATGCAAAACCATCAACCAACCCTGAAGAATGGTTGCTAAATCTCACATCCTTGCAAACTTACCAAATATTCAGTTACAGATTTCCAAAGCTGACTGGGTAAATCAAGAAAACGTCTCCACAGGCGTTGTGGCCAATTCATAAATCTCACTCATATCGAATCATTGGTAGAATCTGCAATCTGATATGATTTGAAGCTGAGAGGAAAATACTCATAGGTCTTCCTTCTTCATAATATGGAAATATATGCATCTGTTTATTTTTGTACTGATTCTAGTTCAGCAAGATCCTAGCCGTATATAACCAGAAACAGGACACACAATAAAGCAAGATGAATTTTTCGACTTTTAGCTCCCTTTTGCTGTATTGCAAAGTCCATCACTAATTAGGAGCCATTTCATTTTCATTCAAGTAAAATGCTTTATGTACATATGCATTTGCTGCTGCCTATATTCATTTTTAGCTCTATTTCTCTTTTTATCAATAGATTTAAATATAGAAACAGAGGGATCAGCGTATGTGTACATCTAATGACTAATAATACGATAAGAAGCCATTCTGATTTTGTTTGTTCAGACTGAAAGTTTTAGTCTATTGTGACCGATAGAAAATATATCAAAGGATCAATTAAGAGGAGCAGGAGAGGAGATATTTTCCAAAACCGTTGAGATGTTTCCTGACAGTTTTTCTAATTTAAGTATTAATGTTTAAGTTACAAAATTGAAGATTATTTTTACAGGTGCCATTTAAAATGGAATATGAAATTCCTTGAGATTACATCAGCCAAACCCACAAAGCCCAGCTGTACTCAGCCTTGCCCATGTGATGCAGATGGATCATATTTTGTAATATGACATCATGGGCTACAGAAAGCACACATAATATAAAAGGCGATACAAGACTTGAGAAGCGTTAGAGAGCTGGCTCTTTAAAGCAGCCCTTGAGAGAACTAACATTAGCATGGAAATGTAAACGTTTTAAAAGGTTCAGATATGGAGTCCAAAGGGAGGTCATTCAGAAGAGCAGGTGGAGGTTGGAGAAGCAGGGCTACAGTGCCCTCTACTGGGCAATGGCTATTTCTGTGACTTTTCTGAAAACGGAGCTATTGAGAAGCTAAACTACTGAATATCAGCACATAGCTCACATTGGAGAGTTGCTAATCAACCAAGTCAAGATCATTTCAGAAATATTCACCGTAGAATCAGTGTTAGCTTTATTATTTTGCATGTTAAAGTGACATTAGAAAATGTTCCTCTATATTCTTATTTTTTACAGTCTTCAGCAGATGAGAAAAGAAAATATACTCTCATTAATCCAAAGAGGTTGACCACTGCAAACTCATTTGAAAATGCATTTTTCAAGTTAGTCACACATTCCCAAAGTAACATATTTGCTTGGGTGTCATCTGAAGTGCACATTCCTATGCTTTCAAAGTTCAACACAAACACATCCAAAATTCTGAAATGAGAGGAAACCAAGGAACAGAGAAACCCAGATATAGTCAAAAACATTCATTATGGACCTTGGCATTTCCTAATACACACCATTGTGTAATTGGAGCTGGAGGCTTCCAATGCTACCAGTTCTGCTATATAATTTTAGAAATCTCAAGAATCTATTTACATAAGTCATGTTATCAAATAAAGGGCCAACATAATACTCCCCATCCCATTGCTAAATACATATATATAATGCGCTAAAGGAATTAAGTTTTTCCAGTACCAAAGAAAGAAAATCTCAAAAGTGCCTGCCTCTTTTACTGGCAAGAAAGTGCCTCAATAATATCTAAATGGACTCTTTTGTCCCTTTCATGACAAATTAAATCAGTTAATTGTAGTAATCATCTCTCTTTGTCAAATAGGGTAGGCTCCCTTACCAGAAAGAGATAGTGTTATTGTTTTAGTTCAATTCTCATTTATCCAGTCTTGTTCTCAGGCTAGTCCAGGGGTAGGCAACCTCGGCTCTTTTATGACTCATGGACTTCAACTCCCAGAATTCCCGAGTCAGCATCTGACTCAGGAATTCTGGGAGTTGAAGTCCATGAGTCATAAAAGAGCCGAGGTTGCCTACCCCTGGGCTAGTCAGAGAGCAATAAAGAACTTACACTTTTAAAAGCAGAAAAGCCTGCTGGTGTAGCCTGGGTTTTAGCCTGCCAAAGAATAAATTGCAAGCAAACAATAACAACACTTAACTAACACTATATCACTTTATAAAGACTTTTTGAATAGCATCAGTCTGAATGTCAGTTTCAGTTTAAAATATTCATTAGTATGCATTAAATCTTAGACAAAGGCATTTCTTTTATTTTACAGCGAACATTTACCTGTGAAACATCAAGCAGCTACACTGTACACCCAAGGAGTTGTGTTGCAGCCTTGTAACACAGAAACTTTTAAGCTATTGCAAGTCACTGGTAGCGACAATTATATGTCCCAGTGAGCTAGGCATAATCCAGTTTGCCCCAGCGAAAACAAAACACACTGAAATTTTGCCATTTGTGAAACATTTCACTGAAAACATTAACCACAACAAAAAAATTCCAGGGAAGTGACCTTATCATGGCCTGAAACCAAAGCAAATGTTTGCAGGAACTCCTGAGAAATATAAGTGCTGAGCTCACAACATTCTAATTATAACATTTGATTTTCCAAAGGTTCATAAAGGGGTAGAACTTACGCAAGTCGAATGCACAAAGACTCTGCCTTAGGAAAGCTGACTGAGAAAGCATGCCAAATAGCCCTAAGGATTTGGACTAGAATTTTACAGAATAAAATAAATTGAATGGGGGAGGGGTGTTATTTAAAAGCCAGAGTGAGAGGCCATAACTGGCATTCATTCTGGTTCAATATAAACAAGTGAGGGGAGTAACAGAGGTTATTGTGCTCACACAAGGATGTCAAAACTTCATATACATTGTATGCAATAAACCTAAAAGCAATTTTTTAAAATACAAGGAGGACTGGGAATTATTACTGGGAAAATAGGCAGTAACTGTGAATAATTAGAAGGCTAAAATAATGCGGCAAATATTAAACTGAAGCAATACATCAGTGACCATAAAGTGATGACAAGTAGAGAAAAATTCAGCTCATTAAAAATTATGCTAAGTTTACTCGGCCAGCACAAGTATTTAACTTTCCTCTCAGAAAGCACCAGAAGGAATTTCTGATCTATCTCACACCGTTGACCTCAATGGTATCAATGTCAGTGCTTACAATGCCACTGCTCATAAGTCCTCCAGCCACATCTGTGATGTGATTGATGTTTTTCTCCCCCTACTTCATTCCCATATCCTCCTCCATTCTTACAAGCTGTCAACCAAGCTACTTTGGGATATGAGTTTAGCACTCTTTCCAAAGAACATTAAACATGCACTTAGAAATGGCCCCAATAATTAACAACCTGGGCCCAGTGAGGGGGAGATTGTTTCAGAGGGCATGACAAAGAAGACCTGCTTCTTAGGGCCCACCACATGACACCACTTCACTAAGGGGACCCGTGAAATGTCCTCAAGACCTGGAGCACGCTGTCTCTACCAGATTTGGTAGGATGAGTGGAAATCATTGGGGATAATCAGTCCTGCAGATAACCTGACCCCAAAGCATCTAGGGTAATTAACATCTTAGATTGCACCTGGAATCCTACCCAAAGCAAGCGCAATTCATGTAGCAATGGTATTATATAGGTGTACCATGGTGTGCCCCAAACTTAAGCTTCCAAATGCTTTTCAACAACAACCCCATGTAGTCCGATCAGGAGTTGAATCTGAGAATAGCCTCCCTATATTTATTTATTTCATCTTATTAGTTTAGCCACCCATTGTACAAATTATGATTTTAGGCGATCTACAATAAATACAGAAATGGGCACAAATGGCCATAAAGTGGAGTCCCCGGAGGTGTGTGTGACTGCTTGCAACAGCAAAAAACAGAAAATAGTCTCTAGGGAGAGCCCAACATAGACTATGGAGCATCATCACTGAATAATATTACATCACATTCCTCACAAAAACTGAGATGGAAAATACTAAAACCAGAAATAGTTAAAAACAATTCTGAGCCAGCTGTCCTGTGAGCTGGAGATAAGACCCAAGCAGTATCTTGAGGATATGTCACATAAAAAAATGTTACCAGGGCACATTTATGCCACCTCTGAGTTTACAAGGATAAGCCTTCAGCCCTAAGAACTAGTTTGGTGGGTGTCTGGTTACAAAATGGCTGTATTACTACACAGTTTTTTTAGCCTGTTTCTGCTTGGTAAGGCAAAACCAACAAATGGTAGCAGTCTTTCACTCAATGGATCAAAGACCTGATTACACTTACCACCTATGAGTGGATTGTCTATAGACATAAATCTTGAATGGACAAGTATAATGAAATATTCAACTCATTTACACACAATACAGTAGGTTAAAACATGATAGTTACATAGGTTTATTAGAAATACATAAATATATACTTGAATACTATTTGCATTAGATAAGTATATAAAGAATTGTAATTATTTACTATTGATATTGTATTTTTGTTGTTGTTATTGTTGTATCTATTTGGAATTTGGTGACAGCAATGTTTACGTCAAGTGACAGCAAGTGCTTTGAGATGTTTTTTGTTAACTGATAAAACTTGACAAAGAATAGTTTATCTTAACTATGCTTGAAGGAAGGGAACTTCAAATCACAATACTTTCAGGTTTGGATGTTAGACAAAAATGTAGACAATAGGAATCACTCTTTAAATATATGCCTGGTAGATTGGGGAAGAGAAGGTTGGGTTTTCCATAGTGTCTCAACAGTAATTCTCAATCACACAGTTCTAAAACAACCACATTCCTTGGTTACAAACATTCATCAGAATGTTTTAATTCTACAACTTTTTCAATCATACAGCTGTGTCCCATTATGTTCAAACAACATTCTTTCTATTGAAAAGGTAGAGTTAGGGTTGTGTGAGATTTGTTTTAAAAAGTGACTCCATAAAAATTTAGTTTTAATAAGGTTGTTTAAATCAGTCATTAATCTGAGTCCTGGCTAAATGTATGTTTATATATACTGTATGTGTATATACAAATGCACTGAATCATGACTCTGATTAACAGCAATTTTAAACAACTCAATTTTGTTATAATCAGAAGTTTGCAGATTATGTTAATTTTCAATTTTTCCTCATTTATGACCTAAGAGAACATGAGCATCCTCTTAAAAATGCTCCAGGATTCATGAAAGTGTGGCTATTCTGGCAAAAATGCACAGGGAATTCAATAGAGCTAAAATTTAGCTGATGTTCATATCAATCTTGGGGGAAAAAATGTGCCATGGACTCTTCATTGAGGAAAACGGATGATGAGAAAGTATGAGGGTAGAAAATGCTTATTGTACATAACACTTATGCATCTCAGATATTATCTGGAAATGGAAGAAGAAATGGAACCTTGGAAAAAATAGATATTAAAAGGGTAAACGCAATGGAATGTACAAGGGTCACTCCCTGAATAGTTCAAAAGTATTTCAAAACTTAGATGTTTTCATTTTTTTAAAGTTACCACAGAAAAGAAGTATGGCTAACCAAAATAAAAATGTGGACAATAAGGGCAGAAGCGAAGTGCAGTCTATTGGTTATTTGTCTCCTCCAATTTCACAACATTCTAATTATAACATTTGATTTTCCAAAGGTTCATAAAGGGATAGAACTATTCTCTGGAAAATGTGGTCTTTTTCTGTACTTTTCCAGACATCCTACTGCTCTTTAAACCAGAAAAGATGGCAAAGAGCCAGAGAGCAAGGAAGGATGGACTACTGATTACAGCAGGCAGCTCTACCAAAGGTTCACTGGGTCCTTGTTCAAAGAGGACTGGACTCACCCACTGTAGACTCCACAGTGTGTGTATCACTTCCCAGTGACAATTGAATGGGGAGATGGAGGTTGGAACTTCCTTCTCCCATAGCTTGGTGGCTTGCTTAAACACAGCAAGAACAGTATCCCATGGAATTGATTTTTGCCTAGTTTTGAAGTAAAACCATCTGTGGAGCAGAGTGGGATGGCAGAAGGGTGAGATACCTCCCCTGGCCTGCCTTTCATTCCCTCTAGCCATTGACTTGATCGTCATCCCCAACTGTAGATTGTGGAACGATGGAACTGCCCAGACATTCTTCCCTGAGAGTCCAGATACTAAGTTTCAGCATCTTGTTGTTGTTGCCTTTAGGTTCCCTGCAAAGCAACCACAGGTGTCACCTGCAACACACCTGGATATAAAAAGAAAGGAAGGTTCAGCCTTCATCTGTCACCATTTCCATTCAATTTCCACACTTTATGCTGCCGACATAGTTTCTTTCTTTTTCTTCCCAAGGAAAATATCATGTTGGAGATCAGCATTTTTCCTAACCCAACCACAGCATCCACAGTACAATGCAGGCCTAAACTTCTTCAGCCAGAAAAGAGGGGCAACATGCCAATCAGAGCTATGCAGGTCTATGAACCTTGAAAATCTTCTATAGAAATTACAACATTCAGATAAGAGTGGTTCTTCCATATTTCATCAGCCACAGACCAGACAAACATGATGGAGACTCTGATACTGTATATGAGGAAAATCCTTGACAATCAGGAAATGGAACATTCTGGGATTGGAGCAAGAAGATGAGATAGATAAGATCTAAATCTGCCTTTCTGGATCTATAAATCCTAGTGATTGCTCCATCTCACTGAGACAATCATATAGGATCAGGGGTAGTCAACCTTGGCTCTTTTATGACTCATGGACTTCAACTCCCAGAATTCCTGAGCCAGCTAAGTCCACGAGTCATAAAAGAGCCAAGGTTGACTACACCTGATATAGGATGAATGACATCACTTCTAGGTGTACTGCTTGCATTCCTCTTGATGCCACAATGCAAAGTAGTGTTCTTATGATAATATCGCTGAATCATACAGGTAGTCCTTGACTTACGAACACAATTGAGTCCACAATTTCTGTTGCTAAGCGAGACAGTTGAGTTTTGCCCCAATGTACGCCACAGTTGTTAAGTGAGCCACTGCACTTGTTAAGTTAGTAGCATGGTTGTTAAGCAAATCTGGCTCCCCCATGGATTTTGCTTGTCAGAAAATCACAAAAGATAATTACATGAGGCAGGGGCATGGCAACCGTCATAAATATGAGTCAGTTGCCAAGTGTCTGAATTTTGATCACAAGACCATGGGGATGCTGCAACAGTTGTAAGTATGAAAAATGGTCATAAATCACTTTTTAGTGCTGGTGTAACTTTGGACGATCACTAAATAACTACCTTTATTTCTTTTCTTTTTTTATTGAATTTTTTTTTATTTTTTAACATACAAGCATTTATAAAAATACAATAAAATTTTAAAGTAGAAAGAAAAAAAAAACCCTTACCCTCCCTCCCACCCCCAACCCCCCTCCCTTCACTTCCCAGAGCAGAATACAGGGTTAATAATAACAAAATTTATAATAATTAAGAAAAAAGAAAAGAAAAGAAAAGAAAAAAGAAAAAAAATTATCATAATTAACCTTTAACTCCATAACCTATGAAACAATTCTCTATAATATTTAATATTCATTCATAAAATAAGTGAAACTTTTTAATTCCATACTTTTTCTGAATATAATCTATCTACCTTCCCCATACAATAATATATTTTTCTTGTGTATGATCCTTTAAATAAGCAGAAATTTTTGCCATTTCTGCAAAACTAGATACTTTAAATATCCATTCTTCTAAAGTAGGCAAGGAATCTTTCTTCCAATATAAACCTACTAATAACCTTGCTGCAGTTAATAAATTCAACATCAAAGTAGTTTCTTTTTCATTTAAGTCAACAAAAATACCAAGTAAAAATAGTTGAGGAGTAAACTTTATCTTTTTTCTAAAAATCTTTTGAATGTTCCACCAAATCATAATCCAAAAAGCCTTTACTTTTTTACAATTCCACCAAATATGAAAGTATGTCGCATAATTATTGCCACATCTCCAACATTTGGGCTGTATATTGGAATACATACAAGATAATTTTTTAGGATCTAAATGCCATCTATAAAACATTTTATAAAAATTTTCTCTCAAATTTTGAGCTTGTGTAAATTTGACATTTCTTATCCAAATTGTCTCCCATAAATCTGACTACCTTTATTTCTGACAGACAGCAGCTATGCGACTTGTCTCTTGTTCTCTTTTCCATGCTTCTGAGCTTTTCTGTTTTCCAGCCTTAAATTCACCTGTTCCTGCATCTTTTTGCCCCCATGCTATCACTCTGCTAAATAATCAATTCACACAACACTGTCTTATGCCCTGGGATGTCAAACCACCTAGTAGTACTCTATTACTTATTATCCTTCTCATCTTTTCTATTACCTATATCCTTAGCTTCTCATGACTATAACTTTGTGGTTTGTATCTCATGATTTATGTTGATTGCCTTTATTTAGTATCATATTATGATTTATATGATTTATATTTGTTTATTTAGTGTCCTATGACTATCACTGAGTTTGTATCTTATAATTTATGATGTATAATGACTATTTTATGATTATGATCATGAGTTGTTGCTTGTGTGTACACTGAGAGCTTATACATCGGGGATAAATTCCTTGTGTGTCCAATCACACTTGGCCAAAAATTCTGTTTGAATTTTTTTGCAATATATGCTGCTGAAGGAGTTGTGGTCTGGTCTTTAAATTAACCCACTCATGCAGTTTCTGCAGACAAACTTTAAATTCTTTAGCTGCATCTTCTGTTATGTTCATTACTTGCCAATCCTCCATAGATATAGTAGACCTATCATAACACTTGCTTGTCTGTTTCTCTTACTCAAAGCTTCAACATTTTTACCACTCTTTCTGTAGTAATTACTAACCAGAGATCATACTCAGGGAACAGCATTGCCATTTTAAATTTCCACAGATATAATTGTTATAGTTTAGCAATCCTCTCCCTGAGCTATAGCTGTTACCAACCATTCATTCTCTGGGTCAGTTATTCTAATTTCACCAGATTCAGCTGGGCCAGCTTACGTTACCTGTTTAAATTTGCACTCTAGACAAATTTAAACTTTGTATAACCCTTCTCATGGTAATGGATGTGCAGAAATATCAGAAGCAAATGGCAGCCCTGATATACCAATACTGATACAATGAACTAGCTAGCACAGTAGGTGACACAGAATTTACCACAAGTGGGACTTCCTGTTTTGCGTTGCAGTGGAATGGACACAGGAAGGCAGGGATCTGCCATCTGTGCCCAATTTTACCCTGCTAGGGGTCCTAAAAAGGGCCTAAAGTCACCCCAAAGAGGTGATGAAGAGGAGGGGTACCTCACTGATCATGAAGAGACAGTGGTCTTTTTGTTCAATCTGAGGAAAACCCTCCAAACCGGCCATTAGCTGTGGCCGACCATTAGCTGCTGACAACCAAAGGAAAAAAAACACCAATTAGCACTCCTAAACAGCATGTTTGGAACTGGGTGAGAATATTGATCCTTTCTTTACTATTTTACAACCAAATTTCCTGGAAAAGTTTCCCAAGAAGCTAAAAATCTCTGAATTGAATGGAAGCAGCATTTTAACTTTTATGGGGGACAGAAATATATAATACTGAAATGAAAGTAACATAAAGCTACAGTTTTGATAAATTTGAGAACTGAGATAATTGTTAAGATTTTCTCTTTGGGAAAAAAATTGAGGTGAAATATGAGAAACCAATCCTTTGTCTTAAGAGTGGAAAATGAGCTTTGAATGACATCTAGTGATGGATTTGTGTACAGCACTATAACTTGCATCCGGGCTTGATGATTCCTAGCCTGGGAGAACAGTTGGCAATAAAGGAAAATATTTTGGCATACTTATCACCCTGACCTTCTTGGACTATAAACATCTACTGAGCTTGGACTTTTAATCTCAAGAGCTAGTGGGAGAGAAGGAAAATTTAATTTTGGACTACGCCTGGCTGGGAGAGACTTTTGAGTTGTTTTCAGGGAGGTTGAACATTTTGAACACTTTGAACATTGTGGATTACAACCTTGCCTGACTGACAAGATTTGGGGTACCTGAGACAAAGGATCACTATAAAATATTGCTTTCAGGACTGGACCTGTACTCTGGAACTAATTTGATTATAAAGGCTACACATAAAGACCAGAAAACTAGATGAAACTTTGATCTACTCTTACGGAGACTGGTAATACTAGAAGATCTCCAGGAATGATTCCTCAAGAAAAAACAAACACCTTTCAGAAGGAAATATAATCTATGCTACAACTAATTCACCAAACAATTGTTGCATACAAAGATGACATAAAATGAAACCATAATGAGACTAAAAACAATTTAGATAATATAAATGAGCAAATCTCCAAATTAAATCTACAATTAGAAAGCTCCCAGGCAATGACTACAAAGTATGAACAAACCAGTCAAAGCAGAGGAAATAGATTTAAAGATGGAAGAGATAAAAGAAGGGAAATATAAACGACCATATAGAAACAAAATACTGCAAGATTTAGCCAGAACAATGAAAATGCAAAAGACCCGTTAACCCCTAGGTCTACAAAATACATCTAATGGCAAGGAAGAAGATTTTTTAAAAAATAGAATATATTGCTGTTGGGGAAATGTCACAATTTGGGAGACAAGGAATGAAAAGAGAAATTGAGAGAAAAGGAAACTGAGAGTTGATTAGGAATATAAATGGGCGGAATTCTCCCCCAAAAATACCCTACCTAAATTATCTTCCTCATGCCAAGCAAATTTCACAAAAACAGAAAGAAAATTCCTGGGCAATTTAATTGCCCTAGCATGGAAAGCTACTTGGCAAAGAAAGAAAATGAGAGTTAGATTGAAAAAAACAGAAGATTTGACCTTTTAGAGGGGGCAATATATGATTAAATACTTATTTGAATAAGACTAAAAGAATAGTTAACTGTATAATGAAGGGTAAATGGGAAAATATGGGGAAGAAAGAAGGATCATGGAAAAAATACTGGATTGTGCAGTACTGAACAGATTTATATTGAAGAAATTAATGTTAAATATGTGAACCGAGACATGTTATTTACTAAGCACTAAAGATTGTAACTTTTAAAAATGAATAAAACATTTAAAATGCAAAAATGCAGAAGTTACCACAAGTGGTAGCCTCCGGACTAGTTCTGGTTCAAACTCCATTGCCTAGTCACATGGTTAAAGTAGCAGCTGCAACTTGAATCCTCTGACAGCAACTATTAATATAATTCCCTGACAATTATAGTAGGAATTCAAGCAAATTTATCTTTTCCCTGGTCAACATGAACTACAATATACATCTCCCAGACACTAGGTGGCATTAAAAAAACTCAGACAGGATTTATAATTAGTGTAATGATGGGGGTAACTGTAAAACAAGCAACTCTGATTGAGCTTAACTATGCTAATTTTGTGACATGCTTGGCCACTAACCTGAAGGATCTGATCAAACAAAGGGTTAGAATCCATAAAATCATTGCCTTAAAAAAAGATCTTAACTAACAAGTTAAAAAACAGGATCCATGAACACCAGCTGGTAGTCAAATGCCACGATCTCAGATCCTTAATCTCTACCCACACTGACACCAAACAGCACCAGTTCAATTGGAGCAACACAAAAATCATTGGTCATGCTATCATCCGCCATGCTCGTGAGTTCATAGAAGCCTGGCACTCCACAAGCAATTCCATCAACAGACACATTGACCTACAACCAGCCTACAAACCCCTCAGAATCCAAATCAACCATACAGCCTACCAGAGACAGCACCGACCCTCAATCAACCCACCTATCTACCATCTGAATACAAGTATTGTAGTATGAATGGAACTGTGACTGAACAGAAAGTGCAGCTCTTAACTACACATTTTGGAAGCACATCTTATTCATTTTAGTAGTACTTTCTTCCAACTTAAACAATTCAGGATCACATCATCTGCATAGTCTACATAGCCATTTAAGAACAGAAAGGATATCCAAATCCACAACTAACTTCTAACGAGGAACAGGCAGATATGTGGTTTGCAGGGATGATTTGGCTAGCTCAAACCTGTTTTGTCTGCTGATTCTGTTCTGCAAATGTTTTTTATATTGTTTCTAACCTTCTTCTTCCTCTTTAGTTCTCAATCCAGAAATAAGCCTGGAAATGTATAGGTCACAAATTAAAATGCCGTTCAACTCCAAGCATGAATCAGAATTCAATATCTTATTAGTGAAATACTACTCTATGTATTATATAGGCTTTCTTGATTTGGGGAAAATACAATATATTTTTAATATGTTTCAATAGCACTTATCAATTTGAAGCAGAATGCTCCCCCTTCCCCCCAAAAAAAACCCAACTCCCAGAAAAAAAACCTTTCACTTTCTTCAAGCAGACTGAAATAGATCCATTTTCATTTGAGAAATATTAGAACGGGGCATAGAGCATAATCCTTGGTTTTTTTTTTTAAAAAAAAAAAGACTTGCTGTATCCATGCAAGGTGAATTATCTTGCTATAAAACTTTGCAGTTTCATCTGATTACTAACTGGGAAGAAGTTGAAAGTAAAACATGAGTTCAAGGTGAAGGTGAAATATTCCTTCTGGACATTTCCATTTGTCAAGGAAAATGTCTACTAGCAAAAAATAAACCCTGAAGGCAGATCACTATCTATTTTAGTATTTCAAACTCCAACCATGTGTTGTCAACTCTGTTACTTAAACATTTATGGAGACTAGACTTCTTCCATTGTATTTCGATTCTGTATCATTCATATATGTACATGAGGAATTTGTGTTGTGAGAAATACTTTCATTTCTCACAGAGCTATTATTGCTGATATTATTTTCTGTCTTCCTTTACATGTCAGTTTAGGAAATGAGAACAGGGAAGCAAAACTTTCTGGGGGCAATAATTTTTATATTTGATGGAGAGGGGACGAAATTCAATGGATATCCAAATTTGGAATTATATTTTTCTTATAAGATGCATATTTTAAATTCCTTCAAAAAAACCAACTACCAAACTCAGAGTTTCGTAGAAAAGCTCTTTTTTGCCCAGAATCATTGAAGAATCCATGTTAACTGATGCTATAAACTTGATGTGTTAGGCCAGGAGTAGGCAACCTTGGCTCTTTTATTACTCGTGGACTTCAACTCCCAGAATTCCTGAGCCAGCTGGCTTAGGAATTCTGAGAGTTGAAGTCCATGAGTCATAAAAAAGCCAAGGTTGCCTACCCCTGTGTTAGGCAATAAGGTAGTCCTCGACTTACAGCAGTTCATTTAGTGATCGTTCAAAGTTACAATGGCACTGAAAAAAGTGACTTATGACTGTTTTTCACACTTACAACTGTTGCAACATCCCCATCAAAATTCAGATGCTTGGAAAGTGGTTTATATTTATGATGACTGCAGTGTCCCAGAATCATGTGATCAACTTTTGTGACATTCTGACAAGCAAACTGAATGGGGAATCCAGATTCACTTAACAGCCATGTTACAAATGCAGTGAATTGCTTAGCAGCTGTGGGAAGAAAAGTTATAAAATGGGGCAAAGTCACTTAACAAATGTTTCACTTAGCAACATAAATGTTGGGCTCATAATGTGGCTGTAACTTGACAGCTACCTGTACCCTTTTGTGAATTCACATTTGATTTACACATTTTGTTTGTACAGTAAAAAAGTGACATGGGGAAAAAATGTCAGATCAACATTGATTAGTAGAAAGTCTATAAAGTCTGGCTAAAAATGCCAAAGCTTTTAAAAAACAAATTTCTATTGAATCTTTAACAGAATCTCTATTAAAAACCCATATGTACTAGATTAAAAAAAAATAAAATTTTATGCTTTTTCATTTTGTTCAGATAATTATGAGGATTTCAACTTGTAGCACAGTAATGCTGTAGTACTGTCAGTCTAGTGCCCAAAATGTCATCCTGAATAGGTAGCCTTATCAGGCTGTAAATATTCTGATTAAGCTGACCACTGACGCCATTGCTGTGATGAAGAGAAGGCCATCAGGCGAAATCTCATCCATCAAGATGAAGAATGCATGAGAGATCTGCTGGTTATCCCTCCCATATCGCTAGCAAGAGGCTGTTTTTTCTGGCTCACATCCATGCAAGGAAAATGTTATATCCTTTGTTATAGATGGAGTCAAAGATGAAAAATTGCTGTGGGGAGGAGATTTAATGACAAACATACTAGCATGTTCTTTCTTATTTTATGCTCCTGATTTTGCTCATTTCAGATACACACTAAACTTCTGATTCTATATGGAGCAATATCCAAAACCAGCCAAATGTTGTTATACAGCATAGCTGCAACTTTCTCAGCAAATTATCCAACATACTTTGTATCTGCAGGTCTTTGTGGACAATACAACTTTGAAACAATGTTTTCTAATAAACCTTTATTTAAAACACTCCTTTGCTTGTGTGAATCAATTAGATACCAATGTTGTAGCAATATTAGTTCAGATTTTGCTCAGGAAGATAAACTATTTTTTTAATCATAGAAATGAGCCAGATGAAAAGTTCATGAAAATGGTTGAGTTATTTTCTCAGAGCTGATTCAAAGAAAGGTCAGGTAATTTGCATGTCATCAGAAGAGATGCAAGGAGAAGACAGAAACTACAAAGAGCCCAAAAGGCTTTAGTTAAATTCTAAAGGATATCACAATCAAGAGTGTGGATATGTGTGTGAGTGTGTGTGTGTGTGTGTGTGTGTGTGTGAGAGAGAGAGAGAGAGAGAGAAAGAAAGAGAGATAAGCCCGTATTGTTCTAGTTTTCATCCAAGCTGGGACAAATTAAAAGACACTTACACTAAACTTATAATTCCCAGACATTTATCAGTCTGAGATCAGGGTGACAGGTGTTAAGTAATTTCCTTTCAGATTAATTCTTCTATAATTTCCTATTTATATTTTTTCAATTCCTTTGAAACATACAATCCTACCTACTCCTGCTGACATGACATTATATTTGTGTATCTTAGAACTATAAGTGCCTGTGATGTTTGCCACACTTGCAGATTGACCATAAACTCATTGCTTTTTCAAGTTGCCATTTTTCTCATGCTGAAACCATGTTGAAAAGATCTTACATGGTTTCAGTGCTAGGAGATTATAACGTAAACCATTTCTACATACCATGTCTGGTAATACTTTAATATAATAGCCCAGTTAATTAATGATTAACTATAGAGAACTTTCTTATACAAGCAGATATGACAGCCTTATTAATGCCGAGTGAGTTCATCATGATTACTGCTGTTACAATAAACACTAAAAATGTGGGGGATGGGGATTGGGATACCTGGCTTCAAATAAACTTAGAACTACAAAATTACACTCCTTATCTTCCGAGAAATGCAATTCTAGTTTAGAAGCCCTGATGGGATTTACAATACAATCTAGTGAAATTAAGTAGAATGCTCTCTGCATTACATTCATATTCCTGAGGGGCCCTTGGTGCTCTCTGAGCTTGCTTGTTTTTTTGCAGACGTTTCATTACCCAAACTAGGTAACATCATCAGTACTAGTAGGACCCCTCATTTCAACCCTGAGCTATGAATATTTTCCTTTATTGCTATTCATATTCCTATCTATCACATTTCAAGAAATCAATGATTTGGGCAAACCTATGCCATTTTGTCACTTCAATCCATTATAACATGAAGCAGGATGTAAGCTGTTATGTCCCGAGCCTTGCAGACGGGCTAGGGGCGTTTGCAGTCCCAGGCAGGTGCAAGCTGCCCGGGACCAGACAGGCTGTCGCCAGCGCCTGTGCGCATGCGTGGGTGCTGGCGCGGGAAAAGTAACACATTGACCCGGGAATTGCCTATATAAGAGGCTGGGAGCTTTTGGGCATTGCTGAAGCCTTCACCTGTAAGCTGAACACAGAATAAAAGAAAACCTGAGAACTACAACTGCTTCTCGTGTCTGCTTTTCGCCAAGGACTCAACACTGGCGACGAAGGTGGGATGCATCGCCTGGAAAGGAAGAGGTGTAAGCTTACCCAAGTGAGTCCTGAGCGGCGGAACGGCGTTGACTCGGCAGCTACCCGCCAATCCAGTGCGCATTTGGGGGTACGCTGGCTGATAGACCCGTCTCCTGAAAATGGCAAAAATTGGAAGGCTTTCGGAATTCGACGTCTCACATCCAGAGTGGTGGGAGTCCTACGTAGCCAGGGTGGAAAATTACCTCAAGGTAAACCAAGTGAGGGAAGATAGCTTGAAGGCTGCCACCCTGCTTTGTGTCTGCGGTCAAGACGCCTTCGAAATCGCAGAGAACCTTGCAGCATCTGTCCCATTAGAGTCTGTCAGCTACGCAGATCTAAAGAAGCTATTGAAGGAGCACTTCCAGCCCAAGATGTCCGTCATCGCATGGCGCCACACCTTCGAGCAGAGGGATCAACGATCTGGAGAGTCGGCCAAAGAATACATCGCCGTATTGAGGAAGGCCGCCAAGCACTGCGAGTTCAAGGACCTCGAAGAACGACTGAGGGACTGATTCGTGTGCGGCTTAAGGCATCGAGATCTACAACAGAGGCTTTTCGCCAAAGAAGACTTGTCCTTCCAAGATGCCTTAAGAGAGGTCACCGCAGAAGAAGCAGCAGGCGGCGCCGTCAAAAACATGCGGCCGATCAGGAACAGTCCAGATGTTGCATCCGTGCACCAAGAGGACGTCCAAGGGAACTCCGAGGAGGATCCGGACGAGGAAGTCGACCGTCTCCACCCCACGAAGGAAGGGAATCAGAAAGGAAGCTCTGCAGCTCCCCTCAAGTGCATCGGCTGTGGAGGTCGCCACAGGAGAGCCGACTGCAAGTTCCGCTCCGCTATCTGCCGGGCGTGCGGGAAACAAGGACATATTGCAGCTGTGTGTCTGGGCCGACGAAAGGTACAACCTCAGGAAGAACTGCGCCTGAAAGGTACCAGGGTCCCCAGCCAGAATAGGGTAGGTTTTTGCGCTTCGCGAAGAAGCATCTTCAGGACAGGCACACACAAGCCCATCAAGAAAAAGCTGTCACTCAAGGTGAAGCTACAAGGGGTTCCATTAACTATGGAACTAGACACGGGGTCTGCCCTTTCAATCATATCCTTACATACATTTAGGAAGATTTGTTCCGGCAGTGGAACTCAGGCTAAATTAAGGCCTTCTGACATTGTGTTAACAGACTTTCAAAATTCGAGAGTGTGTGTTAAGGGGGAGGCCACCCTTAACGTACAGTATAAGAATTTTGAAGGTCCACTAGACCTATTAGTAGTAGGGGGTGAACGAACGAGTCTCATAGGACTCGACTGGTTTGAAGCCTTGGGGATACACGTCACGGGGCTCAACAGCTTACAAACACTCGACCTACAGGAAGTCTGCAAAGAATTTGCAAATGTCTTCAGCCCCCAGCTGGGCACATTCAAGGGACCCCCTGTGTCCTTAAAACTAGACCCCACTGTCACTCCCATTAGAATTAAAGCAAGAAGGGTCCCTTTTGCTTTAAAGAGTAAAATTGACACTGAGTTAGACAAACTGATTCAACAGGGAATCCTAGAACCTGTTGATTCCAGTCCTTGGGAGACCCCCATTGTCACGCCTCTAAAGGCAAATGGGGACATTCGCATTTGTGCTGACTACAAATGCACTCTGAATAAGGCATTGCAGCAACATGCCTATCCTGTTCCTGTGGTCAGTCATATTCTGGCCTCCCTCAAGGGGGGGCGTGTTTTTGCAAAACCTGACCTAGCTCAAGCGTATCAACAGCTGCCTGTTGATGATGCTGCTGCTATAGCTCAGACTATTGTGACCCACAGGGGAGCCTTTAAGGTAAAAAGGCTACAGTTTGGAGTGAATGTCGCTCCTGGGATTTTCCAAAGCGTAATGGAAAACACACTACGGGGCATACCGGGGGTTTTCCCCTACTTTGATGATGTCTTAATTGCAGGAGACTCCACACACATTCTAGCTGAAAGGCTAAGGGCTGTTCTGTTAAGGTTCAGGAAAACAGGCCTCAAGCTCAAAAAAGACAAATGCAAAAATGGGGTGCCTTCTACTGAATTTCTGGGATTCAAAATTGATGCTGCTGGGATTCACCCTGCTGAATCCAAACTAATTGCCATTTTAGAAGCACCTAGGCCAAAGTCTAAGGCCGAACTTCAGGCCTTTCTGGGCCTCCTGAATTTCTACAATTCCTTTCTTCCACATAAAGCTAGTGTAGCTGAGCCTCTTCACAGGCTATTAGACAAACAAGCAGTGTGGCAGTGGTCACAAACACATGAGGCTAGTTTCAATGAGGTCAAGGCTTACTCACTTCTAACAGTGTACTTGCACACTTCAATGAGTCCCTTCCTGTGTGCATCGCTTGTGATGCTTCCCCTTACGGGGTAGGAGCCGTCCTGAGCCACCTCAGGTCTGATGGAACTCAGGTTCCTGTTGCATATTACTCCAGAACACTGTCTTCTGCTGAGCGCAACTACGCTCAGATAGACAGGGAGGCTCTGGCGGTTGTTGCTGGAATTAAAAAATTCCATGATTTCTTGTATGGCAGGCATTTCACGGTCTTCACTGACCATAAGCCTCTGCTGGGACTGTTTACCACACGTAAACAAACTCCCCAAATCATTTCCCCTAGAATGCTTAGGTGGTCTGTTTTTCTGTCTGCATATGATTTTTCCTTACTGCACAAGCCGGGGAAAGAAATGGTCCATGCTGATGGCCTCAGTAGATTGCCCCTGCCAGTAGTAGAAGCTGACCCTGCGCCAGCTGTCAACATTCTATCCATCCAAGCCTTGCCCGAGTCCCCTCTGAATGCCAGGGATGTCGCCGCTGAAACAGGCACAGATCACACACTTTCACGTGTCCTTTCTTGGGTTTTGTCTGGATGGCCTGAGCACTGCCCTAGTCCTGAGTTTCAGAGTTTCTGGTCCAAAAGGAACGAGTTGTCCACTTCTCAGGGTTGTCTGCTTTGGGGAAACAGAGTTGTCATTCCCACCTCAATGAGGACTAGGATCTTAGAGTCCCTCCACGAGGGTCATCCTGGCATTGTTCGCATAAAGGCCCTTGCGCGGAGCCACTTGTGGTGGCCTGGTTTAGATAAGGACATTGAGGCTAAGGTGCATGCATGCCACCTGTGCCAGCGCTCTCGCCCAGAGATGCCCCAAGCTCCTGTGCATAGATGGGAGGATACACAGTCCCCATGGTCTAGGGTGCACATTGACTACGCTGGGCCCTTTCAGGGCCAGTTCTTCTTGGTCCTCGTTGACAGTCATTCAAAATGGCTTGAGGTTGTACCTGTCTCATCCACCACCACTGCAAAGACTATTCAGGTACTGAGGGGGATTTTTGCTGCACACGGGCTCCCAGATGTCATCGTGTCTGACAACGGCCCTCAATTTACTTCCTCCGAATTCCAAGCTTTCTTACAGGCTAACATGATTCGTCATGCCACGTCTGCACCCTTCCACCCGTCCACCAACGGTATGGCTGAACGCATGGTCCGCATCACAAAGGACGCCTTGAAAAGACTCACCTATGGGGACTGGCATCACAGGTTGGCTGACTTTCTCCTTTCTTACCGCACCACACCGTCCACTTCTACAGGGAGAAGCCCAGCTGAACTTCGCTGGGGGCGCAAACTTACTACGAAGCTTGACCGGTTGCATCCGGACAGACTGCCTTCATCTACCTCACATCCTAGGGCACCTAGACAACTACTTGTGGGTGCCCCGGTTTGGACTCGCAATTACGGGCCTGGTCATACACGGGTCCCCGCTTCTATTTCCAGGGTCACAGGTCCTCTATCCTACGAGGTAGCCCTGGACAACGGTCGTGTCCTGCGTCGGCACATCGACCAACTCCGCCCTAGGCGGGATCTTTCAGATGACACTCCTGGGTCTTTTCCAGGGGGGAGGGGGACCCTTTGGAGCAAAGGGAGGGGCACGAGCTGCTGCCCACCTCCAATGATGGAGCCACAAACGGCCCATTCCAAGATTCCGCGAGTGCCCCAAACAGGAATTCTAAGAGCCTATCCAACTACCAGGCATTCACACCTACTCCAGCCAGGGAGTCACCCCGGGGGTACAATCACTATTCACCTGCACAGCACAGTACTCCAGTCAGGGAGGATACCCGGGAGCATCCCAATAAATCATACCCCGCAAGAGAGCTGGCACACAATCCCCAGAGTTGGCCTGACCTTACCCCAAGTCCTACAGGGGGTCAAACATACAGGGAGGTGGTCGAGAAACCAAGTCCCAACCGCAACACCTCTAGCCCAAATCAGGGAGTAACTGAGTTTTGGGAAGGTACAGAAACCCACACGAGCCCGGACACAGAACGGGGTTTAGGGAATGGACAGCCTCCTGACAGGTCTTGGACGGACCTAGGAGGTTCTACAGAGACGCCCAGCAGTGGCTATCACTTCAAGGGGCCCGAGGGCCTACAGCTAGGCAGGTCAACCAGGTCACAAAGTGACAGAAGCCCTGGCCTGACGAGCCCGGTGGGCGAGCGAGCAGGCCAGGCATTGGGGCACAGTCCTTGGAAGGCACCAAGGCATGATAAGGAGAACAGGCTCACGTCTCCCCTCAGTCAGGGAACACCTGTCAGAAACCCAGAGCTGAGAAGGTCACAGAGAGCAAGGAAATCTCCTAAATACTTAGAGGATTACATAACATTGCTGGCCAAACAAAAGCCAGTAAACAGTAGAAGCACTGGGGAGTAGAACATTGCATAAAGAAATAATTGTATGTTGGTAGTAGTCTTAGCCCGGGGGAAAGGGGTGTTATGTCCCGAGCCTTGCAGATGGGCTCGGGGTGTTTGCAGGCAGTCCCGGGCAGGTGCAAGCTGCCCGGGACCAGACAGGCTGTCGCCAGCGCCTGTGCGCATGCGCGGGTGCTGGCGCGGGAAAAGTAACACATTGACCCGGGAATTGCCTATATAAGAGGCTGGGAGCTTTTGGGCATTGCTGAAGCCTTCACCTGTAAGCTGAACACAGAATAAAAGAAAACCTGAGAACTACAACTGCTTCTCGTGTCTGCTTTTCGCCAAGGACTCAACATAAGCTGTTAAGAGAAACCATTGCAATGATTTTTAGCTCCCATATGAAGAAATGCAACATACAAATAAAATCCTCTGCAAATCTGTGAATCAGCCTGGCATGTTACCAACCTTATTCAGTTCCAGAAAATACGGTGTTTTAACTACAAAAATTTTAACAAGAAAGGCATATTGTGAGTATTGTAAACAGGATCCACAATTCAAGTATTTATGAATGATTTTGGATTGGTTGAAGCTCCCAAGAAATTGATGAATTTCCTCTGGGAAATGCTATCTGGCAGATAAAATTGATTCAACTAGGGGGGAAAAAGTCATTAGGGAAGCTAGCTAAACAGAACCATCATCTTCACATGTAAGGATTCTCAGAGTAAGAGAAGAAATCTTCTTTTTCTTGATTTTACTTATTTTACTTAAAAATAAGAATTTTTTGACACATATAAATGTGTCAGAAATGGGACAGAAGAAAAGAGGTTTGTCAGGTTTTATTAGCAAGAACTCTTAAAGCCTGGGGAAAATGCAAACTTCCAATCAGTATATGTGTAGATTACCACACCTATATATAACTTCAGATAGCCCTCATTTACCAATTGCCTTGTTTAGAAATCGTTTGCAAATACAGTGACGATGAAAAAGTAACTTTGAGACCAATTCTCGCATTTATGTCCTTTGTAGGTCTATAAACCAAAGGAAAGTTGAAGTAAGATTCTTCAGAGGAAAGAGAACTAAGTACAGTTCTTTTTCTTTCTTTTCTTTCTTCATTTTTACCACGCCTTTATCATTTTAATAAGCAACAAACATACATAATAGTCCTTCCTTCTCCACTTTCCCCATAATAACAACCCTGTGAGGTGAGCTGGCCTGAGAGAGAGGCATTGGCCCAAGGTCACCCTTCTGGCTTTCATACCTAAAGTGGGATTAGACCTCATAGTCTCCTGGTTTGTAGCCTGGTGCCTTAATCACGAGACCTGGGCTGTCAAACTCGCTGTGTCATGTGACATATCACAATTTTTTTTCCATTGCTGGCAATGGGTGCGGTTTTGCTATGATTCATCTGGCCCAGCAGTTTGATACCCCTGCACTAGACCAAGCTGGCTTAGCGCCCATTTTACTTAACAACTGAGTTGCTGATCCCAATTGTATAGATATTCTTTTCTAACATCCAAGTAGGGCAATTAAAGCCAACAGGAAGATCACTGGAACCTTGTCAATTACTCAGCTACAAAATTCAGTTCATAATCTATTGCTTTGGACAAAAGAGACAGCCCCACTATTTTTCCCTGCCCTTCTTGCATTTAGTGTTTTATTACATGTATTTTAGTACTAACACTATACTTCTATTTACCTCAATTTTCCAATTTTATTTAAGCCAGTTTATAGCATAAAGTCCAAGAGAAAATATCCTGGAGTTCAACTGGCAAGAATTTTAAAGTAGGAAAAAGACCAAGCAGGAATTAATATATCCTATTAGCAATTTGTGTCATCATGTGTCTCCCATGCCCCTTATAGTTGATAGCAATAAAAGACTACAATATTTAAGCTGGAAAGAACTTCCTTTACTCCAAAAGGTTTTTTTTTTAAATGTGCATCTTTAATCTTTTCAGTCATCTGCATAGTATGTAATACAGATGGAGCAGGAAAGGTTGGCTGCTTTCCATTTCAATTCAAGACTGGGAAACATAAGAAAATGGAAAGCAAAGCAGCCAAATATGCAAGATTCAAATGAAAAGGAACATTTTTATTACACAGGGGTGGCGTGAGCACTTAATGGTAAGAAGGTAAGAAGATTTTATAAGCTGGATGGGTCAAAACAAGCTCAATTAAATCCCAGCAAAATTGAATTATTATTATTGTTCTGTTTGGTCACAGAGTCAGGCAGATGTTTAGACTGGATGTGGCATTTTTATCCACCTATTGAGTTTTTCACAAGGATAGGCAGATGTTGACAATGTTAAAGATTTTATCACAGGATGTAAGTTGTTCAGAATAAAGCTGTCATTTGCAATTGACTGGTGTGATTTTGTCAATGCCAATGGTGTTCAAGTGGTGCTTCAGATGGTTCAGTACCTATTACCACTGATACTATCAGACCTTTCTTTCACTGTAGTTGTTCTGTTTCTATCGCATTTCTGCAGGGCAGGTATAATCTATCAATATCAATATGGGGATCTGATGCATAGTGAATAGTTATCAGTTTTCTTATTTTTTAGCCCAACTGTCAAGTTCAGCTTGTGTCCAGTTCATAATTTTAGCAGAGTCTTATATCATACGTTTGGACTATGTATTGATAACTTTGATAATATTTCCACCGCTCAATTTTGTCATTAGCAATTTTCTCACTTTTTGGATGTTTTCTTTACTAATCATGGCTTAACATGTCCATACTTGATACTGTATTATCCAACTGTAAAATGCCCAGATACTTGTAGACGTCATCCTAATGGCCCCTGATGGTTTGGCAATTTGGTGTTTCAATTCCGTTACTCTTTGTGCTTTTACTCTGCTTAATTATTATTGTAGCACATTTCTCTAGGCTAAATTTTATTGTTATTTCTGTGCTAAAAATTCTTACCTTGTTTCTCAGTGGATTTTGCTTTCTGATTTTAAAAGCTTCATAAAGCTTCAGGTCATCCATATAAAGCATATGTGAGGTTTTATTAATTTATTAGCATTTTTTGTTATTTCATAGCCAAGATTTGCTTTCTTCAGAAAAGTAGACTCATGGCAATGACAAATAATAAGGGTGATAATGAGTCACCATGGAAGATGCCTCTGCTGATGTTGACAAGCCCATATTTTTCATTGCCAGCCACTAATTCTTTTTTCCACTGCTTCATTATTTTTTCTATAAACATTCCAAGGTTTTTACTGACACAGGTTGTTTCCAAACTTTTGATGATCCAACTATGTAGTAATGAATCAAATGCCTTTTTATAATCAATCCAGACCATATATAAATTGGTTTTTCAGCTTTTGCAATTCTCCAGAACCATTTATCAATCAGAAGTTGATTCTTTGTACCTCTGCTTTTCCTTTTATTTCCTCCTTTTCTACTAGAAGGAATTTTCCTATCAATTTTCTTAAATATTGCCTATTATTATGCCAATGAATAATTTAAACATTGTAGGGAAGTATATTATCAGCGTATATGTTGTCCCTTTTGTTAGGTCTTTTTGAATTAGATTAGTTTGGCCAGTATTATTAACCAGTTGTTCATATCCCTTAATGAAATATATTGTTAAGCTGTTTAGCTATAGTTGAATGTAAGCTAGTTAGATATTTGAACCCAAAACTATGCAACTGATTATTTCCAGAAACTGTCCAGTTTTTAATTTTTTTCATTCCCATTTTAACCATTTCTGCTGCTATTAGGTCTTCCATTTGATTTTTACTACATTTTTTATTTATTAAATTTATTTGTCACCCATCTCAATCACAATGTGATTGTAAATTCATCTTCAAATTCTTTTATTCATCCAGCATTTTTATTATAGTCTTTTGGGGTTTCTCACAGGTCTTTCTAAAAATTGGATTGTTTTCCCTTTATTTGGTTTTCCATTTTCAGAATCATTATTGTCATTTATACTTTGCTAGACTCACCTCTGATCTAATTGAAATAACTGGCTTTGCTTAAATTGGATGATTCGTGCCTTATAGCATTCATTTTTCCCAGCTATTGCTGTTATTTGTTGCTTTATGATTTCCAAAACTTCTTCAATTTTTCTAGTGCCAAACCAATAGTTTTTAATTAGGCTGTCTTGATCATTATATTCTTCAAATTTTGCTCTTTCACGTGTTTTAAATTATTTGCATCTGATCTTAATTTATTAATATTTATTATTTTATCCCATCTATCATTTGCAAGTGGTTCAAAATGCAGCAGACTTCCTCTGACAAGGATGAATTCAGCAGTAGGACACCAACACTGAGATCACTGCACTGATTCTTGCAAGGCTACTGGGACCAACTCAAGGTGTGGATTTTAATACTTAAAACAAAAGTGGCACAACATCTGGTACATGCAGGACCATCTCTCCACACCAGAATCAGCCTCCCCTGTACATTCTCCACAAAGGCCTTTCTCCAAATTGCCACCTTTGAGGTGAGGTGGATGGACTATGGAGACATGACTTTTTCTTGGCAGCTCCCGTGTTATAAAACATCTTGCCCCTTCAAGTGTGGGGGTGGTGGTTCTTGGTTGCAATTTACAAAGCAAGAAAAAATATCTTCTTCTGAATGTCTTCCAGAGTGGTAGGCGCATCTGAGTTGCATGTGTAACTATTATTTGCAATTACTTTATTTTTGTATGCAAATTGCCTGAGTCATGAGACAGTTTAGCAGTATCAAAATATTGCAATATTTAAAAGACTAGAACCTTTTAAAACCTATTTAACTGAGAAAAGATCCCCAAACTGAACAAAGATAAAGGCATAAGATAATTATTTCAGCTATCATACTGTTCATAATCTTGTTTTATTATATAGGTCTGCTATCAAAAGTTTGACAGCATTCTTCCCCATGAACTTGTTCACATGGGTATGTATTTGCATGGGTATCGGTCTCAAACACCCACAAAGCAAATCCCTTCTTGGCATTCTGTCCCTTACACCCCTTTAGTTATCCCTCCAACACCTGGCATCTGGATGAGGCAAAACACAACTTCAGGTTTCCCAAGTCTTGTTTTTAAATACATAGATGTGCTTTTCCATTTTAGCCAGTGTAAGCAAGTTCAATAGGTTTTGAGTATATGGCTAACAGCTACCAGAAGGCTAAGTGAAAATAAAGGATTTTATTTTTAAAAACCAGAGAAATCAAAGTAGTTGCACTAAATTACATGAGATGGCCTCTGCAAGCCAAAGCTAGCAATAATTAATCTGTAAATAAACTAAGCAAACAAAGAAAGAGAATAGAACCCAAACAAATGCTGAACAACTGAGCAAACAGGATAGAAAACCATATTAACATATAATTGTGCATCTGTCTATACTTTCCTTGTCAAATGTACTTTACTAGTTTCAGCACTCCCAAGGATTTGGGGCAATGGGTTTGTGTCAGGGTTTAGTTTGTGGCTGGAAAATTCCATCCTAAATTGGGAGATTTATCTCAACAGAAATGCAGGAATGCAAAGAATGTAAACAAAAATCCATCACTAACAGTCTCCATGGTTTAGAGATAAGGGGAAATGCATGTCTCTTTATAGGCCAGTGCTGCAAGAAAGCATGAAAACCTAGGTACAAATCCTGAATTACCATTCTCATCCTGCCTTATTTTTCCTTCTCTTTCAAGATGCTGTATCTTTAATAGAAACTTTTGCTTGTTTGTTCTCCTCAATAATGGGCCTGCAACACATTTTTAGCTGATGAGATGCAGTTATTAAGAATGTTTTGGGTGATTGAACATAGGATTAATATTATTATTAGTCATTATTAGATTTTAAAATGTATTACTCCTGAGAGTAATTTTGCAATTTTGTCATCTTTCAAGGCTTTTTCCATGGGCTCTGAGCCAGGAGCTCATATGAACCCACTACAGTGTTTGAATAGTTTGTTATGAATTGGCTGGTTTTATCCTCTGGCAGCACCATCTCTATTGTTGATCCAAATAGTTCATATTGCTCATTTTAACCCTTGTAAGGTGTCCAAAGTTTTGTAGGAGTGGGAAGCCATAGAAATCAAAATGATAAATATTTATATTATATATTGCATGTCACACCGTGCCTCTCTGCGTGAAGATTCTATAACATGATGTATACCAATTGCACAAAATGTATTATCTTTTAAAATTATGTTCATGTGATTTATTGTGGTTAATATAATTGTATAACATGAATACATTTTTGCTGCTTTTACAAAACGGCTCTGCTATAGATGGGGTGACAGTTTACTTCTTGAGATGCCATCTCAGGAAGCAGAGCCAGAAAGATGTGCCCCTGATATCCAATCTGTCCTTCCTATGCGTAGTGGATCTTTTCATCAGTTCTAGCAACTTGAATGTATTCATTGGCAATTGTGGTTATGGTATGCTGCTTTTCTTTTCATGCTTCCAACAGTATTTAAAGTAGCTGAACTGTTAGTAGAGAGGGCAACACTATACCTTCTGTAATTAACATCACTAATCGTGGCAAAAAAGCAAGCTGATCGGGTTGTGTGTGTACCTTCACGTCAGTCTTGACTGCTAGCAAGCAAGTACAAAATTGTATTCGATGGAGATGTTAAGAGCACTTGGTCAGATATTCAATTAAGACAGAATATTATATTAAAGCAGTGTAACTCTACAATGCAGATACTGTATATCCCAAAGCACATAAATATGGGAATGTATTGTAATCTCAATAAAACTATTTCAATATACCATTGAAATTAAAAAAGAGAGAAAACTTAGCTAAGAATGGTCACAGGATGCAATGTGGACCATAAGCTTTTTTTTACACGTATTATAGATCAAAATTGGCTTTCTAAAATTGCCGGACACTTGATAAGCAGTATTGATCAAACATTAAGACACATTCAAGCAACTTGTATGCTTAACATGATATCATCCTTCATACCCTCCTGCCATTGCAAATGCAATTACACATCCTGCTCTGTTTTGAAGTTCTGCTGCATGCAGAGCCTCAATGGCTGAATGACGCTGGAGATAGTTTCAGCTTTGGTGGGTCAAGCCCAGGCACTGCACCGCAGGGTGGGCTGCTGTCACTCACCCCAGCTTCTGTCCATCTAACAATTCGAAAGCATGTTGTATGCAAGTAGATATGTACCATTTCAATGGAGAGACAAACTAGTGCTTTGTGCAGGGAGACAGATGGATCTAAACCTTTCTGGTTGCGGTGTTCCAGGAACTTTAGTTCTCCTTGAGTCCAGTCTACTGTTCCAGCTTTGTATCTATTGACTGGAATTACCTAGATGCTGATTGCCTTGATGGTATTTTCTGCACTGAGTTTGGACTTCTTCACTCTCTTGATGTATTCACTTCTAATGTTTTTTTTGACTTCAATATGCTTGATGTTGTCATCTTGAAGTATGTACAGATATTTGTAGTGATCATCTTCATTCAGATCTTTGATGTTATTTTTATAGGGCATCTTGATTCCTTCAGTGTTCATTATTATGCCCCATTTGATGGTGAGAGTGGCATATTTGTCCAGTCCAAACTCCATTTCAATATCCTGGCTCTATAACTTTTTCACTGTTGTGAAGTCTGGAGTGTTATGTGGCAGTTGCCTATCTGTTTGGATTCTGAGGTCCCAGAGCACTTTAGTGTCTTCATTTTCTTATTACTTTCTCTATTTTAGGATCCTACCATTTCTTGCTCGCAGGCAAATGAAATTTCTTGCAGATCTTCCAATGCACCGTTGTGGCTACTTTGTCATGCTGTGGTTTGTAATCAGTTTGTACGGTATACATGCAGCAGATCGGCAGTAGGTCTGCTGTAGGTCAATTTTCTTTCTGCTCAGGTAGAAAGAGCTTGTTTTTGATTAGACAATGTTGGACTGTATCAGCTACCACACCTTTTAGCAATTTGAAAGTTGCTGGTAAGCAGGTTTATTATTTATTTATTTACTTGGCATATGGGGTTTGTACATTGAGTGCCAGGGAGTCTACAATTTGGCTGCCTAAGATTGCTAGTTTGTTTAGTTCATCCTGTGCACTATCCAGGGTGTACTGCAGGGGGCGAACAAGCTCCGTACACAAATTGCGGAGCCTTAGCATCTTTTTTTCTGATTTCGCTTTGCATTCTTGCAGGACTGGTGACGGTTGGCTTCTTGCTATTGTGTGAAGCACTGTTAGCTTCCCACCAGAAAGCTACTTATTTATCTACTTGCATTTTGCATGCTTTTGAACTGCTAGGTTGGCAGAAGCCGAGGCAAGTGATGAGAGTATAGACAACCATCCTTTTCTGGCCAGAAAATCCAGCGTCTTTAAGCTGCTGAGCCCTTGTAAGCAGGTATTTGGTCTGTATTTGTCTGATGCTGTCCCTTTACTGGATCTTCCATTATCAGATAGGTTTTGCCAGGTGTTAGCCACTTTTCCATTTCACCAACTTGCAGTATGTTGTTAAATTGATTGGTAACCAGTGAGTGTAGACTGTCAGATGTTTCAAACACACACACACACACACACACACACACACACACACACGCACACCCTGCAATTCATCTTCACCTGGTGATGATTAATTCTTGATTTTCTTCCCCCCACAAACCATTTCTGTTGCTATTAGAACTTCTTTTATTTCAGCCTCTTTTTTATTTTTATCCACACCCTTTAGCCAAGCTGGGTTATTATTGTACTTCTTTGGGTTATCTCATATCAGCACTCAGAACTGCACTAAGTCTTCTTTCTCAAGTGTTGGTTGATTCACGATAGTCTCTCAATTTTTCTGATTGGGATTGAAATTGGAGATTCTGCTTATAGTGTGAAATTTGAACTTCACGTCTGCTGATTTTCTTGACTACGGCTGTTATTTGCTGCTTTATTATTTCCAATGTTTCCTTAATGTTTGTAGTATACCGTTTGGCTGTTTTTGCTCTTTATTGATTTTGCATCCCAGGTATTCAGTTATAACTGCAGCTTTGCTGTGGATTAGTTTCTTGGAGTGAGCTGGTGTTTATATTTGCTAATACAGTATTGGCATCTTTCAATGCTGGTGCTAGCTGTTTTCTTTGGAACAAGCTTTAACACAGGCAATCGTATGCTCTGTTTTTGGGCTAGATGCTCAGTTATTGTTTGTTTCATTTCTTCTAGTTGTTTCATTAGAGAGTCTTGTTGTTTCTGAGGCAAAAAAATAGGGTCCTGCTTGCCAAATATAAACAATTCAATAGCTGTGCTGGCTTCTTCTACCGCCAACTCTCCCTGGTTTGTCTCTGCAGAATGAGTTACTTCTGGCTTCGATTTCTTTGCTCTGGGTAGACCTTTGCAATTCTTCCAATTTTCTTCTGTGAATATTTTGTATGATAAACCAACATTGATCTGCTAGCCTCTGTTCTGTTATTTATGATACTGGATCTTGTTGTTTCCAGAATTGGTGCATTTTTTCAAATACCCTGTTCTTCTTGGGCTTGATGTGGAATAACAGATGATTATTTCTTTGTAAGGATAAGCATCTTTTCTTACAGCAATTCTTCAGCTGCTGGCCCTTGTTCCTCAGCTGTTACCAGAATGCTACCTATTTATCTACTTGCATTTTGCAATCTTTTTAGCTGCTAGGTTGGCAGAAGCTGAGGAGAGCGATGGGAGCTCATTCCATCAGGCAGTGCCAGGGCCCGAACGCTGGAGCAGAGAGAGCCGATCTTTTCTGTGTCTTCCTTGCCAAATGTTTCTAGAAAGATTGAAACTGAAATTGGAGAGTCTGCCTATAATGTGGAATTTGAACTTCATGTCTGCTGATCTTGGCTATAGCTGTTGTTTGCTGCTTTATTTCCAAAGCTTCCTTAATCTTCCTTATTTCTAGGTGATATTTTTTGATCCAGTATTATTTAGTCTTGTTCTTCAGGTTCTTTTTTTTTTTTTCATCTGTTCTACCCTGCTTGCATCTGATTCCAGCTTGCCGATTTTATTTTCCAGCCCGATCTACCATTTTGATAGTGCACTGTTTGGTTGTTTATCTTATCTGTTGATTTTACATCCCAGATATTCAAACATAACTGCAGCTGTGCTGCACATTTGTTGGTTTGTTTCTTGCAGTGAGCAGATGCATATATTTGCTATTATAGTATGGGCAGTATTTTTAATGGTTATGCTAGCAGTTTCTTTGGAACAAGCTTCAATGCTTGTTGTGTTTTTGTGCTGTTCTACTGTAGATGCTCAATGATTCTTTGTTTCAGTTCTCCTACTTATTTGTTACTTTTGTTTGTTGTTTCTGAGGCAAAGAATTGGGTCCTGGTTTCGAATACAAATAATTCAATATCTGTGCTGGCTTCTTCTACCTGGTTTGCTTTTATAATTTGAGTTATTTCCGGCAAGGCTGCTGGCCTTGGTTACTCAGCAGTACCGTGAGTCCTATAGTCTGTTTTCCACCAAATGTACAGGAACTCCAAAACCTAGCATGGTTTCTGTAACCTGGGCAATGACTGAGCTGATATGCATTTCTTTTAACCATATTTTTTATGGTAGAGATACTCTTCGTCTGGTTTCTCTGATGATGATGAGGAGGAGGATGGACATTTGGGCAAATGGAACGTATCAACTTGGTTGGCAAGGCCAAAGCACACTTGATGTCTTCCCCTGGTCGTTCTTGAGGTTTTCTTTCTTAACATCCCAGGTACTCAGGGCAGAAGATTTCGGGAAGCCTTTTGCTGGAAGCCCTTTTCCTCACTTTGACCCCAGACAAGAAAGGGATGCCAAAAGCAATTTCTTCAGGACCGTAATTGATAGTAAAGGAGAATTTTCATAATACAGGTGATCATAGTTTTACAACTTCAATTGGAACCAAATTGGGACCAACTGCCATTGCCATTGTTACGCAAAGAGATGTAAAATGTGATGTCACTTGACTGTATCCTAGCCAGACTGATCCAGCTGGTCATGGTTGTCTCTAGTTGGGTTAACAGGAAGTGGGGAGAGTCACAAAAAGGAGTACAGGTGTCTTTGAATTCACTGACATAGATTAAAAACAACTAGGTTAGAATAGAATCACGTTAGTCCAATTCTGTATTTGAAGATTGTATTTGAAGAGAAACCAGATCTTATTTCGAAAAAAATATGTTTTTCAATAAAAAAAACAACTATCATATTAAATTATATATCAAACAGCAGTTTTGTCCAATCAAAGCTAGCCAAGTTGAAAGAGATAATTTTATCTGATGCAAAAATTTGTCTGATAATTTTATCTAAGCAAAAATTAACAGGCAGAATAATAGCAAGATTTTTCATCATATTTGCCTTTGGAACATTTCAGCATATCAAGAAAAGCCATCTAAACTCTATTTCTAATGCCATGAGAGAAGGCATTCTGTCTAAACTCTCCTATATCGTGGCTGAGCATTATAGCCTAATTTGAATGTGAAAATCTTAGAAAAACTCATGGAAAAATTCAGACAGGAAAAAACTTTTTTTTTTTTTTTTTTTGCATTACTCCTATGTAAATCTCCTAGGAAACAACTGCCTCTCAGAATGATTATTTCACGTTTATTCAATAAACATGGGATCTCATCTTTGTCTATGTTATATTTGATTAAACATGTTTGAATAGGTATATAGGTATACCTGGTAAATCCTGGGAATATCCTTAAACTCTAACTGCTCTCATCTTTCTCTCGCTTCTCGTACATGGAAGATTTCACTGTTGTAGCAGAAATGCAGACAGTAACAAAAATGTAAGTTAACCATGAAACACTGCAATATGAAGTCTTAATTTAGTAACATTTCTCAAAGTTTTCCCATTTAATTCACTAGATCTCATCTTGGGCTTTAAATATGAATTTCAGTGGTACTCTTTGATTTTTGTTTCTAAAGCTTTCTGAAAGTAGAGGTCCATTCACTTACAATATAGCTTTCAGTCAAATGGATTTTTCTTCAGTTTCCCCAAACTGCAAGGAAAACTCTTAGTGTGTAGTGCAAATCTGATTGCGTGACTGCTGAGGCGTACTCATGCCGAAATCAATCATAATTTTAAAGTGGGCAAGAAATATTGGGAATCATACTTTAGTCCACTTGTTTTAACAGCAGCAAATATTAAACAGTTGGCATATAAAAATCATGGTGCCAAGATTACTGCAAGTTCTGATGAGTTTATTTAAAAAGGGCAATGTTACAGTATTATTTTTCTCTGTTATTTTTTGTTTTATCAATGTAAGCATAATAGTATAAACATGACCTTAGCATTCAGAATCACAGAAATATTGACCATATTCAGAATGAAACAAAAACATATCAAAACACTTACTCCGTCTCTACTACAATCCGTGGTTGGAAATCATCATTTTCTTGACCGCGATATAAATTGACTTTCTTGCATTTCACACCAAGATACTGCAAAAGAATAAATACTGTGTTGCAAAACTGATTTTATTTTTACTACCAAATGTTAGATGATAACTTTTCTACAGAATAAAAACATGCAATGACTTAAAAACTGTATCATTTACCTTTTTCACACAATCAGGTTTTTCTTCTGACTGGTTTCTTGCAGAGCCTGAAAACTGTTAAACAAATATTTTAGAATGAGGTAGAGATCGATCAATTGAAACATGTCTATTTCTCTCCCAGAAACAGAAGGACAAAACTTACCGCCACGGCCAGCCATTTTTCTCCCACAGAAGGGTAGAGACTGGAGATGGGAGCAGAAGCTGTCGATTCCCTGATCCCAAGCCGTTATAAAGTCTGTTTTTCACACTGTTTTGAGACCTCCTGTAAAAAGAAATTGAGGAAGTAGAATTACTGCATTATAAAATCTCGTTTACAGGGGTTGTTTTAATTTTTTACTATCATGTATGATACTTACAGAGTTCACTCTGCTGATTGCCTTCTGGTACTTGTACTTCTCCTTTAGTTCCTCAGCCTTCCTCTCCTCAATGTCAGCATCCCCTGGCCAAAAAAAAAAAAAAAAAACATAACAAAAGAATTAGAACTCATACAGCCAAAGTTAAGATGAAATAAATACTTTTGTTTTTAAAAAGAAAACAATTAAAATGTTGTTAAGTTAAAAATCATAGTTCGTATCATTTGGATCAGTGAAAAGAATTAATTTTTACCTGCTCTGCTTCTGCAGCTAGTAGAACATAATTGTTTTCTGTAGAGTTAAATCAGGATGATAGTATGGGAGCTAAAGCTGAATTCGCTTTGGATTTTATTTATTTCTTTGTTCATTTATGGGGATGGGGGGCATGTCCCTAATGAAGTCAGTGTGAGAGAAAAATAGCCTATTTCCATAGGCTACACAATTTGCCAGATTAAACCCATTTTTTAAAGTACTGTATTTTCCGGCGTATAAGACTTTCTAAACCAGTGATTCTCAACCTTTCTAATGCCGTGACCCCATAATACAGTTCCCCATGTTGTGGTGACCCCCAAGTGGGTGTGGCCACCAATAAGAGGGAGTAGGACAGCTAGGGAAAAGGGAAAAAAATGGCGGACAGCATGGTTTGGTGACCCCCGTGAAATGGTCATTCGACCCCAAATGGGGTCCCGACCCACAGGTTGAGAACCACTGTTCTAAACCATGCAAATCTTCTCCAAAGTCGGTGGTCGTCTTATACGCCGGAAAATACGGTACATTGTTTCTCTTTACACAATGGGTTAAAAAAACATATTTCAAAATGTAATCCTGTTTCCCAGCCTTCCTGGAAGGTCCTGTGGATATGTTTAAATTGAAGATTTTAACACAATTCACCAAGAAAGAAGATGTACAGATAGTTTTAAAATATTCAGGTTCAAAGGTTATTCTAAAAATTATTCTAAAGCAATTTTTGCTTGTTTCTAGATTTCTTTGATTCCTGTTCTATTTCATTATTACTATTTATGTCATGTTACCAGTCATGTTACCTCTTTGAATTTTGAATTAATCCTAGAATTACACATGCAAGTTGACAAGTAAATAAATAAATAAATGGATTACTTACCTTAAACAAGAGTTTCCCACATAGTACAGGAATGTCTCCATACTTAATGCCCTAAACCAGGTTGTTAAACTGGTGGCTCATGGGCTGGATGCATCATGCACAGGCCACGCCCACCCTGGCTCCACAAAGGCAAAAAATGTTGCGGTATGTCACAATACATCACATGATGCAATCGAATTTGACACCCGTTCCCTAAACTAAACTAAACTAATCCTAAACTAAATAAATATAATAACTAAGTATAAATAAATATAACAAATAAATATAATAAATTAATATAATAAATATTGTGTGTGAACCAACCTAAATAAATGTGATATTAAATGAGATAAATAAGCAAGCAAATAAATATTGAAAAATAAACTAAACCTAAGCTATGTAAATGCAGTAAAATGAAACCAAAACCTGACTTAAGTTACCAATACTCAACACACACACAGAGGCAAAGCTCTAAGGGAAGAGCTTTTCTTCAGCCCACCAAAAAGTTTTATTTACTTCTCCTTTGTGAGCTCATTTACCTGTCAGTACCATTATGAAGCATGACCTCGCAAAGGAAAAGCAAAGCAAACTGATAGGCTGAATGGATGCTACTCAGAGTTTTATTTATTTTTTCAATATTGGGAAAAATGTAAGTACAAAATCCTGTTGGTGCATTTGATGGAATCGGTGGATGAGCTAGCAAGAAAAATCCTTAGAAAAATTAGTGTCCCTGAAGAAAGTAGGGAGATTGCTGGAGAAATATGCACAATTGAGAAGGAAAAAATGGTGCACAGATGAGTGAGCAGAACTGGAGAGATTTCTGTGCTTTGCAGAGTAAACTACAGTATGGCGCTTGCTCCCCATTACTGCACTTGCCTATCACTCTTGGGAAAAAAAACCTTCAACACAAACACAGTATTCAAACTTAATTCAGCGACAGCCCTTTATTTTCTGCCTCAACTGTTGATATACATACTGCAATATGTTGCATAACCATTATTATTGTGATACAGTGCACTTTTCTTACTGTTTTTCTGTCCTGCAGCAGAGGCTTTTTAATGATCAGAATAAATAACAGAAAATCTCTTACGTTTAGGGAGCATGTGTGTATTGAGCATTTAAACAGAAAATATTCTTATGATAAGCTGAGTCATGATAAGGTCATTATTTAATCCAGACAACACACTGAATCTTAATTACACAGGGTGGGTTTATTCAACAGTCTAGACTTGTGTTTATTAGCTACTTTGTGGGACAGCATCTAATACACATTCATCGTGGCCAGTGCTTTTTTTGTAAAAAAAAAAAAAATGCTGGAACTCACACATGTGATACAACCCGCCTTGTCTACCCTACAAGGTTCCATCCAAAAAAGATGCCGGAACTCCGTTCTGGGCATTCTATGACAAAAAAAGCCCTGATTGTGGTGAGACCTCACAATAAAAAGGCTGCACAATCAATACCAAATTAGGAACGTCTGGATGACCAATAGTAGCCTGACCAGCTTTTTAAAAACTGACTGTAAAAAAAAATTATAAAAGGAAGAATAAAAGTAAAAGAAAAGAAAAAAGCATACAAGATGCACATTTACAGACATACATATTTTAATAAATTGATGTCATAATTCATAGCAGGCATCAATAGATGATCTATAATAATCAAGTCTATGAATGGTTTGGAGCCGTATGTTTGTATTTCTGGTGCTGATTTTTAACCAGATTTTTTTAAAAAATCTATTATTGGTTAAGATGGGCAAACAAAACAAAAACAAATAAGAATTGCATGTACATACGTAAAGAATTTCTAACTTGTTTTTAAAAAGCAAACCAAATAAAAGGGATTTTTAAAAAAAATAAAAAGTGCATCCTAGAAACAATTCTCCCTCTCTCTCCCTCCCCCCATTTATTCAGCTACTGATAGTTATTTGTGTGTTTTAATCCTACTTCACACATTATTAACTCTGTTTGGATCATTTGAATTGTAAGCGATACAGTGCCTCAGTGGCTTAATGATGCTGGAAATGGTCTCAGCTCCGGAGGTTTGAGCCCTAGCTCTGCGTGGCAGGGTGAGCTCCTGTCGCTCGCCTCACTTTCTGTCCACCTAACAGTTCGAAAGCATGTTCTATGCAAGTAGATAGATAGGTAGCACTTTGGTGGGGAGACAAGCTGGTGCTCTGTGCAGGCAGTTAGGTTCCTGACAGCTGTGAACTTTCCTGGTTGCAGTGCCCAATTGCAGGGCAGCTCTGGGAAAGAAGGGGGCCTTGGGTGATGCTGCAGGAAGAGCTCCTGTGGCACAACTTCCTATAACAGGGTTGGTACCTTGGCAAGCCAAACTACTATTCTGCAATAGCATTGTCTCCTAGCTACTGTAACAATGCCATATGTTAATGATGATAATGATGATGATGATGATGATGATGATATTCAAGAGAGTGAAAATGATAATAATGATAATGATGATGATGATATTCAAGAGAGTGAAAAAGATCTTAAAGTCCAAACTCAATGGAGGAAATACCATCAAGGCAATAAACACCTGGGTAATTCCGGTCATTAGACACACAGCTGGAATAATGGATTGGACTCAAGCAGAACTGAAAGCAATGGATTAGGAAGATCAGAAAAATAATAACAATGAATCATGCCCTTCATCCACGCAGTGACATTGATAAAGTCTACCTACCAAGGCATATAGGTGGGCGTGGAATGTTGCAAGTACATCAGATGGTTGAAGCTGGCTTTGGAAGAATATCTGAAGGACAATGAAGATGATACACTGAAATTAGTATGCCTACTAGAGAGACCAAACTGGCCTATAAGAAAGGCCAAATGAAAAACAGAATGGAAGCATGGGAAGATTTACTACATGGCCAGTAAATTATAAAAAATAGCTGGGAAAGCAGATACAGTAATAACAAGACCTGGCAATGGCTAAAAGTAGAAAAGTTGAAGAAAGAGACTGAGGGACTAATTCTGGCTGCATAAAACCAAGCCTTAAGGACAAATGCATACAAAGTCAGAATTGAGAAAACAGCAAGAGACAGTAAGTGCCACCTATACAAAGAAGCTGAAGAAATAGTGGCTCACCTGGTAAGCTGCTGCAAGAAGATCACACAGACTGACTACAAGCAATGACATAACAAAGTAGCAACAATGGTGCATTGGAAGATCTGAAAGATTCTTTCAGGCAAGAATTGGTGGGACCATAAAATAGAGAAAGTCATAAAAAAGTTAAATTGCTCTGGGACTTTAGAATTCAAACAGACAGACAGCTGCTACATAATACAATTGTTGATAAGAAAGACAAAAAAGTCTGGATAGTAAATGTGGCAGTGCCTGAAGAAAGCAGAATAGAAGAGAAAGAACTGGAGAAGATAACAAAATACAAAGACCTACAAATAGAAATAGAACGACTGTGGCTAAGGCAAGCAAGAGTAGTACCAATAGCGATAGATGCTTTGGGTGCAATCCCAAAACAACTGGAGCATCACTTGAACACCATTGGCATTGACAAATTTGCCATCAGTCAATTGCAAAAGGCGGCTTTACTGGGAACAGCTTCCATCCATAGACGATATCTGTAACACCATCAAATATCTACATCTGCCTATCCCAGGTCCTTGGTAAGGACTCAATAGGTACAGTAGACAAAAATGCCAAACCCAGTCTGAAGATCTGGCTGACTATGCAGTGATTAAGAACAACAACAACAACAACAACAACAACAACAATACTGCTGCCGCTGCTGCCTAAACCTTTCTAAGGGGATAGCCTCTTTACATCCTTCTGATTAGCTACAGTGCCTAGGACATACTTCCCCCTCCCCCATCAACTGTCCTTGGCAGCCATGTTATCCTAAGCTCCTGGGCTCTTGTGTTTTGCATTTGGTCAGCAGCTGCCATTTTTAAATCTCTTATGCATATAAATATTGTGATGGGATAATGATTGCCTGTTAGACCAATGAACTTGCATCACCCAATGTTTTATCACCTGCTCCAGAAATTCAACCTTATTTCTACTTGGGGCCACCTTTTTATTTCTCCCCAAGCTGGGTAAAGCATGCTCTTATTGGTGTTTCTGATATAGTATTATCTTTCTGAGCATTTTGTAGCTCCGTCAAAACTAAGATATTAAGAATAAATTTTGGGTTAAGATGGTGTCATATATTTATCGGCTTTTACTTTTTATTATTATTTTTGTAATTGTTTTTAATATCACTTGTTGCATGAGGTAATTTTTAAGTTTTATTCGTATGCTATTAATACTTTGCAAGAGTGAATCCAGCAATTGTGATTTATTTAACAGATTGCAGGAAAATACAAACTACATTGGGTGTCAGTTTGTTTCCCGGTCCAATTCAAAGTGTTGGTTATCACCTTTAAAATCCTTCATGGCACAGGATCAGTTTACATAAGGAAGTGCCTTGTCCCAGCCCGTCCCACCCAGTTAGGCGGAAAGGGTATGTTACAGACCCTGTCAGTTAAAGAATTTCTACTGGTGGGATCTAAGAAGAGAGCATTGTCTGCCATTGCCCCCCACCCCATGGAACATCTTGCCTACAGAGGTGAGGTTGGCCCCTACTCTCCCGGCCTTTCAATGAGTATGAAGACCTGACTCTGCCAATTCAAATGGGGATCAAAGAGCAGCATGCCACTTTGGGAGGGCCTGGTGTGAGCCTGAGAGAAACTCCCTCCATCTTGTTTCAGTTTTCATTCTGTTTCAACTCTTATCTTTTATAGTGTATGATTTTATCTGTAAACGTCTCAGAGTCATTTAGATGCCCAATGTCTATATTTGATAAATAAATTGTTAAATTAATTAATAAAAAATTATACCTTTGTGAATTTGTCCACAGCATCCCTTTCCAGCTCACCCAACAGATATAAAAGCCGTGCTAAATTCTTGTTATATTGTGGAAACAGTAAACAGTTTAGTCTTAAAATAATGAACTGATGGCAAAGTTACGCACATATGATGAAACAAATTACCACTTAATATTGGGGGAAGGGAAGGACTATAGAAATGGCACTCAAATGTATTAACAATTTTTTTAAAAAAAAAAATCAGCAGCAGCCTAGCTATTTAAATTGTATCTTCATTATTTTAGGCAGAAAGACAATTGAGATCTCTAAACAATTTTAGATACATATCCGCAAGAAGCTGCCATGGGGTTCTTATATTAATAGGTTTGTTGTTATAGAAGCTCCTTTGGCAATAAGGATAAGAATAGCCTGCAGTACATTTTTGACAACATTTTAATTTAAAAAGTCTGTAAGCCTTACTGATTCAAAAGCTGGGGAGAAATTTCCATAATTGCAGTTGTACATAAAAACTTGCATATAGACTTGGCAACTCTTCCATTAACAGCCCACTCACACGGGCTCTATTTACATTACTTTTTTTCTCTTGCAGAGAATTGAGCCAAAAAGGGAGTGGTGAGAAACATTTTTGCTACCAAAGCTGATTATCTCAGCAGATAATATTGCCAAACTGCCATCATTAGCAGAAGAAAAACACCATGTATTGGTTTTTATATGGTTTCCAGGAGTGAATGTACTCCCAAGTTTACTAATAATTTTTCTCATCAAGACAGGGTCCTGTGAACATTTTTTTGGCAAAACCCCACCAATCCTACAGAGATTCAAATGTGCATATATATGAGAAGCCTTGCTATTTTATCCCACAATGGGCTTTGCCCAGCTATCTCAAATCCACTAGAGTGCATGGAATTGAAATTTACTGTGAACAAAGTAGTATAAAAGATGACAAAGCTTCCTGTACCCAAAATAATGCTTCCTTTTGGCCCAGTTACATACATGCATTATCATCATATAGAGCAGTGGTTCTCAACCTTTTTAATACCGCGACCCCCAACCGGTCGTAAGTTGAGGACTACCCAACCGGTCGTAAGTCGAGGACTACCCAACCGGTCGTAAGTCGAGGACTACCCAACCGGTCGTAAGTTGAGGACTTTCCCTGCCCGGGAGCACCGCGCATGTGTGGTGCCGCCCCCTGTGCCGGCCGAGGCGTAGCTGGCAAGCAGCAGAGACGGCGCAGGCTGACCACCGGCTGGGCCACCAGCTGGCCCAGCCCAAGGGAGATAAGGCACCCACCAGGCCCCACGCACACCAGCAACCCTCCCTGCACCCGCCAGCCTCCACCTCCCACCCCTGGCCCTCTTTTACTTACATTTTTAGTAGTTGCTCAGCAGGGATGGGTGGAAGCTTCTAGACAGCTCACCTTCGCTGCAGACAACTTGCAGCACCGTTTGCAGAATGGGATTTTTGGCAGGCTCAGCAGGGCAGAGACAGCCTGGACAATTCCTGTTGGCTTTTGAAAGCCAATAGAATTAGACTCTATTCAAGAGAGTCTATTCTATTGGCTTTCAAAAGCCAATAGAATAAAAGGGAGTAGCACATCTAAGGAAAAGGGGGAAAAAATGGCGGACTGCGTTGTTTGGCGACCCCCATGAAATGGTCGTTCAACCCCAAATGGGGTCCCGACCCACAGGTTGAGAACCACTGATATAGAGTAAAAGGCAGTATTTTGAGGAAGGAAGGAAGGAAGGAAGGAAGGAAGGAAGGAAGGAAGGAAGGAAGGAAGGAAGGAAGGAAGGAAGGAAGGAAGGAAGGAAGGAAGGAAGGAAGAAAGGAAGGAAGGAGGCTGCTCTTCTGTTAATGACAATGGTAAAAACTGTTAACTATTAGCTCAGATCAGTCTCCTTGAAGTACACCCTTATCTTCATCCAATTCAGTATTCGGAGTTTGACTGGAAATATCACAGACATTAATGTTTGGGGGAAAAGCTATTTTTATCTGCTATATGAAATCTTATGTCAGCAAGTACTAGTACAATATCAGGCACCATTACCATATATAATGCCATTATAATAGTATAGCCCTATTACAATATCACAATATTCCACACTGGACAGGCATTTTATCTCATAGAGTAAACTGAGATACATCATAATCAAAAATTCTTGTTAATATGAATCTAAAATAGTTTGCAGGATTAATCTCCCCCAAACTAGATAGGACCATTCTGAAATCTGTTTCTAGTAAAATCAAATGTGTCTTATTCCATGGAAAGGTCCTTTTCTCAGAAAATATGGAAATAGACCTCATTGCAGTGTATTGTTGGCTGACCTTTACATACTTCTTCTATTCTTTGCTCCAGAAGGCATTATACGCATGTAACTTCCAATATGGGAACAATTTGAGTTCTAATTAGGCAAATCTCAGATGGTTCCACCACTGATTTGTTCATTCTTTCAATATTATTCTATGGGACACACCAAAAACATTAGGTTAGGTTCAAGAAAGGGACAATTAAAAACACTTTAATCTTCTTACAAGGGGTATGTAAACACATCATCACTTCATAATGGTGTTCATGTACTTGACATGCTAGGCATATGAATCATATTTTTGCTCTGGTATTAAATATAACAGAAGCATCTTGTCAGGAAATCAACAATATGACAGTCTGCATATAACACTTCCAGATCTTGCCTTGCCAGACCTCACCAAAATCCATGAAATCTAACATGCTCTTCTCAAAAACAACTGGGACAAGTTAGTTTTGTAAAATAATCGAGAATGGCTTTTGCAACCTTATAAATGATGGAAGATGCTTTATACAGAGCCAGTTAACACAAGTAATGACTCTCCAGGATCTCTAGCAAAATTCTTTCACATCACAAGCTACCTTGATCCTTTTAGATCATGATATCCAGAACTAAACATGGATATACTGAAGGATATCATTAAAAATTATGACCTCTATTTTCCCCAAAGATTCTACAATAGTTCCTATTAAGCAGTCTGTCAACAGTAGCAGTAGCCTATTGTAGTAACATGAGGTTACTATTATATACAGTATGTACATGAAACTTTTAATTTTTGCAAGATAGTTTTTAAGTCAAGAAACTGAGAATTGAAATCTTATGAATAGTTTTTTGAAAGTCTGATAAATATATTCTGTAATGGCTGATGAAATCGCAATCTGAAGTGATTTTTAAATATATAATATACCTGTAGGTATATTCATAACAAAGTACTAGTGACAGAAGAATTGATAATTTAGAATATCTAATATGAAAGAGAGGCTTGTAGGAGCCCCAAGTATACAATATGTTACCTGGCAGGTTCATTATTACATGACATACCATTTACTGTGGCTAGAATCAAAAACCATTTTTCTGAGTTTTTTATTTTGACCTCAAGCATCATGAGTTATATGCAGATGTTACACTTGTAAGGTACCCAGAGTCACTGCTGTGAGATGGAAAGCCACATTATTATTATTTTTATGGATCATCGCACAGTCAGCCAGATCTTCAGACTGGGTTTGGCATTTTGTCTACCTATCGAGTCCTTACCCAGGACCTGGCATAGGCAGATGTGGATGTTTGATGGTATTACAGATATCGTTGCAGGATGGAAGCAGTTCCTAATAAGGCCGCCTTTTGCAATTGACCAATGGCGAATTTGTCAATGCCAATGATGTTCAAGTAGTGCTCCAGTTGTTTTGGGATTGCACCCAAGGAGCCTATTACTATTGGTACTACCCTTGCTTGCTTTTGCCACAGTCTTTCTATTTCTATTTGTAGGTCTTTGTATTTTGTTATCTTCTCCAGTTCTTTCTCGTCTATTCTGTTGTCTCCAGGCACTGCCACGTCCACTATCCAAACTTTTTTGTCTTTCTTATCAACAATTGTTAAGTCTGGGGTGTTATGTTGCAGGTGCTTGTCTGTTTGAATTCTGAAGTCCCAGAGCAGTTTAATTTTATCATTTTCTATGACTTTCTCTATTTTGTGATCCCACCAGTTTTTGCTTACAGGCAAATGATATTTTTTGCAGATCTTCCAATGCACCATTGTTGCTACTTTTTTTTAATTGAAAGTTTATAAAATTTTACAATAAAATACTCCCCTCCTCCCAACCCCCCACCCCCTCCCCCCTACTTCCCAGAGCTGAATACAGGGTTAAAAACAACAAAAAACACAGAACTTAAATGAACATCAAACAATTATACATACATCCAAAAAACAAAATTTTAAACACTTTAACTCCAGTACATAAAAACAGAAATTATCATCCTTAAACATAAGTTATTCAAAAGCTTACCCTTAAGTATACATTATTCAAAAGCTAAATAGTACTTTTTAATATCATATTTATTCTGTATAAAATTCACCCATCTTTTCCACACCAAAATATATCTCTCTTGCGACTGGCCTTTCAGATAAGCCGAAATTTTTGCCATTTCAGATAAATAAGAAACTTTAAGAAACCATTTTTCTAAAGTAGGCAAAAAATCCTTCTTCCAGCATTGCCCAATCAACAACCTTGCTGCTGTAATTAAATTCAACATTAAAATAATCTCTTTACCATCACAATCGTCAAAAATACCTAACAGAAATAATTGTGGTGTAAATTTTATCCTTCTATTAAAAATCTTCTGAATATTCCACCAAATCTTAATCCAAAAAGCCTTTATATTTTTACATGACCACCAAATATGATAATACGTTGCATCCAAACAACCACATCTCCAACGTTTGGGCTGCACATTTGGATACATACAAGACATCTTTTGTGGATCAAGGTGCCATCTATAAAACATTTTGTAAAAATTTTCTCGTAAATTTTGAGCTTGAGTAAATTTAACATTCCTCACCCAAATCATCTCCCATGTGTCTAATAAAATCGGCTCATCAAAATTTTGAGCCCATTTAACCATACAATCTTTAACTAATTCTGTTTCTGAATCCAATTCCACTAATACACTATAAACTCTTTTTATATGAAATCGACTTTGATCTTTGATCAAATTCACATCCTCCCTAATAAAACCCACTTTTTGATCTATTCTCCACCTTTCTAATAATTGCCTGTACTGAAACCAAGAATAATTAATATTTTCTTGCACTAATACATCCATAGATTTTAATTGCCAATTATTCCCATCCCAATTAAGCAATTGTTTATAAGAAATACTCTCCATTTTCACTCCTTTCCTTATACCTTCTATTGCATGCCCTGGAATTCCCCACAACGGTATTCTAAAATCTGATCTATAATATTTCTTCCAAACTCGCAATAGAGAAATTCTCAAAATATGGGACTTAAAGACCCTCTCCACCTTTTTATTATAAATTAAATAGGCATGCCATCCATATAATAAATCCCATCCCTCCAAAAAAAGTATATTTAAATTTGTTAAGTTAATCCAATCACTAATCAATGTTAAAACCACCGCATCATAATACAATTTCAAGTTCGGCACCTTGAGTCCACCTCTCTCTCAAACATCTTGTATAATTTTAAGCTTTACCCTTGGTTTTTTCCCCTGCCCAAATGAATTTATTGATACCCTTCTGCCATTCTTCTAAATTTGCCTCTTTCTTTAGAATAGGTATCATTTGAAACAAAAAAAGAAACTTTGGCAAAACATCCATTTTAACTGTAGCAATTCTCCCTAACAAAGATAGTTGCAATTTTTTCCAATCATTCAAATCCTTCTGTATTTTAGACCATAACCTTTCATAATTATTTTTATACAATTTTACATTAGAAGCAGTTATATAAACCCCCAAATATTTGACCTTTTTTACAACTTCAAAGCCCGTCAATTTAACCAACGTCTCCTTATCCAAATTAGTCATATTTTTAAGTAATATTTTAGTTTTATTATTATTAACTTTTAAACCAGAAACATGTCCAAACTGATTTATCAGCTGTAACAACTCCAATACAGAAGCTCTTAATTTATAATCATTCTTATCAATCATTATTCCCTTTATTTTAGATGATTCACGAATTTTAATCAACAAAATTTCCAATGTTAAAACAAACAGCAAAGGAGACAATGGACAACCCTGTCTTGTACCCTTTTCAATTTGAAAAACCTCAGATAAACCTCCATTAATTATAAGTTGAGCCGATTGTCTTTGGTAAATACCTCGACAAGCTTGCAAAATTTTATCTCAAAATTCATCTCTTCAACCAACCTTATCATAAATTGCCAATTAACCTGATCAAAGGCTTTCTCAGCATCTAAAAAAATCAATCCTGCAGGAATTTGATTATTTTTATCCAAATATTCTATTAAGTTAATAATTTGTCTAACATTATTCTTCATATATCTCCCGGTTATGAAACCTGTTTGATCAGTATGTATCACTTGGTTCAATACAATCATAAGTCTATTGGCTAAAATTTTTGAAAAAAATTTATAATCTACATTCAAAAGAGATATAGGTCTATAATTTTTTGGTAAAGTAAGATCTTGATCCTCTTTTGGAATCAAAGATATAAAAGCCCTTCCCCAAGACGGGGGAGTCTCTAAACCCAATAATATATTATTAAAAAGTTCCTTTAAGGGCTCTATCATCTCATCAGTTAAAGTCTTATAATAAATTGATGTCAATCCATCAGTACCAGGTGCTTTACCAGCTTTTAATTGTTTAACTGCCATAATAATTTCCTGTGCAGTGATAAATCCATTAATCTCATCTCTTTGATCATCTGATAACTTGGGAAAATAAGCATCTTGTAAATATTTATCTATATCTGAACTCTGTACCTTCTTACCCATATATAATTTTGTGTAAAAATCTAAAGAAGATTTTTTAATCAATTCTTTCTGAAAAACCACTTTTCCATTATAATTTATTTTATCTATAATTCTTGACTTCTGTTTCTTCCTTAATTGATAAGCCAACCACCTCCCTGGCTTATTTGCATTACAAAATGTATTATGTTTCATATAAAGTAAATTAGTTGCAGCCTCATCAGCCACTAACATATTAAACTGTGTTTTAAGCAAATTTATAGAAGCCTTTACATTCTTATCCAAAGGATTCAAAATTAATGCTTTTTCTTTTATTTTAATCTCCTCTTCCAATTCCTTGCGCTTTTGCATCTGTTTTTGCCTATGAGCTTTATTCATTTGAATCAGAACCCCACGCATATAAGCCTTGCTAGCATCCCAAACCATTGCCATTGAGGTTCCCTTATGCATATTTAAAATAAAATATTCCTTTAAATACTCTTTAAGTTTCTGAACATTCACCTCTTGTCTAAATAAATTTTCATTCAACCTCCAAGATCTTCTCTCCTCTTTCTCAGCAACCAATTCCATCCATACAGGACTATGATCTGTCAATGTCCTTGGAAAAATCTTTACATTTTTTACCCTAAAATATAAATCCGTTGTGATAAAAAAAAACAATTCTCGAAAACGATTGATGTCTATCAGAAAAAAAGTAAAGTCTCTCTCTTCCATGTTACGTTCCCGCCAAAGATCTCTCAGTTCCAAATCCTCCTTCAAATCAAAAAAAGCCTTAGGTAGTTTGGCTTGCTTAAAAGAAGTAGAAAATCCTTTCTTATCTTTATGTGTATCCAAAACTCCATTCCAATCCCCCATCAAAATAACAGATCTGTAATCCAATGAAATCAATTTTTGATGAAGAAACCTATAAAACTGTTCTTGTTGTTGATTAGGGGCATACAAACCCACTATAAGCAATTTCTTACCATACATTCCTACTTCAATCATAACATATCTCCCTTGAGGATCAGAATCTATTAATATAGCTGGTATATTTTTCTTAACATAAATAACAACACCCCCCTTTTTCCCAGGAGCAGATGATACAAAATGAGAACCCAATCGAGCATTAATCAGATATTTTTGATCCTTTGAAATAATATGGGTTTCCTGCAAACAAACGATATCATTATTATGTTGCTTCAAATAATGAAATATTTTCTTCCTTTTCTGTGGAGAATTAAGGCCATTAACATTCCAGGTCAGGAGCTTTGCCATCTCCTCCATCCTTTAGCCTAGAGAAGACTGCTTGAAGATCTGCTATTGAAGATTGAACCAATGAAGATCTCTTAGGTCTTGCTCCTCTCACAGGCTCAGAAGCAGCTTCTTGTATAACTTCTTTAATTTCCTTCTTCTGTAGTTCCTTTTCTTTTCGTCTACGTGCTGCTCGAGTTATTCTCTGTTCTTTCATCTCAGATGCTGTAACAACTCAGCCTGTAATCCAACTTTCATTGATACAGCATCTTCAGCCAACTGCTCTCCCTCCTTCACTTCCAAAGCTTTGAACATTATAGGTGGTGATGAGCGCACTCCCAGGACCGAAATATAAAACTCTCTTGCCTTAGAAACAGTATTAAGTCTATAACGTGTCCTCGCATAACTCACCACAATTCCAAATGGAATATCCCATCTGAATGGCATCTGTCGCTTTTTAAGTTCATCAGATAGAAAAGCAAAATCCTTTCTCCTTCTTAAAATTTTTGATGGAATCTCCTTTAAAATTATAACATCCTGAGCAGCAATCTGAAATCTCTTGTTGTAAAATGCTTGTATAATTTCATTGCGTAAAGATCTTTTCCCAAAATAAATCACCACATCTCTTGGCAAATTTCTCTGTTTTGCAATCCAAGAATTAACTCTAAATATTTTTTCAACTTCTCTAAGTATCTCCTCTGGATCCCTCTCCAAGATCACAGTGATGTCATTTGCCACCACCTCTCTCAGATTTTCTTGCATATTTTCCCACAGACCCCTGATTCTCAAAGCAAACTCCATCTCTCTGTACTGAGACATTACAATTTCATCCTGTGAAATTTCCACCGTTTTCTCCACACTTTCAACCCTAATCCTTCAATAAATCCACTTTGTCTACAACATCCTCAATACGAGAGTCCAGCTTTTCAACAACAGAAGCAAGTCGTTTTAAAGCCAAAACTATATCCTCCCTCAAGATGTTGTTTCTCTCTACTAAAAGCTCCTTCATTTCTCCTCTAATTTGGCATACAACACTTCCCATGACTTCTTGAAGGTCTTTTACCGTAAGTGGTGCAGGCGGAGAGGGTGGTGGTGATCTAGATTTGGATTGTTGCGCTGGTAATATTGCCGGAGAAGAAGCCACCTTAGGCACAGCAGAGGTTGCTTGACACTTAGAAGCCATTTTTAAAAAAGTTTTCCTCCTTCTTAAAAAAAAATCAAAAAAAAGAAAAAGGAAAAAAACCCTTTTCTATCTATAAGAAAATATAATCCTCCTCTTACAAACACCCCAAAACCCCCCAAAAATTTCTAAAACCATTATAACAAAAAAAAGAAAATAAAAGAAAATTCCTTTCACTTTCCTTCCGTACTTAAAAAAAAAGGGAGGAAAACCTCTCATCGCCATTTTACTTTCCCTCACTGTAAAAAAAAGTATAATTCTTTGGAGTTAAAGTCTAATTAAAACATAAAAATACAATCCACTGATCAGCTCTGTCCGCTTATAAATTACCTCACCAGTTTACTTTAATTGCGGATGTGGAAGCGGTGTCTTGCTTTGTCCCAAAACAACAAGGGACAAAGGCGTCTGAGGAGCGGAGAATGCCCTGAACTCCATGGGAGCTCACCCTTCGCCCCAAAAAAACACTTTAGGGTTTCAGAGGCTCTACCACTATTCAGGGTAAAAAAAACTCACCTCTTTCCTTTTGCCCAGGAAAGAAGTTTCAAACCGCAGAACAGCTGATGTCTGCTGTCCTCAGCGGTTTAAACGCTGTCTCAGATGGACGACTACAAAGTAGCGGCCATCGGCAACACAGCACCACCGGAAGCCCCACCATTGTTGCTACTTTGTCATGCCGCTGCTTGTAGTCAGTCTGTGCAATCTTCTTGCAACAGCTTACCAGGTGGTCCACTGTTTCTTCAGCTTCTTTGCATAGGCGGCACTTACTGTCTGTTGCTGTCTTCTCAATTTTGACTTTATATGCATTTGTCCTTAAGGCTTGGTCTTGTGCAGCCATATTATTATTATTATTATTATTATTATTATTATTATTATTATTATTATTATTACTACTACTACTACTACTACTACTACTACTACTACTATACTGTATTGTACTGTACTGTGCTGTATTGTATGTATTATATTATATTAATATTTTCCAATTGTGTACTTTATGGAATTTATGATAGGTAAATAAAACCTCAAAGATTTTCCAAATCAGCATCCATACTGTAAACTATACTCATATTACAATTCTATACATATCTAATCATAACCAAATCCCGTGGAGTTCAATAAAAATTGCAATCTCCATCTATAATCTATTTTATGTAGAACTATCATTTGCTTACCTTTCAGTCAGAAAGAGTGCATTGCGTACAACATATGTTAAATTCAAGTAATTTTGAAAAAGGAATTCTATAAAACTAATATACCTATGCCCCAGCAGGTTGCTTAAAGAAAATAAGCCACTTCTGCTACAAATAGATTCTTTCATCAAAATATGAATTCAGCTCTTTAAAAATTTGCTTAGTTCTGCAGCTGAGATACTTTCTTTACAGTGAACAAAATGTTTAAATCCTTTAAGCTGAGCCAGTTTGTAATACTGAGAATATAAAAATATCGAGAGCATGTTTCCTTACCAACCATGTATAAAACTGTTCTGCCTGAAACTGATTTTCGTGTTTATTTATTTTCTTCTATTTGCACTACTGAATGTTAATGTGGATTTACCGTCATGTTCAATTATTCTCATAGAGATCTGACTGTGCCTTAGGTTTTTGGGTGAAAAGATCTGAACATATACAAAATGCTCACTGGAGTGGCTGACCAGCCTCTGAACCAGGTTTGTGGTTTTGCACATTCTCCCTTTCATATGGCTGTGCTCTCCTCTTAGAAGTTAAAAGGAGAATGCAGGTAAAATGACAAGAACTGTTGGTGAATGTAGCACCACTACCCTTTTTTTTGGAACTGTCAAAAATTATCAGTCCTGTTGGCAGCCCGGTGTAATCTCAAGAACCATCCTCTCCAAGGGAATTAGAAAGAGAACAGGATCTTGCCGAGCTATGCTGGACTCATTTCTAAGAATCCAGTTTTGACATAGTCTCTTATACCCATTTTACACATTTAATGCAGATTTGCAAGCAGTTTATTGAATTGCCCATGGGGTTCTTGCAGGGAAGTGGTTAGAAAGTAACTGGATTCTGTTGATGTAAAAGGATCCTCTCTTTCTTGTTCAAATCTTTGATCATTTTCTGGTTATTTGCAGATTGCTTTCTTGTTCGACTTTTTATACATTTGCTGACATATTACAGTAGAATCAGCAATGTTTACTGCTTAGGTTTGAATGTAATGAATTTAGAGTCAGAGGATTGAAATGACAATTTTAATGATGCCATTCATGATACATGTCATGAACACAATTGCTGATTACCTTTCATAAGACTGATAACTTTAATGCAGAGGGGTATACTTTTCATTAGCTAGAGCAGGAGTCTCCAACCCACAGTCTGTGGACCAGTCCCAGTCTACGGCATGCCAGCAACTGGGCCCTGCAAACAAGTGAAGTCTGGTCGGTGGGATGCAGGCTGGATGCAAAAGTTTGTGGGCCACTGAGCTAGAGTGTGACAGACTTCACACAGTAAATCAAAGGTCACATTTCAAAAGTCCATTTTTTTTGTCTATTTTTTTTTAAAGTATTCTTTTTATGTGGCTTCTGGTAGACTCAAAATTCCTTCTGCCAAATGGGTTGCGGTATATATATATATATATATATATATATATATATATATATATATATATATATATATATATATATATATATATATACACACACACACACACACATACATATATATACTAGGAATATATATACACAAATTTCTTTTTCTGACAAAGAGTTAAAAAATTAAATTGGGAGACTAAGATGGCCATTTTGAGCTCATTCTGCTCTCTTCAGTTAGCCATACCCTTTATGGGATTCGAACCTGGGCAGTTTACATACTAGGCAGTGATTTAACCACCAAGCCACAGGCTTTCCTCCCCTCTTTGCCAGCCGAGTCAAGGGAGTATATACAGGAAGTTTTTCAGACTGACTGGTCTAATTGATTACACCTTGACATTTTTTTTAACTCCTACACTGCAGTTATACTTTCTACAACCTCTTTTGCCTTGCAGCCCCCCAACTAGGGGCGTTATGGGTTCAAATCCCATAAAGGGTATGGCTAACTGAAGAGAGCAGAATGAGCTCAAAATGGCCATCTTAGTCTCCCAATTTAATTCTTTAACTCTTTGTCAGAAAAAAAATTTGGATTTATAAATGTTTCACAGTTGCGACATGAGCCTACTTAACACCCCTAGTTGGGGGGCTGCAAGGCAAAAGAGATTATAAAAAGTATAACTGCAGTATAGCGGTTAAAAAAATGTCAAGGTGTAATCAATCAGACCAGTCAGTCTGAAAAACTTCCTGTATATATATATATATATATATATATATATATATATATATATATTCTGAGGTTTTCGCGGGTGTTTGTATGTAGGTCTTTGGTTATTCGGGTTTTCTCCCGTGTAAAATTGGAAGTGTCTTGGCGATATTTCGACGAAGTCCCATTTGTCATCTTCAGGCTTCTCTTTTCAGCTTCATGCTTCGAGGAGCAATGTGTGGTCTTAACTGTTTCTTCCTTTTAACTGCCAGTGGGGGTATGAACTGATTGGGTGGGAGCTTGGCTGTGCTCTGATTGGGTGAAGGGTTGGCTGTGCTCTGATTGGATGGGGGGTTGGCTGTGCTCATTGGCTGGGGGAGTGTTCTGTTTGGGTGGGGGCTTTGTTGTGCTAAGGTTAGTCTGAGTTGCAGGGGGATTTAAGATGGTGGGCTGCCTTGCTATTTTTTGGCTTCGCATTTGTGGTCGTGCCTCATCTTCATGGTGGGTGTCAGTTTGCTTCATGTATGGATTGGAGGGGTTTAAAGTGGCTAATGTTGCAGCTGTAGTCTGGCTTCTGGTTTGTGGTCGTGCGTCATCATTGGTGTGGCTTTGGGTTTGCTTTTTGCGTGGATGTATGGTGGTGACATCCTGTGTGGTTTTAGTGAGTGTGGGTCTGGTGTCATTCTTTGTGAAAGGGAGTCGTTTGTCAATAAGGGCGGGTTTCCAGATGGCTGGTAGGTGGTTTAATATCAACCACTATGGGGAGGAAATCCACCATCTGACCAGGACCTATGAAAAACTTGAAGTCCAAAGAGCTTCCATTTTATGCGACCTCGCATTCCTACGCAACTGCCAAGATCAAAATTTAATCCCCACATGTTTCCAACTGAAATTCCACTCCAACTCTGCAGCCACCAAACACATCCTGAAAAGAACAGAATTGGCCCTAATCAAAAATGAACTTCACACAAAAAGATTCTTCCTAGACCAAATTAACAAAGATCTTCTCACACTTCACCTCAAACTCAGCAACAAGATCCACCCCGCACTTTGGGACAAATCCAAACAACTCACCGTCTGGAGAGCCGAAACACAGACCACCCTCAAGACAGACACACACACCAACAAACTCTGAAGACTACAAGAATGCCAGAAACAAACCACTCTTCCCTCACAGCCACACATGAAACAAACAGTGCACAACATCTCAGATAGGATCCTCACCAAAGCCGAAACCAATGTCCTTTCCAAAGGATTCAACTTTGCAGTCGCTCCCAAACCCATCCCCACTGAAACCATTATATGTGGAGTTGAAACCAGCCTGACCAAAATCAACCCCGACGAAGCTAACAGAATCAGACTCGAAATCAACAACATCCTCTGCACCAGCAAGCCACCCAAAAGCAACTTACCCAAAGAGGAACAGACAGCACTACATAACCTGAAAGAAGACACCAGCATAATAATCCTACCAGCAGACAAGGGCAACGCCACAGTGATTATGAACACATCTGACTACCAAACCAAATTAACCAACCTACTCCAAGACTCCACATACAAAACCCTAAATACAGATCCCACCACCTACCTGGAAAAAAACCACCAGATCCAAAATAAAAGCCTCCCCCATTAGCGAAGAGATCCAGCAAAGAATCATTCCCAGAGAGAAATCATCCAGATGCCCCAAACTCTATGGTCTCCCCAAGATACACAAAGAAGGAACCCCACTCAGACCTATAGTCACCTCCATAGGCTCACCTCTACAAAACCTAGCCAAATTTCTCACCAAACAACTACAGCCCTATGCAGAATCCATCACCTCACACGTAAAAAACTCATTCCAGTTTATAGAGATCATAAAGAAACAAAACTTACAGCCCAGCGACCTACTCGTGAGCTTCGATGTCATATCCCTCTTCACCAAAGTGCCTATCAAAGAAGCCTTGACAGCTATCCAAAACAAATATAACCCCCCCAAACACATCTTAGATCTGACCAACCACTGCCTATCCAACACATACTTCATCTATAATGGACAAAAATACAAACAAACAGAAGGCACAACCATGGGATCACCCCTCTCACCTGTCATTGTAAACCTCTACATGGAACACTTTGAAACCCAAGCTCTAGAAAAATCGGATCACAAACCCAAACTCTGGCTCAGATACATAGACGACACCTTCATAATCTGGCCACATGGGAAAGAAAAACTGGACAACTTCCTCACACACTCAACAGCCTACACCCCAAAATACAGTTCACCATGGAAACAGAAGCTAACAACCAACTTCCCTTCCTGGATGTCTTAGTCTACAAGAAATCCAATGGCTCCCTAGGACACACCATCTACCAGAAGAAAACACACACAAACCGCTATCTGCACGCGCTCTCACACCACCACCCAGCACAGATCAACTCCATAGCCAAGACACTCATCTCCAGAACAAAACGCTTAGCTGATGAACAACACCTAAAAACTGAACTACATACTCTCACCAATGTACTAACATCCAAAGGATTCCAAAGAAATAAGATTACAAACCTAATTCAAAAAGAAACCCCCACTAAAATCCAAGACAGAGAACAAGAAAACAGCAAAGCCCTCCTCCCATACATAAAAGACACCACAGACAGAATCAGCAAGATCCTCCATAAACACAACATCAAAACAGCATTCTGCACAAACAGAAAAATATCCACCATCCTAAGAAACCCCAAAGACAAAATTGAGTTAGAAAATCAAGGAGTATATGAAATCCCATGTACATACATTGGACAAACCAACAGAAGAATAAGTGCACACATTGAAGAACATAAGAACTCAGTCAAAAAAGAGGAACCAACATCTTCCCTGGTCCAACACCTTAAAGCAGTGGTTCTCAACCTGTGGGTTGGGATCCCATTTGGGGTTGAACCACCAATTCATGGGGGTCGCCAAACAAGGCTGTCCGCCATTTTTCTCCCTTTTCTTTGGCCACGCCCCTGGCACCCGGTGATTTATAAGTGGTTGGGGTTCACCACAACATGGGGAACTGTATTATGGGGTCGCGGCATTAGAAAGGTTGAGAACCACTGCCTTAAAGCCACAGGACATGAAATTGACTTTAAAAATACCAGAACTATCACCAAAACTGAACATTTTAATAACAGAATAATCAGAGAAGCCATCGAGATAGAAAAACGCCCACACAGCATGAACAGCCATTTGGAAACCCGCCCTTATTGACAAACGACTCCCTTTCACAAAGAATGACACCAGACCCACACTCACTAAAACCACACAGGATGTCACCACCACACATCCACGCAAAAAACAAACCCAAAGCCACACCAATGATGATGCACGACCACAAACCAGAAGCCAGACCACAGCTGCATCATTAGCCACTTTAAACCCCTCCAATCCATACATGAAGCAAACTGACACCCACCATGAAGATGAGGCACGACCACGAACGCGAAGCCAAAAAAAATAGCAAGGCAGCCCACCATCTTAAATCCCCCTGCAACTCAGACTAACCTGAGCACAACAAAGCCCCCACCCAAACAGAACACTCCCCCAGCCAATCAGAGCACAGCCAACCCCCATCCAATCAGAGCACAGCCAACCCCCCAGCCAATCAGAGCACAGCCAAGCCCCTAACCAATCAGAACACACCTCCACCCAATCAGAACACAGCCAAGCTCCCACCCAATCAGTTCATACCCCTACTGGCAGTTAAAAGGAAGAAACAGCTAAGACCACACATTGCTCCTTGAAGCACGAAGCTGAAAACACCAGCCTGAAGATAATGAATGGGACTTCATCAAAACGTCGCCAAGACACTTCCAATTTTACGCGGGAGAAAACCCGAATAACCAAAGACCTACATACATACATACATACATACATATATATATGATGCCTTGGTAAGGCCACACTTGGAATACTGCATCCAGTTTTGGTCACCACGATGTAAAAAAGATGTTGAAACTCTAGAAAGAGTACAGAGAAGAGCAACAAAGATGATTAGGGGACTGGAGGCTAAAGCATATAAGGAACAGTTGCTGGAATTGGGTATGTCTAGTATAACGAAGAGAAGGACGAGGGGGGACATGATAGCAGTGTTCCAATATCTCAGGGGCTGCCACAAAGAAGAGGGAATCAAGCTATTTTCCAAAGCGCCTGAAGGCAGGACAAGCAGCAACGGGTGGAAACTAATCAAGGAGAGAAGCAACCTAGAACTAAGGAGAAACTTCCTGACAGTTAGAACAATTAACCAGTGGAACAACCTGCCTCCAGAAACGGTGAATGCTCCAACACTGGAAGTTTTTAAGAAGAGACTGGACAGCCATTTGTCCGAAATGGTGTAGGGTTTCCTGCCTGAGCAGGGGGTTGGACTAGATGACCTCCAAGGTCCCTTCCCATTATTATTATTATTATTATTATTATTATTATTATTATTATTATTATTATTATTGGATCATCGCACAGTCAGCCAGATGTTCAGACTGGATTGGCATTTTGTCTACCTATCGAGTCCTTACCCAGGACCTGGGATAGGCAGATGTGGATGTTTGATGGTATTACAGATATCGTCGCAAGATGGAAGCAGTTATTATTATTATTATTATTATTATTATTATTATTATTATTATTATTATTATTATTAGTTTTCTAGCTCCCCTTCAATCCCCTATACCAGGGGTAGGCAACCTTGGCTCTTTTATTCCTGAGCCAGGAATTCTGGGAGTTGAAGTCCATGAGTCATAAAAGAGCCAAGGTTGCCTACCCCTGCCTTAGACCTTGATTCAGAAATTCTATGGCATCTCTTTGCCCATTTGGAAAAGAAAAAAAGAGGCTGGTCTTACTTTCCTACCAATGAGACTGTGTCCATCTACAAAAACAGTAAAGTTGACTTCTATGGACTTCATTGATACAGCCATGTATTTTGTATAGCTTCACTAGAGAAGCAGTTTGCTATTGTTTTCTTCTATTTTTTTTCCTTTTAACTTCTTAGTCTAGCGAAGAGCCTATGGTTCCCCATCCAATTATTAACCGTAAGTTTCTGAGTTTGTCCAAATGCTTCCACTTAGCTTGGCATTTGTTAGGAAACTGTTGAATAACAACAATGACCATATGTAAAATTCTGGGATCCCCCAATGCTTCCGTCCCTGGAGACAAAGTAGAATCTTCCAATGTCACCTGAAACCTGCCATCAAGGAAGAATGAAAATGGCTGTCACTATTTCTTCAATACCCATTTGCTCCACCTATCTCTAAGGATGCAACAATCAGAAATCCAGCATTCCAATAAAACTGGTGATAAAATATTCCCTCTAGCCATCAACCAGAATTGACTGATTAACAGAACCAAATGCCAAGCTGCAGTATGAACGGGGAACTTTTTTTTCACCAGACCTGCCTCAGTGTGTTGGGAACTGCATGATAAAAGAATGAGCTATAACTGAGTAATATGTGTTTGGCGTGTACTCAGTCATAATTCAAAACACACATATTGCAATAAAAAAGAATATATGCAATGACTTTTTTACACTAGTGTATACACTTTTATTTGTACATGATATTTTCATTTTATATAATCTTATTTGACTTATAGCACACCCTTATTTGTCTGCACCTGAACCATTTTTGTATGTTTTTCTTTGTAGCATACATGTTTTGCAAGCTCAGACCTGCAAGGCCAAATGCAAAGAGGTCCATAATACAATTGTTTTGATTAGTTAGTATATTAATTCAGAAAGATCAATGAGATAAAAATTACACAGCAAATGAAAATGATGTGCCCTGTCCATTAGTACATTCTAAACCAAACAGAGAAGCATGTAATCTTCTGTAATCTCTTTCTAGCACCATTTTGTATGCTTGCTAGGAAAAAAACAGAAGATTGCTCTTGCTAAAAGTTTAAACTGGTCTTTCGCCAGAAGTCATGTAAAATGAGGATGAGACTGCCAAAACTTGCTGGAAAGGATTTAAATATTTGGTGTAATCCAGGAATCTTTGGGGATATTAGTCTAATTCAAAGAATAACTGAAGGGTATATTAAAGGCTACCCAAACTGCTGTCAGTGTTGTCCAGTGATAGTCTCTTCGGCTGCTTTCAACAGACATAGAGCAAGGTGCACACATTAAAAATTAATAGATTATTATCAAAGGCAAAGGGGGGGGAACAGGTGGCTCAGAAAGGATTATAACCAAGCATAAGAAGAACTGTTAAAGATTTTTTAAAAAAAGCTACAAGTGCTACAAAAGGCTTTGAAAAAGTCAATAATTGAAACTAACATACCATTTGTTACAGAATCCATGTACTAACTTTGAAGAAAGCTTTCATAATAATTTAGAAACTGTAAATAGCTTCAAAAATAATTTATAGGAAATAGAAATTGTTTAAGAAAAGGGATTAGAAAAAGGACGCAAATTGTTAAAATTAGCTATTTAAAACGATTACAAGTAGTTATATCATTTGGGATGCTGCTTCTTCTCAATTGCCTGCCTCATTATGTCTGGTAGAAGAGGTATGCTCCAGGTCCCATTTTGTGGGAACTTTTCTCTCTGTGTGCCAGCCCTTTGAAATATCTCTCCCCCAGAGATTAGATCACCCTGATCTTCTCAGGCTTTTGCAAGGCCTTAAATACATTACTACTGCATTGAGCTTGGGGATCTGGAGGTATGGCTGAATCCATGGAATGATTGTATTGATTTGTTATTGGTTGGTTTGTTATCCTGGTTATAGATCCTATGTGTACTGTTTAATTATTTTATTTTATTTCAGAGTAATGAATCTGAGTTGGACAGCTAAACTTTAGCCCTCCAACTTTACGTTGGACACCTAAATAGACAATATAAATAATCATGAGTGTTTATGACAAATACTGATTAGATATTCAACCACTGTAACATTTTAATGGCTTTCAGAACAAGGAATATTAGTCAGTGTAGAAGAAAACCAAAATACTAGTAAGCCAAGAAGACCAAATTGAAATTTTGGAAAGAACTATAAAAAAAACTTGGGGAAAAATAGTTGAGATGTCTATCTGAAGAAATTTTACCTAAAGGAATTTAGGTTATAAGAATCCAATACTGTTGAGACTATTCAAACTAATTCTGCAACTTTTATAAAATGATGACCAAGATTAAATTACTAAGAGAAATGGTAACTAAACTGGTTTGAGATACCATTGAGATAAACATTTGAGTTCCCATTTGGAATTATTTGCTGTTATAGTCTTATAAACAAAAATAGCTTCGTTTATAATGAAGATGCATTTCAGCAATAATTCTTTACTGCTGGTTATCTTAAAATTCAGATTCAAAGACTTGGATAGAACTATCAAAGTGCTTAAAGCCTTTATTAAGCAAGTTAACTGTTAAATCCTTTGTTCGTGTGCAAATGATGAAGACACATGGTGACAATTAACAATGCTTTATTCTCCTTCTCCAACTCCAAGCAAGCAGCAAAAGGCATGCAAGCCTTTTTATAGGGCTTGAAACCCTGACAGAGTAAACCAATAAGATTCTTCTTTCTTCGTGCCTTACGCATGTGCACAAGGCTGGCGCCATTCTGTCTGGTCCCGGGCAGCTTTTAGAATGCCAGGGACCATTTGCAACATTTCTGGGCCTGCGGAGTTTCCTCATCAGGATCAGGACACAACACCCCTCCCCCTTGGATAGAACACACACAATTCCAATTTTCTTTACAATAATAATAAAATAAAATAATAGTCTGCTCACATGCAGACACCCTTTTTATAACTAATAGGGTTAGCTAACCAACCCACTCTCTAATGTGGACTTCATGTGTCCTTCATGTGGACTTCTACCCAACATAGGTCCAATCTCCTCAAGTGACCTTGGGAGATTGCCTGTAAGGTCCCTTGTACTGACAGGAACCTCACATATTCGCCTAGATGCTTAGGAGGGGCCTTAGCCTGTTGTGACCTACGCAAGGTTAGGGAGATTGCCTGGCCTGTCAGCTCACCTGCCCAGCTAGGCAGACCAGGACTTGTACTTAAGGGCGCCTGGCCTACCGCCCCATCTGGTAGGCTTGCTAGACTAGGACTTTTATTCACAAATTTTGCAGGTGACTCCTGGTGAGGTGTTCTGGCTGAGTTGCCAGGGCTCTTCCCAGGCTCCGTTAGAGCAGCTGAAATTCCCCAACCCTCTGAATTGGCTGAGGATTCCCAACTACCCTGGATGGCTCCAGGGAACTTAATCCCTCGAGCCCGCAACCAGTCTCGGACGTGACCTACGTTGCAGGAGTGCCCCAATAGTCCCAGTCCCCTGTGGCTGAGGTGCCACAGTCAGGAGCTGCCTCTATGGCAAACCCCTCCTCAGATGAATTCCTATTTGGAGGTCTTGCAGATACACATGACTCCCTGTTCGGTGCAATAGCTGAACTGTGAAGATGCCCATGCACCTCCCCTGGGAAATCCCTAGTGAACTTCCCAGGAACAGTGAGATTGTGTCTCAGAAGGTTGACCTGAAGTGTGACATGTTTCCTGGGCCCCCTCCCCCCCGAGAGCGGAGGCAGGGGCAGAATACACAGGGGACAACCGCCAGTGCAGTTGATCGATGTGATGCTGCAGGACATGGCCATCTCCCAAGGTCACTTCGTATGATAAAGATCCAGAGATCTTACAGATGACAGCAGGGACCCAGAGACGTCCAGGACCATAGTTCCTTGCCCAGACTGGATCACCCACCTGAAGTCTTCTAGGTGCCTGTGGCTGTGACACCTGTGAAGCCACCCGGTCAGGATGCAGTCTATCCAACTTAATAATGAGGCGGTGACCCCAGCGGAGTTCAGCTGGGCTCTTCCCGGTGGCAGTGCATGGTGTGATGTGGTATGCAAGAAGAAAATCTGCTAACCTGTGATGCCAGCTGCCATGTGTTAGAGGTTTGAGTGCGTCTTGGAAGGACACATCTTCTTTTGCAAAAATCTTCTGTTGTAAGTCTCTGCTTCTTAAGCCACATACGAAGCGATCTCGCAGTCTCTCTTCCAGATCCTTGAACTCACAAGGCCTGGCTGTTTGCCTTAAGGCAGCAATAAAGTCCGCAGCAGATTCACATGGCCTCTGGTCTCTCTGCTCGAACACATGCCTCCAAGCAATGATGGATAACTTCAGCTGGAAGTGTTCCTTCAACATCTTTTTCAAGTCAGCATATGTTACTGACTCCAGTGGTGCAGGGGCCACCAGATTTTCTGCCGATATCAAAAGCTTCTTGTCCACAGACAAACAAAAGAATTGCTGCCTTCAGGCCATCTTCTCTTATCTGATTTACTCTGAAGTAGTTCTCCACCCATGGTACGTAGGAATTCCATCTCTCTGGGTGGGAGACATCAAAATCAGTCAAGCGGCCAATCTTCAACATCGTAAAGTTTATGATCTTCACCAATCACCTCCTCTGCAAGCTGAGGTTTGGGAAAGGGTCCTTTAGCTGAGGTCACCCCCCCCCCAGCGCTGTACTGGGCAGGCTGAGATGCTGATGCAGATGCCATCGTCCCCCTCTTCAGGACTTCCTGGGTGAGTCCTTACTTCTTTTTCTTAGGCTTGCAGAGGATCATATCCTTGTCACCAGTGTTAAATCCTTCGTTCACGTGCAAATGATGAAGACACATGTTGACAATTAACAATGCTTTATTCTCCTTCTCCAACTCCAAGCAAGCAGCAAAAGGCATGCAAGCCTTTTTATAGGGCTTGAAACCCTGACAGAGTGAACCAATAAGAATTCTTCTTTCTTCACGCCTTGCGCATGCGCACAAGGCTGGCGCCGCTCTGTCTGGTCCCGGGCAGCTTTTAGAATGCCCAGGACCATTTGCAACATTTCTGGGCCTGCTGAGTTTCCTCATCAGGCCCAGGACACAACAGTAACCTAGATCTTTCCTGGTAGAAACTATCAGATCTAAATAGATAGAATTTAAAAGAAAAAGAGATGGTGGAAGCAAAAATTCTTGTGGAGGCAGAAATCCTTGTTCTATATTAATATTTATCTTAATAGTTATCAATACAATGGAAATTGAATTATTTCACTGCATAAACAGTCTCTGAAATGAGAAATCTTTCAACGTAACTATTATATTAAGTTGTTGAAGAAATTCTCATCATGGATAAATATAAACAATTCAAGAAATTTAAGTTAAGAACTAGGCATTTAATCAGTGCTCAGTTAAGACTAAATGAGCAAATAATTGCATAAAATGTTGGTTTTTCAGTCATGGGTTCAATTACTAAATAATTCATAATTTCTGCAGAGTAAAATAGGGCAACGTGTTCACTTAGTAACATTCATGTTCTGTTTATGCCCTCCAACTAATCAAATGTTATTAAAATAATTTCAGATTGTTTTTAATGCCTTTGGTGTACTTATTATGATTCTACAGATGAATAGACAAATTAGTGTGCCTAAAGGAGCATGGGGCATTTTTCTCAACATATGTTAAATGGAAGCGATAGAAGTCTGGAGACTATTAGATCTAACAAGAAAGATTTCACATATTTCTCAAATGTACATAAATAGTATTCAATAGATTATACTTTGGTGCAATTACTGATATAAAAGTAATTATAACTTCTTTAGCTGTGAAATTAGAGTGTGGTCATTTTCAAACTATCCTTATATTACTCTCCTCTTGATTAGAAGTTTATATAAATATATACATATCTTTATGAATGCAAATTAGGAATTATATTTTATGATGAAGCCCCATCACCTTAAGTTTGAAATGTTTAGTGAGAATTCAAAAGCGTAAATATACATTGTCTAAATATATTACCATATGGCATTGACATTCGGTTAGAATTTTGGGAGGGAGGGAAATGTGTCGAGATATTCCCTGTTATTTTAAGTTGTAAAATGAACATTTCAACAACAACCAAGGAAAGCTAAGGAAAATAATTTTCCTGCTTTTTGCTAGGCATTTGGCAAATAAAAAATGCTCATATTCAGTTTCATCTCTTAGTTACAGGTCAAAATACTTGATAACAGAAGGCCAGTCATGTGTGCCCTTGATCCTTGCCTTCCTGGTTGATTAAGCAGTCAGAGAAAATAAGATAAATGTCTCACTGGAGAAGGAAACTGTACCATCCAATCTTAAAATAACTTTTAGGAACTTTCTAATAAAGATATCCTCTCTACATCATACTGTGCTAGATAACCAATCTCCATTATGTTGTTTGGGGCAAGTTGCTTCAAAGCTACAAGATTCCTTAGAGCAGGGGTGTCAAACTGCCAGCCCATGGGCCGGACGCATCATCCGGAAGCCGCACCCACCCCATTGCCGGCAATGGCAAAACCGTCCCAATATGTTGCACAATGTCACATGACATCACGAGTTTGACATGTCTGCCTTAGAGGATATATATTATTTAAACCCATATCATCTGGCTTCATGTATGGATTGGAAACATAAAGTTTCAGTTGTAGCTTCTGCTGATCCACTATGATGTGGATTAGCATATGAAAATAGTTATGGTCTAAAACAGGGGTCTTCAAACTTGGCCCTTTTATGACTTGTGGACTTCAACTCCCAGAATTCCTCAGCCAGACACGCTGGCTGAGGAATTCTGGGATTGAAGTCCACACGTCATAAAAGGGCCAAGTTTGAAGACCCCTGGTCTAAAACTTGAGACTTAATCCAGATAAGGGAGAGTGCTCCTGATTCAGAAAAAGATTTTGAAATAGAATATCAACCTGATATGGATGGTGAATGAAGTGTGCTTCTGGATTCAGCTTTCCGTGTGCAAGTTCACATAACCACTAGTTGGACTTTGAAGAAGCAGGAGAGAAGGAGGATTGATGCTTTTGAACATTGGTGTTAGAGAGAACACCTGAAAATAACTTGGGTAGCCAAGAAAATAAACAAATGCATCATGGAACAAATCAAAGTTCCAACTCCAGGCACAAATGACCAGGCTCGAATTACCATATTTTGGATACATAATGTGAAAACTTAGTTCTTTTCAGAAGTCTATAATTCTGGGAAAGTTGGAAAAAAGAGAAAAATGCAATGACCAGCAGCAAGCATCATTCACAGCAGTGATGGGTACACTGGTGGAAGACCTAAAGGACCAGATTGGGCACAAATCATTCTGAAGAAGGTCTATCTTTATGATCAATAATTTAATGGGTTTTAATAGGTTTTAATTAATCAACCCTCTCCAGTATGAAGCCCCCTCATTGGATCCCAAAGCCATCTGGCAGAGCCAAGTCTTTAGGCTCTTTTGAAATCACAGGAAGGTCTTCCTCTGGAGACCGCCAGCTGAAATTCCTTGGCTGATGGGATCCGTAGCATGTCTCCTCTACCAGTGTGAGCAGTGCAGGCCAGCCCCATTGGGGTGAGATGGTTCCTCAAGTAGCTTGGATCCATGCCAAGCAGGGCTTTAAAGATGATGACCAATACCTTGAATTGCACCCATACACCTCACAAAGCAGTGGTATAACATGGGCCACTCTAGGAACCTTAAAAACTGCTCTTTCTGCTGCACTCTACACCAGCTGTAGCTTCCAAATGCTCTTCAAGGGTAGCCCCAGGTAGAGTGCATTGCAATAGTTCAAACATGAGATGACTAGGGCTTGAGTAACTGAGCACAGGGACTCCTGATCCAGGAAAGGCTGTAACTAGTGCATAAAATGAAGAAGTGCAAAGGTTCTCCTAGTCGCAACTGCCACCTGTATTTTGAGCAGGAGTCTCAAGTCCCCCAAGTTATGGACTGATTCTGTCTGGGGTAGTGCAACCCCATCCAGAACTAAAGATGTTAAAGTCCCAGATCTTGGAGCTCCATGCACCCAAAGCCAGGGTTAGTCTGAAGCCTGTTGTCCTCCAGGCACCACAGTCTCCAGGCACCACAAGAGGACAACTATAGTATCACTTGGGTCACCATGGTTGGAGCTATAGAGCTGAGTATCATCAGGGTACTGATGATACCTCAACCCATTGTGACAAATGATTTCACTCAACCGCTTTATGTAGATGTTAAAGAGCAGTGGAGGGAGTACTAAGCCCTGTGGCATGCTACAAGAGAGTGGCTGGGGGCTGGACTTCTCACTCCCTATTAACACTGATTGGGACCAGCCTTGGATAAAGGAGTCAAACCAGTGCAGAACCATGCATCCAGCCCCAGCACCCATAGACAGTCCGAAAGGATGCCATGATAGATGGTATTGAAGGCCACTGAGAGCTCACGAAGAGCAAGGATGGTTGCACTACTTCAATCCTGCTCTCACCACAGGTCATCAGTAAGTGTGACCAATGATATTTCTGTCCCATAACTGGGCCTGAGTCCTGACTGAAAGGTTCTAGATAATCCATTTCATCCAGGATACTCTGAAGCTGCCAGGCCACCACCTTTTCCACAACCTTCCCTAAAAATGGTAGTTTAAAAACTGGATGGAAGTTGTCCAAGCAGGTGGGATCAAGCAGTGGTGTTTCATGGAGGGGATGAACCAGGGCCTTCTTAAAAGGGAAATAGATGGCTTTAATATTCCTTGATGCACAGAAAGCGTTTGATAATGTAAACTGGCAATTTATGTTTCAGCAATTTGCAGAAATAGACTTTGGAAAAAAAATTTATAAATGTAATCAAAACAATTTATTGTTATAGGTTAAATTATAAAATTCCAATTTGGGGGATTCCCGGACACATGATAGAGGGGGTATCTAGAGGAGTGAATTTGGATAGGATTTCTTATAAGGAATTACTTAGTTTGGAAGGGAAGGACTGGCAATTAAAATCTCTAGCTGAGTTGAAGCAAGAAAATATTGTACACTCTTGGTTTCAATATAATCAATTGTTAGCTAGGTGGAGTTTAGATCAAAAGATTGGTATTACTTTAGAGGATGCAAATTTGATAAAACAGATTAAAGATCAAATTCGAGCTCATATAAAGAGAATTTATAATATCTTAATAGAATTGGATTCTGAAACGGAACTAGTTAAAGATTGTATGGTAAAATGGGCACAAAATATTCAAGAGCCGATTCTACTGGACACATGGGAGATAATTTGGATTAGAAACGTAAAATTTACTCAAGCTCAAAGTTTGAGAGAAAATTTTTATAAAATGTTTTATAGGTGGCATTTGGATCCCCAAAAGTTGTCGTATGTATCCTAACTTACAGTCCAAATGTTGGAGGTGTGGTAGTTTGGATGCAACTTGTTTTCATATTTGGTGGACTTGTAGAAATGTAAAAGCTTTTTGGATTAAAATTTGGTGGAACATTCAGAATATTTTTAAAAGAAAGATAAAGTTTACTCCTCAACTATTTTTGTTGGGTATTATAGTAGATGTTGATGCTAAAGAAATTAATTTGATGTTGAATTTAATAACAGCAGCAAGGCTGCTGGTAGGGCAATATTGGAAGAAGGAAAGTTTGCCTACTATAGAAGAATGGACGCTTAAAGTGTCAAACTTAGCAGAAATGGCTAAGTTTTCTGCTTATTTGAAGGGTCATTCACAAGAAAGATACATTTCGGTTTGGAGAAAATGGATAGATTATATTCAGAATAAATATGGGACTAAAAAGTTCCATTTATTTTATGAATAAATTTTAGAATATTATTATGGTTATTATTACTATTATTAATAATAATTTGGTATAGTGGAAATTTTATGTAAAAGAGAGTTAAAGTGCATTATATTTGTTTATCTATATAGTTGGTTAATGTTAGTTAGATTATGATTATTATATTTATTACCCTGTATTCAGCTCTGGGAAGTGGGGGTGGGTGGGTGGGTTTGGGATATATTTTGTAATTTTTTGTAAAACTTTTCAATAAAAAAAATTATTGTAAACAAACAGCCAAAATAATTGTAAATGGAGATCTTACAGAAAACTTCAATACTAAAAAAGGCACAAGACAGGGATGCCCACTATCTCCATTATTATTTATACTAACATTGGAAGTACTATATAGAAACATTAGACAAGATATAGAAATTAAAGGACTGGAGATAAAAGATGAAAAATATAAACTACACGCATTTGCAGATGATTTGGTTTTCATATTGGAAGATCCATTGGAAACAAGCACCAAACTTCTGGAGAAAATAGAAAAAATTGGAGCAGTGGCAGGATTGACAATAAACAAAGAAAAGACTAAAGTGCTAACAAAGAATCTAACAGAAAAACAAAAAAATTAACTAACAAAAAACAAATCTTCAAATAGTTAAAAAAGTTAAATATTTGGGAATTTATTTAACAGCAAGATGTGTAACAATAAAAGAAGATAACTATGTAAAACTGCTAAAACAAATAAAATTGGATTTGGAAAAGTGGAAAAACTTCCAACTTTCAATGTTGGGGAGGATAGCAACAGCGAAAATGAATATCTTACCAAAAATACTCTTTTTATTTCAAACGATTCCTATAAGGCTGGGGAAAGCCTTTTTTGATGAACTGAATACAATAATATTGAAATTTATCTGGCAAGGAAAAAAAGCTAGAATTAAAGTGAAAATGCTACAAGGAGCGAAAGAAAGTGGAGGATTTGGACTGCCGGACTGGAGGTTATATTACCAAGCAACTATTTTAACATGGCTTAAAGAATGGCTAATGTTTAGAGATAAAAGACTATTGTACCTAGAGGGGCATGACCTACAAATTGGTTGGCATGCCTTTCTGTGGTATGGGAAGAATAAAATACATAGATACTTTCAAATGGATAGATTGACTTTAAAAATAAAAGAGAAAGAAGACAAAGCGTACTTTAGAACATGGGATAATTTCTATCAATGGCTAGAAAAATGAGTTAGAGAGAAAGGAATAGGATATGCAATTTTGAATTATATATTAGCAAGAAGAAGACTATTCAGTGATTAATTACCATATTGTTTATGATAATTAACTATTATCTATTATTGTTTGTTAAACACATGAACCCAGATATTATACTGTTTGCTAAATATTGAAAATGTTATTTGGAAAAACCCCAATCCTAACCCTAATCCTAACCCTAACCCAAAACCCGGACCCCACCTTATTCCTAACCCTATAAAAACTAATAAAATCTATACAAAAAAAGGTGCTGGAAATGTCCCTTGACTTGATCTATTACTCGCTGCTTGAACCCACCTACTAGTCACCATGCTGGAGACTTTCACTATCCAGGAGGGGCAAGGATCTAACTGGCAGGTGGTAGCACTGATAGCATTGGGGACCCTATCCACTTCATCAGGGCCAACAGGACTGAACTGTTCCCAGATCATTGGGTAAGACCTTTTCCCAAGAATCTCACAAGGATCTGCCTCATGCATGGGTTCAAAATGAGAATGAACCTGAGCAGCTTTGCCCTTCAGGTGTTGAACAAAATATAAACTATGCATGGGTATTTCACTTCCATATAATTATATGAAAATATAATTATTTGGATTAGCCATTTAAAAAAGAAAATTGAGATCACAAATAAGAGAAATCTAATGTGAGATACTATAGAGTTACTGCCAGTGAGGTATATACAGAATATTTGGGACTACAAATTCCATGATTTTTGGAACAGATGCGATTTGTAATCAAAACCAATTGGAAAACACTGTAATAGACATAAAATACATGGAAAAATGAATATATGGATAGCAATGCACTAAGAAGAGATATAGGGGTAATATGCTATCTAGCAAAGTAAATCCAGAAAATTAAGGGCTTGGCTCCATTTACTCAATATATTCTCATTTTTCAAACTGCACTATCTGAATAGTAAGAATAGTAATCACTATCAAAATCTGAAGTGATTACTATTCTTCTACGCTATTCTGTGATACAATTCAGCTTATTATTTCATGGATCTTTTCCAATAGTTAAGATAATACAAAAGAGACACGGATGAAAACTAACACTACAACAGAGAGCCATTAATCATTACTTTCCAGGAGTCAAATTTATTACAAAAGTTGGTGCTGATAACATGACAGAAATTAAGTACAAAAACCTGTTAGAAGTATGTCAATAAATCCTGTTTCTCTAGAACTTTTGCAATTCTAAAACAAATAGTTTTAGGAAAAGGGAAAAGAATGGCATCATTTATAGAAAACAACTTGTCTTCTTTTAGCACACAATGTATTAAAAACAGAACAGTGAAAAAAAATAGGACTTCAGTTTAATTGAGAACGGGTTGTATTGTTGACACAGAATCTGAGAAGAAAGAGTTTTTTCATTTCCAGTGAAATTCCAATAGCAACAGATGAGAATTTACACATAAATGTTTGTTGCTGGTTCCCAAAAAACCCAATTTAATAAGAAATAATATTAAGATGAAACCTATTTGTTCAATGTCCATTTAAAAGTGGTTAATTTTTTTCCCCACGAGATACAACAAACAATGATGACTAGCATGCAAGCTTCCGCTGTGAAAGAGCCACACTTCAATCTAAAATAACGGTCTGGTCTTAAGGCTAATACACGGTAACTTCATAATCAAGAGAAATTGATAGAATCTGAGAAAAGCTTTGACGTGGGCATTATTTTCTTTTTCCTAGAATTATATAATATCTATTGAGCTAGAAATTCAGCTATTATACAGGAAGAATAAAGCAAGATGAAATTTCAAATACATTCTGAAAAACTCCTTGGAACCACATACAAAATTAAAACACAGAACATCCATCAAACAGCACAGGTAAGCTCTTGTTTCCAAATTTAGTATTTACACCCTGAGGCAGGGCATTCTCGCTCACAAGTAGTCAAACACCTCTGCATAATGTTCTTCAGAGTCAAGTGAAAATGTCATGCCTTGAAATTAATGAACCACTACTGTTCCTTTGCTGAGATGAATGCTATCTCAGAACCTGGCCCTGCATCTTTTCTTTGTTTTTGCTGTGTAACATAAAATACATTGTCATATATAATAATTCTCAGAATTGTCCAGCAGTTTTCATGCTGGATACTCTGATGGAAACCATGATGAGAATAGGAACAACAGAAGATAGATTGTCCAAAATATCCAGCATCCTTTGGTGTCATTACCATTAAGCTTGGTAGGAAAAACAGCAGAGCAGCTAAGTGAGGGAAGAGTCAGGGATTAAAATAACAAATCACAATAAAACAACAAAAAACATTCCTCACAGATTCAATAGTGATGTTTTCCTCAGAAACTGATTGCAGAGATAAGTGGAGAGAGAGAGAGAGAGAGAGAGAGAGAGAGAGAGGCAAGCAGCAAGCAGGCAGGCAGGCAGGCAGGCAGACAGACAGACAGACATAAATTGCAGAGATTTTGAAAGCATCTTTATGTATAGATGAAAGAGTTCCTTTAAATCTCACCTTTTATGTTCCACAGGCACTGCATACTGAGTAAAAAAATGAGCAATTCTTTGGAATATTATGGAAATTGGAATTGCTGCATAAGAGGGACAATGGGTGAAAATTCTCTCCAATGCTCATTCCACATTTAATCCAAAATATGTGGATTCAAGACCAATTTATTCACATTTGGAATAGTCTAGAATTATCATTGCCATAAAGAAAATGAGAAAAAGATTACAGCAGTGTTATATGCAGAATAGATTCTTAAATGCTTTGCCCAAATGGCTAAAACACAAGTCCATTCTTTTGGGTTATCCTTGCTGATTGCAGCACTAGCTAAGAAAGACATTACCGAATTCTATTAAAGCACAAGTGAAATTAAGTACCAGCATTTGGTTTGGTGTAGTGTTTAAGGTCAGAAACCAGGACACTAAGTTCTAGTTCTGTCATAGGCACAAAGTCAGTTGGGTGACCTTGAGACAGTCACTCTCCCTCAGCCTGGGAAGCAGGCAATGGCAAATCACTTGTAAAAAAAAACACTGCTAAAAAAACTTCAGAGACTTGTCCAGGCAGTTGCTAGGAGTCAACATTGGCTTAAAAATGCTAAAATAAAGTAAAATAAAATAAAATCCCACATGGGATACTACTGTAGGTACAAAAATTCTTTTCAGTGCTGCTTGAGACAAAGATAAAAACAATTTAATCAGCCTTTAGTGAAACTGTATACAACAGAATTGCCCTAAAGTTATTCTTCTCTAAATTCTTTGTTGTGTTTTCGGTAACCATTCTGAAAGTGACAAGATTAAATCAAGTAAACATTTTAAAGTATTTGAAATTAAATAGAAATCTAGAGTGCCTTTGTGAACATTCTGAATAAAAATCTCTGTATCTTTTAGTTTGCTTCATGTAAGTTTCTCAAAATTATATGCATTCTTTATTATAAACATTTTTAAATGATAGCCAAAAATTACTAATTTTCTTCAAACTACTTTCCTCTTGACTCACTTAAATGTATTGTTAGTCCTTTCCAATTAGATTAACACTTCTTGTCCAAATTTTTAAAGTCACCCATTTCCCTCAGGATGGAGAGAAAGGGGCTTATCAGGAGAGGGCTGATCCCTTGACAAATTCAGGGATTATTTCTTCCTATAAAACCCTCCAAAACAGTACTTCTGAAAATATACATTCCATCAGCAAATTTGTTTCTAGAGGTATACTGTAAAATTTAAACCTAGCAATTGCTGGCAACAATCACATAACTCCCACCCCACCTCCTGGAAACACACACCCATTTATTCTACATGATATTTTATGTTTAGGAGAATATATAACTAATGTAGAATCAGTCTTTCAGAGACACTGGCTGATTTTGCTGGCAATGTCATATTTAGTTCAGATCATTCTAAAATGTTCTGGGCAGATGCTAGCAAGACCGTGAAGGAACAAGATACTTAATCCTTTTTTTTAAAAAAAAAATCGTTTCTTTTTTAGAAGCATCCATTCTCCAATGGAACACAAGAAAACCTGTTGGGTGAGTCATTAACACCAAGGACCATTCTGGACAAATCCCTGGAAAATATACTGTTGGGAACAAATTTGAAGAGAAATATCTGAAATGAATTAATCTCCTAGTGCTTTTCCACATATAATTTCCCCAAAGCCCAACTCCAGTTTTCTCAATATTGTACAAAACTTTCCCATGAGTATATTTGTTTAAACTATAAATGAGTAGGAAACAGAGCAAGTTGTAACTGAATCAAACATGTTTTTCTAAATAGCTCCAACCAAATATGATCCAGTCTCAGAAGCCAAAGAGAAACTAATCCTAAACCTATGATAAAGTAGCTTCAGGATATTGCTGAATGCTGGATCTTTAAACCTATTTAGAAGTAAATCACTAAGGTAGAGAAATGTATTTATTTGTTTAGGCTTGCATACCATGCAATTCCCAACATCTTTGAGTGGCTTACATCAAGAAAAACAAAATTAAAAGAGTAATACTGGATAATCTGAGAACAAAGTATTTCCTAAGTGGAAGGACTGATCTGGATATCATGAAACAAGGACTTCCACAGAAGGCCTGACTGCAGATACGTGTAATCTCTTCTACTATCTCTTATTGAATAGGCAGATTCAACCCAGAGCAATGCCTCAAAAGGATCCAGGATTATATAGTATGCGCATCCAACTGCTTTTCAGCATCTTTTCAAATCCTAATTTTGAATTCCCTTAGTATATTTTTTCTTTGAAAAAAAATGAACTGGCTCTATAAATATATTTGCAAAAAATAATCCTATTCCTTGAGAAATAACTAAAACTATTACCATTAACACTACAACATGAAAGCTAAAAATGATATATAAGAATCCAGCCATGGAATGAAAAAGTATAACAAAATTAAAGCTTTGATATAGCACCATCGTAGAAATACTGATGATGGGAACAGAATAAGCTATCATAACATATCAAATTAGACCACTGTTTTTATATAGCTTATTATTGTCTACAGTGACTTGCAGCAACTCTGCAATGAATTTTTTTTTTTTTAGACCACCTAAAAATGCTGGAAATTGAGTCAAGGATCTTCTGCATCCAAGCAGGTAGGGCACCATTAGTAGGTTTTTTCCAAAGTGTAATGCCAAGGATCTGCTTTAATTTTTGAAGTACCAGTCAGAAAAGCAGACAGAAAAACATTGGATTATGAGAGAAATGAGAATAGTTGCGCTTCCCAGTAAGTGTCAAATTTGCCTACATTCCATAATGCAAAGTTGGACAAAAGTATCTATTTCATCCAATTTTGAGACCGCTTGATAGCTCCACAATTCTAGACAATTTGCATATAAATAAGAAAAAACAATAAATATGAGTAAAAAACATCCTGGCTGAATGGAAGAACAGAATACCCAGCCTTAGGCCAACACAACTAAACATAACTAAAGCGGCACCACAACCACCCTATCCCAAAGCCTGGGAGAACAACCAAGTTTTTAACTGCTTCCTAAGCATCATAAGGATGTGAATTACATGAATCTCTGGGGGGGGGGGTGGATATCATTCCAGAGGGCAACACAGTAAACACCCTTCCTTGGTCCTACAATTCACACTATTTGATCTGGAACACACCTGCCTGGCTTGATTTAGCAGCAGGCGGAAACAATGGGAGATAAGGAGCCCTTCAGAGGCAGTTCTTTAAAAATAATAACTGGCACTTTGAACTATACCCAGAAGCTAACTTGTAATCAGTGCAACTCACAAAGCAGTGGGGTCACAGGGATAAAATACACTGTTCCCAACTCTGTCTGCACCTCTGCTTTCTGAACCAGTTGTAGCTTCTGGATGATTTTCAAGGACAGCTCTACGTAGAATGCATTTCAGTAATATAATTGTGAGGTGACCAGGGCATGAGTAACTGTCTGAAGGGGCCCCTGGTCCAGGAAAAGGCACCTCCTGGGCACTAGTTGTACCTGTACAAGGACCTTCTTGATCACAACTGCAACCAAACAAGAACCTATAGGCCATTTGCAAACCTTAGGTTAGCCTGATCATAATGGGAAAAAGAGAGGAGATTGACTAAGTGGAAATGAGCTGTTAGAATAAGATGACTTCCTAATTATCACATTGAACAAAAGATTTCATGCGATTGCTTAATTTCATATCCAAGGGAAAAGAATTGGTTCTTGCCTCCCTCCCAAGCTTCTTATGCTATTCCATCCCTAGGCTGGTAGAAGAAATAAGGATAAATGGTTTGTTTACTATTCAGTCCTCTCATCTTACAAATCAGCTCCAGGCACCAAACTCTCCCAGCAAAATGGTCCTGGAAAACAGTAGTCAGGAACCAGGGGCACACCCATCATGGCCTAAAAAAGCTAAAAGGAGATGGACCAATTGCAAACCCTGATGGTTATGAAGAGTCACTGAGAAAGACTATTGTAGATTATTTAAATGGTAATATTTGTGATGGCAGAAGAGGGAACATGCTACTTTTATAGTGAAACAGCTAAATGCATGCTGTCATTTCACTGAGCTGGAAATGAGACAAAAACAAAGCAATAAAAATGTATCCTTTAAAAAGGGTGTCAGAGACCTGTTTTCCCTGACATTAGCAAGACAAAAGCGTGACTCCCAGTTTAACAGCCTAGTATTTAGAGTTCTGAATTGGGTAATCTTTTCCATTGCTCTTTGTTACCAAGTAACAGAATGGGAGATAGGCAAGGAAAAGTGTTGACAGGTCATTACCAAATGACCTTTCCTCATTTTCCATTTAACCATATGCTTTGACAACATTTTTCCCCATTATGAAACTGCCTTCATCTCATTCCCAGTCTATGAATGAAATTGCCTTAAGTCTTCCTTGGCTACAGCAGTCCTAAAAATGTTATTTTCCTCTCTTATTTTGACCTGCCTTGTAATCTTCATTACCCATTTCTCAAATGTAAGTCAGATGACTGCAAAGACTTGAAATGAAAGCAATAACGACAGGCTAGGAACTGGCAACAGGGACAGCAAACTTCACACGGTTATAGGTTTTCCCCAACCCGTTGAGAAATACTGATGGTTTCTGTCACTTGATCATTTGTGTCATTTCAAATCGGACTAGGAAATACCTTCCGAAACTGAATCCTTGGACAAATTATGTAGTAACATTGTTGGATCACCAAAAGGAGATTTCCCTATATTTTCCTTCTCTTTCTGTTTTAGTGGAAGACATGAAACGAGCAGGCTTCGGGCACTGGCAGATAGAATGAAACTTCAGTGCCACTTGCATCTCAAATGCTGACTGCATTTACTTGGCATGTTTAGGCACCTGGCAGCCCCAACTAGAGCCAGTACAAACACACATTTAAAACCTAAATGAAATAGCAAATAGCCCTCATTTGCAGAAATGTTAATTTTGCCCAGGATTTCTTTGTACAGACGATCCAAAAACAAGTTATGTTTCAACATGGGTGCTTCCCAAGGACATTCCAGTTTCAGATTCTAGCAAATACTAAGCTCCAGCCAAATTGAGTCTGGTGGAACTGTTGATGGAAACAATGTTCTGCCTTAATTAGGGGCAACATCCATGTGTTATAGTTGGACAGCCCACAACCTGCCTTGGGAACAACAGGTTGCTACTCATCTGATGGAGCAGAGGTAAATGTACTGAAGTCAAAGGAACAGTATGTTAAAACCCTTAGAAAAAAATATTCAGAAGTATCAGCTTGTTCTGTATTTCCATTTCCACATATATTTCAGTTTTTCCTATGCAGCACAGAACTGAAAGAAATTCTCAAGTCCTTAAAGCAGCGGTTCTCAACCTGTGGGTCGCGACCCTTTTGGGGGTCACATGAGCCTTTCACAGGGGTTGCCTAAGACCATCAGAAAACACTTATTTCTGATGGTCTTAGGCGGGGCTTGTCAACCGCCTTCTCTCCCTCCCCCCCTCTCCGCTCCACCTCACGTGTTTGTGGAAAATATGCTGCTTGGTGGCAGTCTGCACGAACTCTACCAAATGTGCCCTGCAGGGGGCACATGAAGAGCACAGGCGCAGAGCAAGGCCCCGCCCTCCCCAGAGACTCATTGTGCAGCAACCGGATTGACTTCTTCTCGTGCACGCAGGTCAGCGAACGGGAGGCCACCACAGCACCCAACTCCTGTGCCCGTCAGCTGGCGACCCCCGAACTTGTATTTGTCAGCCGGGAGGTCTGGTGATGGCTACCAGTCTCCTTTGCCACCCCGCCCGTCCTCGACTCCTCCTCCACCCGTTCATGTCAAGGCCGCCGGGGCTTGATAGGGAGAGAGAGAGGGAAGGAGGAAGGGACTCCTCCTCCTCTCCTAAGCTTCAAAGCATGATCGGCTTCCCAAGGATGCCACAATCCTCACGAAAGCGGGGGAGGGGGAGAAGCAAAGAGGGCGAGAAAGCTCGTGGCAGGCTTGAAGGAGCACCTGTCAGCATTGGTGATGAGAAATTCCCCACAAACCCAGGGACGGAGTGGAGAAAAGGAGCCCCCTTTGGGAGGAAACTGCCACCTTCATCTCCTTGGCTTTGCGTTCTTTTGTTCCTCGGCAGCCGGGTTGCCAAGCCTCTGCTGGCTGTAACTTTCTTTCCTTCCCTCCCTCTTGGTCTCTTCCTCCTTCCCTCTTTCTCCCATTGTCCCTTCCTTCCTTCCTTCCTTCCTTCCTTCCTTCCTTCCTTCCTTCCTTCTTTCCTTCCTTCCTTCCTTCCTTCCTTTCCTTCGCCTCCCTCTTTCCCCTTGTCCTTTCCGTCCTTCCTTCCTTTCCTCTTGTCCAGGATCGGGGTGAACCTCTACAGCTGATCCGCGCTTTTGCAGAACAGCTAAGAAGCAGATCAGCTGTAGCAGCTCTCCTTGGCTCCTGCCCAGCAAACTTGCTCGAGCTTTGCTAGAAAACATGCCGCTTGCTAATTTAGCAGAAGCGCGAATCAGCTGTAGCCTGGCGCTGATCCTGGGGCTTCTGCTAACTTAGCAAGCAGCATGTTTTCTGGCGAAGCTGAGCAAGTGAGCTTGGCAGAACTCTCCTCTGCCTCTGGCAGCCTGTCCCCCTCCCTTTGTCCCTTCCTGGGCACAGAGGGGGGGAGAGGAAGGAAGGGACAAAGAGGGAGGGAAGGGACAATGAGAGAGGGAAGGAAGGAAGGAACAATGGAAGGGAGGGAAGGAAGGAAGGAACAAAGAGGGAAGGAAGGAAGGAAGGAAGGAAGGAAGGAAGGAAGGAAGGAAGGAAGGAAGGAAGGAAGGAAGGGTCTAAGAGGGAGGGGAAGGAAAGGAAGGAAAGAAGGAAGGAACAATAGGAAAGAGGAAGGGAAGGAAGAAGAGACTAAGGGAGGTGACAGAAAGGAAGGAAAGAAGGAAGGAAGGGACAATGGGAGAGAGGAAGGAAAGGAGGAAGAGACTAAGAAGGAGGTGAAGGAAAGGAAGGAAAGAAGAAAGGGACAATGGGAAAGAGGGAGGGAAGGAGGAAGAGACTAAGGGAGGCGAAGGAAAGAAGGAAGGAAGGGACAATGGGAGAGAGGGAGGGAAGGAGGAAGAGACTAAGAAGGAGGTGAAGGAAAGGAAGGAAAGAAGGAAGGGACAATGGGAAAGAGGGAGGGAAGGAGGAAGAGACTAAGCGAGGTGAAGGAAAGGAAGAAAAGAAGGAAGGAAGGGACAATGGGAGAGAAGGGAGGGAAGGAAGGCAGGCACCCACCCCAGACCCATCCCAGAAACCCACAGATTCCCCCCCACACACACACAGGCACTCTGCAACCTGAGTGATCAGCTGGCCATGCCCCCTGGCCATTGATCACGTGACCCTGGGACATTGAACGTCATAAGTATGAATCAGTTGTCAAGCATCCGAATGTAAATTACATGACCCTGGGGATACTGCAACAATCCTAAGTGTGAAAAATGATCATAATTTGCTTTTTCAGTGCTGTTGTAACTTCAAAAAGTCACTAAGCGAATTGTTGTAAGTCGAGGACTACCTATACTTTCCCATTTTTTCCTTTTTTTTTTTTTGGTCAAGTTTTTGATACTCCCCGGCCAGCTGGATGGGGGGTTGGGGGTCACCACAACACGAGGAACTGTATTAAAGGGTCGTGGCATTAGGAAGATTGAGAACCACTGCCTTAAAGCAACCGCCATGCCTGTTGGATCCAATAGCTGTTGCCCAGATCTTGAGATAAAATTGACTCTTAGATGAATTTGGCAGCATATCCAAACCATTTCATTGTCTATAACTAAGACAGGACAAATGCAGAAAATAAACATATTTTTCAGTCCTGATCGCAACCCAAAATTCACAAATTCAACTATGAAGGAATATAAGCATATTTCTAGGATGAATCAATCAGCAGCATTCCTGTGGCCATACTTTTAAGTAATTCCAAAGACCCAGAATGACTATTTATCCACTATTTGGAAGTATTACATTTCAACATGCAGAGGGATAATAAAATATAGTGACCGTAAGACCAGATTACAGGATGCAGAATCAGTTCCATATTCTGCAGCATCCGAAGCATGTCTTTGTTGGACCTGTGACTACCACTAATATTTGAGATCACAGGAAAGGGATCTTCTTCTATTTTTTTCCTATGTCTTCTCATGAAAATGATATTATTGCTATTTGGTCAAATATCCATTGCATTTGTTATGAATTCATTGGACACTCTTAGGCTCACCTCTCTTCTGGGCCACTTTCATTGCTTGAAACATTTTACCAACTGTTTTCAAGGAGTTGCTGAAAGACAACATATTTCAAATAATTAATTCAAGGTGCTACATAAAGAAAGAATATAATTGCATTGTTGCATTCATAATAAAAACTGTATGATTTTTAAAGCCCCAAATTTCAACCTTCCAGAGGACTGTGAAGACCCTGGCTCTTCCCCCAATCATTGGATAGGATGTGGCTCGAGCTGCAAGGATATTTGATTTGCTGCCTGGCGGGAAGGATTCCTTTATTTTTAACTGGTTTTATGGATTGTTTTAGCCACTTTGTAAGTCCTATAAATAAATAAATAAATAAATATATTCTATGTAAGTTTTCATTATTTCTTACCCTGTTTATAACTAAAAATAAGGCACTTCCGTGAGCCTCTCTAATGTAAATTGTTATGCCCTTTAGCCCTTTAGCCACACACTTTCAGTTGTTCTCCTTCAGTACTCTGCAGATATGCATGGGTAGAATCTATAGCAGTTATGGAGAGTTTGCTACCCTTAGTAATTTAGAAATAAAAGCCTCACATATTTTGCCACTGACCATGATGGCTGGGACTAATAATTGTCTGAAAACTAAGGTGATGCATAATACTGCCTGTTGTTTTGGCAAGGAAATTGAGCTTAAACAAAAATGGGTTGCAAATTGACTCATCCTAAGCTTTCCACAAATATAATTTGTGTATTACTTTTCAAATGGATTGCCATTTAGAAAAGGAGGCACTTGTTACCACTTCTGTAGCAATTACTTTTGTAATTATAGTTACTCACTTACATAACCAAACCATTCCAGCACTGCTTGCATATTCCAATTTTTAGATTGCAATGCAATTAATATAACATGTATTTTAATGTACATAGCATAAATGTTTACATTACATGTGCGTTTGTAAGCATACAAATATGCATAATCTTGAGTTTAGATCAGTGGTTCTCAACCTGTGGTCGGGACCCCATTTGGGGTCGAACGACCATTTCACGGGGGTCGCCAAACAACACAGTCCGCCATTTCCCCCCCCTTTTCCTTAGCTGTGCTACTCCCTTTTATTCTATTGGCTTTTGAAAGCCAATAGAATAGACTCTCTTGAATAGAGTCTAATTCTATTGGCTTTCAAAAGCCAATAGGAATTGTCCAGGCTGTCTCTGCCCTGCTGAGCCCGCCAAAAGTCCCATTCTGCAAACGGTGCTGCACCAGTTGAGTAGTCCTCGACTTACGACCGGTTGAGTAGTCCTCGACTTAAGACCGGCATTAAAAAGGTTGAGAACCACTGGTTTAGATAAACCAAGTCTAATGCAATTTGTTTGGGGTTTTCTGTGTTTATTGGAAATACCTATGTTATAACCAGCCTACCAATTCTATGTACTGAATTATCATAAACAATTAAACTAGTTCATGCACTGACTACCTCAGGAACAGTCTTTATACTGCCAGAACAACAATAGTTCAGTAACAATGGATGGCTAAATATTGGCGTGAGTTGAAATAACTCTCAGCTGGTCTAGAAGAAAATCCCACTTCACTTAGAACAATAGAATCAATGCATCTTAACACCTTCAAATATATTGGTCAAAGTTCTGGAAATTTCAATTCTAAACTTGTTTGGAGAGTATCAGGTTGAAGGAAGCTTTTTTTTTTTTAAAAAAAATCACTGTTTCGAAGCTAATCCCTCAGTTTAAACAATGAAGACTGACACAGAGAAAGAGATAGATGATTTAATAAATTAGGGCAGAAATACTCTCCCCCAAGATGACAGGGTGAAGTAACTGCAAAAGTGAAGTCAGTTTACTGCTGAACTTACTTGTTACAAATTGCAGTTTGAAATGTGAGCAGACTTAGAATTCAGCTGCATTGTTGGACCCTTCTGATATCACCATCTCTGCTGTAAGGTGTTTAAAGAGAACCTGTAAACATTGCATGGACAAAGAATTGGTTGAGTCTAGAGCAGCGGTTCTCAACCTATGGGTCGCGACCCCATTTGGGGTCGATCGACCATTTTTCGGGGGTTGCCAAAGGCAGCGATCCGCCATTTTCTCCCCTCCGGGGGTGGCGCCGCGCATGCGCATGACGTTTGTGTGACGGGGGTCGCCGTCACACAAACGTTGAGAACCGCTGGTCTAGAGGAAAGTACATAGTCTCCTCACATATCTTTGCATATTCATTGTCCCCTGATTATTGAATTACTAAATTACTAAATACAGAAGGATCTGGACAGACTTGAACACTGGGCACTAACTAACAAAATGAAATTCAATGGTGAAAAAAGCAAGGTTCTACATTTAGGCAAGAAAAACCAAATGCACAAGTACAGCATAGGTGGCACCATGCTCAATAGTAGTAACTGTGAGAGGGACCTCGGAGTCCTAGTAGACAATCAGTAAAATATGAGCCAGCAGTGTGCGGCAGCTGCCAAAAAGGCCAACACAGTACTAGGCTGCATTAACAGAGGGATAGAATCAAGATCACGCGAAGTATTAATACCACTCTTCAATGCCTTGGTAAGGCCACACTTGGAATACTGCATCCAGTTTTGGTCACCACGATGTAAAAAAGATGTTGAGACTCTAGAAAGAGTACAGAGAAGAGCAACAAAGATGATTAGGGGACTGGAGGCTAAAACATATAAGGAACGGTTGCGAGAATTGGGTATGTCTAGTTTAACGAAGAGAAGGACAAGGGGGGACATGATAGCAGTATTCCAATATCTCAGGGGCTGCCATAAAGAAGAGGGAATTAAGCTATTTTCCAAAGCACCTGAAGGCAGGACAAGAAGCAACGGGTGGAAACTAATCAAGGAGAGAAGCAACCTAGAACTAAGGAGAAACTTCCTGACAGTGAGAACAATTAATCAGTGGAACAGCTTGCCTCCAGAAGCAGTAAATGCTCCAACACTGGAAGTTTTTAAGAAGAGACTGGACAGCCATTTGTCCGAAATGGTGTAGGGTTTCCTGCCCGAGCAGGGGGTTGGACTAGATGACCTCCAAGGTCCCTTCCAACTTTACTATTATTATTATTATACTATAGAAAAACAGCAACAGGTGGCATTAAGGGTCTCAGGAGCATTCACAGAGAGAAATCTGTGGGCCTGAAATTGAGGAACTGATAACCAAAATCTGAAGGAAGGCAAAACAAAAAACAAACAAAAAAAAACCTGGGTTCCTGTTTTAAGTATGGTGGAACAATACAAAGTTGTAAGGGTGCAGATTTTGCTAACATTGTCTCTCTTTTTTGTACTTAGAATTTTAAAGATTCTTCATTCTTCAAACTCATTTCACAACCAAAGTAGTTTGAGAAACAGTCTTAAAAGGTTGCAGATGAGCGTTAAGGAGCAGTTAGACTTTTACTGTATCAAAGAACTTTTAATGATTGTGCTAATCTCTAGTATATATTTTACTCCCTGTTTTACTTCCCAAGTATATTGTTAATTTTTTTCCCCTGTTTTACAGTGAGGAATACTTTGTATTTCATAAATAGAAATGTTCTCTTGACCTTTTGTTTGTAATATCAGTAGAAATAATGTCTCTGAATTGTTAACCTCCAAGAGGAGAAAAGTTAAGGCAAGGAGCAGTACTTATTGTATAGGCATGTCATTTGGTTAAAGAGTGCCACCTCGTGTTCAGAAATAGGATCTTCTCTGCTAGCAGATACAGTGAATACTTTAGGATTTATTAGCCACAAAAAATCAAATTTTTCGCTTGCTGGAAATGATACACTTGAACACTCATCACCATCATTTTCACTTAAAATATGTGGGTCTGAATCTATATATGGAGACTGAGAGAAAAAAGAGAGAGTTAGGGAAAAGGACAATGTCACTGGTAAAATATAGGTGGTTAAGGAATTCACCACTGGCCTTTATTCCCACTTTGGACCAGTTAAATTGTCTGTAAATCACTTTTATGATTGTTGAGAGTACTTTTAGTGAACTTGAATCATTTTATCAAATACAAATGTAAATTAAAAGTATTTAATTATGGCCAAGGTAAAAAAAAACAACACAAAATAAACAGTCAAGTATAACAAAAACAGTGTAACAGTTATATAAAATTTAAGTAAAAAACAAGGAAAGGGAAAACTTGAAAAAGATGCAATAAAACAATATAAACATCAGATAAAATAGGAACAGAATGGAATAAATAAAATAACAGTGCAATACAATAAAAAAAAAGAATTCATAATACGGTATTAGGACATCTTATGGAAATGGCTGCAGATAGAAACTTGGCAGCCCTGCTGGTGATAGTAGGATTCTGATTTGTGAATAGGCAACAACCACCTTTCTATTCTAACAAATATGACTTTTGTTAAGAGCCTGTCTTTAGATATGTCTATCTGCCTGTAAACTGGTATAGAAAGGATAGCAGAAAAATATACATGATAGGGTCTTAGAATTATTTTGACCACAAGGACAGCATTTTTCAGTGAACAGGGTTTGCCTCCTATCTAGTACTGCTGAGGATAAAGCATTTCACTGAACCAAAGCAAAGACTGCAGCATGCTGGACAAAGTTGAATAAGTATAAATGATTTCAAAATGATAAACTATCAATGAAAGATGGCACCCAAATCCATCTGCCACGTGATGTCAAAAATTGACAGATTTTAGCTTTAACTCTGTCTAAACCTAGGGGAGCAAAGAAAACCACAGGCCATAAGAACCCAGGTCAGGTGAGATCTTTTTCTTTCCACCTTGATGAAATATACCAAGAAGAATTAACGGAGCCACTGAGACATTAGAAAATATTTTAAACCAGTAAGAGAGCCAGCACAAATTCTCATCTCCAGTGAAATCATAGCAGTTTCATTGTGGATTTAAACTTTTTGAATTAAAAAAAAATAGAATGTGGAATGTGGAAGAGTCCTTATAAAAACCTAAATTGAGTTTTATCTACAGGATTTGGGATATAATTTTAGCTTTAAAATAATTGATAGCAGCAAGTATTCACATACTCCTTCAGAATGAATGAAAAAATAATAATAGAAATCCTGGATAGAAAGACCAGAAATACCTGTGGCAAAAGGAAGCAAAGGTAGTACCAATAATAATAGGCACTTTTGGTGCAATTCCAAAACAACTGGAATACCTCTTAAACATCATTGGCATTGACAAATTCACTTTTAGTCACTTGCAAAAGGCAGCTTTATTCAGGGTAGCTTACATCCTGTGATGATATCTTTAACACCATCAAACTTCCACATTTGCCTATCCCAGGTCCTTTGAAAGACTAGATAGGTGAAATGCCACATGACAAAAATGCCAAAACCAGTCTGAACATCTGGCTGACTTTGCAAGGAACAATAATGACAATGAATCATTACTCCTTTCAGCTACATAGCAATGTTGACGGACTCTACTAATCAAGGAAGATAGGACACGCAAGACAGTTAAAGAAGAAAAAGGGGCAGTAGAAAAATATCTGGTGGACAGTGAAGAAGATGCAGTGAAGCTAGTACATCATGAACGCTTACTGAATACCAAAGAGTCCAAACTGGCCTATAAGAAAGACTAAATGAAGAATAGAAAAGAGAGAGACCAAGGAAAGTTTTACATGGCCACTATATTAAAAAAAAAAAAATAGCAGGAAAAGCAGATAACAAGACCTGGCAATGGTTAAGTACATGAAGAAAGAAACAGAGAGGCTAATTCTGACCATACAAGATCAAGCCTTAAGGACAAATGGACAAAAAAAAAACAAAATTAATAAGACAGCAAAAGCTATCTCTACAAAGAAGCTGAAGAAAAGGTGGACCACCTAGTTACCTGCTGCAAGAAGTTCACACAAACTGATTACAAATAATGGCATCATGAAATAGTAACCATGGTACATTGGACTATCTGCAAGAAGTACCACTTGCCTGCAAGCAAGAACTGATGGAACCACATCATAGATAAAGTAATAGAAAATGAGAAGAAGCTAGAATTCAAACAGACAAGCACCTGTCACACAACACCCTAGGTTTAACAATTGTTGATAATTGACAGAAAAGTGTGGATAGTGAACATTGCAATACCTGGAGACAGCAGAACAGAAGAGAAAGAACTGGAGAAAAATCACAAAACATAAAGACTTGCAAACAGAAGTAGAACAACTGTGGCAAAAGAAAGCAAAGATAGTTCCAAGAGTACTAGGCACTTTGGGTACAATCCACATTTTTTTCCAATTTTTGTCAAGGCATTGACAAGATCATCATCGATCAGTTGCAAAAGGCAACTTTACTTGGAACAGCTTACATCCTACAACAATACCTTTATCTGCATATTCAAATCCATAACCTTTGGAAAGGACTTGACAGGTAGATAAGAATGCCAAATCCAGTCAAAATATCTGACTGATTGTGCAGCCTCTATAATAAGGATTTGCTTTGGTGCTATTGTTAGCATGAGCAAAATTAGCCCTAATTTGTTCCTATGCCTTTCTAGAGGCTTTAAAATTCTGCCAAAGCTATTTCAAAGCTGGAACTATTATTATATTATTGCTATTGGAGTTTGTGACAACTAGTTTCTCAAGAAAACCATCATTTTAGTTATGGTTAGAGTGAATCACTAAAGTGTCCTTCCTTAGCATTAGGATTCCACTAAAAGCTTGAGATTTACCTGCATGAGGGGGGAAAAGCCTACTGTGTAAACAGTATTCAGCTGTACCACCAAACACTAAGTATAGGAGGGTAAAGGTTTTTTGGTTAAGGCAGCTACCACTGAGCCCACACAGATATTAAACACAGGAGAGATAAAATGAAATCTGTTTCACTCCTTGATGGATAAGAATGTCTGGAGGACAGTAGCCAACTCTATCACTTCTAACTTTGGTGACTGTCTTTTTATTGAATATTTTAATTAAAAAGAGCCAATTGATCTCAGACAGCTTTCACCAGAGACTTTCCTTTGGGTAAAATCAAAGCCAATTTTAAGTAAATGAAAGCAATATATAAGGGGTGATTTCTGCCCTCATCTGTGTTTATTAGAAATTATAAGATGGGGCTTCCGGTTTGCAATCGCAGCACCGGCGTGCGTGCGGAAAGGCTGCTCTTTCTGCCGTCCGGTTTTTCTCCGTCGGAAGACACTGCAAGGGGTCGAAAGTCGCCCTGGAGGGGTGACCACTGCTGAGGAGGACCCTCAACGACTGCGGAAAGGTGGCAGCCCTTCCGCTGGATTCGAGGCAGCTCCTTTGGACTGACAAAGAAAAGATTGGCCATTAACATGGCCAATCACCAAGCTGTTCCTGCTGAAAGCCCAAAGCACTACTAAGCATGACAAAAGCAACCTGGAGGAGTTGGGTGAGACCTTGCCTTACCTTTCCTGCTTCCCATCTATTTTCATGTAAAAGCTTTTGAATACCTTCTTCCCCCTTCTCAATTCTGCGGCTTTGGGAATATAAAGCTAAGAAAAGGAAAAAAATAGAACAACTAGACTAAACAACTAAATATTTGGACTTGTAATTTCTAGATACCTGGGCTCTCAAAAAGTTTTTTACTCTTACAGAGACTTATTGTTTTGTTTTTTTGCTAAGCTAGGGGAAAAAAGGGAATATTTCTTTCTTTCTTCTTTGAACTGGATAACAGCCTAACTGTGCATGGCACTAGGGACATCTTGTGGCAAAATGTGGTACAACAAGTGAATTTTTTTTTGACTGGGAGATTTCTGAGACTAAAATTTGCCCTTGACATTATCAAAAAAGATAAGAACCTGAAACAGCTGGGTGGTGAAAATAATTTTCTGTAGTGGATGTGGATTCTTACTGACTTTTATTAAAATAGCCTCCAGTAAAGGTCTACCTGCAAATACCACAGAGATGGAGGAACACTACCCACAGCTTAACTTCAAATATATACTTGAAAAAATCTTAGAGGCTACTGAGCTAATGAATTCCAGATTGAAAGATATGCGTACCATCTTAAAGCTACAAAATGCAGCCCTGACTTCAATAGATGTACTTACAACCCAAAAAGCAACAGAAGAAGGAATTAATACTAAAGTGGATTTCAAAGAATGCCAGCTACAATCTACTCAGAACTCTGATATCCAAACTTTGATTGCATCCAAAGAATCTACAATTTCAACAGCAACAGAAACTGAAGAAAGCAACACTAACGTGGAAGATGTTGAAGACTTACATACACAATACACTGAGAATTTCGACAACGCAGATGATCAAAAGACAACTACAATACTGAATATGACTTTTCATCTAAACCAGCCAAAACCAGAAGAAGAAGATCAGCCTGAACTCATGATATATATACTAAGCCAAATATGGAGATTTAAACTATCAGGCCAACAATTTAATAACTATGAAGGAACTAGCTTCCTTGATAGGCTGATGATTGGATGGTCTCCCTTGATTCAAATGACAGGAATGAAGGGAGATCCATCCGAGGATTTAAAAGCCCTGTTATGGAAGCCTGTTTGGCACAAAAGGAAGGCCAGACTTAGTATATTTATTTAAAAAATGGTTTTTTTTATGTGACCTCTAATGGAAGAGCTTTAAATCTTACTTAATGGGATAAGGAGATTTTAAAAGATATTAATTGATTTAATATTTAGGATTTATATCTATAAGGGAAATAAATTAGTTACTAGAATAATAGTTTTGAATTATAACATAGAAGATAGATTCAGAGGATAAAGGTTATTTTATTAGTAAGCGATGATGAGAATGAGAAGTAGAATATGTAGAATATGATTGTGGAATAAACTAAGAATCTAGCTGAATAAACAATAAGTGTATTTTAGATATGATAATTATTCTGTAATGAATTAAGAGAACCATGGGTTATCCGAAATTTAAATACTATGGACATTAAGCCAACTGGAATACTGTAATTGAAATCAGATAAAAGTTAAAAACAGGATTTGAAGGCATATAAATCAAAAGTTATCGATAAATGCTTCAAATGATTGAGTTATAATTAGCAATGTATTAATTTGAAATCTGGTATAATAACTAAGGGAAACAGAGAGGAAATTTTTGATGATGTAAACTGATATATGTATGGAAAAGCGTGTTATTGGACTATGTATTACCCAACCACCAAGTTGCTTCCTTAATACCTAAAGCTTTGTAAAAATGGAAAATTAATCAAAACTTGTTTAAAAAAAAGAAATTATAAGATGGCACACTGAGTCACTGTTAATCTGCCCTCCCTAAATTCTGTTTTCTCATGAATTAGAAGTTTCTCCTGGTTCAGCCAATCTAATAACTTACTGAAACCTTCTTGATGTATTGATAAGAGCTTCTTCCTCTTCTTCTTGTGCCATATCCATTATCGGACGTTGGCGATCATGTTGACGATCCTGTTTTTATCAGCAGCCACACGAAAAAGTGCTGCTGAGTTTTGTCCAAACCAGTCCCTTAGATTTTGAAGCCATGATGTTCTTCTTCTGCCTGGACCTCGTTTGCCTTCAATCTTTCCCTGGAGGACTAAATGGAGTATGCTGTATTTTTCTGGGTGTCACATCACATGTCCAAAATATTCTAATTTTCATTTTTTAATTGTTTTGATGATTTTCCTTGGTTTTCCCAGGCGGCTTATCACTTCCTCATTTCTGATCTTGTCAAACCAGCTTATATGTAACAGCCGCCTGTAAATCCACATTTCAAGTACTTCTAGTCTCTTCAGGTGGCCTTCTGTCAGAGACCAACTCTCTACTCCATAGAGCAGGATAGAAAAAATATAGCATCTGACAAGCCTGATTTTCAGTCTTAGGCTTATGTCGTGACTGCAGAAGACCTTTTTCATTTTGAAGAATGCTGTTCGGGCTTTTTCTATCCTTGTCTTTACTTCAACAGTCATGTCCCAGCTTTCATGTAGTTTAGAACCGAGGTGCGTGATCCTTTCAACTTTTTCTAGTGGTATTCCTTCTGAGTTTATTGATAAGAGCAGACCTTTCAGTTATGAGGAAAGGTAGCTGTGGCAATTCTGTATATTGATTTTAGGAAGCTGATGTAAGATTCTGTGGAGTTTCAACTATAGCATTTAGTTTAACAGATTCAAAGACTTCGATTCAAAGACTTCCCAAAGTCAGTGAAGGATTAAAAATGAACTTGAAGAAGACACAAGTGATATTCAACAACTATTCTCAACATTTGTAAATAAAAAAATAGAAAATCACGAACTGAAAAGGGTCAACAAACATTCAGGCATTTCGCAACCAGTGGGCATTCATGACCATTGCAGTGTCCCATAATTATTTGTGCACTTCACAGTCAGTTTCCAACAACCAGAGTAATGGAAAAGCCAGAAGTAAAAGCTTAATGACCATTGGTAAATCACTTAATGACTGAATGGGAAGAGACCTAACTCCATCACAGTCATATGATATTTGGCTTAATGGTTGAATTGTCGATCCCAATCCCCTGTAGTTACCAGTACTGAAGATCAACTATAATCTGCCACTACTATTCAACCAATTGGTGGAACCATTGTATTATACTACTTCTCCAAATCTTAACCTATACAGTAGAATATCATAGCTGATCTTATAAAAAATTGCTAAGTGGTCCAAGTATAATAACAAAATCACATTCCCATTGCTCTCTTTTGACCATATCCCCAAACCAGTCTTAATGACCAATATAAGAGTTCTGAATTTAAATTGAAATCTAGCTTATACCCATCTTGCTTTGTTCCCCCTGGTTAACATACATGCAGGAAAGTACACAAACTTTGCACAGAAGAAAGGAACTATATGCTATTCTGTCAATAATCAAGTCCATCTCTTCATCCTCTTCATCTCAATCAGGATTTTAACAGGAGAGCTAGCCATGCTGAAATTCTGTGAACCTGATGACCATTTCAACTATTGCCTTCTAAAAATGGTGACTATTCCCTTCCTGCCAGCCTTACACAGAGAGAAGGTTAATGCGAAAATATACATCAAAGAAAAGATGATCTAACCATAAGAATGAAGAAAATGAGATTATTGTGCGACAACTGTTTAAATCTCTGGTGACTTTGAAATCCAAAAGGAGCAACATCCAGGGAAATTATCCTTTCTGTTTAAAAAAAAAAAATCTGTGTCTTCTGGAATTACCTAAATGACACCCCTCCTCCCCAAAAGGTCAAGAGCATTGCTAAATCAGTTTGCAATCAGATTGTATCTGCTGTCAGATCCTGACCATGTGACCTTACCCTCTTTGTCTGCACAAACAGTTTAGATGTGATTAATGGGACTGATTTCATGGCAAAAGTAGTGAAGTCTAAAAATACTAGAGATGCAGCAGTAAATCTAACTCTCTGTAATCCAATATCCTACAAGGCTGCATATGAAGCACTTGTTCAACAGAAACAAATATGTCATCCCTTATGTTGTTTATAGATGGAAATGGAATGAGCTATGAGTGGCAGAAATGCTTAAAACTAAGAGAAAATTCAGGATTCCCAATAACTCTCCATTCTCCAACAGAACTGACTGCCAAAATTCTGTCTTATCAATGTAGGAAAGCCAAGGAAGCTTACTCCTACGTGTCACTGTCTCTTAGCAATCAAAAGCAGTTATGCTTGGCTGGATTAAGGCAAAGCTGTGCATAAACCCCCTGGAGACAGGCTATCAAACAAACCTTTAGACAGCATGGAGACAGCCAAAGCAGATCTGATACAAAAGGCAGATCTGTGCAACGTGTAGCAATCAATTCGTGCAAACTAATCATATCTTGACATGGCAGTAGACACTCACGTGTAGATTTTTCACTCAAGAGAACAGACAGGCCCCCAAGGTGACCCCTTCTTCTCCAAAAACTTACTCCGTATTGCTCTAGTTAACATTCATTGTTCCCATTCCACTAACCTCCTTATTATGGCTGACACCACCTTCATATAACATCTTACTTTGACATGTCTGCACATACAACTTAGAGGTTCAGTCAACTGTGCTAAGAGAAAAGCACGAATCTTTTCTCTGGTACGTACTTCAAGATGAGGCTTTGTGGTCTTATTTACTGGATTGTAAAGAGCCTGCGTTGCCTTCCATTTGTAGCCAACTGGTTTTTTCCAATTTCTCCCCCTGTCATACACAGTTATTAAGGAGAAGATAAAATACAATAGACCTCAATTTACAACAGTTTGCTTACCGTCCGTTCAAAGTTACAAAAGCACTGAAAAAAGTGACTTGTGACTATTTTTCACACTTACAGCAGCCTTTCCATGGATATGTGATCAAAATTCAGAGGCTTGGTAACTGATTCATATTTATGACAGAAGCAGTGTCTCGGTATCGTATGATCACTTTTTGCAACCTACTGACAAACAAAGTCAATGGGGAAGTCAGATTCACTTAACAAGGGTGTTACTAAGTTAACAACTGCAGTGATTCACTTAACAGCTATGGCAAGAAAGGTCATAAAATGGGACAAATCTCACTTAACAACTGTCTCACTTAACAACAAAAATTTTGGACTCAATTGTGGTCATAAGTTGAGGGCTATCTGTAGCTAGAGACTCTCTTGACAACAGGATTAAGCATTTGCTTCTATTTAGTATGTTAGTGACTTGTTTGTGAAACGTCTGGGATCTTATTTGAGTGCTGAAAAACATCTTTAAAGAGAGATGAAGACAGCATGACAGAAGTGTCACTAAACATGGTGGGCCTTGCAGATATAATATAGTTCTAGAATCTAGCTATTTAGTAATACAACACTGCCAAACACCAATCAGTATTTGCCATCATGGCTTATCCTTGTAAAGTGCTATTGAATGGGGAAATGTCAGTTTATAAAAAGCAACATATTGCTGCCTTGTGCTTCAAGGCCTGATTTGTGCTTCCATTCCCTTGTCATGCCTGACCTCACAGCTCCAGGACTCTTACCAATTTTATTTTCTGGCATAATCAGGAAAAAAAATACACAAATGTAGACCTACTGATATTCCAATTTTATAACTATTAGGAATTAGGAAGGTAGTTGAGCTCTGCTGCCATTATCAGTTGAGAAATGTTTTGAAACTTTCAATGTATGTGCTACATTTTTTTTAAATGATCAACTTCCCCTTCACACGGAGTATTCTCAAATGTCTCCAAGATTTTTGGAAAACAAATGCTCATGAATACACAGAAATATACAGATTATGGAAAATGAGGACTGCTAGCAATATATTTTCTTTTTCTGAATGGGATAAATTATGTTTATTTAGACAAATATACACTGGAAGATGAAGGAAGAGAGCAAGGCTTTGAGTTGCCAGCCACTTACAATGATAGCAAATGGGCACTCACAAATAAACAGCTCTACACTCAAGCACGTAAAGACATGATAGTGCTGATAGCATCCTGAGATTTAAATTAAGCTGCAAATAGTCAAAGCAGTCCAGAACAAAGGTACATTTTAACTGGGTTTAATACTATTGAGAGAAGAAGAATCTGGTTTTAAGGAAAACCTTATTATGCTCAAGAATCGTACTGCCTATAACTAAACCGGTTTCATGTGTTTTTAAAGTGCTACAGAAAGAAAAGCAAAAACAAAAATAGCAAAATCTCATCCTCTTTCTCTACTTTCGCTGTGATGAAAAAAAAAAAAGCAGGCTGCTGATAGCTAAATCAAGGATAGGGAAGAGTTACCTGTGGCTAAGCAATAAAGGATGTTTTAATTTTTTTTAAAGAAATTTAGTTTATAAACAATGACAATGTTATTCAATCCTAATCTTTGGAAAACAGTGTGCAGACAGCAGAATGCATTGTTAAGAAAAATAGAAAAAAAATTGATGGGAAATAAATAGATTGAATTTCTGCAATCATAACTGCTATTAAATATTCAGGAATAGCCACAATACTAATAGCATTTATTAGAGAAAGATAGCAAAATGCCAAAGACGAGTCATTTGTAAATCCATATTTAAATAGGTGCTTGCTATATTTAAAGTACGTAAGGTCTTATCTCTAGGGCTCTGCCCATGAAGGGAATTTTCACCTCCTCATCCAACATACACAGACACCAGTTGCCAGTGCCGTTGAATTGACTAGGAATTATCTTCTTCTGCAGGCAAGTTAAAGGTACAAGAATCCCAATCTGGATTGGGATTGCAGCATGAAGAAGGATAAAATATCCTGAGAATACAAGTAGTCCTCAATTTACAACCCTTCGTTTAGTGACTGTTCAAAGTTACAATGGCACTGAAAAAAATGGGTTTATGATTGGTTTCACACTTAGGACCATTGCTGCATTCCCCATGGTCATATGGTTAAAATTTGGGCCCTTGTATTTATGACAGTAGCACCGTCCCAGGATCATGTATCACCATTTGTAATGTTCCCAGGCAGCTTCTGGCAAGGAAAGTCAATGGAGGAAGTTAGATTTGCTTAACCACCACAGGATTCATTTAACAACTGCAGTGATTCCCTTAACAAGGCTGGCAAAAAAGGTTGTAAAAGGAGGCACAACTCGCTTAACAACTGTTTTGCTTAGCAATAGAAATTTTGCGCTCAATTTTGGTCATAAGCCGAAGATTACCTATATCTACATTAACTCAAACAAACAACATTTCAAAATGGCACATTTCCATTATACTTGTAACTGCAATATTTTTAAATTCATAAGAATTAGATTAAAATTATGCAAAAAGCCCTATGAAGTATTTTTTTTTTTAAAAAAAGGCCTTTTACACTTTTCTGTTAAAAACATCATTTTACACACAATTTAACAAATAGGACAAATCACAAAAAGAAGAGACTTGAAAAGGTAGACATTCAAGTCTAGAAAGTTCATATAAATAATTGGGTACAGAGGTTAAATAATTTCTTAGAAAGAGAAAGGACTGAGTATCTGGAAACCAATATTTTTTTCTTCCCAGGTATTTAAAAGTTGTCTGGTATAATATTGTAAACCAGTCACTACCTAGGGTGTACATTCATTTCTTTCTTCTTGACCAAACAGCTGTGTATAAAGTTTATACGTTGCCTCAAAACCCTGCAAAACCAGCAGACACAATACTGAGACAGTGAAGAAAAATGACAATGGCTTTATTATTTCCCGTCTATATTAACAAAGAACACCGCAACAAGAAACAAATTCTTTTAAACTAGTAATTACTTCTGAAATGATCCTTACAGAGAAATAAAATGGATTGTCTCTTTAATTTTCATTTTAATTAAATTTCAGATAGACTCAGATACTTCTAAGCCACAAGTCACGAGAGACAAAATGTGTATTTGCTGTCACATTGATAGAATGTTGTATATTAGCTCGCTAAACTCTCTGTCATGTGCTTGATATGCAATGTAGGTGAAATGTAAAAGTTTCAGATTAACAGTAATCGCTGAGCAGATTAACCTCAGTGACTATGATATTAAGGTGACCAACCGTCCTCCTTTTGGAAGGACAGTCCTCCTTTTTTGAGTTCTGTCCTCCCTTGAAAAGTGTCCTCCTAAATGTCCTCCTTTTCCATATACCGTCCTCCTTTTGGGAGGACAGTCCTCCTTTTGTGAGTTCTGTCCTCTCTCGAAAATGTCCTCCTAAATGTCCTCTTTTTGACGACTAATCTGCAGGGCTTTTGTTTCCTCATAGAACGCTCAGAAGGCGTTCCGGGACCTTTTTTATTTTTTTTTCAACTTTTGCATCTACTCCCCCTATTGGCTTTCGAAAGCCAATAGGAATTGCTGCTGAGCGCGCCAAAACACCCGGGCGGCAAACTTTGCATGTGCAAGTTGCAGGAACTTGCACCCCTCACTGCTACCCAACTACACGATCTCCTACTTCTTAGTTCCAAAGATAGCTGGAGGAGACTGGAGCGGTAAGTATCACTTGATCTTCCCTGTTCGGTTCTACGTAGGGATACACAGGGTAGGCGGTGGTGCTGGGGGGCGGCTGGGGAGAGTGGCTGCAGGACCAGAGCCGGCGCAGCTGGTGCTTTGCAAGCTGCGGGGCCGGCTCTACAGGGATGGGCAGGGGGGGCAGTGGTGCTGGGGGTGACTGGGGGGGCGGTGATGCTGGGGGGCGGCTGGGGGGTCGGCTGCAGGGCCGGAGCCGGCGCGGCTGATGCTTTGCAAGCCGTGGGGCTGGCTCTACCGGGATACGCAGGGTGGATGGTGGTGCTGCCCCAGGGCAGGGGGGGTGGTGGTGCTGGGGGGCGGCTGCAGGGACAGAGCTGGCGCGGCTGGTGCTTTGCGAGCCGTAGGGCCGGCTCTCCATGGCAGGGCAGCAGTGCTGGAGGAGTGGCTGTGGGCGGGGGCGCGGTGGGCAGTTGACCTTCCATGGGCTGTGCCAGCTGGTGGTCTACGCAGTGCTGACCTGCGCTGCCACCACCTCACCCTGAGCATCTACATGGCCATCCTGGAGCGCCTGGCTCACAACACCTGCCTCCACCGCCCACCCCCGCACAGTCCAGCCGTGTAGATTTTTGGACAAGTGAGAAATTGAGATTGAATATTGATACTCTAGCTGCAGCACTTGCTGTAAAATTCAATATGAAGGATATTTCTTGTTCAGATATTTCCAATATATTGTTAGAAGATGATACATTGACAAAAAATATTCATTCAATGGAAAAGTACTCATTTAAATAATTAATAGGCATGTAAGCATAATTACAATATAAAATGTTATTGTTACAAATGTTTTTTATTATGCATTTATCATATTATAGTGTATTCTGTATTATTGTTGCAATAAATACAATGTTTCTTTTATTTACGATATTTTTTTCTTAAATTTATTCGTGTCCTCCTTTTTGTTGTAAAAAAGTTGGTCACCTTAATGATATTGGCACTGCAAAATCTATAGCAGTTGCATTCATATGGTTCTAGAGTCTAACCAAACCTGCAACATTATTCCTCAGTCTCTTTTGTCTCCTACAATCCCCTCTTGACCTTTTTCTGTATTCTATAATGGCAAGACCGCACTGTCCTGTTTAACTCTTGCCCTAATCCTTGTACTCTTTGTTTTGAAGTAGGATTGTTACCATATCTCTCGGAGCTATTTTGGAGACATTCTGAGAAATCTGAATTTCAAATCTATTCTCTTTCATTGTTTTGCACAGTTGAGCCTTTATCATCTAGCTGTGTTATGTCAGTCTGTATTCTGAAAACTCAGTCACCATAGTTATATGTTCCAAACCAGATTGCAAAACAGGAATTCAGCCAAGTACAGCATTGACCTAACTACCCAAGCAATTAATCCAACCCACACTGAGTTCTTGCAGGATGGTGTTGTGTTGTGTTGTGTTTTTTAAAAGTACACTATAAAAGCAGTATTTGCTCCTTAACAATATTCAGCAAATAAACATATTGCTATTAATAAAACCTCATTATTTCTTCTTGAAAGCTAGAGTTTTATTTGCTTTTACCAAAAAACACTTCAGTTTTACTATCTGGGTAATCCAAAAGCTAGTATCTACACATAAGTAGAGCAAACCAATTGTAGGGTAATATGTATATATAAGTGGAGTACCCTCCCTCCAAAAAACTCTTTGATGGAGCTTAAGAAGCAAGCGATTTCACTGTACTCTGCCCTTCAATCTCTCCATTAAGTTTCTATATCCATTACTTATCTATCTATTGCATTCTTCAGAAAGTATATTTACTGACATTACCAAAGCAAGCTCTTGGGTCTAAAAAGGAAAAAAAAAGAGTATTATCCAGCTTATATTTCTCCATTCCACTTACCCGATTTTAACTTAATTATGCCTAATGATGCAGGAATGAAGAACTTGGAACAGATGGATTTGGATCTTGCTTTCTTTTCTCTGCTCTAAAAGGCTCTTATAAATCTGGAACTGAATAAATTGGGTTTTTTTTTTCTCCCCCATTTCACAGAGCCCAAGAGAACCTTGTCTTCTCTTAAAACTGAAGCCAGTTATTCTTTCAAAAAGAGTGGTGCATGAGCGAATGCAAAGATTCCTATTATATGTGTACTAGTTTATTTTTGCATTATATCATCTTTTAAGCATCACACCAAGTTCATTCCTTTGTCATAATCCTGTGATAAATATACTTTTAAAAATGTATTTTATTAAACTTATTTGTATGCTGCTATAGCCCAAAATAACTCTTCACAGCTCACATAAAAAATACAAGCTTCATATGAAAATTAAGAAGACATTGAAAGATAGCAACAGCAACTTAAATCAGACCCTTTGAAAAATCTCTGTCTTTAGAAGCTCATGGAAAACTAACAAAGGGAGCCAGCCTGATCTCTATAGGGAGAGTATGCCACAATATCAACACTGGAAGAGAAATGCAATGCCTCCTTGTATCAGCCATCTGCACTTCCTAAAAGATGGGAACTTGCAGTAATTTCTCCTTGCTAGATTTAATTGGCCAGAAAAAGCAGTCCCTGAAGATATCCAGGTGCCAAGCCACGAAAGGATTTCTCCCATGAAGGAGTATGTATGGTGGCACAATGTATCAGCTGCAAATCCAACTTGACTGGGTTCATCTTCTGTCTGCTCTCTCTCATCTGGACTCTGTCAGTTTCCAGGCACTGAAAGGAAAGACAACAGCATTTGCTTGGCCCCCCTCCCCGAGTATAATGTACAATGGGGTATCAACCACATATTGATGATACCGCACCCTGAGTATTGGATGATCTCTCCCAGTGGCTTCTTATGGATATTGAAAAGCAAGGAAGATAAGATCACAAATCAAGAATTATTAAGCTGACCTGTTGTCCCCCGTTGCCATAGATTGAAACTACCCACTAGGGCTCAGCGAAACAATGCCTCTAACTCCCGATCCTTATAAGTCATCCAAAAGGACACCATAGTCAATGGTATCAAAAGCCATTGAGAAATCTAACAAGACCATGCGGGATACACTGCCATCATCCAGGTCTGAACACAGGTTATCCAGGAGTCAGACAACTGCCAGTTCTGTCCAAAAACCAGACTTCAACCTTGATTCTGTCTAAGATGGCAGAATTTCCATTACTGACAATGGTAGATAGAATGGATTGTGAAAAGTAGGACTTTCTCATCATCTCAGTTATAGGTGGTTGTCATAAGAAAATATAAAAGAATCAGAAGCTGCAGTCAGACTGAACATGTTTTTATGCAATGAGAAATATTATCAGGTTCTGGACTGGCCATACTTAACAAGCTGACTATTGAGATCCTGTATACATTTATAGTATGTGACTTTGTCTGTATATATATATATACATCTAAATCTATTTGATAGAATTATAAAAGACTTCTCTTCGGATTGAGCCTTGATAGAATAACAAAGTTTATAGATTCATTGTTCAGTCTTTATACAGAGTAGTCACATACATAGAATTTTAGCCCTACTTCTTTTTCCATCCATAGTCATCAATGGAAATATTTGTTTGCATTTCCATGCACAAGAACACCAGAAAGTTCCTAAGTAATCGCCATTCATTTGTATTGCAAACATTCCCTGCCATGATGTAAGGAATTTCCACATGGTATGCATGGAAAATTCAGAAATCTTGCCTACTTCATCTTCTTGTGAATTTTCACTCATTTCTTTTGCCTAGATCAGCTTCTTACAAAATCTATAAATCATGTGGTAATAGGTATTTCTAACAGCAGCTCTCCTGTTCTTTTTTTTTCCTTCTGTTATTTGGGCCACTTTATCTGAGAACAGAATTGGTTTGCATGAAAAACAGTTCTCTCCATCTCCTCTGGTTCTGATTCATGGCTATCTTAGGTAATGTCTCTCTGTTTCATTACAATGGAGAGACTAAGGCCTGGAGAGATTAGGGCTGGAGATATTACATTGCCATAAATAAAGAGATTTATTTACAGGTATAAATCAAGGCACACCACAGGGAAAACAGAAGAAGCATAATCAAGTGGGAAAATTGTAGGCCAAAATTTTCATTAAAATAATTCTTCCAAAACATAGCAAACCTTGTTTTAAACTCGTACTGGACCTGTCTGTCCCCAGCATTTAAGCTTCTATCATGACTCATTTCCAAAGATTGGCAAGTAACAGTTTCCTCCGCTAACAACTGGCTGACGAACATGGCTAAAAATGAAGAAATGTACCTTGACTGACTGAGTTGCTTTAGTTCTAAGGCTGAAATAGAAGGGGGTGCAGTTCCTCAAAGACTACTGTGCATCAAATGATTTGTGGCTGAGAAAACTTCTTTTTTTTCCAACCAGACACAAATATGTTGCTCAATTCTATACATACCAGGACAGCATTTGTAAATAATTGCAAAACAACATCTGGTCAGATTATTGCTCAGAAGACTTACTATGCTTTGTTTGAAGAGATGTACCTGCATATTTCTATAAAATCCACAGCATGACAATGTCTGAGTTATTCTTTTGTACAATAGAGAAGTCCCCTCTTGTGCAGAACATACAGCTAGTTCTTGAGTTATGACCAAAATGGAGCCTGACTATTAGGGTTAAATGTCAGAATAATGTTAAATGAATGGCCTCAAGTAACTACCAGCCATCCTGTTCTCCCAGTGCATTCATTAAAATGAATGCAGGAGTCCTTAGGTGGAGCTCAAGGGTGGGGAACATTCTAAGAAGTCTAGTGCAGGCACAAACCAGCTGCTTCAGGCCTCTCAAGGCCTCCCCCACCTTGCACGAGACAGCAGGATTGCTTTTCAGCCTCCTGCTAGCTAGCTGATAGGGGGCAACTGATTAGCAGAGAAAGCTCTGAAAAGAGCCACCATTTTAACAATGTCAGGGCCATGAAAATGGTAGCTGCTTCCAGAAGGCATGGGAGCAGGCCTGAGTGCTGCATATCCCGTCGGGGCAGGAAGGGGTGAAAGAGAGGCGTGTGTGTGTGTATTGAAGAATCCCCATGGTCAGTTATAAGGGTGAATGACCACGGTGGCACTACAGCTGTCATAATTTTGAAAAAGGATCATATATAATTTTAGAGTGTCAGTTGTAATTTTGAACCATTATTAAGTGGACCGTCGCTTCTCAAGAACTATCTGTATAAGCATAATTTGCAGGTCATGCAAAACCCTATTTGCTTAATCATGCTCTTTTGAATAGATTATAACTGGTGAAGTTCACACAGAAATAAGCTATACATCTTGATTTACATGATTGCTGGATTCACACAATCAAGCAAATCATATTCTGACATGTTTGAACAGAATCAAATTGTGAATTTCATTCCCCATCCATCCCACTTATTCATTGAGGGAAGTAAAAGATAAGCAATAAATAGTTCTCGACTCATGACAGCAATTAGGCTGGGATTTTTTGTTACTAAGTGATGTAGTTGGTCATAAAGTGCAATCACATCACTTAATTTCAGCAATCTCTGCCGTCCCCGTTGACTCTGTTAATTGAATCCCAGTTGTTAGGCGAAGCAACTTCCTGCTGGCTTCCCACAACCAAAATCAAGAAGTTGCAAATAATCCCAAGCCCTCAGATAGGTAAGTGGCTGTTACTGGGGGAGGGGGGGAGAGAAAGCAAGTTGATGAACAGGTGTGTATGGGAGGGTGTGCAACAATACGAGGGGGTACATGAGAGATGTGGATTGGAGAATAAATAAGACAAATTTGACTTAGTTGCCTCCAAGGAGTGTGCATGATACTAAGGCAGTGAGTGTGTATCTGAGTGTTCCTGAGCTGAGTGATGATTAATAAAGTGAGTGTTATAACAAAAAAAAAGTACTCTATATTATTTGCAGAAAATTCATTATACAGCAATAATGGACAAGGTCTAGTACCTCTTTAGCTACATCCTACTAGGAAGAGAATCAAAAAAGCATGTGCTCCATGCATTTGTGCCTGGAAAAACAGCAGAAAGAAATGACTTCGGATTAGCAATCTCTTAGATGAAGAGCAGACAGATTGGCAAAGAGAGAACAGGAAGTAAATCTTTAGCTATCTGCACTCCACTGCCCTCTACTGCACCTTGTGGTTAGTAAATCATGAGGGGGTGAGTAGATCATGAAAGACAGTTGGATTTGCACCTTCAGTAAGAAGCTGATAAGACAAATGGCTGAGCCTTGAGACAAGTTTACAAGCCTTTTCCTTTCTTTTGCCAGCATATTTAAAAACATAACTTAGCCATCACATTTGCCTTTTAGGGAGAGCAATATTATGCATAGTGCAGAAAAGGATGAAGATGCTAAAACCAAAGAAATTAAAGGCAGAACATAAGGAAAGGAAATATAGATAAATCCAACAACTTTCACTATATCTTTCTATAACCATATTTCTATCTTTAAAAACTATCCTTGTTCTCACCACGGCCATATATGGCTTCTGGATTTCTCAGTTTTCACTTCTCTCTTTTTGAATATCTCTCAATCTCTTTTTTCTTGACCCAGTCATTCTTCTTTGATGTGTTTTATCTTTATGCTGGTCTTCATTTTTGCATTCAGTCAACATTCATACAGCACCCATTCGTTCCTGATCCCATCTCTTTTTGTTTTATCTTCTGTACTTTTCATAGGCTCTCATTCCCACAGCATTCAACCTATGCTTCTCTTAATTATTCCTAATACTTGCTTCCATAAAATACAATGAGCAGATGTTCTTATGCACAGCCATTTTTATTCTTTCAATATTTGCTTTTCACAACAATATTGCAACTAAAATTCCAGAAGCATTTTCATGTGCTAAATTTTCTTCCGGATACAGAAATTCAGTCTTTTCTCTAGGTTTTTTTTTTTTTTGCCACTTATGTATCTATTCAATTTTCCCTGGCACATGGAATTATCTTGGACTTAGATACATTAATTTTCAGATCCCTATTCTTCATTACATTACCACAAATCAGGATTATCTGGAGGTTTGGAGGAGGGGTGGATGGTTTGAAGATGTTTAGACAGACTGTACATTGATTGGTTAGAACTAAAGACCACATGAGAAAATGGGGGTTTCTCCCTGAGGACAAGGATATTTACTGCAAATGCGGCACTATTCAGACAACTATCAATCTTTTACAATGCCACCTGGGACCAACCTGCTCACAAAGTGATTTGGTGGTCGGAAATATCTCTGCCATCAATGTGGCCCAGCATGGATCAAGAACTATATACATTTATATTCTTATTAATGTTTTAATTTTTTAAAATTCAAATTAATAATTTTCTCCTTTCTAGCTCCTGCATTTCTGATATGAGACGAGATGGCAAATAATTTGGTTCTCAACCAACAATGCAGTATCATCTGCACACAAAAATACATGCATATTTACATTCTGAAATGATATCTCTAACCACTGTAAGATTCCTTATACTGTATATTATCCACATATATTTTAAAGAACAAAGGGGATATTATGTACACATCTTTACTTTCTGTTCAGTATAGAAACATTCTCAGACATGCTTCACTTCCACCCTACATCACTGTCACTGCATTCAGCAACCAACCTTCAACTCTGTATTAATGTAAAACATTCCATAGTTCAAGCATATTTATTTTATCACATGCTTTATCTAAATCAACAAACTTTCTCATATTGATACATACATATCTTGGCAACTGCCACTATAAATTTAAAAGGGTTAATATCCGGATAGCTAATGCTGCCATGACTTGCTATATAAAAAACAAAAACCCCAAACCTCAAATCCCACATGTGCATATGGGATGGCAGGAATAAACAAAGAAAGTTGTATATGTATGAGAGGAAAAATGTGTTTGTGTGTGTGAAAAAAGAAATCTGCATAGGTTTATAGTGAGTATATATCTAGCATTGCTCTTTATTGTATGTGTATTTTTAGCTAGATGGGCACTTAGTTGTAAAATATCACTTATCACTGTCTTAGAGTATTTTAATGGCTGCCCTAAACATGCCCTTTGGGTTATGAACACAAACACAAGTTTATTGACAACCATATACGTATATACTGTAAAATCTTAATGACTCTGATAGTTTATCCCAAGAGATTCTCTTTAAAGCCCATATATACTTTACTTTCTCTCAAAGCTCTATCCCTGATGGATGGTTGGCTGTGGTTTGTGGCTGCCTAGTGCTGACACACTTGCTCGATGTATGCAAACCTTTTCCAGACTTCAGGTTTTTGAAACCAGATATTGGCCGCCCAATTCAGAACAATGATTTCATCCATTTACTATGCAAAGCCAAAAAACACAAGGTTGTGCCCTTCTGGTGTTTATTTTTAAACAATTATTACATGTTCTTTCTTTCTTGGAGAACATGAAAAATACCATTCTATGCATGATTCATTTCAAGAACCCACAGATGGCTATAGTAAATGGGAAACCCAGTTACAAAATGTTGAAATACAGCACCCATGGAGAATTAGTGCCTTCCTTCTCTTTCCAAGCCCTAGAGATCTTTCCAAGGGTAGAATTTACCCAGTGTTTTCCACTTACATTATTTAGATTCTTCATTCTGTTTTTGGGGGCTAAAAGTTCTGTCAAGTACAACTTGGCCTCTCAGGGTTACCTAACATTGTTTGAGTATGGTTGACAATTTGCTTTACATATTTAATTATACTTAACACTGATGGCATCAGCATTATAGATATATAAATGATCATTTAATCTATAAAATTTGAGAAAGGAAAAATAGGTATTTTCATGTATAGGTTTTCATTTTGTGCAACCCACACATGTAATTCAAATGATCAGACAGAATATATATTTCATTGAAATATGTCCTCTTTACTTTTTTTCCTGAATTAATCATATTCACAAGTAATAGACTTCACACAAGGGGAAAAACCAAGCAAGCCTGGGTGACTTGAATGGGAATATAGTTACAAAACAGTCCAGAATATTACTGAGGTTTTAAAAAGCTAGAACCCCTTTGGAATAAAAAAGGTAGAAACAAATTAAATGCTATATCTTTTTTGCCCTCCGAGAAAGATAAAATATGAAAAAGCTTTCCTGAAAATATTTCATAGTTTTATAGTGTTGGAAGAAACTTTAAAAGTCATCTAGCCCCAGCCCTGTTTAGGACAGGATCTGCTAAAACATTTTGGACAGTTAATTATCCAGTTTGACAACATCCAGTGAAGGAGAAAATATCACCTCATTTGAATCTGATTCATCTGGTCCTGTGACTAAAAGTAGACACATTATTTGTTTGTTTGTTTGTTTTTAATTAATTTCTATGCTGCCCATCTCCCTTATAATGTGACTCTTGGTGGCTTACAAATTATAAATTATATTGTTTGTTTTTGGCTTAATGTATTGTGGAAGAAGAGCTGTTGCTGTTTTTAAACTTATTTATTGCTTTAAAAGTATGTAAACCCAATCAATTATGGCATATTCAATAAACTCAATTAAACAACAGTTTAGAACCATGTAGAAGCCAGAGCTGAATAGGATCTAAACAGAAAAAGAACTTACTGGGGTAAGAAGAAAGAGCAGAAAAATTAGGATCAGGAAGTATTTTCAAAGGTAGAAGTGTTCTCTGCAGCTTCTGAAATATAGATGGTTTTATTTAATTTTATTTAAAATTAGTAAAAAGTAAAGAAGAATTTTTTTATAATTTTTTTAAAAATTCTAATCTAATCTTAGGCATCAAAGCCAGCTGAATGACTTTAAGCTACTCATTCTCTCTCAACCAAACATACCTCACAAGATTGTTGTCGGGAAAAATAGGAGGAGAATTAGATAATGTTTGCTACCTTGAGTTACTTATAAAGTAATAAAGGTGGGATAAAAATCAAATAAATAAATAAAATGATCTCACCAAACTTCTTCAACAGTGTCTCCAACTTACTAATAATTATTAATGTTTAGTTATGCTTTTTGAAAGCTATACTGGTATTAAATAGAGGTTATGTTAAATCAGCTCTCATAATGTGCAGCCAATTCCCAGTTTTTTAGGTTGACTTCACATAAAAAAATAATTTCTGAGTAACATCTTCCATATCAATGGTTTATCTGCCTCTTCTAGCTTCATAAAATATAGCTATCAGACCTAATTCATCCCATATAAGCAAAGCATTCAAGGCAATTCCATGTTGCCACTATTTCCATTCCATAATCCTTAAAAGCATTTGGATTTGTGATCATCTTTCCTTCCATTAAACTCAAACACTTAAGAACAAAAACCAACTTTTGGAATTACCCTAGCCCAGCTATCGTTGATTTTATAAACTTTCCCTAATAGCAGCCCCTCTACACACAAAAGAAAAATAAATTGTTTGCACCCTTGCTCCATCCATTTCAAATTGCATGAAGGCTGTTTAATCCAAGTTGCAATCAAATTCCAGGGCCCGGTTTGCTTCTAAATGATTATTTATGCTTGTATATTTCACTGCTTGCCATTCTGTAAGCTTTGGGAGCTTCTTGTATAGGGAAGGGGAACAAAAAAAAATTGAACATCTGGAGAATTGTAGATTCTGTATTCCCTTGATATTGTAAGACTCCTAGATTATGCTATGTTGAAAAGTCATCACCTACATCCGCCTTGGATCTAAAGTTGTATAAAAGAGGAACAATTCAGTTATGATACGACTGTGACATGTATCAAAGCATGCATTTAGTGACCTTAATCTTACATATTAAAGACTTGGCTGCACTCCATCAATCTACTCCTTAGCTGCCTACAATCTATTCATTTCAAACAAAGCTTGTTCTTGTCTTTTTTACAATTATCATCACTTTTCATGATAGATAACTTGAGGGAAACAAGTACTATAATTCTGATTTGTGTTTGCTTGTCTGCCTCACATCAAGAAACAGATTTCTTTTATGCCTTAATTCTGGCACTTCCTCCATGCCCAATGAACTAGATTAACATTCAAGCAGGAAATACTTACCATATTAGATTTTTCATTCCTGGAAGTATTGCTAAGTTTGTAAGTCCTGCAAAGTCTGGACTAAAATATTTTGGTATCCATTAGAAATTATGCTTTTTAAATAAGTAAATTGTAGTGCAAGTTCTTTTATCTGAGCGTAATTCTTTCTCCTTCAGCTCAATGAACTAGTTGGCTTCTTGCATGATTAAGATGAAAGCCACAGGATTTATTTATATTTCAGGTAACAAGAAAGCCCCCTCCAGATAACAAAGAAGCTTGTAACTTTCTAACAGCAATTTCATAAATAGTTATGGCATAATTCTTAAACTCCAGAGAGTGCTAAACTTAGTATGTCCCCTTTATAGCAGTTCTTAAGGGCAGATGTAAAACTAATTCCTTATAAATCCATAGTCTATGTTCTGTTATATTGCATTTTTTTGTAAGGATGCAGGAAAATACTTTTATTATTTGTTTTCTAAACACCTAAGCAATTCTTGGGTGCTTATTCTGATTCAATTTTATTGTCTGTTAATATGGCTAAATTTTGCTATACTAGTAAAATCAGACACACTAATCATGGACATTTTTACTCTGTTTCATTTGCTGTTAACTTGTTTAATTCTGGTCAGTGACCATAAAAAGCATTGGTTGATTATTTGTCATGATATTATATGATATGGTATGATATGATATGATATGACATGGCAGCAAATAAGAGACAAAGCTACATATCCACATCTTGTTTATTTATTCTCCAGAATTTTATTTCTCACAGATATTCCAATTGTCCTGAGGCAAGTAGTGGACAGTTTGATTTAAAAGTAATCATTATCATAATCATCAAACGCTTCAGGACAAAAAATGGCAAGAGCATCATAACACTGTTTCAAGGAGTGTTTGCAACCAGTTATGAATGAGACAGGACAACAGTTGTACAAATTAGAAATTCTTTGTTTAAACAAGACTTCACGTAGCTTTGCCTCTATGTCACTATGTAGAAAAAATATTGTCAACCGATCTGTATCACTGAACTGTCCTAATCTGCTATTCCGCCATAATTCCACAAAATTTCAGTTTTATTATTATAACATGGTGACTTTATAGTGTCAGGCCGGAATTGAAGAAAATCAGGTCTTCGAATTCTGAGGTAAAAAAAAGATGCAAATGTTATTACATGACATGCCGGTTTAGTATAGTGATTAAGGTGCTGCTCGAGAAGCAAGGAAACTATGAATTCTAGTTCCACCTTATGTATGAAGCTGGGTGGTTGATTTGGGACAGCTACTCTCACTTCACCCAGCCCACCTAACAGGGTTGTTGTGGGCAAAATAGGAGGAGTAAGAAGTATTAGATATGTTTGCTTCCTTGAGTTGTTTATAAAAAAAATAAAGACAGAATATTAAATAAATAAATAAATAAATAAATAAATAAATAAATAAATATAGTTAATTCATAGTATTTCAAGAAGACTGATTTAGTGACTCCAATGAACCCAAAGATCACTCTAGTCTGGACACCTAAGACTAAATATTCTGCCTCATGAGAAAATCTAATACTTCTTGTTTCAGAGGTAAAAATATATCCTAATGACAAATCCTTTTTAATAAACAAGAAATGGCCAGGACACAGTCATCTGGAGTCAAACAGATGACAGGGGGTTGGACTAGAAGACCTCCAAGGTCCCTTCAAACTCTGTTATTCTACATTTAGTGTTTGTAGTGCTAAGATGAGTTAATAGAATGAACCATTTTGGATGGTTTGGAGGAGAGAAAGTCATATTTTTAATGTTTTCTCTGAAGCTTTATCAAAGGCACTTTGTAGTGTAAGGAGAAGCAGCAAGTGTTTTTTTTTTTATTTGTTTGCTTTTAGGGCTATGGATTTCTGCATAGAAAAAGTCTTGCTCCTCCTTCCTAATATCTTTTTTTTTTTCAGGAAAAAATGCAAAACGGCGAGACTATACTAATGCCAAAAAACCCTGAAAACAGAACTTATTTGAATAAAGTAAATAAATAAATAAAGTAGGAGACAGGGTGCTTATTCCGTTTCTACTGGCACTTCTCTTCTACATCTCCAAATTCATCCCTAGCGAAAGCCTACTTTAAAAAAAAAACCACACAAAATCTTCTAACCTTACTTTCAGGCAGGTGCTTAGAATATCTTTGGTGCCATTTTTGAGCCTTGTTATAAAATGATACCCATTTGTACGTCATGCTTAAGTAGCTCTTTAGTATTTCTCCGTTCCTGGCACCAGGATTCTTTAATACTAACACATTTAGAATGAAGGGTTGCAAGAAGAAGAGAGAGACCCATGTATATGCCAAGTAAGCTTTTGCCTAATTGAAAGACCTATTTTAAGGGAAATAGACCATATGAAATGCATATGGATTTGCAATTTGTTTCTAGAATCAAACAGACAGTTTAAGTTAAAAATAAGTGCATACAAAATGTCCCCCTGTCCAAATGGCTGCCAGGTAGACTTGACAATTGCCCAGAATTTCATTAAGAAAAGAAACTCAACCAGAAAAAAAGAGGGGGATAGAGCTCCTAAACATTATTTAATTCTATCAAATATGTCAGCGTACTGCAGCTGATGACAATCTATCTATCCGGGGATGCCAAAAAGCATGTTTGAATTTATGCAATGCCTGTATTGCATTATTTTCTTTCTTCATACAGAGCCAATTTGCTGTACACAAACTGTTTTTTTTGGGGGGGGGGAGTGGGGAGGGGAGAAAGAAAAGGTTTGCTGAAAAATAGGTCTGCCAGTGCCAAAACATTGACTGTGGCCAAATCCATTTTATTTTATAAAATGTTGCCTATCCTACACTTTCCCAAACATTATTGCAATGGTAAAGCCCCCCCCTTTTTTTTCTTTTTTCTAGAATGCCCTCAAAATCATTGTAATTTTCTCCAGCTTCCCCAGTGAAGAGTTACAGAGAAGAAATGTCTTGCCAAAAGCTATTTCCAATGGACTTTGATCAAGTGATGCTGTAATCCCTAATGGGAGGCATACTTCATTTAAAAGGTATTTTTGGTGCTATTCCCATGGAACAGATATACATATGTGTGTTCTAGACAGCATGCTTGTTCCATTCAGCATGCTTGCTCCCTCCACATTGTCTGACTCCTCTCCGAGCTCCCGCTGCAGCTAGAGAGAAAGATCCTTCCATTTTCTTATAAAAATCCTCTTCTCTACATAATACAGGGAAAAGTTGCACCATTGCAAAAAGAAAATAAGGATTTATACGCACTGCATTATAAACTTCACAATTAATTTTAACACTGTTATCTCTTCTTGTGCTTTTTTTTTTTAATGGGGAGATGGAGCGGGCTACATTAGGTCAGAGCTGTAAAATGGTAAATGTCATCAGTGCAAACGACTGGAATTCTGCACTCATGATGGCACTAGTTTGGGTAATGAAATGTCTGCAACAAAACAGCTAAGCTACAAGTATTCTGCTTTATCTGCTGGAATTTAGGAATTTAGGAAATCAGAACAACTTGTGTTGTTTTGGTGAAATAAGTTTGATATGGTAATCTTATGTTTCTCTTTTTTATGGTTAGAAATGGCAGGTAATCTTGCTACTACACTCACTAACACAGGGGTTCTCAACCTGGGCAACTTTAAGACTTGTGGACTTCAACTCCCAGAATTCCTCAGCCAGCAAAGCTGGCTGAGGAATTCTGGGAGTTGAAGTCCACAAGTCTTAAAGTTGCCCAGGTTGAGAACCCCTGCACTAACATAAGTGTAGGAATCATTGGTGAAAATAAATAAAATAAATTATGAGGTACAGAATGCCTGTTCCTGGCAGGTAAGATTTCCAGGAAGATGGAATGTATCATAGGTGGATAAGGCTGGGGCTCCCATGGTAAGTTGTGTATAGGCATTGCTGAGCCCCAAACTCTGAATGAAAGAAAAATTGCTTTTTTATATTCAAGCAAAGATGGAGAAGCTCTATTCAGACTGCAAAAACAAGGGACTGGGCCTCAGACCACAAATTCCAGTTTGCCAAATTATAACTTAAGCTAAAGAAAATTGTTATCAGACCCACAATCTCAGCAATATTTCGTATGATGATTTGGTAAAGGGAAAGAAAATATTTAATAGATTAGATTTAATCTAATAGATTAGATTTGATAAAGAGTGCCTGAAGAACTCTTGGCTGAAATTCATGACATTATTAAAGAAGTAACCCCCCCCCCTCTCCAAAAGATCATGCTTTTGAAAGTAACCAAAGGAAGGCAGAGAGCAGTGAGGGAAAAAAGTAAAATTGCCTAACTAAACACTGAGTTCCAAAGAAGACCAGAAACAGAGAAGGAAAGACAATAACAAATAAAATGAAGACTAGAAAATATTGCTAATGATAAAACTGGAGAATTATTAAAATCTTACAAATGATGCAAATCAAATGCTACAAGTGGTTTGTAAGCAGGTATGGAAAATAAAGCAGTATTTTGTTGAACTGCAGATCAATTTATTTCCCATTGCCAAAACAGCAGTACTAGGGAATGCTTAAACTACTGAAAATTGTGTTTATCCAACATGTTAGTTAAGATATGCTCAAGTTTTTACAGTCCAGAGTTCAATAATAGGGGGAATAAGAACTGCCAGATGTACAAACTAGATTCACAAGAGGCACAGGCACCAAGAATCACATTGGTAACATCTGGTGGTTAATGGAAAAAGCAAAGAAGTTCCAAAAATATGTCTATTTATGCTTTATTAATTATACAAAGGCTCTTGACTGTGTAAACTATAACAAACCGTGGATAGCTCTTAAAAACATAGCTATACTTCATCTACCTATTGATGCCTATACACAACTTACCATGATGACCAGGAAGCATAGGTTAGTGAAATTGGTGCAGCTAAATAGTTCAAAACTAAGAAAGGAGGATATTATGGTTATGTACTGCCATCTTATTCCATTAATTTACCTGCAAAAAGAAGAAGTAGGAATTAAAATTATTGGGAGAATCATCAACAACCTTAAAAATACTGATTATACCATTTTGGGTAAGAAACAGATATGGAATCTTAAATACAAATAGGCAGAGTGGTTAGAGTAAGAGGCCCTCGGTAGTCTGTGAGCTTGGTTGTTTTCTTGCAGACTGAAATTTTCATTACCCAAACTAGGTAACATCATCAGTGCTAGCATATTATTAGATATTACCTAGTTTGAGTAATGAAAATCTGCAAGAAAACAACCAAGCTCACAGACCACCAAGGACCCCTCATTTCAACCCTGAACTACAAATATTCTCCATTATAAGTTGGAGTAAAAGCAGGTCTTATCTGTTATCTTTACAAGGGAGGTGATTGTTGAAATAAAAAGACTATAGTTTCTTGAAAGACTAGACAGATCTATACAAAATATTAAAAAGCAAAGACAACATATATACACATTGTCAAGGCTATAATTTTCCCACTTGTAAAATATGGCTTAGAAAGATGGAGGATCAGAAGACTGAACAAAGAACATTTGATATTTGGGGATTATAGTGCCAGAGAATATTGTAGAGAATTTTGAACTACAAGAACCATCCTTCAATATTAGATGTAGCAAAACCAAATTGTTCACTGGAGGTACTAGCAATGAACATAAATTATAATTATTTGCAGAGCAAAAGTCATTGGAAGAAATTGTAGTATATGGAAATATTGAAGGCAATTGAAAGAAGCTGATAGACAACAAGGTGGCTAACTATGATCACCAGGACATTAGCAGAAACTAATAACAAGAACTCAAATAAGCAATTACTATTAGACTATCTACTAAAATGGTATCCATTAGGACAGAGAGTCAGAAGCAAATGAATGACTGAAAACAACAATTTCAATACTCTAGAAGGTAACAGCATTCTGTGCACCTCAGAGTATAGTCATGCCAGCCACATGACCACGGAAGTATCTTCAGACAATGCTGGCCTCCTCAGCTAGGAAGCAGAGATGAATCTCTATCTTTTTACAAAATTTAAACGCATGCTTAATTCTCAACTATTGAAATCTTTAACCCCTAAAATGCTAGATCACCATAATCATCACAATCCTAATGTTCTTCATGATATATATAACGTTGTATGGAATTATTAAATGTAACGAAATGCAACTATGAGAAAAATGTTCTACTAATTTAAAGCAGTCCGGTATGACTTCGTGATTAAGAAGTCATATGGTATTTATCTGAAGAATTTACCTGTACAGCCCAATTTTGTAGTCTCCATATATCTCCTATGCCTCATTTGCAGGGTCTTGCACATCCAAATTATGGCTCAGGTCTTTTCAGTTTATAGCTGTTTGTTCCTGTTGAAAAAATTGTACATTAGGTTAAATCTTCATACATTTATCTTGAAGAGATATTATGCTGAGAAATAAATTGATCTTAGATATATTTTAACAAGCTGTTAGAACAGTTAGGCAATAACTTCCAAAGATCATGTTCTCAAATGCCCAAGATCTTTTCTTAATTTTTATATCTGTATTTTGAAGTATATTTATAATATTGGTCATGCAGCTATAATGTGTATGTGTGTGGGGGGGGTGTTGTTGTTGTGCCTATTGCTGAAGTGGTGTACTCATTTCATTATGTTCAGATATGCATCTCTTAACAAATCACAATATGGGGAAAGCTGCCTCTTTTGAGGCAAAACAGAATATTCCGGCATGGGAAATAAAGAAAAGAGAGATAAGCTTGTCCAATGTTTATATAAATCAAAATTATTCCCACTTGTGGAGGCTTTTGTGGTATTTAGAGAAATTCCAATCATTGTAGACTTGGTCAATGGTAAAATATTAGTGTTTATATGGTTTTATTATGGTGTTGTAAACCACCCAGAGTCAGGTGACATGAGCACTATAGAAATGTAATTATTAATAAATGAAATAATAAAATAAATCAGTGTGTCTTGTGAGACTTATTAAAAAGATTTATATAGGGCCTTGCTTATAAGACTTCAGTATGTTAAGGAGTCAATATAACCATCATTTTCCCCCGTATCTTTCAGATTAGCTAAGGAGTTTTTCATCTTTCTTGAATTACTGAGATGTACCCATCTCATGATAGCAACAAAATTGCTGTAATCTGAGTAGAAGAGAGAAAAAATGGAATTAAGGTCCATATCAAATGATACCAAGAGAGCCAGTTTGGTACAGTGGTTAAGGCACCAGATTAGAAACTGGCAGTTGGTAAGTTCTAGTCCTGCCTTAGGTACAATGCCAATTGGATGATCTTGGACCAATCACTGAGCCCTAAGGAGCCAATAGCAAACCACTTCTGAAATCTTGGCAAAAAACATGCAAGTGCCAGGAGTCCACACTGATTTGAAGGCACATATACGCAAATGAAATAAATGGAAGCTATGAAAAGTTGTTGGCAAATGAGATTCACATAGCAACACCTAGTATAATCCAACCCAGAGCACAATCAAAATAGGCTAAGAAACGCATTACTAAGAAACGCATTATGGACAACTACAGGTGCATAAGATAAAGCAATAATATGATAACTGACACAAACGTGCCTTTGCTAAGACTAAGGAAATTATATTTAAAAAGGGAGCCAAATTGTAACTGTTGCATTCTTTCTCCATGATTGCAAGTATTCTTTCGGTTTGAAGCCAAAGCAAACTATGCATTACAAATGAAATGTCAGGGGACCACTTCCCATTTCTAATCAAGAGCTATTTGTTGACCTAAAAGAAAAAAATGAAATCAATGTTCAACTGAATTAGCATGGAGATCTCCCACCCCAGCAACTGTTCCATTGCTAGTCATTTCCAATACAATAATTTCAATAGATTTGAAAAATGCAGACACTTCTTTATATTGTCCTCTGCAGATTGCAAATGTATTCAACATGATCTTGCCTATATGCTGGCAGATCTATAGCTCTCAAACAGCATCTTCAGCCAATCATTGCTGAGCCAGAACTAACCTAACTTAGCACCATCTAATCACCACTCACTTTCTCTGAATCAAAGTTGGCTATTTCAGCCTTGACAGTCCCACACAGAATTCTAGAATGCCTTGAATTAAGAGTCATTGCCTCCTTTGCACCATTTTAAAAATGATAAGCATTTTTAGGGGTATTTGGTATACCTTCACAAAGAAAAGAAATAAAAGTGTTCTCCTTAGAAGCACAGTCCCCATATTTTTATTCAAATGTGGGAATATATTAGACTTGTATGGCAATTGGCACCATATAATTGTTGAAGATCATAAATATCCATGGAGATTCTCAATCATCCAGGTCATGGCTGTCCCAAAGGTGTTTTTTCCAAAAGGCAATTGGACTTTTTTGGTTTCTTCTCTGAAAACATTTTGCTTCTCATCCAAAAATCTTCTTCAGTTCTGACTGGTGGGTGAGGACTGGAAGGATTTATGTTCTTTGCAGTCATCTGGTTGTTAGCATTCTGAGGGTCAGTGGTTAACTCATTGAGGCTACTTGGGGATTTATCTCTATCCTCAAAGTCACCTGAATCAGAATGCAAATGGGTGTGGAACCTTCTTGGGACTGCTGAAAGGACCACTTTGTAAACAGAGATAAGTGGTGTTATATCCCTTTCCCTCTGTTGAAGGAAGGTTGTTCAATTTTAACACAGATGGCCTCTTTGACTCCTCTTTCAAACCAGTGATCCTCTCTCTGTCCAGAATGTTGAAGACAGCAAAGTTCACTTTCTGGACAGAGACATACAACAAAGAATATAAATCCTTCCATTCCCCACCAGTCAGATAGAACTGAAGAAGCTTCTTGGATGAGAAACTAAATTTTTTCAAAGAAGAAACTAAGAAAGTCCAGTTACTTTTGGGAAAAGTACTTTTGGATTGAAGATGCATACTTTTAAGTCCTTGGTTTAATGGCCAATGAAGAGCACGCATTCTGTAACCAACAGCTCTTTATTTCTCTTCTGATCACTCCAACAACTCAGAGACACGCAGGCCTCTTATCTTGTGTCCAGATCTCTGGGCAAAATGGTTACAGATAATGGTGCACTTTCGTGCCTCACGCATGTGCGCGAGGCTGGCGCTGCTCAGCCTGGCCCCGGGCAGCTTGCAGCAACCCCGGGACCATAGCAATGTCCCGAGCCTGCTTTTGCAGGCTCAGGACACAACACCTCTTCCCCCCAGATGAAACTTTCTCCGCACACATGTGTGACCTCTCTGAAGGGACGTGATATAAGGTTCCATCAATCAAATGCATGGACTGTGGATGTTGATGCTACTCATGGATCACACCCTTGTGTGATACCATGCTATTGTTTTGGGAATAATTGTATCTGACACTCCAAAAATAAACCAATAACTCCACCATTCATTTACGACATTACTGCCTTATTTTCCTCGTGACTTGACAACCACTTTACAAACTCCCTAAGGTGTTTGGGTGGGTACTTAACCCGTTGTGACCTCCTTGGACCCAGGGAACACCCTTGGCTTCCCTGCTTAATTACTGGGTTTGGGGTGCCCGCTCTTTGCTGCCCCAGTTGCCCAGGTGACCTTGGTTCTGTTGCCTGGCCTGCTTGCTCGCCCACCAGGCTTGGCAGACCAGGACTTTGCTCCTCCCCATACCAGGTTGACCTGCCTACGTGTAGGCTGGCTGGACTCTCTGAGTCCCACTCAGTATTTTGTGGACTTGTGGTATTCTCCAGGTCCACAATGGACCTTCCTTGGGCACACAGTCCCTCACTCCCAAGCCCAACAGAAGGGTTGTCCGGGGTAACTGCGGTGCCCCAATGCCTTGTGGCCCCCCATTCAGTACCAGAGGTGCCAGAATCAGGATTCGCCTCTCTGTCTACTCCCTTCCTCATTGACTTCCTTCTGGGAGCAGTTGCAGAATTGGGCCAGCTCCCTTGGGTTGATGCCAGTTCTCTTGTATTCTTCGATTTGTTGGGATACCCCCGGTTAGTATCCCTGTCTGGAGTGCTGTATGGTATGTGTGAGTAGTGTGGGTACCCCCTGTGTGATTCCCTGGCTGGAGTAAATAATGGTGTGGATGTTGTTCCTTGTCCCCATGAATTCCTGTTGGGCACACTTGCGGAACCTTGAAAGGGGCTTTCCCCATCCTCCTCAGCTGCCCTTGATTGCTGACAGTGACCTTCAACATGCACATTATAACCCTTCTCTCCCCCCCCCCAGAGAAGAAGCAGGAGCAGAAGAGGAAGAGTCCAGTCTCGTACGCAGCTGATCTATGTGCCACCGGAGAACACGGCCATTGCCCAAGGACACCTCGTAGGATAAAGGTCAAGAGACCTTGCAGACCACAGCTGGAATCCAAAGATGACCGGGCCCATAGTTCCAGGTCCAAACTGGAGCGCCCACTTGCAAACGCCTAAGTGCCTGTGGCTGTGAGACTGAAGGTGCCACCCGATCACGGTGCAATCTGTCAAGTTTAGTTATTAATCTGCGACCCCAGCGGAGTTCAGCTGGGCTCTTTCCAGTGGATGTACAAGGTGTGGTGCGGTGTGCAAGAAGAAAGTCTGCTAACCTGTGATGCCAGTCACCGTAAGTCAGTTTCTTGAGGGCATCCTTGGTGATGCGCAACATATGCTCAGCCATACCATTGGTGGATGGGTGGAAAGTTGCTGAAGTCGCGTGACAGATCATGTTGGCTTGAAGAAAAGCCTGGAACTCAGAAGAAGTGAACTGAGGACCATTATCTGAAACCAGAACATTTGGAAGGCCGTGTGCTGCGAAAATGCCTCTCAACACCTGGATTGTCCTGGCAGTAGTAGTGGAGGAAACAGGAACAACTTCTAGCCACTTTGAATGGCTATCAACAACAACCAAGAAGAATTGCCCCTGAAGGGGCCCAGCGTAATCTATATGCACTCTGGACCATGGTGATGTAGTTTCCTCCCACCTATGAACTGGGGCCTGAGGCATTTCTGGACGTGACTGCTGGCACAACTGACACCCATGCACCTAAGCCTCTATATCTTTATCTAACCCCGGCCACCAGAGATGGCTGCGTGCAAGGGCTTTCATTCTCACAATGCCAGGATGTCCCTCATGCAGAGAGATCAAGATTCTAGGCCTCAATGAGGCTGGGATAACTACCCTGCTACCCCACAACAGGCAACCCTTAAAAGTGGACAACTCATGCTTCGTTAGCCAGAAGCTTTGGAACTCCATACCTGGACTTCTGTCAGGCCACCCAGACAAGACCCATGATAATACACATGTAAGAGTGTGATCTATGGCAGTTTCTGCAGCCACATCCCTGGCATTTAGGGGAGATTCTGGCAACTCCTGAATGGAGAGAATATTGATGGCAGGAGCAGGGTCTGCTTCTACCAGCTTCAGAGGTAGTCTGCTTAGGCCATCAGCGTGGCCCATTTCCTTACCTGGTTTGTGAACTAAAGTATAATCATAAGCTGACAGGAAAATGGACCACCTCAGCATTCTAGGGGAGATAATGTGAGGGTTTTGTTTGTTAGTGGTAAACAACCCTAGCAGAGGCTTGTGGTCTGTGTGAAATGGCGGCCATATAAGAAATCATGAAATTTCTTAATGCCAGCCACTATGGCCAATGCTTCCCTGTCTATCTGAGCATAATTACACTCAGCAGAATACAGAGTCCTAGAATAATATGCCACAGGAACCTGAGTTCCATCAGCCGTCAAGTAGCTAAGTACAGCTCCCACCCCATAAGGAGATGCATCACAGGCGATGCAGACAGGTAATTGTTCATTGAAATGTGCAAGCACATCTTTGGACGTTAGCAAGGCCTTGATCTCATTGAAGCTCTTTTTGTGGACTTTTGTCCACTGCCAAGCTGCCTGCTTGTCTAAAAGCCTATGTAGTGGTTCAGCTATAGCAGTTTTGTGAGGTAGAAAAGCATTGTAAAAATTCAAGAGGCCTAGGAAAGCCTGCAGTTCACTTTTAGACTTGGGGCTAGGAGCCTGCTATATAGCCTTCAATTTAGATTCAGCAGGGTGAATACCTTGGGCATCTATTCTGAATCCTAAGAAATCTGTAGAAGTGACTCCTATCTTACACTTGTCTTTTTTTAGTTTTAGGCTTGCTCTTCGGAAATGAAGCAAAACAGCCCTTAACCTCTCTGCTAAATTCTGAGTAGATTCTCCAGCAATAAGGACATCATCAAAATAGGGGCAAACTTCAGGGATACCCCTAAGTATACTCTTCATGACACTTTGGAATAAGCCAGAGGCTACATTTACCCCAAATTGCAGTCTCTTGACCTTGAATGCACTCCTATGTGTTACAATGGTCTGTGCTTCAGCAGCTGCTTCATCAACAGGTAACTGTTGATATGCCTGTGCCAGATCGAGCTTTGCAAAAACTCGCCCCCCTTTGAGGGAGGCCAAAATATGGCTGACTACTGGTACTGAGTACGTGTGCTGTTGCAGTGCCTTGTTTAGTGTGCACTTGTAGTCTGCACATATGCGTATGTCCCCATTAGTCTTGAGAGGTGTGACTATGGGGGTTTCCCATGGACTTGAATCTACAGGCTCTAAAATGCCTTGCTATATCAACTTATCCAGTTCAGCATTAATTTTACTCTTTAGTGCAAAAGGTACTCTCCTAGCTTTAACCCTAATGGGTGTGATGGTAGGGTCAAGCCTCAATGAAACTGGAGGCCCCTTGTAGGACCCAAGCTGTGGACTAAACACATCTGCAAACTCCTCGCAGGCTTCTCCTAGGCCCAACGTTTGCAAATATTGCAGCCCAGTAACCTGGATTCCCCAGGCCTCAAACCAATCGAGTCCTATAAGGCTCGTTCATTCACCCCCAACAACCAACACATCCAATGGACCTTCAAAATCCTTGTGCTGCACTGCAAGGGTGGCCTCCCCTTTTACACACAGCTTGGAATTTTGAAAATCTGTTAAAATTATGTTGGATGGCCTAAGTTTGGTCTGGAACCCACTGCTGTTGCAAATTTTTCTAAATGCATGAATGGAAATGATTGAAAGAACGAATCCAGTGTCCAGATCCATGGTTAAAGGAACCCCTTGCAACCTCATCTTAAGTGACAGCTTCTTTTTAAGGGGTTTGTATGTGCCTATTCTGCAAATACTTCTGCGCGACTCGCAGAAACCCACCCTGTTTTGGCTGGGGACCCTGGTACCTTTCAGACGCAATTCTTCTCGAGGTTGTACCTTCTGGTGACCCAAACAGACGGATGCTATATGGCCTTGCCTGCCACACTCTCTGCAGATGGCTGAACAGAACCTGCAGTCAGCTCTCTTATGGCGACCTCCACACCCAAAGCATTTGGACGCAGCTGGAGCTTTCTCTTTGCCTTCCTTCTGCTTCCTTTCCATGGACTGGTAAAGACAATCCACCTCTTCTTCATGATCTTCCTCCGAGCCTTCTTGGATGCCCTCATGGTGCACGGAGACTGCTTCTGGGTTGTTCCTCATGGGCCACATATTCTTGACCACCCCACCTGCTGCCTCCTCAGCCGTCACCTCTCTCAAAGCATCTTGGAATGAAATATCTTCTTTTGCAAAGAGTCTCTGTTGTAAGTCTCTGTTCCTTAAACTGCATACAAAACGGTCTTTCAGCCTTTCTTCCAAATCTTTGAATTTGCAGGGTTTGGCTGCTCTTCTCAAAGCTGCAATGAATTCCTTGGCTGATTCACCTGCCCTCTGGTCCCTCTGTTCAAATGTGTGTCTCCATGCAATGACAGACATCTTGGGCTGGAAATGTTCTTTCAATAACTTCTTTAAGTCTTTGTACATTACAGACTCTAGAGGAGCAGGGGCCGCCAAATTTTCCGCAATTTCAAACGTGTCCTGACCACAGACACACAACAGGTTTGCAACCTTCAAGCCATCTTCTCTGACTTGGTTCACCCTAAAGTAATTTTCTACTTTAGCAACATAGGACTCCCATCTCTCTGGGTGGGCAACATCGAATTCTGACAAACGACCTATCTTCGCCATCCTTACTTCTAGGCCTGGGAAGGAGTCTATCAGCCAAGCTTACCTCCAGCGATGCTGTACTGGCAGGCCAGACGCTGAGTTTAACGCCATCTTCCCTTCCTCAAGGACTCCTTGGGTAAGTCTTACAGCCTTTCTTCTTTAAACCTGCAAGAGCACGCATTATGTAACCAACAGCTCTTTATTTCTCTTCTGCTCACTCCAACAACAACTCAGAGACGCGCAGGCCTCTTATCTTGTGTCCGGATCCCCGGGCAAAATGGTTACAGATAATGGTGCGCTTTTGCCCATGCGCGCGTGGCTGGCGCCGCTCAGTCTGGCCCCGGGCAACTTGCAGCAACCCCGGGACCATAGGAATGTCCCGAGCCTGCTTTTGCAGGCTCAGGACACAACACATACTATAACATGACTAAGGAAGAATCAATCTACTGTACAGTCACAGATGCACTTTGAAAAATTATAATGTGGTTCCCCCCTCTGAAATCCAGAAAGTACTAGATCGTAATCTTTGATTTCTTGATTAGTACATCTATATCGCCCTCTGATTCCAGAAAGAACATAAATCAGGATAATATAAATCATTCAAAAGTGTTTTCAGTGCTTTAATAATTTATCATTGTAATGCACTTCTTTCAAATCCTTTGAAAACAGGCATTGCAGCCATAGCTTCTCATGTGCATTCACCTAAGCTTCATTGTAATCTTTAACTTTAAGAAAAATCTAGTAGAAAAACCACTTTGCAGCATGTAATTATTTAAAATAACATGATCATCCAAGTATGTACTTTTGAAAATTGATGGCATTATCAAAATATCCATTTTCCAAAAAGGAAGAAAATGGGAAAATAGGCTCCAGTTATCCATTTTCTTAGCCATTGATAGCAACTTATTTAAAGAAAATAAAATGAAAACGTGTTACTTCCAGAATCCTGGTTTCGTTAATGGACATTTTCAATGAATTGCCTTGATAGGTCTACCTGTCAAGATAATTAGATAAATTATTCCTTCAATCTACATTTACAGACTCATTCAAACAGGTATAGAAAATTACTCCAGCTAAAAAGCCAAAAATCAACAATGGCATTAGTGTTTCAATTTCACATTTTTTTTCATTGACAAAATGGATAACAGATTGAATAAGCTTCTGTTTCACTGTCCTTTATATTTTGCTTTAAATTCCCATTTCAGTTCTATTTAAATGTAAGAGGCTGAGAATGACAGATACTGTGGTTTGTTAAAGAGCATTCATAAGATTGTGAAGTATTTCCAGATCTTAGACACGGTTTTAGGACAAAACTAAGTAAAAAAATGGATGTTAAGAAAGGATTTAATTATTTTGTTTAAACATATTAATACATCTAACAACGATCAATGTATTATTGTTAATTGTTTATTTACAGTAGACTGGAGATATATTCAGCAGCCTTAAAAAGATTAATGAGGGATACATCCTAGACAAAATGAAATAGTTTCCCACTGTTTCCGTGGAAGATCTCTTCCACTGAAATCACTGAAAGATACAAATGCTTAGCTTTTTCCGAAATTCTTATATATCTGCTATGCATCCAAAGAACATTTGTAACCATGTCATTCAAAGGGAATTTTTTTCCCAATTCCACTGAATGCTTGTTCTTTGTATATTGTTTTTGCATCAGTTAAAAGTGGAAGAATTAATGATGCAATACTATACTTGAGACTCACCAATTGAGGGGGCCATATGATTTGGCAGAAATTCCATTGCTCCAGCAGAATAACAGATATATTATTAGTACAAATGTCATCTAAGTATTATATGCTGCCAAAAGGGATATAGTAGAAGAAAAAACATGCCAAAGAATTAAAATTGTGCATGGTTCTGGGTGTGGCAATTGGAAATCTTTATAACCTTTTGATCTATAGATATACCTCAATCAGCAGTGCATCTGATATTATTATGCATAGGACAAATTATTTATTTCATAGATTTTAATGGAGGTGGTAAGAATAGTCACATGGATGACTAGTCTACTGATATTGATATAAGGAATATAACATGATATCCAACCACAGTGTTCTATCTCTATTAGTATATAAAGCAGAGAGAGAAACTCTTGCATATCCAATGTGTATTTAAAAAACAGTTGATGGGGATATATAAGGGAAGGAGTGGCAGAACTTGTGGGTGGAATTAAAAGAGAGATCAACCTAGAATCCCTACATAATCATAAGTGAACTAAGTCTAACTTGACTTCTGTGGGTGTTTATCTAATTTCAAGCAGGTACCAACCTTAGTTGAGAATATTCCTGTGCATAGGCATGAGTAGCAATCAACCAGTTTAATTCAAGCTTCAGATATGAACCTGGTCTTTCAGGCCTGACAGGATACAGGGGAAAAAAGCCTTACAGTATATATAGCCTTTTTGCTATATATACTGTAAGCTGTGGAACTTTGCCCTAGCAGATTTCCCTTACCCTCCTAATGACTAGACTGGATCTTTGACTCACAAAGAAATTAAAAATTGTTCCATTTCCCATAGGTATAATTCCTTGGGTATAATTATTCCGAATTGAAGAACCACTGCTTCAATCAGTGAAACTTGGCATTCCATAGGAAAACAATCTAGATCTCAGGAGTCTAAAGTTTGCCTAATCTTGATTAGGAATAGAAATATTTTGGGAAGGAGAGATTACTTAGCCCTGAGAAACTATACCAAATCTACACCCTCATTTGGTATAAGATTTAGGATCAAACGTGTTACCAGGTAACATAGTCATTAAGGTTGGACTAGATTACCTTTAAGATCCCTTCCAACATTATTATTATTATTATTATTATTATTATTTTATTGTTATTAATTGCGAAGTCGTGTCCGACCCATCGCGACCCCATGGACAACATTCCTCCAGGTCTTCCTGTCCTCTACCATCTTCTGGAGTCCATTTAAATTCACACCTACTGCTTCAGTGACTCCATCCAGCCATCTCATTCTCTGTCGTCCCCTTCTTCTATTGCCCTCAATCTTTCCCAGCATTAGGCCCTTCTCCAGTGAGTCCTTCCTTCTCATTAGGTGGCCAAAGTATTTGAGTTTCAACTTCAGGATCTGGCCTTCTAAAGAGCAGTCGGGGTTGATCTCTTCTAGGACTGACCGGTTTGAACGCCTTGCAGTCCAAGGGACTCGCAGGAGTCTTCTCCAGCACCATAGTTCAAAGGCCTCAATTCTTTTGCGCTCAGCCTTTCTTATGGTCCAACTTTCACAGCCATACATTGCAACTGGGAAAACCATGGCCTGGACTATACGCACTTTTGTTGGCAGGGTGATGTCTCTGCTTTTTAGAATGCTGTCTAGATTTGCCATAGCTTTCCTCCCCAGGAGCAAGCGTCTTTTAATTTCTTGGCTGCAGTCCCCATCTGAGGTGATCTTGGAGCCCAGAAAAATAAAATCTGTCACTACCTCCATTTCTTCCCCATCTATTTGCCAGGAATTGAGAGGGCCGGATGCCATGATTTTGGTTTTCTTAATGTTGAGTTTCAAGCCAACTTTTGCACTCTCCTTCTTCACCCGCATCAAGAGGCTCTTTAGTTCCTCTTCACTTTCTGCCATTAGAGTGGTATCATCTGCATATCTTAGGTTGTTGATATTTCTCCCGGCAATCTTAATTCCAACTTTTGATTCATCTAGCCCTGCCTTTCTCATGATGTGCTCTGCATATAAGTTAAATAGGCAGGGCGACAGTATACAGCCTTGCCGGACTCCTTTTCCAATTTTGAACCAATCAGTGGTTCCGTGTTCGGTTCTCACTGTTGCTTCTTGACCCGCATATAGGTTTCTCAAGAGACAAATGAGATGGTCTGGTACTCCCATCTCTTTAAGAACTTGCCACAATTTGTTGTGATCCACACAATCAAAGGCTTTTGCATAGTCAATGAAGCAGAAGTAGATGTTTTTCTGGAACTCCCTAGCTTTCTCCATGATCCAGCGTATGTTGGCAATTTGATCTCTAGTTCCTCTGCCTCTTCGAAATCCTGCCTGTACTTCTGGTAGTTCTCGATCCACATACTGCTGGAGTCTAGCTTGTAGGATTTTAAGCATAACTTTACTAGCATGTGAAATGAGTGCAATGGTGCGATAGTTTGAACATTCTTTGGCATTGCCTTTCTTTGGAATTGGAATGTAAACTGACCTTTTCCAATCCTGTGGCCACTGTTGAGTTTTCCAAATTTGCTGGCAAATTGAGTGTAGCACTTTTACTGCATCGTCTTTTAAGATTTTGAATAGCTCAGCTGGAATACTGTCACCTCCACTAGCTTTGTTGTTGCTCAGATTTTCTAAGGCCCATTTCACTTCACATTCTAGGATGTCTGGTTCGAGGTCAATGACCATCTCATTGTGGTTATCTGGGATGTTAAGCTCATTCTTGTATAGTTCTTCTGTGTAGTTTTGCCATCTCTTCTTAATCTCTTCTGCCTCTGTTAGGTCTCTGCCATTTTGGTCCTTTATCATGCCCATCTTTGCATGAAACGTTCCCTTCATATCTCCAATTTTCTTGAAGAGATCTCTGGTCCTCCCTATTCTGTTGTTTTCTTCTATTTCTTTGCACTGTTCATTTAAGAAGGCATTCTTATCTCTTCTAGCTACTCTCTGGAATTCTGCATTCAATTGGGTGTATCTTTCTCTTTCTCCTTTGCCTTTCGCTTCCCTTCTTTCCTCAGCTATTTGCAAAGCTTCCTCAGACAGCCATTTTGCTTTCTTGCATTTCTTTTTCTTTGGGATGGTTTTAGTTGCTACCTCTTGTACAATGTTGCGAACTTCCATCCATAGTTCTTCAGGCACTCTGTCTATCAGATCCAGTTCCTTAAATCTATTTGTCACCTCTACTGTATATTCATCAGGAATATGATTTAGTTCATACCTGAGTGGCCTAGTGCTTTTCCCTACTTTTTTCAATTTAAGCCTAAATTTTGCAACGAGAAGCTCATGATCTGAGCCACAGTCAGCTCCTGGTCTTGTTTTTACTGACTGTATAGAGCTTCTCCATCTTTGGCTGCAGAGCTAGTCAGAGTCTTCTCAAATGTGTCCATGTCCATGTGTAGAGCCGTCTCTTGGGTTGTTGGAAAAGAGTGTTTGTTATGACCATCGTATTCTCTTGACAAAATTCTATTAGCCTGTGCCCTGCTTCATTTTGTTCTCCAAGGCCAAACTTGCCTGTTATTCCGGTTATCTTTTGGCTTCCTACCTTAGCATTCCAGTCCCCCATGATGATAAGGACATCATTTTTTGGTGTTAATTCTATAAGGTGCTGTAGGGCTTCATAGAACCGGTCAATTTCATCCTCTTCAGCACCAGTGGTTGGGGCATAGATTTGGACTACTGTGATATTGAATGGTTTGCCTTGGATTCGAATTGAGATCATTCTGTCATTTTGGGGATTGTATCCCAGTATTGCTTTTCCTATTCTTTTATTGACTATGAAGGCTACTCCATTTCTTCTGAGGGATTCTTGCCCACAGTAGTATACCTGATGGTCATCTGAGTTAAATTCACCCATTCCTGTCCATTTTAGTTCGCTGATTCCTAAGATGTCGATGTTCAGTCTTGTCATCTCTTTTTTGACTACGTCTAGCTTGCCTTGATTCATGGATCTTACATTCCAGGTTCCTATGGAGAAAAAATCTTTACAGCATCGGACTTTCCTTTCACCACCAGATATATCCACAGCTGAGCGTCCTTTCGGCTTTGGCCCAGTCGCTTCATTCTTTCTGGTGCTACTAGTACTAGCCCTCTGCTCTTCCCCAGTAGCATATTGGACACCTTCCGACCTGAGGGGCTCATCTTCCAGCGTCATATCTTTTTTCCTTTTAGTACTGTCCATGGGGTTTTCATGGCAAAGATACTGGAGTGGTTTGCCATTTCCTTCTCCAGTGGATCACATTTTGTCAGAACTCTCTGCTATAACCTGTCCGTCTTGGGTGGCCCTGCACGGCATAGCTTATAGCTTCATTGAGTTACGCAAGCCCCTTCGCCACGACAAGGCAGTAATCCATAAAGGGAATTATTATTATTATTATTATTAATAATAATAATAATCATTGCACAGTCAGCCAGATGTTCAGACTGGATTTGGCATTTTTGTCTACCTATTGAGTCCTTACCAAGGACCTGGGATAGGTAGATGTGGATGTTTAATGGTATTACAGATATCCTCACAGGATGGAAGCAGTTCCTAGTAAGGCCGTGTTGAGCAGCAATTCTATTTCAGATGATGTTTTTCCATACAGCTTCAGATCATTCATGTAAAGGAGATGGGATAGTCTGGTAGATGTTTTTGATGTTTGTAGCCATGTCCTGAGTTATTCAGTATTGTTGACAGAGGAAACAGTGCAATAACAAATAGTAATGGTGACAATGAATCTCCTTGAAATATTCCTCTCTTGATATTAACCTCTCCCAGTCTCTCACCATTGATCTGCAACTGTGTCTTCCATTGTGCCATCGATCTTTGCACAAATTTTCTGATGTTTCTACTGACTCCTGTTATTTCTAGGCACTTGATTATCCAGTCATGTGGCAGAGAGTCAAATGCCTTTTTGTAGTCAATCCATGCCACATTCAGGTTGGTCTTCCTTCTCTTGCAGTTTTCCAAGATCATTTTGTCTATTAGGAGTTGATCTTTTGTTCCTCTGCTATTGGGGCGGTTCCTTTCTGCTCAGGTGGAAAGAGATTGTTTTCAACTAGATGCTGTTGTACTGCATCAGCTACCACACCAGTTAGTAATTTGAAAGTTGTTGGTAAGCAGGTAATTGGCCTGTAGTTGCCTGGTGTTGCCCCTTTTGCTGGATTTTTCATTATTAGGTAGGTTTTCCCAGTTGTTAGCCACTTTTCAATTTCTCCTCCTTGTAGTATATTGTTGAACTGCTTGGCAATGAGTGGGTGTATAACAGTTAGATGTTTCAACCAAAACCCATGCAGTTCATCTTCACCTGGTGCTGACCAATTTTTGATTTTCTTTGCTCTTTTTTCTACCATTTTTGTTGTTATTACTAGTTCTTTCATTTCAACTTCTGTTTTATTTGCATCCACCTCTTTTAACCAAGCCGCATCCTTGTTGTATTTCTTTGGGTTATCCCATATCTGCTTCCAGAACTGCACTGTTTCTTCCTTGTCAGGTACTGATGATTCCTTGCAGTTTCTCCATTGATGGATTGGTAGAAACGTTTCTGATTGGATTGAAATTGGAGGTTCTGCCTATAGTTTGCAATTCGAGCTTCATATCTACTGATTTTCCTGGCTATAGCTGTTATTTGTTGCTTTATTATTTCCAGTGCTTCCTTGATCTTCCTTGTTTCTAAGTGGTATTTCTTGATTAGGTATTCTTTGGTCTTCTTGTTCTTCAGCTTCTTTTCTTTCATCTGTTCTAGCTTGCTTGCATGTGATCTTAACTTGCTGATCTTATTTTCTAGTCTAACCTTCCATTTTTGTGGTGCACTGTTTGTTTGTTTTTCTTTTTTGTTGATTTTACATCCCAGGTATTCTGTTATAACTGCAGCTGTTGGTTTGTTTCTTGCAGTGGTTTGTTTCTTGCAGTGAATTGGTGCTTATACTTGCTATTGCAGTATTTGCATCTTTTAAAGCTTGTGCTAGCTGTTTCTTTGGAACAAGCTTCAATGCAGGCAGCCTTATTCTGTTGTTTTTGTGCTGTTCTAGATGCTCAGTTATTCTTTGTTTCAATTCTTTTATTTCTTTAGTTAGAGGGTTTTGTTCTTCCTGAGGAAGAGGTGCCTGGTTTCCAAATGAGAACAGTTGTATATCTCTGCTGGATTCCTTCACTGCCAACTCCCCCTGGTTTGCCTCTACATTCTGAATTACTTCTGGTAAGGCTTTGATTTCTTTGCCCTGGGTAAACCTTTGCAGTTCGTCCAATTCTGTTTCTGTGAATATTTTATTTCGTTATTATAAATCGGTGTTGATCTGCTAGTCTCTGTTCTGTTATTTCTGATTCTGGATGTTGTTCTTTCCAGAACTGGTGCATTCGTTTTAGATATCCTCTTCTTGTTGGACTTGATCTGTAGTAACAGATCATTATTTCTTTGTTTTCCATCACTGTGTATCTGCGACGGGTAAACACCTTTTCTTCCAGTAGTTCTGCAGCTGCTGGCCCTGGTTGCTCAGCCAACAGTCCTGAGTCCTGTAACCCATTTTTCACCAGATATCCAGGAACTCCAATATCTAGCGTGGACCTTGTTAACCCGGGTGACATCAGAGCCGGTATGGCATTCTGAAATTTACGTCTCACCATATATTTTATGAGAGAGACACTCTTTGTCTGACTCCTCTGATGAGACCTGTCCAGTATGGTTGAACCTCTGGCATAGCTCTCATCTTCCTCAGAGTACACAAGCCCCACAACCACGTCAAGGTAGTGCCTCACTGGGGGTCATTATTATTATTATTATTATTATTATTATTATTATTATTATTATTATGAATCATCGCACAGTCAGCCAGATGCTCAGACTGGATTTGGCATTTTGTCTACCTATCGAGTCCTTACCCAGGACCTGGGATAGGCAGATGTGGATGTTTGATGGTATTACAGATATCGTCGCAGGATGGAAGCAGTTCCTAATAAGGCCGCCTTTTGCAATTGACTAATAGCGAATTTGTCAATGCCAATGGTGTTCAAGTGGTGCTCCAGTTGTTTTGGGACCCAAGGGGCCTATTACTATTGGTACTACTCTTGCTTCCTTTTCCTACAGTATTTCTATTTCTATTTGTAGGTCTTTGTATTTTGTTATCTTCTCCAGTTCTTTCTCGTCTATTCTGCTGTCTCCAGGTACTGCCACGTTCACTATCCAGACTTTTTTGTCTTTCTTATCAACAATTGTTAAGTCCGGGGTGTTATGTTGCAGGTGCTTTTATGTTTGGATTCTGAAGTCCCAGAGCAGTTTAATTTTATCATTTTCAATGACTTTCTCTATTTTATGATCCCACCAGCTCTTGCTTACAGGAAAATGATATTTCTTACAGATCTTCCAATGCACCTTTGTTGTTACTTTGTCATGCCACTTGTCGTCAGTCTGTGCGATCTTCTTGCAGCAGCTTACCAGGTGGTCCACTGTTTCTTCAGCTTCTTTGCATAGGCGGCACTTACTATCTCTTGCTGTTTTCTCAATTTTGACTTTTTATGCATTTGTCCTTAAGGCTTGGTCTTGTGCAGCCAGAATTTGTCCCTCGGTCTCTTTCTTCAATTTTCCTGCTCTTAGCCATTGCCAGGTCTTGTTATTATCTGCTTTCCCAGCTATTTTTTTTTTAATGTACTGGCCATGTAGTTCTTTGCCTTCCCATGCCTCTATTCTGTTCTTCATTTGGTCTTTCTTGTAGGCCAGTTTGGTCTCTCCAGTAGTCAATAAGCCTTCCTGATATACTAATTTCAGTGCATCTTCATCATTGTCCTTTAGATATTCTTTCAAAGCCATTTTTTCTTCTTCAACATTTGATGTACTTGCAGCATTCCACGCCCACCTATTTGCCTTGGTAGGTAGAGTCTGTCAATGTCACTGCATGAATGAAGGGCATGATTCATTGTCATTATTTTTCTGGACTTCCTATCCATTGCTTTTAGCTCTGCTTGAGTCCAGTCCACTATTCCAGCTGTGTATCTAATGACTGGAATTGCCCAGGTGTTGATTGCCTTCATGGTATTTCCTCCATTGAGTTTGGACTTTAAGATCTTCTTCACTCTCTTGATATATTCACCTCTTAATCTTTTTCTTGACTTCAGTGTGGTTGATGTTGTCAGCCTGAAGGATACCCAAGTATTTGTAGTAATCTTCCTCATCCAGACTCTTAATGTTATTTTCGTGGGGCATCTTGATTCCTTCAATTTTCACTATTTTTCCTTGTTTGATAGTAAGTGTGACACATTTGTCCAAGCCAAACTCCATTACAATATCTTGGCTATATATACGGACAGTGTTGAGCAGCGATTCTATTTCAGATGATATTTTCCCATACAGTTTCAGATCATCCATGTAAAGGAGGTGGGATAGTCTAGTAGATGTTTTTGATGTTTGATAGCCATGTCCTGAGTTATTCAGTATTGTTGACAGAGGAAACAGTGCAATAACAAATAGTAGTGGTGATAATCTCCTTGAAATATTCCTCTCTTGATATTAACCTCTCCCAGTCTCTCACCATTGATCTGCCATTGATCATCCATTGTGCCATCGATCTTTGCACAAATTTTCTGATGTTTCTACTGACTCCTGTTATTTCTAGGCACTTGATTATCCACTCATGTGGCAGAGAGTCAAATGCCTTTTTGTAGTCAATCCATGCCACATTCAGGTTGGTCTTCCTTCTCTTGCAGTTTTCCAAGATCATTTTGTCTATTAGGAGCTGATCTTTTGTTCCTCTTCTATCAGGGCGGTTTCCTTTCTGCTCAGGTGGAAAGAGCTTGTTTTCAACTAGATGCTGTTGTACTGCATCAGCTACCACACCCGGTAGCAATTTGAAAGTTGTTGGTAGGCACATAATTGGCCTGTAGTTGCCTGGTGTTGCCCCTTTTGCTGGATTTTTCATTATTAGGTAGGTTTTCCCAGTTGGTAGCCACTTTTCAATTTCTCCTCTATTATCATTATAAATTCAGATTAGTATTCCACTGTTCAGGTAGTGCTTTCTATCAAACTTGATTTGGATGCAATGTGAATCCATATATGGCAGAACCTGCACGATTACATCCCTAGTAAAAGTTCAGACTATCTATTTCATTTTTCAGCTATTCATAGACTCTCTATTATATGGATTATCTGTAGGTAAGCTTTGGTTATGAACTTCCCATCTATAACTGCAATTTATTCGTAGGACTTAAGATCCAGTATGTGTAAGTGCCAAGGTTTTTCCAGCAACAATCTATGGGTGGGAAAGCTGTACATGGAAGAAGCAGGACAGAAAGAATCTCAACACAACTGAACTTTGGTGCAGGAAAAGACTTTTAAGAAAACCATAGACAGGCAGGAAAATAAATGGATCAGAATAGATAAAATAAATTAAATCATAATTTTGACTCAAAACACCCATGACTAGAACCCAAGTATATTATGGATACATCATGTAGAGATCCAGTTTCTTGATAAGTCCATAATATTTGGAAAAACTAAAGGAACAGGAGGAAAAGGATAGCCTGTTCCAAGGTGGATGGATTTGATTACAATAGCAAAGAATCCACAATTAAAAAATCTAAAAATCCAAGTTAAAGGCAAATAATTCTGGAATGAATCTATCCCTATGTTGGTTAATGATTGACACTGACTTGATGACACTAAAAATTAGTGTATAATTTCAATATATATAGTTGAGGTCATTGAAGTAATTTCATTTTTATGATTTATTTTTGAGGGGAGGGGATTTGATTTTTTTTCTTTACTTTTGAGTAGCTTTAGCGTAAATTATAGAATTCTTTATTGGCCAAGTGTGGTTAGACACACAAGGAATTTGTCTTAGTGATAGTCATAGGATACTAGCTAAGCAAACAACATAAATCATACTAGGATAGTAAATAAAACAATATAAATTGTAAGATACAAGCAACAAAGTTATAGTCATAAGAAGATAAGGATAGATAATAGGAAAGATGAGGAGAATAATAGTAATACAGCTTTACTAAGTAGTTTGACCATGTTGTAGGAATTAGTTGTTAAGCAGTGACAGCATGGGGGGGGGGAAACCTGTCCTTATATCTAGTTGTTCTGGTGTGCAATGCCCTATAGTGTCGTCTTGAGGGAAGAAGTTGAAACAGTTTATGTCCAGGATGTGAGGGGTCTGTAGATATTTTCATAGCCTTCTTTCTTGCTCGTGCAGTATAGAGGTCCTCAATGGAAGGCAGGCTGGTAGCAATTGTTTTTTCTGCAGTTCTAACTATTTGTTGAAATCTATATCTGTCTTATTTGGTTGCAGTTCCAAACCAGACAGTTATAAAGGTGCAAATCAAAGACTCAATAATTCCTTTGTAGAAATGTATCAGCTGGGCAATCTGAGCTTTCGAAGTTGGCGCAGAAAAAACACTCTTTGTTGTACTTTTTTGATGACATTTTTTATGTTAGGTTATGTATAGTATCTTGAGATACTATAGAACCTAGAAACGTGAAGGTCTCTTCTGTTGATACTGTGTTGTCTAGTTTTGTAAGAGGTGGTAGAATAGTGGGGTTTCTCCTAAAATCTACTATCATTTCTACAGTTTTGAGTGTGTTCAGTTCAAGATTGCTCTGACCACACCGTAAGGCTAGTTGTTTAACTTCCCATGTGTATGCAGATTCGTCGTTGTCTCAAATGAGACCAATCATTGTTGTATCATTTGCAAACTTCAGTACTTTAACAGGGGGATTTTTTGTGATGCAGTCATTGGTATATAGAGAGAAGTGGAGAGATCACACAGCCCTGCGGTGGGGGGAGCTGTGCTAATTGTACAGGTATCTGATGTGATTTTGTCTAACTTCACTTGCTGTTAAATGTGCTATATATGTTATATAAATGTGTTATATATGTTGTTAAATATATGTTGTTTAGTATAGGTATGTCATTCATTCCTTAGAGTATATTTTGCATTATTTGCTTTATCTTTGTCTCACTAATCTTTGTTGCAGTGTATTTTGAGAGAAGTGGCATTTCTTTCCTCTGAAATAAACAAAATAGAGATTGATCTGAACAATCCAAGATTAGAGATTGCAGTGTGAAATAGCTTATTCAGACAAATCACCAGACAAATATCTAACAAACTACAGAAAATAAAAACTTCTGTTTCTGGCAGCCAAGCCAAGGATGAAAGACTTATGCAACAATTTGAGATTAGCTCATATCACACTAGATTGTGATAGTCTTATCCAAGCCTTCCAGTATTTTTCCAGATTCGAAAAACAATTTTAATTTGCTGTGTTGATGTTTGTCATAATATCTCATAATAATAGCAAACCAAAATAAATCATAGGCAATGAAGAAAATGCAGACATTTGCCCAAGAGAGTGATTTAACTAAGAAGAAAAGTAGCAACTTTTCTTGGCCAGATAAATATGTAATTTAAACCGCTTTAATGTCAGAGCTGAATACAAACAGTCCTAGATATGGGTGTTGTGACTAGTTGTTTTGGCTAATGATATTACAAGAGTACAAACAGCAATATCCACTTAAGGTCAGTAAGGCATGTGAGAGTATTTCTCCAAACCAACTGTCCATAGAGAAATTAAGTTTGTGAGGCAAATTTATCCAGCTAGGATTTGCTTTTAAATTTTCATGGGCTCCCTGAAGTCACAGGTTAACGTGGCTGATAACACTGTCATATCCTTACAGTGAATATTTTCAGAAATTGTGAAACCCTAGGCATCCATTAGAAGCCACAATCACATCATCATCAACCAAGCAGCACATGAATGATGGTAATGGCACAAAAGCATGAGGCAGCCATTTTGTTTCATAAAACTACCCAAAGCATGACAGGTTATCTTCATTCTTTAACTTGCATATAAGAAGAGGTAAGAGTCTATGTTATAGTGTGCAAGACTTATATCTATTTTGCACTTTAAAATCTCCCAAATGCAAAATCTAGGCTAAAAACAGAATGTTCCAAAACTGCCATGAGGATCCATGGTCATCCAGAAGTTAGTAGGAAGGAGAGGAAAAATTGTAGCCTACATCTATGCTGTGGAAGATTTATTTTTAAAAACATTGAGGTATGGAAAGGACTCTAAGACAAGTCTCCCAGAATAGTGCATAGCTTTAACATGGATCATGCATCTTTCTACCCAATAATGCACACACACAAAAAATCACTGGTTTAAATTGTGTACTCTTTTCATAAGCCTAAAGACATGGAAAAGCAATTCAGCCAGAGTTCAAATCTTTATTTGCTTACACTCAATAGATAGAATCTTGCCAGATTAAATCTACATTACTTTCAGCCTAAGACAGTGTTTTCCAAACTTGACAATTTTAAGAATTCTGGGAGTTGAAGTCCTCATGCCTTAAAATTGTCAAGTTTGGGAAACACTGGCCTAAGAGATACACCCTTGGAGGTTTTAGGGAGTGGCTATCTTTGCTCTCTTCTTCTGTCTCCCATCCATCTCTGGACTGTGCTTATCTGCCCTCCCTTCTCGAATGTGCTCCCTCCTTCCTGGAAAATGGCTGCTTCACTGTAGTCCATCCACCAGCTCCCCTTTTGTGGGCACCATCTCTCACAACTATGTATGAATGCATTGGCTAGATAAATGAACATGTCGTAAATGAAAATTACACTGATGCCACTGATAGAAAAATATTAATATTAGGTAGCCTGCCCAAATACTTTATAAAAAGGCCAGGATAGACAGGAAATTTAATTTGTATCTCACAATATCCATGAGGTCCCAAAGACCACTTTTATTTTGGATAGTTCAGGGAACGACTTTTTTTCCATCACAGCATCAGACCTGTGGTACTTTCAGGAGACTTACAAAATCTGAGCTAAGGCCAAGTCCACCTGTTATGTCCTGGGCCTGTGATTGACAGAGCAGGTGCAGGAAGATGCAGAGAGACCGGGGCAGACCATGTGGCTGCCCGGGCCAGACAAGCTGTCTCCAGCCTATTGCACACGCGCAAAGCAGAAAATAGGTTGCATTTATTGGCTGACGCTGTTCCCTGCAAAACGTATAAAAGGGATCCACACCATTTTGTTTGGTTCTATTGAAGCTTAAATAAAGAAGCAACCGTTGTTACACCTGCCTCATCTCAATGTCTTACCACCACACAGAACAGAACACCACCCATAGGAAGAAAGCAATGTCCAACCACTTCCATCCTCTGCCAAGAAAACTAAGTGTACTATAATGTCACCAGGAGTTGAACTCTACTTAATAGGGTCTTTACTTTTAAAGTTTTTTAAATGAAAAAAAAGACAAAAGCATCTATGAAATCACCAGCTCTACATTCCTGTTTAAAACCCACTTATGTCAGCCAAAACACAAAATCTCCACCTTTATTTTAAGAACTATGACCAACTCTCACTCCCCTAATTGGAGACCTGTTATCAACAGATAAAAATGATCCAACATGATCCTTATCTCACCACAGTAATGGGTGAAGAATGGAAAGAGGATGAAGGAGTGAAGAGCTAAACTTGGCAAAGGGAAGATCTGGCAGACATAAAGGTGACTCGAGATCACTATCTTTTGGTTTGGAAAGCTTGCAATTTCTCTTTCTAAGTTAGCTGGACCAGATCCTGTTACATTTTCTCTGTAATCACGGCAAGAAATGGAAGAGAGCAGCTTAAAATGCTTCAAAGTTTTGGAACTCTTTCCGGCCTCTCTCTGCAGCTTGGATCATTATTCTACTCAAAAAGAAAATGACAGGCAGGTTTCCTAACAGAGCCCTGCAAGCTATTTGCCATCATGTTTAATCCACTTTATGTTTCCTTTCATGTGCAGCTTCATGCCAAAGACTCACAGTTACGAGAAGATTTTGTCTCTGAGAACAGAGAGGGTTTTGTCTCTGCACTCAAGCACAAGCCGACTTCAGTTTTTCTCTCAGAGGTTTTATTTTTGTGATGGATGTAGTGATTCTGAAAGGTGCACAATACAGACTGTTTTAGTCAGCTCAAGTTCCCATGCCAGGAGCCAGATTGACCAAAATACAATGATCTGTTCCCACAATAATTTCTTAAGCTGGCCTTGCCTCACTCTTTCCTTCAATATGACGTACGCAGTGACCCAGGAGAGAGAGGTGTACAAAGAATACACTTGTATTTATTGTTAAAAAAAAAAATTCTGTTTCCCATTAAGTCACAAATCGGAGGTACTAAGATCAATAGAAAATCAGAAATGGGCTCTCTGCCATGCCCACGGTGGCCAAATACAAAGAAAAGTAGACCTCTTGCACTTATTTTAAAAGACAGCTTATATCTGATTGACTTACACAGAGTTAATCAATTCTGTAAGGTCCCTTATTGCAGAACCCAAGCAGCAAGTTGCCCATTAAGTCAAGGAATTATCCTCAAGCCTAGAAGGTCAGGTGTCACTCAATCCTTACATCTGCTAGTGGTCACCCTTTCAGTTTCTGCCCAGGCTAGATAGATGAAGCATGCACTCCTTGTTTCCCATTGCCTGCCCACAGTACTACGAAGTTCCTCATCCCTTCATTGTTTTTCACATATTTAAGATGCAGCCTAGGAATGAAGCTACTTTATTTCTATGAAGCTGAACTGTCAGTTCTTCCTAATTGCAAACATTCTGTGAACCTATACAGAAACAGAAAGGAAAGAACAACTTGTTCCATATTAGTTGGATTATTTTAACATTACAATTACAATGGTTTTGTAAGAAAAGATAGGGGGGGAAGGGTCCATGTGCAGAGAGTAAAGAAGATGACTTTGACAGACAGGGCAGATCTGATACCAAAACAACCAGAAGAAAAAAATAGATTAAGTCCAAAGCAAGCAGAAATTGTGCTGAGTAGTTCAGATGCCTCTCTAATTCAATGGGTATAAGAATGGAAGAAGGTACAGCACAACCAGACTAGCAAGATTCTTTTATTATAGGCACTTTCAATAGAAGTAGTTCTAATCTTCCCGAGGAGTTGATTCTTGGTGTGCTCTGTCTGGTGGAGCTGACATCATGTTAGTGTCAAAGGAGACATGTGGAAAGGGGATGAAGGCACTTATTTGTGTTAACATCTGGAAAAGCAAAGGAAAGGTACTGTACAGAGTGAAATAAGAAGGGAATAGTTCCTAAAAGGAAAATTACAGCTAGACTGATCCACACAGAAGGGAGCCAGCAAGTCTTGCCTTTTCTGCAAGATAGGAAGGGCAAGATGCAGGAGAATGACCAACCAGGTTTTGCAGTGACTGTAGTCCAGAATGAATATCTGCCTAGCTGTCAACCTGTTGAACAGAATTTCTGAAGTTGGCTTAAGAAATAGCTGGGAGCAATATAGAGACAAACAGCTTAGGCTGCTGTGCAGAATCAAATGTTTATGCAGGCTTGCTGAGGAATAAATCCCACAAAATACCCGAGGACATTTTTATATAATTCCACTTGCAGCTTTATTTAGGGGCCATGTCTTAATAAAGCAATAATTCACAATGTCAAGTTTTCTTGCTTCTAGGAGTGGGAAATTGATGCTCTCCCAGGTTTTCAAGGAAGACTGTGCTGGCCATGCTGGCTGAAGTTACTGAACAATTTAATAACTGGAAGACCACAGTATTACTATTTTAAGACATCACAATATTTGGATTATTAAATTATTGTTTAAGGTTGTCACTTTTTTCTAAACTTTCAGTATAAAACATGGTCTATTTTACAATCAGGTTTTAGCTTCAATGACAAATTCTAGCTTAGTAGTTGGAAAAAACCCAAGAAAATTAACCGATCCTAAATTTGCTAAGAATCACTCTTAAAAGGTCTGCTTTTACCTTAAAAAGTTTCACATTCATACTGCTTCAAAAACTTACTTCAGAAAATTAAATTAGACTTCAGTCATCAACCTTCCTATTTCTTTAAGTATTTCCTTCATATAAGTGTCCCTGAGAAGAGTGCTTTCTTCAAAAGTGGAGAAGGGTGTCATCTAGTGGAGATTCAAGACAATGCTTGCTAATTATAAAAATGTGAGTAGTATCTCCAGATGTTAAGAAATAAAATGTAATGTAGCTTTACTTTACTGCAGCAGAATTATTTATGACAAATTTTCCTAACCTAGTGTCCTCGCCAACTGTTCCATATGACAGTGCTGTAATTCCTAGGAGAAGATATTCAAACAGCATTAGATTGGGGGAGGGCCAACTTTATAGTCCTTTTCCTACAACTCTTAGTCAATCATGATGAAGTCCAACATCCTTATAGATCTGGAAATAAGGAATTAAACAACAACAACAACAAACTCTTTCAATTGGGATTCTTCATGTTCTTCCAAAAATTCTTCATATCCCATAAGCTCTTATCCAGGTACTGTAGTGATAAGGCTCCATGACATCTTTATTTCTTTCATCACTGTCCATCCAGGGAGTAGTGGGTGTGTCTTTGGCACTGCAACCAATCACAGTTTAGGAGGAATATTCTGTGCTGCCTGATATTCCTTATCAGGGGTGACAAACTGCCGGCCTGCGGGCCAGAAGCGTCATGGCAAAACTGCACCCACCCCATTGCTGGCAATGGAAAAAAAGTTGTGATACTTCGTGACACGTCACGTGACGTTGCGAGTTTGACAACCCTGCCTTAGTTGAATGTTCTACAACAAAGAAGCTGTCTTAATCTGCAGTTCTTATTTCTTGGAGAGTTAGATATTGTATGCAAAATGAGCCATTTAACTGGATTTAGGTTTTGCCATGAGAAGAATGACTGGATGGAATTAATTTAACTTTGTGCAGGACTGAATCTATTTCAGACTGACTAGGAACTGGTTCACTGGATCAGTTAACTTCCCTTTAGTGTTTCCATAACATACAAACCCTTTGATTCACCCAATTAAGTGAACACAGACTAACCTTAAATTAGTGCCAAATATTGCTGTTAAAATTTGGATTGGAGTTACTTTGTGGGTTATGCTTACCTATCTGGTAGATGAGCTAAAATAATATATTTTATTTATCCAGATTATTCAAGATAGCAGTTGATGTTGAAAACTTTCAGAGGATTTATACTTCCTTCAAAACATCTAAAGTTCTCCATGATTATATAAACTAGTATTTTTCAAGTTGGCAACTTTATAATGTGTGGACTCTAACTACCAGGATTCCCCATCCCACATATTCTGAGACTTGACATCCACATATCCTAAAGTTGCCAAGTTTAAAAAACATTGATCTAAACACTTGCTCCTGCTGCTTTCTGAATCCAGTTAGTGCCTCACAGTGAGAGGGCCTTTGGTGGACAATACTCATTCTGAGAATCATATATCACAGTTCCTCCAGTTTGGCATTTGCACAGTGTGTGCAGCCAACCATTGCAGTTGTGAACAATGGTTTGGGGTTTATTGTGTTGCAGGAACCCAGATAGTTCTTCCATACTGTAATAACATAGATTAGTCTATGCATTCAATCAATATGTGGAACTTCCTTCAGTGGCTTCCATCTAGTGGTGGGATTCAAATATGTGAACAACTGGTTCTCTGTGTGGATGCCACTTCTGGAAGTCCATTCTGAGCATGGGCAACAAAAAATTAGCTACCGGTTCTGCCGAAGTGGTGTGAAACGTCTGAATCCCACCAATGTTTCCATCCACATTCCAGAGAATACTTCTCTTTTCCGCAATATTTCACCAGTTCAGGGTTTAAATCCACTTTCTCCAATTTAGCAAGAAATATAATGGGAGTTTTAGTGAAATGCGGAAGATTGGAAAGCATCACATATTATTTTAAACAAAAGGGCTGTTGACAGAAGCATATAGTTATAGAAAAACCAGTGAAAAAGTTGCTGATGATTTTATATTAAATACAAATACAGGAATATACTTCACTAGCTTGGCTGAAGCAATGGATATCTGAGAGTTTCTCAGTTAATGCATCATGATTTTACTTTACAAAACTAGAGTTGGATCAGAAAGTGAGACATTGCAGCAGGTACCATGGGGTATCAACGGGACTCAAACAAGTTGAGAAGGCAGGTGCAGTTATCAAATCCAAGCTCACCCTGGGGCATTGAAACAGACACAGAGATAGGCTACTCAGATTCATTTTATCTCTGATGTTTAATTAATACATCTCTCTCAATGTTGCTAAAATCTTTTAGATTGAAATTGAAAGAGGTTTTTTTAAGTGTAACATTCATACTTTATTAGCACTTTTGTTGCATCTGAGCATAAATGATTCTTTTAACATATTAGGGCTGCAGATCCCTTTTAGGTTTAATGACATAGATGTGTTTTATTGATTTTATAGATTTAATGCTCACAATGTCACGGTATATTTTACATATTATATAGAATATATCCTATTACTGTATTCAGAGTTATTTGGCTGCCGTATTTTATTCTATTCTATGCCCAGTGCTGTCCATAGTAAAAGAAAGAAAGAAAGAAAGAAAGAAAGAAAGAAAGAAAGAAAGAAAGAAAGAAAGAAAGAAAGAAAGAAAAGAAAGAAAGAAAGAAAGAAAGAAAGAAAGAAAGAAAGAAAGAAAGAAAGAAAGAAAGAAAGAGATATACATAGAAATATTAGGCAAAACCACTGCATTTTGACAGAGTTGGAGGCACAGAGGTTAATGCCACTCTCTTAGGGAGAAACAAACTTCAGCTATTAATAATTGGGCAATCCTGCCCAGAGATCCTGCAGATTTTCTGTTACACCAAGACTTGGACCAATGGGATTCAAGGGAGAGACAAGCAGGATTTTCACTATTTTTCTCCTGCAGTAATTCTGGTTTCTGGATGTCAGGTTTTAACGTAGCAGAGATCCAGCAATACGAAAGCTTCACAAGCTCACCAGAAAGGTTTATGCTGGTCTTCCTTTCAGAATACAATTAGGCATTAGTTTAGCCCCATATGTAGGAAGCCTATGCCACCAAACCTGCAAGTCTTCACAAAACTGTTGAAGAAGCCCTCACTTCTGTGTTCAAGAGTTAGAGAGTTAGAATGACAGATGTTTCTTGAAGACATAAAAGATGTGTTTTCGGTTTTAACTTTAAAAAATCCTTTTAAATATCTATTCAGCCCATTACTATTAGCTGAAAGGATTTTAATTTGGCCCATGATGTCAATTATCAAGTTAATTTATGAAGCCATACCAAGTTCCTGCTAAACCCAGAAGAGAACATTAGTCAAATAGCCTCCATCAGTTTAATGGAGGTCGCCTTTGGCTTCTTTTCTTCATTTTTAGAGTATGATTTAGACAGCATTCCTCATACCCTTCCTGGTTTGCAAGGTGAGTTCTAAACACACTTGGTACTGGTATTACCAGGAAGGAAGTTGTTACTTGAAAAATTGTCTGTGGAGGTTGAAGACAGTCCTTTTTCCTTTCCCTTTCTTTTTCTCATAGGAGAATAGGGGTAAATGTGGAGGTGGGAGGAGAGCCTATCTTAGCAAACTAGTTGATGTCTTCCAATCATGGGTTCTATTTTTAGTTTCTTTCAGTGATTGGTGCTCATATTGGGCAGAAGAAATACCAAACAGTCACCACCTTTCTGGGCAGAAGATAAAGGAACTCTCTTGGCAGGCTTCATGAATGAGTTCCATGTGCTGTAGGAGCTTCATACAATAAAAAAGCTTGACACAAATCCAAGGAGCAGAACTAAAGACATGTTACAAGGACTGAAGGATATAATAACAGGAAAAGGTCTTGTTTTAATATGTCACCAGAACAACTCCAGAAGGCACTTAAAAGAAAAGCTATCAGTCCAGGATCCCCACTTTTACATAAAAGGTCCAAGATAAATGTGATGACAGGGCACAATGGTCAAGTCATCCATCTCTTATCTTCACATTTAACAATGGACCCTACGTTATCTAAAGGGAAAGGCAAAAGGAAAACCAGTTTAACTTAAGAAGAGTCTTCAGCCCAAAAGTCTAAAACAAACTTGAAGAGTCATGTATGCAAATCACTTCATCTGCAGATGGAAAGAAAGACCTTAGAATCTGAGAAGAATCAGATGCAAGGGATGACTAAAGTTGTCAAGTTTGAAAAACACTGACCTAAAAACTTCTGTTGTTCCTGCTCCTTTCTGAATCCACTTAGTACCTCCTAGTGAGAGAGACTTTGGTGGTTCAACCTGAGGATTGTATATCGTAGTTCTTCCACTTTGGCGTTTGCACAATGTGTGCAGTCAACCATTGCAGTTGGGAACAATGGTTTGGGGTTTATTGTGTTGCAGGAACCTAGATAGATCTTGCTTACTGTAATAAATATAGATTAGTTTATACATTCAGTCAATATGTGAAATGTCCTTTCATGGCTTCCATCCCCATTCCAGTGAATGCTTCTCTTTTCCACAACATTTCACCAGTTCAGGATCTAAATCCATCTTTTCCAATCTAACAGGAAATATGATGGGAATTTTAGTGAAAGGAAGAAGATTGGAAAGATTCGCAAATTATTTTAAACAATAGGGGGCATTGAAGGAAACATATAGGTAGTTATAGAAAAATCAAAACCTACTTAAAATTAGTGAACAAATTGCTAATGATTTTGTGTTAAATATGAATATAGGAATATACTTTCCAAAGTTTTTCAAGATTTTAGGAATCCATTAGGGATTGCTCTTTGACAGGAGAGCCAGAAGCTATTTAGCTTCTGTTTGGCTCTCCTCCAGGAGCTTCTGTCCCCTGAAGCCTCCCTCCGTAGGTTTGAGCTGCGGCCACCATTTTGGTGGCCGTTAATCTGTCAAATGCTTCAGGGACCATTAACAGCATTCGGCCACAGCTAGAAGAGCTAGTTTCAGCACGAGTGTTAAAATCTCGCTGCTGTTTTCCCCAGCATTCATCCAATTTGACAGTTTCAGCTACTTTTGGCTCCGGACTTGCTGCTGCTGCTGGGAGGCATAACGGCCACCGTGCCTCTCAGCTGTTTGGCGCAGATCGCTAAATTCTCCTGAGCAATCTAGTTAGATCAGGAGGAGAGGGAGACTGCTCTCTGCGCGTCTCCTAGAGTTTTTGGAGCAGCGATTGGCCATCTCAAGCTCTTGCTCCTCAGTCTTCAAGGGTTTGCCTTTTTCCATTCTCGGCTGTGCGGCCACCATTTTGGCGTGCCGTGAGGTGACCGTTTGCTGACATTGACAATCCTTACCTTTGAAGGCTTGAACCTTGAAGGAGAATTAGTCCGTTACTCGTAGCACCCATTAAATGGCCGCTAGCAATATTGGTCAGTCAGAGCTGCTTTCCTCGCTTTACAGCTGCTAGCACTATTTGGGAATCCCTCACCAACTGCTCCCTTCCCACTCATTATGGCCGCCATTTTGATCACCTCACACAGTGGCTGGGCCTCACTACTTATAAATTAGACCAACATACAGTTGACAGCTTCCAATCTCACTTGGAATTTATTTTCACAACCTAAATTCAGAGGACCTTTATTTACTCCCTGCTTGCACTATATTTGGCAGCTCTCTCAGCACCAATTCACCACTGCACATACAATTTTGCACAGGCCTTTGCTACTTAGCACTCCTTCACCTTAGCCATCTGCCACTCTGAATCTAGTGGTTGCTCACCTGACCATCGCCACTAAAGTGAGACACGTGAGATCTCGTCACCACGGGCCACAGGACTGTGCATTATGGACACATTAACTTTGCCTCTTCCCCTGGTGATGAGCTCCTTGATGCACCCAGCGTGAGTCCTGCTTGGCCGGTGGGCCGGACCACGCTAATCCACGTGCAAGTCAGTTCCATCACGATGGGTAACTGACGACTCTTGTAGATTGAGATCGTTCCAGTGCCGCATCAGGAACCCTTCTTGATTAACCATGGCAGACAACACTGAGCCACAGGCTTCTGCGGCTATCCAGCAACCCAGTCACAAATCTCCTTGTCAAGAAGCCACGGCTAAGGTAAAGGCCAAAGCTAAGTCTAAATCTGGCAAGAGCTCAAGCAAGTCAGCTGACAAGCAGGCCAATCGCTCGCACCGGGCCCTGGAGAAGCAATTCTCTTGGGCTCAACGATTGTCAGCTGGGGAAGGGTGCAAATCACCACTTCCCCCGCTTACAGCTCCCGCAATGGACTCGCAATCGCTTACTTCAACACGGGCGTGGTCCCCAGAGCGAGAGCTTCAGCAGGTCTCAGTACAGACCTTTGGTCAGGGAGGCTCACCCCTCTTTGGGGAGGAACTCTAGCCACCGGGCCCCTCCACAGAACCTACAGTGACTTTTACCCCAACTGCAGCAGGGCTTCACTCGTCACAGGATCCTTCCTTTGCTGATCAACTGCAGGCCATGATATCGCAGGCAGTCCTTCAAACAATGGCCTCCTCAAGTCATCAACAATCTTCATCCCTGCCAAGATCTTCATCAATGCCAATCGTCTCAACATGACCCACACTGCTCGAGCACCCTAGTTCTATCTCACCCCCCCTCCATTCACCAGGATCCAACTCTTCCAGCTCCTCTGCACTGCAGACCAGTGGTCGGATTGTGAGGAGCCTCCGCAAGATCCTCATCCCATGGCAGAGCTCTTTAACGCTTCGCTTTTTCCATCTTTACTTAGCAGGGCATGTGCAGTGGGTAAGATCACTTCTGACCCTATTCCCACCCCGGAAACTTCCACTACTCAGGATACGAATCTGCTATTCTTGGAACTGGTAATCCGGCGTCAGCAAATCCCCTGTCCCCCTTTATTCCTTAAAAATATTCAGGGACAATGGGAATCCCCGGGCACACAACCTTCCCAGGGGGGAGCTAAACACAAGCTAGTAGATATGGCCCCAAATTTAACAGATCTGTTGGAAGTGCCTAAAGTGGATGAATCCCTAGCCCCACTATTCTCAGCTGCCAGGCTACCAGCAGATGTCTCTGATGCCCTTAGGGCGGAGGATAAGAAATCTGAGCTAGCATTTCGCAAAGCTCACCAAGCATCTGCATGGGCAGCAAAGGCGGCAACCTCCACTTCCTTTTTCACCAGAAGTTCCCTCATTTGGCTTAGACAGCTTCAGGAGAGGATCCCCCTAGAGGAGGTGAGAGTTCACCAGGACCTGACCAAACTGATAGCGACCTCTGAGTACATGGCCGATGTGTCCTTATACGCCACCAGGCACTCGGTCCGAGCAATGGCTTCCAGCATCGTTGCATGGAGGCTGCTTTGGCTTAAGAACTGGAGGGCTGAGAGTAAACACAAATGGCGTGTGGCCACGGCTCCATTTAAGGGAGGCCAGCTATTTGGGGAGGCATTAACACCCTACCTGGTGGAGAACAAACAGAAACAGAAGGTTATCTCTCATTTGGCTAAGAGAGCAAACAGGCGGTTCTTTACCTATGGCCACCGTCAGTCCTTTCGGACTGGAGCAACAGCAGAGGCTGGACAAACATACCGTCCCTTTACTTCCAAGGCAGACCGTCCATTTGACAGGACAAATTATAGGGACTGGCCCTGACACCAGACCCAGAATAAGTTTTCCTTTCAAGGCAGATGGGTTATCCCTTCCATCGCTCCAAGTAACTTAGGGGGGACCCCTCCCATTGCGGCAGACTCGCTTTCTTCATCCTCCAATGGGAAAACACAACCACAGACTCCTGGGTACTGCAGACCATAAGGGAGGGTCTGTTCCTGGAGTTCATAACCAGACCCATAGATCATTTTGTCTCTTGTCCAACCTTGAGAACCCCCCCCCCAAAAAAGAAGTCTCATGACAGATGCTATTCAGCATTTATTAAGCATCAGGGCCATAAAGGAGGTCCCAGCGGACCAGGTAGGAAAGGGATATTACTCCATCCTGTTTGTAATCCCAAAATCCTCAGGGGGATGGAGGGCAATCCTCAACCTCAAGGGCCTGAACTACCATCTCCAGTATCAGAAGTTCAAGATGCAGATGCTCCATTCCATCTTGGGCAGCATCAGGCGAGGGGATTTCATGACCTCAATCGATCTCACAGAGGCATATCTACACATCCCCATCCTCCCGGATCATCGCCAATTTCTGCGGTTTTGTCATCTCAACCATCACTTCCCATACAGGGCCCTACCATTCGGTCTCTCCTCTGCCCCCAGGGTCTTCACCAAGATCCTGGCGGTTCTGGCAGCACACTTAAGATTGGCCCCGTTACGTGTCCAGTGTTACCTGGATGACATCCTGATCCAATCAACCTCCATCCCGACTGCCCAGTTGAATCTGGCCCTTACGATCAGGACTCTTCAGGACCACAGGTTCTCGATAAATTTCCAGAAAAGCCAGATTGTCCCCTCAACCCGCCTCTTACACCTGGGTGCAGTAATAGACACAGACTCTTGTCACGTGTTCTTGTCAGAAGACCGTCGAAACTGCATCCGAAACCTGGTCCTCAGGGTCCGCAGGGAGTGGGTAGTGACACTAGCTTTGCTTTCCCAGCTACTGGGGAAATTAATATCTTGCATAGTGATAGTGCCTTGGGCCAGATTACATGCCCATACCTCCAATGGTTCCTGCTCCTGTTCCAGAGATGCGCACCAGTTCCTCCAACCAACTGGTAAGGGTTCCCTGTCAGGTCCTCTGCTCCCTCGGCTGATGGACATCCTCAGCCATGCGCAAGGGGACTCTTTTCAAAGAGCCTCACTGAATTCTTCTGACCACGGACACAAGTCTCTTCGGCTGGGGTGCGCACCTCCAATCTCAGATGGCTCAGGGTCAATGGTCGCAGTTGGACCTGAAGCACAACATCAATTGGTTGGAGCTCAGGGCGATCCATCTGACTCTCCAACACTTCCACATCGAGATTGGGGGGCAACATGTGCTGGTCCTCATGGACAATGTAGCTGTAAAGGCTCATGTGAACTGGCAAGGGGACATTCATTCCAGGTCCCTCATGACAGAGGCTCGGGCATTAGGCTACTGGGCAGAGACCAACCTGCTTTCCATCAGGGCCAAACACATTTCGGGAGAGGCGAACCGGCAGGCGGACTTCCTCAGCAGGTCAATAGTGGACCATTCGGAATGGTGGTTGCACCCAGATCTCTTCACGGAGATCACAGACAGGTTTGGCCATTCAATTGTAGACCTGTTTGCCTCACTGGAGAACGCTCAACTTCCCAGATTCTTTTCACGCTTCCCCTCTCGGGGAGTGGAGGGGATGGATGCACTACGCAGCCCATGGCCACAGGGCCTATTGTATGCCTTTCTTCCTCTCCCTCTGCTTCCAGCAGTTGTCAGGAAGATCCTAGAGGAACAGGTAGAGTTAATATTCATTGCACCTCACTGGCCGAGACAACCGTGGTTCACAGACCTAGTGAGCCTTTCCACAATTTCTCCGTGACGGATTCCCGACAGTTGCATACCTTTAACGCAAGGTGCTCTACAACATCCAGACCCCTAATGGCTCCAATTGGCTGCCTGGCGCTTGAACGCCAACCCTGACTCAGGAGTCATACTCGTCAGCATTGATTGACATGATTCAGGCTGCCAGGAGACCAGCGACTAACTGCATTTACAATCACACTTGGCGGAATTTCTGTCACTGGTGTGACAAGAACCACTTGAGTCTCTCCAAAGTGACCATCCCAAAGGTCTTAGACTTCTCGTTGGAGGGCATCAATAAGGGGTTGACACCCAACACCATTCGAAGGCAGGTAGTGGCTCTTTCCACGGTGCTCTCCTGGGACAGATCAGAATCCTTGTCTCAGCATCCCATGGTCTGCTCCTTTCTCAAAGGAGTTACGAATAGCAGACCGCCCGTGGTCCACAGGTATCCCTCCTGGGAGCTACCCCGGGTTCTGCAGGCCCTAACTGCCTCACCCTTTGAACCCATTAGAACCTGTTCTTTGCGATCCTTGTCACTCAAGGTTGCTTTCCTGATTGCCATTACCTCCGCCAGATGCATATCAGAGCTGGCTGCTTTATCTATCAGGAAAGACCTGTGCACGTTTTACGAGGACAGGGTGGTTCTCAGGTTGGATCCTTCCTTTATCCCTAAGATAAACACAGTGTTTCATAGGGCACAGGAGGTTATTCTCCCAAACTTTTGCCCCCGTCCGTCACATGACCTGGAACGGCAATGGCACACATTGGACGTACGCAGGGCCTTGCACTGTTACATCAAGCGCATGGCGGCTTTTTGTAAATCAGAAGCCCTGTTTGTCTCATTTCAACCTTCTTCCATGGGGCAGAAGGTATCCACCTCTACCATAGGCAGGTGGATCAGGGCGTGCATAGCAGGGGCGTATGTGTCGCTTTCCCTGCCAGTTCTAAGTCATGTGACGGCACATTCCACTCGCAGTGCTGCCACATCTGCGGCATGGGCAACACAAGCATCTATAGAGGATATTTGTAGGGCGGTGACATGGTCTTCGCCTTCCCCTTTTATTAGGCATTACTGACTGGACAAATTTGCATCTGCTGAGGCTTCCTTTAGTCGACGAATACTGCAACAGGTAGTGCCAGGACCAGGGACACAGGTCCCAACTGACTCCCTCCCATAGGAACAGTGGGGGCTTTGGTAAGTCCCATTGGTGGATTCTTAATCCATCATGCTGGAAAAGGAGCATTGGCTTACCTGAATGCCTCTTCTCAGCATGATGATGAAGAATCCATGCCCACCCCTCTAGAGGTCAGTTAGGCCATGTGTCAGAGGGTTGCTTCTTTTTTCTTCTCTTAGGAGTCACCACGTCGGACTATCGTCATTGGCTCCGCCGTCATTGAAACTGGGAGGTACCAGGCAAGGACGGGTGTGACAACTTTGACAACTTAGTCTGATTGGGCAGGAGGACTGAAATAACCCATTGGTGGATTCTTCATTATCATGCTGAGAAGAGGCGTTCAGGTAAGCCAACACTCCTTTCCTTAACTTTTTTCTTGTTGCTAATATGTTGGAAGAAACTTTTTTTATTATCCTTGATTTCTGTTGCAAGTCTTTGTTCATTCTGAGCCTTTGCTTTCCTGACTTCATCTTTGCGTGTTCTGGCTGTCTACTGATAATTGGCCTTAGTTATGAGCCCCTCTTTCCATTTTTTGTATTTATCCTTTTTGTCTTTCAGTTTGTCAGAAAGATGTTTGTGCAGTTATGCTGGTTTCTTCAATTTCTTGTTTTTCTTTTTTAAGTGGTATTGTGCTAGTTTGGGCTTTTATGATCGCATTTTTCAGAGTTTCCCACGCTTCTTGGGTTGTTTTCCCCTTTAGGATTTTGTACTTTATTTTACATACAAATGAATTGTGGAATTCTCTTTGAATCTGAGGCACCCATGGGGGGTTGATGTCAGGCTGGGGATGAAAAAAAGGCAACATGGGACTGAAGACATAGCTATTTGTTACATACCTTTGCATGCAGATTGCATGTTATGTTTTTATGTACAGATTGTCCACCAACTGCAAATCTCAATCTGCATGTAAAAAAAAAAGACTGGGCCTTCTATTCTGCAGTTGCAGCCACCAGTTTGACATTTTTGAACCCCATCTCTCCTAAAAGCCACTGCCTTTGGTCTGATGAGTATATTTTTTAACAAAGCCTTCTTGGGAAGGGAGGCTTTATAAATATTAAGAAAAATACAGAAGCTGTCAATGTTGCCGTGTCTGACCAGAAGAGGGAGCCAGAAAATCATTTCTCTTCCTGCCTTCTCTTGTGATTGAGTGTACAAAACATTGAATTTTGCCAGCTAAATGTGCATTCGTCAATGTCTAAATTAGGATTGGACACTAGTTAAAGTAAGGATGTTGAAGCTATCTGCAGTGGGTGGTCCATCAATCTATTTCAGAATATGCTTGTATATGGCTGATTTTGAATGTCATTTTCAGGGCATCTCATTTGGGAAAGGATGTCTTGGTTTCTCAAGTGATGGGAGCCTGGATGTCCACCTTCTTCAAAGTTTTGAAACTAAATAAAACTCAATGCACAAGTCAGGACCAATAGAGAATGCTACAAACAGCATAAATTCTGTTTAGACCTTAGCAGCAAGTCCATCCAATCTATGAAGTCTATAAGTTCTGTACAGTTTGTGGCTAAACAATTATTTGGAAAAAAGGACTTTAGTTGGCCGAGACACTGATGTACAGAAATTTTGATTTTTGACAGCTGGGTCTAGCAGTTGGCAAAAATGCCCAGGGTTTGCAATGCAACCAGGCAAAGAGGCAAGAAAATTCATACAGCCTTTAAATGTCAAGCACATCCGTTTTTAGGAGACTAACTTTCTTAAGGATGTGCTTAAAAAGATCCTAATCTTAGGCCTCCATTTTCAGTTCCAGGTTTAAAGAATGTCCGGAGAATGATGATGAAATCATGATGATGAAAGAGCCCTTCCAACAGGAATATATGCACTGCATCATTCTATCCATATCTCATAACACTATCCTTGCACAGCTGAGCCATTTTCCTGGACAGTCAGAACTTCTTTGATTTCATAGTCAAACCTGTACCCTTGGGGTCTTGTGGTGGTCCTCCACCCATCCCTCTTTGCTTTGACATCAGCTCTAGAGTTAAAAATGAGCCAGCAATGTGAGGCAGTTGTTAAAAGCACAAATTCTACCTTGAGATGCATTACAGGAAAATAGAATTTAGATTATGGAATAGTTAAATGATTGGCTTGTGTCTAAGCCAATGTTTCTCAACCTTGTTGGTTTTGAGACTTCAGCTCCCAGAGTTTCCCAGCTGACTCTCTCTATAATTCTACGGTGAACCACAATGATGCATATCATGACATTGTCACACAAAAGACTTCAGGAGGGCAAAAAATCTGTGTTTAATAGTAATTGCAGCAAATATGTCTTATTTTCTGGCAGTACTGCATTTTTCCGAGATAGTGTTTCACAACCTCAGCAATTCTAAGATATGTAGACCTTAACTCCCCAAATTCCCCAGTCAGCCAATTTAGAGTTCTTAAGGCTGAGAAATATTCTCCAAGGAGTGTGACGATTTTCAAGTCTCTGGGCCTAGATGTGAGGCATTTGGGGGGGAAACTACCAAACAGATCCCATTCAGTTTAGGGACTGCCTTTTGAGGCAAATGTTAGTACCCCTTTTCAAGGATGAGGTACTTTTTCTAAACATTATTAAGTCCACACTGACTCACTTTCAAAGGAGGAAAGGGAACTCAGAATCAGAAGTGGTATTCAAGAAATGTTAAATGGAAGACACCTCCTTGAAAGAAATAAAAAAAAATCCCATTTTTGGTATCTTCAGGATCTAGCTTTGCTCCTGGATGCCAGAATTCCTGGATGCCAGTCTCTTAGAAATGGCCAAGAGCAAGAAACAAGAAGCTTACTTTGGCCACCTCTTATAAAGAGAACCTTTACAAAATGTTTTATAGATGGCATCTCCCACCCACAAGATTGGCTAAAATGTGTACCAATGTCTCCCCTAAAATGTTGGAAATGTAATTTGACAAGTGGAACTTACTATCATATGTGGTGGGAATGCACGCGAGCTCGTGATTTTTGGAACAGGATTAAAGTATGGTTGGAAGAAATATTAGAGCAAATGGTAGAACCAAAACCAGAACTCTTTCTATTAGGTTTAACTACGCAAAAGCATGACAAAGGCGTACTTTATTTAATGCTACACATTTTAACGACTTCCAGACTGTTTTTTGCTCAAAATTGGAGGAATAAGGGAACTCCAACGGAAGAAGAGATCCTGCATAAAGTTTTATCGTGTGCTGAGATGGACAGGCTTACAATGATTATGAAAGACAAGACAGAACATGAATACTTCGAAATCTGGGGCAAATTTTACCGTTGGTATGAATTAAGGAGAACTGCTTGGACTTCAAGTTAATGGTAGAATTAAAAGATATATATAACTGTACATATAATTGTATATATAATTGTATTGTATAGAAGATGAGGCTTATATAGAGGTTAAGAACGATGTATTAAATTTTGTACCATGATAGGAACTGATAGGAAAATTTATTCTGGAATGTCATGTTTGTCCATTGTTGTTTTAATTGTATTATGAATAATAAAAAAAAAGAAATGGCCAAGAGCTCTAGGGTTTAATTAAAGACCAAATACACCCATTCTTGTGGATCTGGCCTAAAGGAAACTTTGTCCCAGGTTCTAACCCATTGATGGTGAACCTTTTGGGCTTGGTGTCTCAAAAAATGGGGAAATACTTAACTTGATTATGTTGGAATGTCACACCCTCCCCTCCTCCAGCAACAAAATAGAAACAATTCTTCATCTCCTCATTCTCCAACTAGGTCATCCTGAACGGTGGCACTAGGCAGCAACTCTGAGGCTAGGCCTGAAATAGCAGCTTTGATTTCAGTCCTAGCACCCCCCCCCCTTTAGGGAAAGGCACGATTACCCCCGTGGCCTAAGCCTCTCCAGGATCTGCCATGTGCTGCTTTCTTTCATGCACTGTTCTTTTTCTGTTGACAGGCCCCTGTGGCCTATCCACTACCTTTGCAGTGATGAGCTTTAAGACAAGGTTTTGCATATGACGGTTTTACAGTCCTGGGGAAATATAAATGGGGTGATGCAGAACTGATTTTAAAGATAAACTGCCCTACCTGTGCTCTAAAATCTCACCTCCAGATTCTTCCTTAGGGGACACTGCATTTTTCTTAACAATTATCTATGAACTGGGGTTGCTAGATCAAAACCAAGTATAACACATGTTCTAGTTCATGAGTTTTGCATATTCTAATTTGCATATTCCTGAGGAACCTAGATTAGTGTAATAAGAAATGACAGGACCCATCCATAAGGGTGTAAGGGTCAGCAACTACCGGAAGAAGTTGAGGTTCCAGAGGGAAAATCAGGAGACTCAAGCAGAGGCTTCCAACTCAAACAGAACTTTATTTGGCCAAGTGAAGTTGCTGGGTGAAACACTGTCTGAAACACGGGCAGCTGTGTTCAGAAGTGCCAATCAGTGGTCAGTGAGGCACTTCTATTTATATACAGGTAACAACCAATCACAAGGTGACACTTGTTGGCACACAGAATATTAACCAATCATCTTTCATTATTTTCTCGCTCTATTCCCCTGTCTCTGGGACTGTGTATGTGATCTTCCTGCCTTCACAAAATGGCGTCCCTAATGCAAGCACAATGCACAGAAGCAAAAATGGTGGTCATTAGGCTAATAACAAGAATACCCTTTTGTACAATCCCTATAAGAGGACTGAAAAAATCAAGATAGTAGCATAATGACATGATTGACGCCTCACTCTTTTTAATTTGTGTCCCAGTGGAATACATACAATAAATATCATTGTACTGAAATAACGTACTTATTGTACTAAAATGGAACAATAGGTGTATATGATTAAAGTTATATGCTAAAAGGATTGAGATAGTTTTATATTAACATTTTATGGATATACTTTTAGTTTCAGCAAACTTTACTCATTTATTCATCTTATATTTTGTTTTCTGATTTTATTAGAGACAACTTTTTCATGGGACTTTCTCACCTTCTATACCCATACAGAATATTGGTAGCCTTTCTCCAGCCCTTAGTCAGAGCAAGGGGTGACATGGGCAAATCTTTCTAGAAAAATGATGCTTTGCATGAGGGCATGCAAACCTGGTGTACAGCTAAAATATGATGTAAGTTGGAGAAGTCGAGAAGAATTACAGAGAAGATCTGGAAGTCACCTAGCACTCAAAGTCACATTGGAAGAGGCTTAGCAAATATGGATCTAGCACAGGATCCATTCCTCTCAATTATAGCACCTAATTCTTCCTTTTCAGCATAAGAACTACAAGTAGACACCTCTCTATTAGCATAGGAAGATCTTCCTCAGTCATTGGCTGAACCATCTCAGCCTGTAGCAAGATCAGTCCTTCTATTAATAATCTCCTATAGACCCAAATATGGGTCTCTCTTTCTGTTCCAGTGCTAGTTACAGGTCACCTGCACTGTGATACAATCAAATCTCATCCTGGATTTTTGCCATGAAGCAAAACCCCTCATCTATCAGAGAGAAGTGTTGACTCTAGGCTTAAATATCCCTGAAGGATTATCTGCTGACTCTGTATTTTAGCTAAAGTTTAATGGAAGGCTGGAACAGCATGTGGGGCATTTACAGCAGGATAAAAAAATGCAATAAGACAGTCATAACTATATAATGAAAGCCTTTGACTTTCTTTGAAACTGCTTTATGCCAGCAGATGTCCTAGACCAGGGGTGTCAAACTCACTTTCATTGCGGGCTGCATCAGCATTGCAGTTGCCCTTGGGGGGCTGGGTGGGTGTGGTCAAGGTGGGTACAGCCTACTGGGTGGGCGTGGAGGGAGTGGATGTGGCCTACTGGGTGGGCATGGCCAGCACTACATTGTTTGCATCAATGGTGCCTGTGTGGGCCTGGGCAGAAATGGGACAGATCTGAGGGTCTCTGGCAGAAGGGGGTGGGACCAGGGTAAGTGCCAAGTAATGGTCCACTGGAGGAGCCTCACTGTTCCTCTCAGGCCATGGGGGGGCTGGATGGTGGTGCAGGCTGCCTGGAGCCCTGGGCAGCAGAGGTCAAATGCCTAGCCTGGCCCTCGAGCACCCATGGTACCAAGCCCAGCCCCACTTCCCCAAGGGGGTGCCCAGCTTTACTTACCTTTTCCTCAAGGCTGCTGCTGCTGTGCTTGCTCTCCTTAGCCAGGTTGTTCATGATGGGTACCAGGGCAAAGTCAGAGGGAGACTGAATGTGTTTCAGCATCGATGGCCACCACAAAATTGTACATTGGCTCTCAGCCATCTGGCCTGGGCCAGGACCAAGGCAGTGGGGGCCGTTCCCTCACTTTTTCCAGGATGGCTTCGTAGGTCACATCCGGCCCCTGGGTCTTGTGTTTGACATGTCTGTCCTAGACAGAATGGTCTGGGACACTGGGATATTCCACTAAATAATGATTTGCTTAACCACAGATACTTTAGGTCAGGGGCCCCCAACCCCCAGGCTGTGGCCACTACTGGGCTGTAGCCTGTTTGAAACTAGGCTGCAGGAAAATGGGAAGCTGCATTGTCTGCAAGTGAATGGCAGACAAGTGTGGACATGAATGCGAAACTCCACAAGTGCAAATGAAGCTTTGCATGTGAGCACAAGCATCCTCCTCTCACATAAGTTGAGCTTCATGCATGAGCATAAGTGCCTGCCACTCACACGAGTGGAACTTTGCACATGAGCATAAGCACCCTCTGCTCAGGTGCTAAGCTCCATTTGCGTGAGCGGAGGGAGCATGCTGCTCGCACAAATGGAGCTGTGCATGCACGCGCCTGCCACTTACACACCCATGTGGTGGGCTGGACGGCCAAGCTGGAAAGGTTGGGGACCATTGCTTTAGGTGCTTCAAAGGCTTTGCTTAAGCCTTCATGGAAGGAAAAGTTTGCTTGGAATGCAGGAAATCCTGTCTTGTCCTCTAGCATTAGGACCACTTCTGGAGAATGTTCATTTCTCACTTCTGGTGAACTCTCCTTTCTTTCTTCCTCCTTCTGTCTCTCCTTTCCTTTGATTTATGTGATGCTCCAAGGTGGTCAAATAGGAAGGGCTGCAATTCACAGAGGTGCAGACCTTGCCCTCTCAAAGCTCCATGGTGATGGAGCCTTTCTAGATATCTTAGTAACTTTATAGGGTTTTGGATAGTGACTTCTCCTTTACCCACATCTACCTTAGAGGGGGGGGGAAGCAAAAGTTTGTGAAGTTTCAAGAACTACCTGCCCAAGCTCCACACGTTTTTCAGCACATTCCTTTAGAAGACACGAGTGTCCTTCTAGTCCCCAGCTTTAAGAGGAACACACTGGTTTATAAACATATTGTCATAAATCTCAGCTTGTAGGATGGATAAATATTTCCTCCTCACCTCTCCCCAACAGGCACCACACCAGCTCTGCTATTCTACTGAAAGCCCTTGAAGCATTAAAGGGCAACTGATAACAATCATTTGGACATGGTTACTTACACTGGACTTTATCAACTTGGGCAGTTCTTGCAGGACCTTTACATTGCTTGTTTTTTGGGTTCATGCAACAGAAAATAGACAGCCATCTGCTAGAAATGCTTTTAAATTCCTGCTCTGAGCAGGAAGTTAGGCCCCATGACTAAGACCACCTTTGCAAAAATGTTGTAATAGTTACAGTATGTTCCAGGAGAGGTAAATGGAGTGAGTTCCACTTTTTAAACCCCAGACTAATATCCAATATCTCAGGGGCTGCCACAAAGAAGAGGGAGTCAAGCTATTCTCCAAGGTGCCTGAAGGCAGGACGAGAAGCAACGGATGGAAACTGATCAAGGAGAGAAGCAACTTAGAACTAAGGAGAAACTTCCTGACAATTTAGAACAATTAACCAATGGAACAACCTGCCTCCAGAAGCAGTGAATGCTCCAACACTGGAAGTTTTTAAGAAGAGACTGGACAGCCATTTGTCTGAAATGGTGTAGGGTTCCTGCCTGAGCAGGGGGTTGGACTAGATGACCTCCAAGGTCCCTTCCAACATTATTATTATTATTATTATTATTAATAAAGTTCTTCATCTAAACTTATATCATACATAGTTGACCTTCACTTTGGGAGAATATTTTGTACTTCTATAGAAGTAAGCATTATTATCTGTAGCAGCTAATTGGATGGATTTGTACATTATAGAAGGCTAAATAAATTGGTTGGTCTAAGTTTATTATGTTGAGCAAACACAGCTAGTGAGATAGAAATTGTGCCAGCCAAAAAAATCTTGCTCTCTTTGTCCTTGTTAAAATACATTTGAAGGATTATTTCCTCAGAATTTAAAAATGTTGCCTAAATGACTTACCCAAAGTTATTCATCAACTGTAAAAGGGTGAATTAGCCCCAGGTCATATGTACAGCCAATCTGGTTTCTTGTAGCTATTTTTAGAAACAATATTTATATTGTAATTCTACAACCTATCAAAACCAAATAGCAAAGCGATCTAAAAATGCCCTAAACTTGATGTTTAATTTTAATTCCAAGATAACTTCTAGGCAGTCCAAATATTTCCACGTGGATATTATTTGCATGATGAATATTGTTTTTATAAATCTGATATTTTTATTTGCTGCTTCTAGGCAATTAATTGCATCATCATGCTACTTATTTGATATTATTCTAGATCAAAGGAAGCCTTTCCCATATTTTAAGAGTTATTTATTATGTACATAGCACTGGCAGTTCATCAAAAAGGCCAGTTTATTTTTTAATGAAACAATTCTCCATTTAAAAAAAATGTTTTGTTTGAAAATGGATTAATGAAAACGGTATGGTAAGAAAATAAATCATTAAAAAAAATCATTATCACATAAAGCATATATTTAGGGAAAAATCATTGTTTAGTGAAATAATTATAAGCATTAAAGTTCCAAGCAAATAAGGGCACATTCATTTAAAAAAATCTAGAATTGCATTACTTTATTTATCTATGTCTTCTTTTCCCTCAGTCCTCAAACAGAAACCTGTAAATTGCATCTTTTCCATCAGGCCAAAGGTCTATGCCACAAGTTACCTCATTGCCACGTGTTACCATCCCAAGTAATGCTTCGCTAAAGAGAAAATAAAATTCCACCAGGCAGATCTGGATGAAGAAAGGCAGAAGGTACAGTATAGCTATTTACATCCCAGTTTTAATACTATGACGCAGATTACAAGGCATTTAATAGGAAGCTTACCTCCTAATATATGCATTTAGGTTTGCAGAATTACGGTGGAGCTTATTTATTCAAACTTGAACATCATTAAATTGAAAATAAAATTTCAATCCCAGCCAGAGAACATGCTTCCTTTGACTAAGATTATTTCAGAATAAATCTTCATAGAAAAGGCTGTAATGACTGGCTGTACTAAAACCTAATCCTTTATATATTTATCAGGGATTAAACCCTTACAACTGACATTGTTCCTCTGGATATTATCAAACTGCTACTGTGCAGGCCAAGAGGGATTACCTTACCTGGTCACATGATCCACTCATGTTTAACTCTTACACATCTCTTCATTGAATCTGACCACAGCCTTTCTTTAAGGCTCAGTGGAACCACTTGCAATAGCTTCTTCAGCTGCTTCTGTTCATGTAAAATAGCTTTGGAGTAAACCATTTAACTTATTAACCTTATGGGGTTGAGAGGATATTTAACTGATAGGTTTTAAATAATTATCTTTATAGAAGCTAGAAAAGAGAATCATTGTATTAAAATAATAAATCTGTGATCCAAACTATAATTGTGGAATAGATTATCAATGGGGCTTTCACATGAGGAAGTATACCAAGAATTTTGGTCAAAAGAGCCCACAGGCGATTCAAACAAGCAACGTCTTTCTAATCATTAGCAAATGGCTACAAGAACACCTGCCCCTAATTTACAGATATAACAATTTTTTTTCTTCTTTGTGATAAAAGAGGATACTTTCTTTATTTCCCTCCAGGTTGTCTCTTTTCCATTGTCTGTTTTGTGGTAGGAAGGAGCTGTGCTGCTAAAGTACATTGAGTGTACTGTTCTTTGCTTGACTAGGATCTGGTAAAAGCATGGGGAAAGTAGAGAAGCTGTTTTGCAGGTAAAGTGGTTTTAGCAGGACATTTTTCTTTTTCTTTTTTTTCTTTTATTTGATTGTAGACCTATGTATCTATGTCTGTACATGATGTGGGGATATAGCTATATATGTGTATGAACACACAAACATGCATTCTTTCTCTCATGCAGAATTTTGCTGATGCTTCTTTTACTGCAGTGTGAAATAGGTTGGATGCAAGAAGCAGTAAGTTCTCCAGGTTGGTGAACTCCAAGTAATGTCTGCAGTTTCCTAACTTAAATCCGGAGCAGGGCTACTAGTAGTCAACATGAGGCACTTGACAATATTCAGGGGACACAAACGCTAATTGTTCCCTGAGACCTTCCCCAGTTATTCTCCTTTGCTAGAGGAGAGAACTGTGAGGTGCATATGTATATCATTTATGACCCTGAACAGTCTGGAGCCCTTAGAATCAGGGAAGAGCACTCTACTCTGTTTCCATTTGTAACCACATTCAACTCTCTCAAGAATTTAAGGCATAGAATGTGGCCTTATGCAACCGTATCTTTCAGCTTTCAGCCAACTTTTTAGAACTTTAGAAACTGGAGAATTAACATGTTGTGACCAGACTATGACTTTTATAACTACAGTAATTTTTCTCAACCCCTTTCTAGATTTTATAGAAAGTACCTGCTTCTCCAGCATATTTTGGATGAAGCTAAACAAGTCCTTTCTTCAGAAGAAGTTTTTCAAGATAGAAGTCATTGGTGAGCTATCTGAGATGTTAAACAAAATACTGCCTGTACTTGCAATTTGAGCAAGAACTTAATATTTTCAAATGAAAGTTTTATTGAAATGAAGGTTAGTGTGAAAATGTGTTTAGTAATCCAATTCAGAGTACTGGACTTGTGTCCTTGGATCAGATGCTGGGACACTAGTCTAAACCTGGAATTTGTATATTGACATCACTGCATGCCTATTGTCATTCTCCATTTGCTGAGGCCATTGCAGGAATTATTAGTTATGCCATGGGAGTACAGAGCTCTGGAATTAACAAGGTCAAACTCTAAACTGGTAGTGAATAGTGAAACACATAAAAATATAATCTATGTTCTTAAAACATAGATTTATTTTTTGGAAACGGCTTGCTTTATATAGTGACCAAATAGCAATAAAACAGAACTAAGAGTGTTTAAAGTAAATCCCCACTTACCATCAATAATTGGGAGCAGCAACTCCATTGCCAAACAAAATATCACCTGACTGTGCTGACCTACAAAGGCAGTTGCCTCAGTTCTGGTTGCTTGCTGGTTGTTAAGTGAATTCCATGCAGTTAACACAATATCATGTGATTGCCATTTGTAACCTCCTGCCAGCTTTCCCACTGACTTTGCTTGTTAGTAGGCCACAGTGAATGTTGCAAATGGTCACATGACAGCAGGATCCTGCAAACATTGTAATTGCAAGCTGGTTCCCAAGCACACAAATTGTGATCACATGATTGTGGGGATGCTGCAATGGCTGCAACTACAAGGACTGGTTATAATTTTGATATTTGCTGAATGAGTGGTCATTAAACAAGGACTATCTGTAATATTTTAAGAGAGAAAAATAAAATCAGAGTATAGTATTTTAAGTTAATATTTAAAGAATGTCTTGAAACGCTAAGGAATAGGTAGCTAATCAAGTTCCATAAAGCAGGTATAAGAACTCTATGAATCTCAGGTGTTCCTGAACCATAACTGCCAATGAATCATAATAATGGATGGTGGAAGATATTGAGACTTACCATTCTGTACCACCTGGAGAACTACATTTTTTCTTCTATCCATTGAAAAAATTGCTGTTTCTCATCTTGTTGGTTAGGCTGGCTACCATGGTAGCTTATCCATAAGATACCTTTTTTTATGTTTCTAGACCCATCTGGTGTTCCATTCTTGGTAGACCAGATGTTGGGAGCTCGTTGTGGCTATACTCTGTCGAAGGATGTGTGGGGAAATCCTATCTTTCGGGCTTCTTTCCTTGGCTGTCATGTTATAAATGAGGTGAGCCCAAGTAATATTCTGTTAGGTATCATCCCCAGAAGAAAAAAACCTAACACCTTCTAAGCTTTGGTAAGCATAAATAAAGCAATAGTCTGCATGACAGGTAAACACATAAAACAGAGAGAATAGAGATTCTTTTGATTGTTTTTATAAAAAAATATTTTACACTTTCTTACTTTAAACTGAGGTGTCTGCTGAGGTGACATTTGAACAATGTCAGGATCTCTAGCACTGAAGGGGAAAGGGAATACAAAGGCTGAATTTAACAGATTTCATACAGTTAAACAGAGCTGAGATTCAAACTAGTTATCTGCAACTAATGATGAGACATAGCATCTGTGGTTTTTATTTTTGGCTTTCTTACCTCCTGCTATTTTAAGAATATGAGGCCCCCTTGGATCATTAAACAGCAAGTATTCTGCAGAGAGACAGCTTTTGTTGTATCAGAGCCCCACACAGAAATGTAGATAGGAAAATTAAACTAATGGATGTGATTGACAACTTTATTATTTTTGTGAATTCCTATCCTAAAGGCAAGAGTCAGTTGGGTGTAGTGATCAAGGCATCAGGCTAGAATCCAAGAGACCATGAACTTGAAACCCACCTTATGCACAAAGCCAGTTGGGTGACCCTGAACCACTTTCTCTCTGCTCTAGGAAGGAGGCAAGGGCACTTTCTCTCAGCTCTAGGAAGGAGGCAAGGGCAAATCATTTCTGAAAAGAAAAAAAAAACTTGCCAAGAAACCTGCAGAGATTTTCTCAGGCACTCTCTGAAAATCAGACACAACTGAACAAAAAAAAAAATCCTAAATATAGTACATTCTAGAGATCAGTTTGCTGATCTACATCATATATACACTGGAGAAGAATCAAGTGTGCCAGTGTATTATTTATGCAGGACTGCATAGAATGATTTTTGGGCTAATGAAATTAAGGTCTGTTGGGAGTTTGTTTTTATGACAAGATTTTAATTTATTTTAAGTTGTGTTTTAATTTTTGTGCTAAGTCACCTTTGGTCACTAGTGATGGGGGGAAAACTGGAAACAGACATAAGCTTGAAACATGCTTGAAAAAAGCAATTGTTTGACCTGTTTTGCAAGAGAACACAAAGCATTGTGCTACAGTGGGGGATCAGTATCTGCTGATTATGACAAATTTGTGTAAAGGTTGCATATCAGTCCCCTCATGCATGAAGAGGCAGGTTACAACCAAAGCAATCTAAAATGCAATGGGTTCAATCCAAATAGCTAGAGTAAACTATTATTTATACCATAGAACTTCCCCTTTGTTTCTCAGTCCCAGAATTTTTTTGAGCAGTCCCATAGATTTGAAGGGGGGAGACTACAATGGGAATGACATCTCTCTCCTCCCCCTAATGCATTTATTAATAAGATAATTAGATACCATTAGGTACAAGCTAACAAACCTTTAAGTATCTAAATTGGAGGTATTCGACCTTGGCACTTTAAGAACTGTGGATTTCAGTCCCAAGAATGCCTGGGAGTTGGCTGGCTGGGGAATTCTGGGAATTGAAATCCAGGGTCATAAAGTTGCCAATGTTGGACACCGCTGATTTAAATGCTGGCTTTCTCAAGAACTTTGTGGCAGGAAGCATTCCCCATTGCTAAAAATGGTACTCCCCCCAGTGACATTACATATGCTTTTTCAATGATTGCAGAAAGATGAAAGGTTCTCTCTTACTGTACACATCAAAGTATCATTATTTGAAGACCTGCGGACAGCTACAGTTTACCAGCATCCCATGCACTGCTCCTACTTCTCATGGGCTCCAAGGGAAATTCTGTGTGAAGAGAATTACATGGAGGTAAGATATGGGTCAAAATGCAATATGCCCATTAAGAATATAGGCAATCTGTTGAAAACAAAATGTACCCATGACAATGATTCACTGGCTCTATTTTTACTAGTGATAGTATTATATCTAATTGTTGGGCAGATAGGTATTGTATTTTCTTTCTAGTTTAAAAGAGAATAGGAAAATATTCATCATTTTAATTCTCTAAAACAACAAGAATTAGAACAAGTTTGGATTTTGTAATAACCCTGCTGGATTCTCTATTGAAAAATGCTTCGTTCTATTTCAAGGTATCAATAAAGACTGATGTCCCAGGGATTTCAGATCCTGACACAGGAGAATGGATGTCAGCACTACCAGAGGTATAGTAGGAATATTATTTAATTAAATACCTTCCTCAGTCAGTAGGTAATTTATAAACATAAACAAATTGATTCTTTTTAATTATATTTAAAAGGCTTCTAAATAGTATCCCCCTCCCAGTTGTGGATTAGAAATATAGCAGTTTACTATCAAGATTGCATAGAAAAATCTATGCTGCCTATGTTTTATATTGCCCAGTACTAGTTATTTTCCCTGGTACTGTAAGCATTTCTACTTTTCTTGTTTCTTAAATTTTATTTTTCTTAATTTTTTTTTTAAATAAAAAAGAGGAAAAAAGCTGAACAACAACAACAAAAATGTAACCACAAAGAATTCACAAGCATCATAAAAACTAAATAGGGCTAAATTTGTTAAATAAGAATGTTCAATATTTCATTAGTTTTGCAGAACTAAATATATTACATTGTTTTAAAAGCTGTAGGCTCTGGTTAAAAACTGGGTAATATACAAATGTCAACAGTAATAATTATAGTATAAACCATAAAATACAGTTGGGAACTGCAGTACTTTCTGTACAAAGTAAAGTGTCTTATTTATTTAGTAGATTATTGAAAGTTAAAATATTTAGATTTTATATTAAGAGAAACCCAAATTTTGTATATGATACAAGCTCATATACAGAATTATTCCAAAATGGCTTACAATTTGATTTAAATTCTATTGTCAGATTTATTTTTGAAGTGCAAATTTATTGTGGACATCACAATATAATCCCACAATTTATCCATTCCTCTGCAGAATCAACTTTACACAATTTCCAAAAAAGCTTCGCATTTACACAATGTTCAAAGCTTCTTCGGTATACCTTGTGGAAGTATAAGATTTAGTAATATATGTTTTTTAAAAAAAAAAAAATAGAATAGAAAGCTTTTACAATTTGTTTCATTGCATAATACATCATTTCCCAAAATTGTTGACTTTTACACCATTGCTACCAAATATGAAAAATGATCAAATCTGTTCATTACATTTGCAATGATTTCTACAAAAGAAACTCTCCATTTTAGCAATCAATATTTGGAGTAAAGTATCAGTAGAAAAACATTTTTATACCAATGTTCTCTAAATAAAATATTTAATGTGAATTTAATATTACTTATTGCATTGAAATTCTCGTTGTGACATTAATTATATCTAAATTCTGCCTCAGTTTAACATTCTGGTTTTAACTTTACCAGTTTTTGAGTCATATTTTATCAATTGTTTATAAAGGAAGCCTACGAAATGCTTCCAATTTTGTGTTACAGTGTTTTGAAATCCAGTCAAATCTTCCACTGTCCTCCTTCTCTTTATAATTATTTTAAAATTATACTGTTTATCTGAAGATACTAAAGTCATCAGATAGTTCTTGTCAGTGCTTTTTTTGTAAAAAAAAAAAAAAAAAAGTGCCGGAACTCACACACGTCATACAACCTGCCTTGCCTACCCTACAAGGTTCCATCCAAAAAAGCTGCCGGAACTCCGTTCTGGGCATTCTATGACAAAAAAAGCCCTGGTTCTTGTCTTTCCAAAGAGGAAGTGTCAAGCGCCCAGGAAAAGGAGATTCAAGCAGTTCAAATGAGTATAAAAATTTATTGCAAACTTAAGCTATCTACAAGAATCTGGCCAACTGGCCATTAAAGGAAATGTACAGGAGATAAGAGAGGCTCAGCCCAGACTACAGGAAGTCTTAGAAGATTTTGTCTTTTGATACTGTAAATCAGTTGGAGAACAAAGGAAGATTTGGAAATTAAACATCTAAATTGACCATGTTAACTGGAACTTCTAGGGATTTCAGTACTAATGCATTAAGTCACAAATTGGTCAAAAGCTGACCTCATCCAAGATATTAGGGCCAAAAGGAAGAATCTGCTGGTTCCTTTTAACTTTTATAATGATGTTTTGGATTGTGTAACCCTGACTAGAGCATGTAGGTCTGTATGTTAGAATGTTTGGCATCTATTGGGTTAAGTGCTGTCTCCTTAAGAGATGGCTTATGGGTGATGTAGTTTTAGCTAGTCAGCTATCCCATGTTAATAGGTCAGTAGGAGGAGGAAAGGAGGAGTCACTAAAGTTCATCACAGGATATTCTGGCCAGTGTCAGTTTGGAATGTTCTTTGTCTGATATAAGCATGGGGCCATGGGATGACTCAGATGGGCCCACTCCACGTAAGAGGTTGATGTGGAGGAACTAATGAATTTACTGTTCTGTGACATGAATCAAAATGCCTTTATAATCCAAAGGAGGAAAAGCCGCAGACTAGATGAGGGATCTTCAACCTTGACAACTTTAAGACTTTGTGGACTTCAACTCCCAGAATTTCTCAGCCAGCTTTGCTGGCTGAAAAATTCTGGGAGTTGAAGTCCACAAGTCTTAAAGTTGCCAAAGTTGAGGACCCCTGGACTAGATGATCAGATAAGAGATGGCTTAGCTTGCAGAAGCAATAGGGCATAGCAAACATCTCAGAAGGGACCCCCCCCTAGTTTCTTGAACTGTAAAGGAAAGGGGGAAGAGAGATAGTTTCAGACGGGCAAGATTCTGTTAATGCAACCTTACAATAAAGTTAGAGCTAGTATTTCTGGGTGGGCATCTTGTCTAGACTATCTCACAAAACTGACAACTTCTAAGCCTTATGGAAACTGCAGAATTTTGCATGCTTGTCAAATCATCTTTTTTTGCCATTCTGCAGTTTAAAGATTCTTAGTGTCTTTGATTTTTTTTTCTCTTCTAGGCACAAAAGGTTATGTATCAGATGTGGAGTTTGATGTTCTATTCTTCATCTGGGATAAAATCAACAAGAGTAACAGATGCGGAGAAATTAGGCTACAGCTTCAATAACACACTGGCGAGAGTCTTCCTTCGCTCCCCATACTCTACAAATGAAACTCAAAATACAGTGGTAATTTGTTCCCCCCTCCGCCCAAAAGAGAGATGTTATAAGGTATCTCATTCTTCAACTGGTCAAGTAAAACTTTTACCATGAATTTTTCACAGGTTAATGGGGTCGCAGTGAGCACAATCAGCTCCATGTCCAGGTACAGGCAAAGATGGCTACTTCTGCTGATCGACACAACTGTATCATGCCCAGTTGGCAAGTATTTTTCTCTCTTACCATGAAAATTCATGGCTTATTCGGGGAGGGAAGGTATTGGATGTTCATACAACCAGGACCTACTAGCAAGCAAAGTTTTCTGCCAATTATACCTGCAAGTGCACAAAAAAAGAATTTGTACATTGAAATAATAACTCTTAAAATGAGAACCTGGCAGCTTGTGTACAAGGAGTCTAGCAAGGTGGTTCATAAATGTTATAATATTGCCCGCTGACAGTAATATGCAGTCTTGATCTTTGTTTAGCAATGATCTGAAACTTACAAGTGCTATAAATCAACAGATGGTACCAGCTTCACAGATACTTCTCTGATGTGGACTATACCAATGATTAACCCTAGACTGGTCCTTCAAGAATCCACTTTCAGATCCCTTAAAGTATCAATGGGAATTAATGGGGAAAAAATTGAGAACCCTGAGAAGTTCAACTACACATTGGAACACAACATTACACACATTGGAGTAACTATCCCAATTGGAGCCCCTAGAGGCAGACTTCAGGTAAATATAAGCTCTATTTTATAGATATGGTTTAGAGGGGAAAGTGTGTGATATGAAAGGTAACATATTGGAACACAGTATGAACTTATTAAAGTTGTTTATATGCAACATCACTTAATAGTTCTAATTTGTCTTTTTCTCAGAGCACAGTGTCTAATAGTGTCTATGGAGTGACCTATAGTATTGATGTATTGATGGAACATTCTTGGACAGATAGCGATTGGCAGCTCACCAAGTACCTAGTAATTAAACCAATTACTATACCCTTCCTGCCTCGAATACCAATAGTAATCAATAGTAAGTGTGTGTGGCTACATATAAAATCAGACAGAAGGACTCTGCTTGTCAGTCTAAAGAAGAGGTGCTGATGTTGTTAATGCAATGCACGTATACAGATTGTTGCTCAATTAAGAATAGATTTTGTGTTTCCCTTTAGAAATCTAGCAAAGCCATTAAAATAATTAAAGGGGTTGGATAAATAAAAATAAAGGCAAAGGTTTCCCCTTTCCAGTCAAATCCAACTCGAGAGGGCAGTGCTCATCTCTCTTTCCCAGCTGAGGGAGCCAGCGTTGCCAAGCACATTTTTGTAATCATGTGGCAGTTTATAACTGAGGTGCACAGAACACTGTTACCTTCTCACCAAAGTGGTGCCTATTTATCTACTTGCATTTGCAGGTTTTCAAACTGTTAGGTGGGCAGGAGCTGGAGTAAGGATGGGAGCTCACCCCTTCATGTGGTGCTTGGGTCTTGAACTCCAGCTGTGAACTTTCCAGCTGACAAACTTAGCATCTTTAACCACTAAGTCATTGTTAGTTAAATATGCAGATCTAATCTTGACTTTAAACAAAGTTTATAGAGAGCTTATAGACTTTGAGTTTCAGAACTGAAAACAAGTAAGTTGAGAGGTGCTTTTTCAATGCATCCCCCCCCCCAAAAAGGAACATTAGTAGCAAACATTTTATTCAGCTTTACTTTCAAAGGGTAAATTATAAAAGCATCATTTCCAGGGAATAACCAAGTTCTTATGTTTATAATTTTGCCAATAACAAATTCCTTCTTGTTTACATAGATACAGTTCCAGAAACACGGATATTTGATATATTCCTGGGTGTCTTCCTTCCTGATGTCAATCTGGTGACTCTTAAAATAGGAGATGTGACTTTCTCTCTCAAGGAAGCAGAGCAAAATGGCTACAGGATCTCTGCTATTCTCTTGCTCAATGGAACAAGAGGCTTTGAACTGGAAGTGCCTTTTGATGATCCCAATGTCCTAAAAGAAGTAAGATACTTCTGTGGAAAAAATATAAAAAAACATTCTGTTTAATATCACATTTACACCTCCTAGTTCCTGTAGATGCCCCATATAGTTTGCTGAGGACACGATCTCACTCTGTAACCTCCATAATTGATATTAGTCCTTTGCTGAGTGCAACTGAAACTGAACTAAGATGTCTTGGCTTGAAAGTAGCTTATTTTGGCAGATGTCCTAGCGTGCATGGAAAAGGAGCTTTTAGGAGACTGGCAACCCACAGGGCTCAAGTTCGTTTGCTGCAAGATCACCACTTTCCCTCTAACTGGAGGTCTCGGCCTTGATGGCCATTTTTGTACTGGCTTCTAGAGAAGCCAAATAGCTCCTGGTGCAGCCTCTTGTTTTCCCTTTGGGAGGGGGCTTGGACACAAGAACATCAACCTTATAATCACATCAAATACAGGTCTGCTAGGAGATAGACATTCCATTCCTGAGTAAAAATAGTATTTTATCCCATTAACCAACATAACCCTAGTTATGATAGGAGTCTGTATAAAGATTAGAAGACAAGCCTGGGTAATAGGTTTTGTCCTAAACATAGTTTTTGTTAAAAGAATGCTGGATTTCATTGTTTTAATTTGTTGTTTTAAGTATATGAACATAAATGAAACTAGATATCACCTCCAAGTAATCTACACTCTGACCGTGGGTCCTGATGAGAAGTTGTATCATCATCCTGCAGACATCGAATGCATAATGGCAGATGTCCGTAAGTTGACTGACAGTATTGACCTATCAGTGACTTTTTAGATAGTTGACTTAACTTTTAGCCACAATGGACAGAAGGCTATTTTAAGAATTGAACCATTGGGAGCAACGAAGTCTGTCTGGAGACTATCTAAATGAGAAGGTGAAAAAAAATTGCCTAAGCTTTGTTTGGAAATGACAAGCAAATAACAATTTAATTGCAATGTTTAGGCAAAATGTTCGAACTATATAATAAGGGTTACAAATACTATGATCTTCTACCAAACTCAGAACTACAACATTCAGCCTACTTCTAAATTTTTTGCTATGTGGGTATCTTCATTTTGGCTCTGGTTCTTTAACAAGCATGGTGGTCTCTTGTTCCAGTACAGCAGAAAGTTTGACCCTGATCTAAACTATTAGCTAAAGACCAAAGTATTTCAAAATTTTATCAGCTTACCAGTTATGGAATTGTAGTACAACCATGTTTTTAAGACTTATTTTTTAAAAAAAAATCTGTTAAAGGAATATTTTTGTAGGATTATTTTAATGTGACTTAATTTTATCTTTTTTTCTACAGAATTACCAGAAGGCATTGGATACTGTGACAAAGAGAATATATATTTAGAAGTTACCATTGCAGGCCTATTTCAATACTGGGTTCTGTATGTAGGCAATACACTTTTGGATCATATCACTGCCCGTACAAATGGATATTTTATCACTACAAATGATACTCATCTACTATTGCAAGTGCCTCTTTTTGCTCCTGGGATAATCTATGAGGTATATATTACAAGTGAGCCCTGCTAGGTGGTGGCACCTAGCTTGCTTTGCTCATCCAATAACTTAAACTGGTCAGCACTGGGAGAGGAAACTACCAAGAAATTGCAGGAAAATAGAAACAAAAAAAAAATCCTAGAAGGAAAAATGAAATAACTTCTAGATTGTTGTCAAGAAAACTACATGGATGTATCCATAAAATCATGAGTCCAGCTTGACTCAAATGAGACTGTTTCTCATACTTCAGAACCATCATGTTTCCATATCTCAGTGGGCAAGTTAGAGAACTGAATCTATTAAACTGACCAGGATGGTTAATATACAACAATATATACAAGTCATCCTCCACTTACAACAGTTCATTTAATGACCGTTTGAAGTTACAACGGCATTGAAAAAAGTGACTGATGATCCTTTTTCACACTTATGACTGTTGCAGCATCCCCATGGTCACGTGATTTACATTCGGATGCTTGACAACTGGCTCATGATGGTTGCAGTGTCCCGGGGTCATGTGGTCACCTTTTGTGACTTTCTAACAAGCAAAATCAATAGGAAAGCCAGATTCACTTAACAACAGTGTTACTAATTTAATACCTGCAGTGATTCAGTTAAGAAATGCGGCAAGAAAAGTTGTAAAATGGGGCAAAACTGACTTAACAAATTTTTCACTTAGGAGCATAGATTCTGGGCTCAATTGTGGTCATAAGTTGAAAGCTACCTCTTGTGTGTGTGTGTGTGTGTGTGTGTGTGTGTGTGTGTGTAGTAAGTGACTCTTTCATTTCCCCCCCCTCCCCATAGTGAACCGTTTCTTTAAGTAAACGTCTGTGCCAAGATATAGTACTGACAGTATGATATTTCTAATGTTACACAATTGTAGAAAAATGAATTGATTATAAGGTTTCAGTTAGTTATATTTATATTAATTTGCATTTTAATAAACTTGAGTGGAAAACACTTGCACTATGCTCATCCACAGGGGTCGGCATTTAAAGCATTCTTTCCCATTAATGAAAGTGTCCTCACAATTAGCAGCCAAGAACTGATTGAATTCTTTAAAACTTTAACACAAATTGATTCTACAAGCTAAAATAATGCAGAAAATGACCATTCATTTTCTATAGAAATAGCTGAATTCAGGAAAGGGGGACCTTTAGGCAAGAGCAAAGGGAATGGCCACTTTAGCAAAAACAAGAGTGGAAATAGATATGTTAAGCCACCTACAAAGCAATCTTATTTCTGTCTTTAAATCTTCTGGCCATTTGCCCCCCCCCCCAAAGCCAAACAGAGTCTGTCCCATCTAGACAGTTACATTATTTATTTATTTTCAAATTTGTATGCCGCCCAACTCTCAATAACAACATTGCATTTCTGGACAAGTACCTTGTTTTCCCCTAAAGGGAAATGAATGAAATGAAATGCAGCCCTCTGACAAGAAAACTTTGCCCACATCTTTCTAAAATATGTTGTCATTTAGTAATTTCAAAACAAAGCCATTTCAATTAAGCAATTTTAAAACCAACATTATCCTTAAAATATGCTTCTATTTTTTTTTTTTTAAAGGAAGTGTCCTTTGAGAGAATCCAAGCTAGATTTGATCTGGACTTGAAGAAAATGGCCACTCTAGAGACCCTGAATACCTTTTCCATTAGGTGTAATTTTCAGTCCTCAGAATTCATAGGTAAGGTCTGTTCTTAGTTGAGAATAGCCTCTTTAAGCGAGGTGTTTTGTGATCTAATTCATTGTCTTCTATTTTTTTCAGTGTGCTATCCCAATGGAACCATAACTGTATTGGCTCACATGAAGACAGTTCCATCCATTGACATGGGCAAAACAAGACTGAAGGACAACGTTTGTAAACCTCGAGAATATACGAAAAACCAAGCTTTATTTCAATTTCAAGTTTCTACTTGTGGCACTTCCTTAATGGTAAGGAACTGAGAAAAGGCTGCCCAGAAAGAAACAGAGGTGACCTTTTCATCAAATATATTAAGTTTTGATACTATTTCTTCTCTGATACAGTTTAATGATGAACACCTTATTTATGAAAATGAAATATCCTTTGAAAAAGAAACTCTTCCAATACAGAATCGACCAATTATCACAAGAGATCCAGAATACAGGTAAAAATAATTCAATCACAGCTGATTTCAGTTTAAGTGCAGGAATTTAAAATATATTTTTATTGCAGACTGACTGTCTTGTGCTACTATCCAATTAAAGAGACATTGATGCAAAGTGCTATGTTCTATGGTTCCTCATCTAGAACCTTACCTTTTGGTTCTGGTACAATGATGTCTTGGCCTAATAGCAAAGGTAGGTAATTTTCTTAAATGTACAACTTACAAATATCTGTCTGCGGTTATGAGAGCCATTATAATTTGTCCCACAGGCCTTATAAGGACAAGACAAGTTCTAAATATCCAGGCAAATATGTTCAAAGGTAAGACTCTTCTAAACGTGAAAATCATAAGTCTAAAATTATGTATTGTTTCAAAAATCTATCACTGCCCTCCCTTTTTTCCTCAACCCAGATGAATCATTCACAGAAACCTATAAGTCTCATTCACTAGTTTTCAAGGGTTTGTGGGAACCTCTATTTTTTGAAGTAGAATTAAAAGACGAAGCTCCTAATGTTGAGCTATTTTTGGAAAACTGCTGGATGACACAATCTGAAGAAATCAACAGTATGCCACACTGGAACTTTATTGCATATGGGCAAGTAACACTCCAGAATTATTTGTAATTATTTTGGTTAAATCTATTGTCTAACAACGGGGATTTTCTCATCCTACCAAATAGATGTGAAACCAAAAGCTATGGATCTGTGATCTTCTCTCCAGTAACCGCAAGCAATCGAATAAAATATCCCAATCACTTCAAAAGAGTGAGGATACAGAATCTGACTCTTCCTCTGACAGAGGTATTACTGACTTACTGTATAAAACACTGACCAAATCGCATGAATCAGTTTGCAGTGGTCATTGTGTTAAATATCTATGGAAGAAATCAAACTGCTTCCATTTATAGACACTAAGCAATCTTAAATGTTAAAAACAAGTGAAAATGATTATGTATGGTGCAAATAAATTACTAATTTTCAATTAAAATCGTGAAAATGATGAAGTTAGATCTATTTTTTTTTAAAAAAAGATCACTACAGATTCATACAAGCGAAGCCAAGTACAAAGTCCTAGTTTAACACCATGTGCAAATTTCTAAGTACAATATCTTTTTTTGATCATCTGTGTGCTCAAGGATGTCACCACCTCTTTTGCTTTTAAGCGGTAAAATGCTGGCATTTCATATATTGCTACTCTAAATATTTAGAGGAAAGTGATGTTAAAATCCAAGCTATTCTAACTTTTCTTCTTGAAGGTATTTCTTCATGAATCAGTTACATAGAATATAAGAACAATTGAAGTTCAGCTTGGTAAATTTTATTCACATAATCTTATAGGACTTCTAATAAAGGTTCTGTTCCTTATATATCTTTTTAATCCCTATTTAGGTATATTTGCACTGCACAGCAAATATTGGCACTTGCCTCCGTGTGCCTAGTAGCGGACTTCCCTGTAAACCATGCCCTCCTGGAACAATAATTGGTAAGTTTTCTAATGAAAGTTGGAGAGACACCATCCATTAATAGAGTGGTTACTAATACACTGTGAGTTCATTGTATATTGCAAGTTCCTACTTGCTATCTGTTTATTCAATGGATACTTAACCAATACTTCTTACAATGCTTTAGATCAGCATTCTGAAATTTACCCTAACCATCATGGTTATGTAGTACTTGGACCAGTCTTTCTCCTTCAGCCTGAGCAATTTAAACAATTGAACATCACAAGAAATAAGGTAGGTTTCGGGGCTGAAAATGATTATAAAAACTGAGGTGAATGCTAGTAGAATCAAAACTGCTGGACTAGACTATCATTGGTGTAATTGTGTAGAATAATATTTCAGGGATCATAGATGCATTTAAGTATTCTTAATTCAACACATAACAGCAATGTTATTCCTAAGAAGAGGCATGCCATCAATAATAAACCATGATTTAGGGGCTGAATAAATCAGTACAAAATTAACAGTTTGAAGGGAATCCAAAATATGTTACAATCCCACCTCAAAAACTTTCAAGAAACCATATCACGGTCTTTCCCTATGTCCCAAGAAATGAAAATTGATGCATTCTATCTGAGTTTGAGCAATAACATCAGTTAAAAATCAGATATTGTCAGAAAACTTGGGATTCTTAGATGGCAGAACATCCTGCAATCTATGACCAATGTAACTTTTAAAAATCATAGCTTCCACATTTATCAAAGAAATAGGTAAAATAATTAGGAATCCTTATCCTCTTCAGGAATAAGTGCAATATTGCCCCATTATAAGTAGACTAAATTAAACTAAAATCAAAAGGAAAGGATTTATCTGAAAGTTTTACAATGTACTTCTAGTAAAGCAAGAGATTAATAAAACCAGGGTACTTTTTACACCAATGCACTAAAAATATCATCGGAGTCAGATGTCTTCCTTGCTTTTATAAGGCAACAATTTCATCAAGTAATAAAAGTTATATAAAATTAGTAATCTAACCTGTTGATAAATTTAGTATAACTCCCTTGGTCTTAAAAAAACCCCATCTTTTGTTTGTGAAAAACTGCTATTATATAATTTTTGTACTTCCCAGTATCATTTCCTTATAGTAATATGTAATAGGTGTATGTGTATTGCGAGTGTTAAAATATGTTTCACACAGTATTATGTATAATTATAATATATAATTGTTTTCTACAGTTTTTTTAAATCAGTGTTGGAAGTTTCAAGTTTATTAAGTACATGTTTAATAGAATCCATAGAATAATGTCAGGGAGGAAATTAGTAGATAATAATCTTCAACTTTCTCCTCTACAAATATAACTTCTCAGTTATTGTTTATTTTTATATGAAGCAATGCAATAATACGATTTTAGATTAGGAAATGCTTTAATAAGGTCCCACACAAAGACAGTGATGTAAGTAAATCCCTTTTAATACAAGAACAAGCCACTATTTATTAAAATAATATTCAGCCAAAGGATTCATTCAAGGACAACTTAAAGATCTACTTAAATCCTTAGCAAACAAAGGACTAAACTTCACAGGAGGATAGCATGAAATTGTAATACTGTTGGTATCCCATATTTTAGTTTGGAGTATCAGAAAACTGAAGTATCAGAGAGTAACCTAATCAAAGACCACTCCTGCAAATGATTTGGCATTCTGTGTAGCTCTTACTTGATGTGGTAGCACCATCCTTATATCCCCAGATTACTTCTCAATTAGGCTTGTACTTCTGAGCCCCTGTTCTTACTACTACCCAAGGAAGTCCCCTGAGGAAATGGGGAGGTAGGGGATCACTTGCTTAGAGCTTCCTTTAAAACGATTGCTAGTTCTGGCAAAGTTTTTAAGCCACTGGCTTACAAGCAACATTTGAATGTCAGTACTTACCTTGAAACAGAAGTCTGAGTTAAGTATTGCAAACTGTTGATTAAGCAAACTATATAGCCATACATTAATCAGTGAGTTTGGGAGAATAGATCTTGCACAAGGACAAAAGTGTAGGGCATGGGTGTCAAACTGCCGGCCCGCAGGCTGGATGTGTCATGGCGGAACCACACCCACCCCATTGCTGGCAATAGAAAAAAAGTTGCGATACATCGTGACACGTCACATGATGTTGCGAGTTTGACACCCCTGGTGTAGGGCATCCATTTATTTACCTTACAAGCACTGGCATCTATAATGAACTAACTATATATTTTTTTTCTTTCCTACAGGTATAACCATGCAGTTCTACTTACCTTGGCCAGCTTTACTTGGGATTGTTAAAATATGTTTCATGCTAACTTCCTAATAATAAAAGCATCATGAATTAAAAACAGAAGATACAAATTTTTAAGTTGGTCATATATGAGATTTAAAACCTGCTACTACAAGGTTTTCACCAATACATTCCTTTCTAAAAAGTTTAAGTTTTCAATGAACTATTGAGATTACACAAATAAATTTATTTCATCACACCAAATATGATAAGATCTCACATTTAGAGTTGGGTGTGCACATAGTACATAATCCATCATCTCTCAGCCTAATTTCAATAATGAGAATACAGGGAGAACAACAGTCCATAATGCTGTGAGAGCAGAAATAACCAAAGCTTAATATATTACATACAAATCTAATTGCTTATAAAAATGATATATTTTTGAAGCCAAAAATTATGTATTGTGGGGGAATCACCAATGTTAGTATTAATACCAAAAATTAGGTATTATGGGGAATCACCAATGTTAGTATGTAGAAGTTCTGCACTAATTCATATCTTTGATATTGCTTATTAATGGAATATAATATTCTAATGAGGAAGTAGCTGGTTATCAAGGAAATTTGTTTTATATAACTTGCCAATATACATAGCACCAAACTACAGAATAAAATCTTCATGTAATTAAAATCAGTTTTAATACAAGCGCTGTAAGTAGTCATGCCAAATGTTTGACATCTTGAGGATTGATTTGCATGGAAATTGATCTACCGGTATTCAAAACTGAGAAGTTAACACCCTTACCCCTCACCCCAGGAAATTTACATCTTTACCAAATATTCCAATCTCACAGCCTGTTTCTTCTACACACTAGACTTCAATGACCTCTTCTTAACTTGTTTTCTTTGTCAAGGAGAGTCTGCCTTAAACCCAAAGAAGCATCTTCAAATTTGGGATTTAGCTCTAACACCTTCCTGAAATCCTTCAAGGCCTCATCAAAGAATCCTGCATATGAAAGGGAAACAAGGGATGATTTTATGTTATTTTATATATAAAAAGAGTAAAACAAACTGTATTATTACATTATTCAGACTAACACATTTTAGATTTACTAAGAAGTAGGCCTAATTGAGCAGAGCACAATTTCTGATTAAACATAGCAATGAACTAAGTCCTAATTTTTCGGTCTCCAGCAGTTTTCCTGAAAAGTGAATCAGATTACTGAAAGAGCAAAGCATAAAGGTGTGCATGCTTTTCTAACATTTAAAAGAATTGTGAAATCTATATTTCACATTTCTTTTAACATAGATTATTATCTTAATCTCTTCATGACTGTACATGCTTGGAAGAGGTTTTATATGTGCAAGTCAAAGAATAAACAGATAAAAAATTCTTATAGAGATCTTTTATTTTTCTAACATAGTAGTATTTTTTATTTCCAAAGCAATATTTAACTGCTCACTAACTTGTATGCAACTTTCCTGTAATACAAACAACTAAACAATTTCTTTGCTCATCATGAACTTGTTTTCCAAGCAACAGTTCCTGTAGAACCTCTAAAATCTAAGGAGATTCCATGATGACATGGAATGAATATGAAATAAGAATTTTAGGGTTAGGCTAATAACCCAACATTGCAATTTCTATATAATATTATACTTATGAAAGAGAAGGAAGTAAATAATGTTAATCATGATTGCAGCATAATAGTATTAAATCTTTCCATTAGGAAATTTCTACCCATTTATTTTTTAAATATATTGCTATAATCTCTCATCAGAGGAATAAATATATACTTTGCAAACATTATTTTAGAACTTGGGCTTTTATGTTTTGGGATGAAAAACAATACATTAAATTTATATATTTCAATAAAGCATCTCAAAAATAGGGGGCACATCCCCTCTTTTTTATGATGCTATGGCAAGGTTTTTTTTTTGCAAGTTTTCTCTGTTTATTCATAACTCATTTCCATGCAAATCAGAACTGACTGCCAGAAAGTTTTGTTACTTATTGTACTATGTTCTGTGGAACTCTGATACTTAAAGAAAGGACAGGTAACGGCAACAGGATTTTTAAAAGGATGGATTATTCAATACTCTGAATGTACATTCACAGAGCAGGAGTTGGTCAGTATCAATGTGCATTCACACAAGTCAAACATTAAGCTTGAAGGCAATGGATATCTACAGTACTATAGATCACATTAACCTATAGCAGTGTTTCCCAATCTTGACAATTTTAAGGCATGTGGACTTCAACTCCCAGAATTCCACAGCCAGCATTGCTGGCTGTGGAATTCTGGGAGTTGAAGTCCTCGTGCCTTAAAATTGTCAAGTTTGGGAAACACTGACCTATAGTATGATTAAAATCATCTAGGGAATACCAACAACAGTATCACTATTTGCAAATTACCATCATGGACTATGGACAGATGAACCTCCTTCTTTTGAAAGGTTGCTCTCCCTGCCCCAATAATTAGGCACTCCTGAAAATCTGTATTTTCACCTAGGCCTTTCCAGTATGAATGTAGGCCTTTCCATCAACTTTTAATGTACATGTTTTTGTTAATGGTTTTAACTTAAAGTTTTTGTTATTTTTATGTATATTGCAAACTCTGAGGGAAGCATTATCTAAATGTTTTAATATATATAGTAAATAAAACACTTATACAATTTCACAAGAACTTCCCAGTAATATTGGATATTGGATCTCTCTCAAAAAAAGAAATACATTTCCTGAAAGGAATACATTTACAAAGCTCTATTAAAGAGAAAATAGTCAAGCAATCACAAAACAATTATGATTATAAATATCAAAGAAAAGAGTATGTACATACCTAGCCTATATAATATTAATCCTCTGTTATAATAAGGGATTTCAAAATCTGGTTGTGCTTGTATAGCTGACGTATAATCATCCATAGCTTCATAGAATTCAACTCTGAAGTATTTAATTTGTCCTCTGTTGTTAAGTGCTGTTGCCAGATCATGGCAAAGATGTTTGCTTAAAGGAAAAAGAAAAAAGATTATTATACTGATAATCCTTGACCTACAATACAACCATTTGTTTAGTGACTGTACAAAGTCACTAAAACATATAAGGAACGGTTGCTGGAATTGGGTATGTCTAGTTTAATGAAAATAAGGATGAGGGCGGACATGATAGCAGTATTCCAATATCTCAGGGGTTGCCACGAAGAAGAGGGAGTCAAGCTATTCTCCAAAGTGCCTGAAGGCAGGACAAGAAGCAACGGATGGAAACCAATCAAGGAGAAAAGCAACCTCGAACTAAGGAGAAACTTCCTGACAGTTAGAACAATTAACCAGTGGAACAACCTGCCTCCAGAAGCGGTGAAAGCTCCAACACTGGAAGTTTTTAAGAAGAGATTGGACAACCATTTGTCTGCAATGGTATCAGGTTTCCTGCCTGAGCAGGGGGTTGGACTAGATGTCCTCCAAGGTCCCTTCCAACTTTATTATTATTATTTACTACAGAACTAAAAAAATGACTTTTAATTATTTTTCACATGATCGTTGCAGCATCCCCACAGTCAGGTGATCAAAACTTGGACACTTGGAACTGGCATATATTTATGACAGTTGCAGTGTCCCAGGGTCATATGATCATCTTTTGCAACCATCTGACAAGCAAAGTCTATGGGGAAGCCAGGTTCACTTAATTTACTAACTTAGCAACTGCAGTGATTCACTTAATTGTGGCAAGAAAGATCGTAAAATGGAGCAAAACTCACTTAACAATTGTCTTGCTTAGCAACAGAAATGTTGGGTTCAATTGTGATCTTAAGTCAATGACTACCTGTAATTTCTTCATTTACATTTTTTTTTCATTACCATATTAAGCATAGTATAATATGGAATGCTCCTTGAGATAAAATCAAATAATTTCTCAGGGGCAGCTCAGTACAGTTCATGCAACTTAGTAGGATATGGGTTTGCAAAGTGGCCTCTAAATTCAAAATCCTAGGTTGTACAGAATAATATGAGCATGCTTGGGATAAAACTGAGCTTTGGTTGTGTGTATGGCATCCTAGCCAAAAAATGCAGATATTAACAGATGTCATCCCTAACATTAGCATGCCGCATATAGCACAACACAGTCATCACCATTACCACTACTCTTTATCCGGCCAAAAAGCTTTGTATGAAAGTGATAGCGCAGTATTGTAGGTTAACTCTGCTGACCGCCAGCAGTTCAATTCTCACCGGCTCAAGGTTGACTCAGCCTCCCATCCTTCCCAAGTTGGTAAAATGAGGACCCAGATTGTTGGGACAATATGCTGACTCTATAGATCACTTAGAGAACGCTGTAAAGCACTATGAGGGGGTATGTAAGTTTAAGTGCTATAGCAATTGCAATTAAAGTTAACACTCAAGAAAGAACATTTTGTTACTCTGAAAAGATACTGTACTACCATAGGACTGTACTACCATAGGATTCCTCGTTTGGGATAATCTATACTCACAGGCTAGCCTTCTACAATTCTTTAGGCAGCGATGAGACCATGGGGAGGTCTGGGGGACAGAGGCTGGTAAAATGCTGTAAAGCATGGATGTCCAACCTTTTGGCTTGCTTGGGCCACACTGAGTGAAGAGGAATCGTTTTGGGCTGCATATAAAACATATATTTTCATAATATAAAATCACTTAATGTTAAAAGTTTACAATCTTGTGGGACCACGTTACTAGCTGGCCAAGGCCACAAGCAGCCCAAGAATTGGACCCACCTGTTGTAAAGCATTACACTGAGCACCTGGTTGCTGTTTGGTTCTGCCCCACCCCATCTCTATCCATTTCCACTAATTGAGGATTCCCCTTTCAGAATACAGAAGCTCATACATCTTCCATCTTTTAATATATTGCTGTTTCGCTTTCTCAGCTTTTTTTATAAAGGTCCCTGCCATTCTAGCAAAAGGACCAGGGCTCCGACTATCCTGCTTCAGACCCAGCTCTCTGGAAAAGGCTCCAATGCTGTGAAGGATGGAAGGAAAGTGAAGAAGAGGAACCACCAACAGGCTGGATAGACTCAATTATTGCACTCAACGCCGAGTGCACCGCTGGCAGACCCGAAAGAACAGGTCAGGCAAATAGATCTCCCTGGAGAAGATCTGTGTGTGTGGTCGCTGGGAGCCGAGAACGATTCGAGGGCATATAATCAATCAATCAATCACTCTGACAAGCAATAGAGCTCAAAGCAACTCGGCAAGAATCCCACCGCCGCGATAGGCTCAGATTGGAAGGAGGGCGAAGGTTCGTTCTCCGAGCTTGTAGGTTGGTTCCCGAAACGTTTCTACCAGGCTAGGTAACATCTTCAGCGGAGTTTAGGGCGCCGTAAACTCCTCTGAAGATGTTACCTAGCCTGGTAACGAAACGTTTCGGAAACCAATCCACAAGCTCGGAGAACGAGCCTTCACCCACCAACCTACACCCGAGCTACAGATATTCGCCACTATTTCAGATTGGGATCCGCGTCGAATCACCTCATGTCGGAGCATGCGCAGTGATGAATGTATTGGCTGTAGAGCTCCTCCGCCCTCTCATGCAGCCCTTGGAAGTGCTCGTGGGCTGCAGCTAGCAAGTCCGCGGCGGTTTCGATCCTCGCATCTCCAGCCATGTTTGTTCCTAGACGGCGACCGGGAAGCGCGGCGAGCCTTCCTCAGCTGCCCGTCCTGCGCCTCCTCTTCCGTCACTGGGCAAATCTAAAACGAGACTAGAGACATCAGAGCTTCCCACTACTGGCTTGGGCGCTCCTGCCTACAGTAAGGACGACACGTGACACCCGCAAGCTCCGGTTGATAGATTTATTCAGAGGAAAGGTCCTCGGAGGTTTTCAGACGAGCCGGGTCGGGCTGGAAAAGGCGGGTGCTTCTGCCCAGGCACGAGGCACCTTGAGAGCAGCAACTTAGATACATCTGGGCTATTTGTGCGTGGAGGAAAACCAAACCAATGACGGGCTGCCGTGATTTGAGGAGAAAAGGAACAGATTGGCTATGCGAATAGATTTTTTTTAAATTAATATGATTAGAGGCCTTCATTCTAGTCACTTTGCAGATTAAGAGTGACTTGTGGTATGCCTAGGTTGAAGAAAGGTTAGCGACTTTTTAAAAAGATTGAGGCCAAAAGCTCTTGACCACAGCTCGTATTCCTGAAAAGAAATTGGGAATGACTTTGGTTTGCCAGGAAAGGGTTAATCATCCTGCTTGTGATGGATACCACGTTCATGCAAGATGCTTAACCCCGAGTTTACAAACACGTTGTAACATGCAAAAATCCGTTTTATTTGCGTTGATATTATCTAAACAAAAAATACCTTCAGCGGTCTGTTGTTAAAAGGGTGTTTCCATTTAAAGTATAATAAAAGAATAATTCATTATTACAATTATTAAATTAAAATATTAATGAGAACCAGTCTGATTCAATCATTAAGGTGCTGACCTGGGGGCCAGAAGACTAACTTCTAGTCCCCTCTTAAGTAGGAAAGCTGGCTGGGTGATTTCAGACCAGTCTCTCTCAGCCTAACCCACTTTACAGGCTTGTTGTGGGGAAAATAGGAGGAGCAAGGTGTACTCAACTTAAAACAGTTGGTTTAATGACCGCTTTCACAGTTACGACTTTTGCAGCATACCCATGATCAGGGGATCAAAATTCAGACGCTTGGCATTGGTTTATATTTATGACCGTTACAGTGTCCCAAGGTCATGTGATCACCTTTTGCGACTTTCTGATAAGCAAAGTCAATGGGGAAGCTAGAGTCACTTAACAACCGGGTTACTAACTTAACTGCAGTGATTACTTAACAACTGCAGTAAGAAAGTTCATAAAATTGGGCAAAACCTATTTAACAAATGTCTCAGCAACAGAAATTTTGGACTCAATTGTCGTAAGTCGAGGACTACCTCTATTATGTATGTTCACTGCCTTAAGTTAATTATAAAGCAGTGTATGTGATATAAAATCAAATAATGGATAAAATACAAAGAACTTTTTTATATTAGTATAAAAAACACCAATTTCAATATTCCATGATTTCTGAATTATACATAGGGACACAGACACACACAGTTTTTCTTGAGTAATTCAATTCCTGGTGACTTCCTGGACACAGCCTTGCAGATTTTTTGGCAGCTAACAATAAAAAATGAAATTACTTTATACAGATAGTCCTCAACTTAGGACAATTTGATAAAAAAATTATGTTGTTAAGTAAGACATTTGTTAAGTGAGTTTTGTCCCATTTTACCTTTCTTACCACAGTTGTTAAGTAAATCACTGCAGTTGATAAGTTAGTAAACCGGTTGTTAAATGAATCTGGCTTCCCCATTGACTTTGCTTGTCAGGTCACAAAAGGTAATCACATGACCTTGGGACACAGCAGTGGTCATAAATAGGAACTAGTTGCCAAGCATCTGAATTTTGATCATATGATCATGGGGATGCTGCAGAGGTAACTAAAAAATGGTCATAAGTCACATTTTTCAGTGCTGTTGTAACTTTGAATGATTATTAAACGAATTATTGTAAGTCAAGGACTACCTGTACTGCATTATAGTACATCAATGTACTATTTATGTGTTTGGCAACCTGACTACATTTGCATTGTATCCCATAGACACATGAAAACCATTTGTGATCTTTATTACTGACTTTTAACAAGCAAAGTCAGTGGGAAAGCCAGCTGCATGGGATTCCCCTAACAATGATTACTGGGTTGCTGCAACTGCTGTCAGAAATCAGTGTGGTCATGCAACATTGTGGCACTTAGTGTCATTGTAGCCCAGTGTTTCTCAACCTTGACAATTTTAAGGCAGGTGGACGACAACTCCCAGAATTCCACAGCCAGCAATGCTGGCTGTGGAATTCTGGGAGTTGAAGTCTACCTACCTTAAAATTGTCAAGGTTGAGAAACACTGTAAAAATCTAGCCTGTCCCAATTACAACTGTTAAGTGAGGATTGCTTATACAAAAATATGTGAAACCCAGGGCAATTGTTATTTTGTCAAAAAAAAAAAAAACACAAAATGTTCTCTATCTGCTATCCTGGGTCTGGAAAATAAACGTTATTAGCTGCTGAGCATAGGTTCCCAAGAGCCATTGGTCCAATATTTGTGCTTAAGTACTGAAAACAATTGTATTGAACCGATATTGTTGCGTCATGACAAAACTTGGGGCTATGTCATATCATATATACAGGTAGATATTCCTGAAATTACAGCAATTGAACTCAAAATTTCTGTTGCTAAGTGAGACAGTTAAGTAAATTTTCCCCATTTTATGCCTTTCTTGACATAGTTGTTAAGTGAATCACTGCAGTTGTTAAATTAGTAACATGGTTGTTAAGTGAATCTGGCTTCCCTACTGACTTTGTAAGAAGGTCGCAAAAGGGGATCCCTTCAGACAGGAAGGCGGTGCAGAGAGAGGTGAGGATGGCTGAAAAGATCATTGGCAGTTCCCTCCCTTCCATCCAGGACATAGCACAGAAGCGTTGCTTGAGCAGGGTCCGTAAGATTATCTGGGACACTACACATCCTCTTCATGACCTGTTTTCCTTGTTACCTTCTGGGAGGAGACTTCGTGGTATCCGTAGCAGAACATCTAGATCAGTGGTTCTCAACCTGTGGGTCGGGACCCCATTTGGGGTCGAACGACCATTTCACGGGGGTCACCAAACAAGGCTGTCCGCCATTTTTCCCCCTTTGGCCATGCCCCTGACACCCGGTGATGTATAAGTGGTTGGGGGTCACCACAACATGGGGAACTGTATTATGGGGTCGCGGCATTGGAAAGGTTGAGAACCACTGATCTAGATTCAGCCAATAGTTTCATTCCATACAGCGTTAACCTTGTGAACTGTCAAGCTTCCTCCTTCCGTTATATATTCAAGATGGACAATATTTAATATTTATTTGCTATGTATATATAGGGGTGTGGGTCTATACATATATTGTACATAGTATGTTTAGGTGTGTGTCATGTATGTTTCACTTTGATAGCAGGCAACTAAGTTTCATTTTTTATGTGTGACATGCCTACAGTAAAAAAATGACAATAAAGGTTATCTTGATCCTAGGACCTAAGACACAGCAACTGTCATAAATATGAACCAGTTGCCAAGCATCCAGATTTTGATCACGTGACCATGGGGTGCTGCATTGGTTGTGTGAAAAACGGTCATAAGTCGCTTTTTCAGTGCCATTAACTTTCAACAGTCACAAAATGAATGTTGTTAAGTCAAGGACTACCTGTATGTCAAAGATTCAGATAGGTGATACAGGAATTGCATATAAGAGTGTGAATTCTATTTTTAATTGTAGTTATTATCCCCAAAATATATTATTTCATAGCATGCCATGATGACTTTGGAAATTATTGTATTTGATATATAATGTAGATAAAAACCAGAGTTTTTGTTAAGGAAGTGGCTTTTTTTAAACTCTGAAATCATGTATACCAAGACTAACCAAGTCTTACCAAACTGTATTTGTTAATGAATTCAAATTTCCATTTTTATAGGAATTGAGAAAACCCTGTTTTGATGTCCATTACTTCCTTTGTCTTAGGAAACTTCTAAGCAGTACAGATGTTTTGCTCAGTGTGCCAGTATGGCCAGTACATCTTTATTCTTGGATTTCAGAACTATAGAAAATAACAGAAGTAATAGTTCATGTTATCCTGGGCTTATAGATCCATCACTAAGCATCAGTGATAATGTTTTTCTACAAATATGTCTGACATTTCCTTTACCCTCTTGTCAAGATTTTGTTTAAAATTCCTAATATTACACAGTGGTTTTTATTACTAGCCTTCATTTTTGTACAACATAAGGTCCTATACAAAATGCTCTCACCTCCTAATTTAAATGGCCCCAAATCACCCAGCTGGCTTCAGCTGATAAAAAAAGATAATTGTCATTTTACTTACAGAAGATTTATACCTGTACTACAATCAACTTTTTGCATTAAAAGCTGAAGCACCCCCAACTATATCCTTAAAATCCTATGTACTAATTCTTAATAACAATCCAACCAAATTCATGATTTCAAGTAAGTAAACACTGAATTACTAAAGTTAGAGCCATCTCTAGATTATCCTTCTGGTGACAATGACCTCTAGTTAAATATATATTGTATCCTAGAACCATAGAGTTGGAATGAATCTCAGTCTTTTCTTGAAAACTTTAATACAACATTAATAATGTAAGAGCAATTCCTTGTTTAATATTTTCTGAGAATAGTTTTTCCTTAGCAACTTATTGCTTCAACATTTTTGATAGGTATTTAGCCTGTTTTAATTATCTTCTTATCCTATCCTTAAAGTGCCACCATCATTGTTAATGTTACTGCAATTTAATTAAACTGAAATTGTGGGAAGAGGAAAAAAGAAAGATCAGTTCACTAAGTTTTATAATTGTATTTCAGCTCTTGACTGAACTGTTATTTCAACAAAAATGTAAAAGTAATTAATCCAGATACCTATAGTATATACCTTAAACAATCCCTCAAATTATTTTCTTAAAGATTTATTAAAGCATCTTTTATAAACAAAGATGAAAATACATACAGATTTGAAGCAAGTAAATGACAAAAGTAGTGTCTTTTTCTGGCATTCATATTATATGATAAAAAATGTCAAACTATTAATTCCAACTTCCAAAATATTGTTTCAAGGCATAAGGATAACACAGTAAAAACTAACATAACACAAAAAGTTTCAGGTAAATACATATATGCAATAGTGCACCACACAGGAACTAATTTTCCCACATTAAAAATGAAAGAAAAAAAATCTTGCTATTGAAATGATTGTTCTTCAGAACTAATCTATACTTGCAAGATGCTTGATTTTCTAAATGTGTAATATCCAGAACTTACTTAACTTAATAAACGTGTTTCTTGAACCAAAACGAAATTACAAATCCATAGAATTGGAGTTGTATACAGAAGCAGAAATTGAAAAAGAAAGCATAGCAAGAATTACTTAAGAGATTTAAGATCAATAAAATTAAAGCTAGCAAGAGGGAGAAAAATCACTCCCTTATGAATTTTGTTTAGTAAGATGATATCAAATGCCTCTTAACCTCATATGGTTGCTCCTAAAACCCTGAATATTTAAGCAATCTTACAATATAAAAAATGAAGGTATACAGTTATTTTGCTAGAAATTTGGCTGCTTCAGGCAGGAATGTAAGGAGGTGGCGGTTCCTTTTCTGGCATTTTCACTGCCATTTCATAAGATGGCAAAACATACTGTAAGAGAAAAAACAGATTATTAGTTATTTTATTGACTGACCCAATATATCATTTACTAAAATATTTGTAATAGTAATAAACCATTTTCATGGTATCTTATAAAAAATAACAGTCTTTTCTCAGTGGCAAATTGACTCCCAAAATTAAATTAAAACTAATATTAAACTAACGAATGAATTGCTTTGTTAGTCCAAATGGTGGTTTTATGTATACGTAGTATGAGTTAGAACCCAAGTGGTTTCTATTGCCAACAACTGTCTTATTTGAGTAGTGGTAAGCACAGATTACATTTGAAATAGCTCTCAAACTGTACAGAATTGAAAGAACTTCATATCATTGGTGAATTTCAAATAAATGCATTGCTCTGGAGTATACATGTATTTCAATTGCACTTCTAAACATTTTCTTTTTTTAAAGAGATGCCTTGATGTCTACCTCTTGTAGCAAAGGTAGCTTCCTCGCCAGTTAACAAGCTCAAACATTCACAGCATACACTCCCTCTATGCTGATTACATGCTTAGACAGAACACATATGCCCTTGAGTGAGATATGCCTCTGCGTCACATGCAGAGCAGCCTTCCTCTACTGAAGATATAGAAAAAAAGATGGTCATTTTAAAAGCGTGGGAAACTCTGGAGAAGGGGAAAAAAGACTGAGGAAGGGACAAGTGCTTCCATCTCCCCAAAAGCTTCTGAGGAAAGCAAGTCAGGAGCTCCCAAGAAGCAGGAGCAACCCAGGAATCTTGAAGCAGAAAACTGTTTTTTCTTCAGGAAATCTTCAGTTTCATTAAAAATAGATAAAGATTTATCCAGAAATTTGCATAAGTTTCCCAATTCATTTTTATCGTTACCCAACCCTTAATATTATTTTCTTTGGAAAAAAAACCCTTATAACTGAATCTGTAATTACAGCTTTTTATCCATGTGAAAATCACATTTTCCTGTAAGCTTTAATATCAATTTGAAATATCTATCCAGTACCATTTTTACCAGACTTGCAAAGGACAAGCCATTTGTAGCATACTTCTGACACTTTGTGATTTGCCTAGATCACTTTTTTTTTTTTGGGTATGGTTCTCTCAAGAAGCTTTTTTGCAGCACTGAACTGCTCTAGAATTTAGTCTCCTTTTTTCTACTTTTAAAATGATCTTTATATTTCATCTTTCTTTATTTTAAACTAAAGTTTTTGTTTATTTGCAGCAAGATTGGTCTATCTCCCAAGAAGGGAAGGAAAGGGTGATTCTTCTGATCACACAGAGGCTAAGCTATATAACTAGGAATACACGATCGAAATTACTACACTTTTTGAACTGTTTTTATCATCAGAACATGCGAGTATCCTCTCTCACAGGCATATTAATATTAGCAGTGAGGATGTCAGATGAGGAAGACAGACAATGGCAGTTCAAACCACCAAGCTGTTTCCCCATCAAGCAGGAGACCAAAATGTGAAGATTCACAGCAATTCTGGGAGATGTGGTTTGAGACCTTTTAACCTGCCATCTTACAGGCTGAGCCATTCTACTAAATTTGAATTAATAATCCTGTTCTGGTTAATTGTATGTAAAGCTCTAAATCAGTGGTTCTCAACCTTTTTAATGCCGCCACCCCCAACCGGTCGTAAGTCGAGGACTACTCAACTGGTCGTAAGTCGAGGACTACTCAACTGGTGCAGCACCGTTTGCAGAATGGGACTTTTGGCGGGCTCAGCAGGGCAGAGACAGTCTGGACAATTCCTATTGGCTTTTGAAAGCCAATAGAATTAGACTCTATTCAAGAGAGTCTATTCTATTGGCTTTCAAAAGCCAATAGAATAAAAGGGAGTAGCACAGCTAAGGAAAAGGGGGAAAAAATGGTGGACGGCGTTGTTTGGCGACCCCCGTGAAATGGTCGTTCGACCCCAAATGGAGTCCCGACCCACAGGTTGAGAACCACTGCTCTAAATAGAGGGCAGATGCTAAATTACTGAACCTGATTGGGACTTGGATAGAAGACAACTAGGAAGTACATAGGATACAGGTTAAAAAAACCCAGACAATTGTAAACCACCTTTATATGTCCAATAAAATATGTCAAAGTCACCCAAGATTGAAATTCAAACAGGAAGTCTGGGTTAAAATATCCACTTGGTATCTTTAATGGATAAATTTGTATTTATCCATTAAAGGATAATTGCATAATTGCATAAAATGGATAAATGCATTTATTTATTCAACTTGTATGATTGCCAGTCTCATCTACGCAACTCTTTGTGTATTAGAAATGAATGTATATTAAAATGTATATTAGAAATGAAGCCAGTTCAGATGAAATACATATCCATGATCATAGTCCTAGTGATTAATATTAGAAATTAGCTCAGTTTAATTTCATAAATCATTTACCTGTGGGGGTGCTTCAAATGCTGGGTAGACAGCTATTTCAGGCACATTTCTATTGCAAATATATTTATAACAGTTCCAGACACAATTAATTAGATAGGCCTGCAAGACAAAATAAATAAATAAATAATACTATCTGAACATACCATAAGAGCAGAAGAATTGTGAATTACAGCATCTTCAGAGGCACAAATCTTCAGAGGCACAAAATATATAACTATTTGACAATATAAATAAACTTTTTCTACTCTATTCAAATCAGTGCCATTGCTCTCTAATAAAGCCAGGGGTTCAGTTCATGGATGGTACTGGGCCACAGCATGCCAGCAATGGTTCCACACAAACAAGCAAAGTTCCATCTGCGGGTTGCAGGCAGCACACAAAACCACACCCCCTCTGGTCTGCAAAAAAACCTCTCTCCATGGAACCGGTCCCTGGTGCCCAAAAGATTAGGGACCTCTGAACTAAGCCATCTACAGCTATAACTACAGAACCGCCCTAAATTAGTAGCGGTTCAAGATCCTCCAAATACATCAGAAAATATCTTAATACCTTCAGTTTAGCTGAAAAAAATGCCACTGTTGGCAAAATGTCTATGCGAAAGACAAAACAGTGGATATACCGTAAATAAAATAAATAAGTGAAAGAGTGAACAGAAACATTTAACCAATCAGAACTGAACTCACAGTAGACTTAAAGAACTACAGGGAAGAGAACTAAACAATCACTCCAACAAATTAACAGGAAGGATAGCCAAGAAACTCAAATCATATGCTTTAATTTTAATTACTAAGACATGGATGAGAAATTCATATCCCTTAAAAGAGGTTCAATTTAAAGCATCCCCAAACTGACCTTTAAAATAATGATCCAAACAAAGAACAATAGGACAAAGAACAGAAGACAGCTTGAATCAAGAGCAAGAAGATCATCTTTGTACGGGAATTCTGGCTAGAAAAAGAAACAGTAACAAAGTATTACAAACAGATATCACTAAAAGGTTCTTTGATATCTAGAAAAACCTGTGAAAATTAGTCCAAAACAAAAGACAATGATTGTTTTGTGTTTTTTTTAAAAAAATGCTGTTTTGTTGTGAAGCAAAGCAGATGGAGGCAGAGGGACATTTTTGCACACTATCATTACAGCTTGCAACTGTTGTTACAAGAATTCCTTATCTTTAAACCACAGGAGGCAGATTCAGCTGAGGTCACAGAGCTCAATATGACATAACCTCCTCTGGAAAGAAGTAGCACTGAAGCAGAGGCCATGAACTATATGTGAGGATCCAAAAAAGTTTTGTTCCAGTTAAATAAACTGATATTTATCTCTGATTTCAAGACACAATTTATATAGACGGAGATATTCTTAAAAGTTTCAATTATGCAGCAGAAGTGCCTCTCCAACAGCAATATTTCCCAGAAATCTCAGGCATACCAGTAGAACATTCCATGGGTGCATATCTACCATAATTGGTATTTCTGCCAGGAATAGATGTCACCCGCATCTACAGAAAAACTTCCTCTGGAGGCCTCTACTTCCCCAATGAGTGCAGACTGGGTCTGCCATCTCTGCCAGCCTGGAGTTAGGACAACTAATTCTCCTGGCCAGTTTCAAAGAGAAGAAATTCTAAAAATGTAAGATGCAGTGGGATTAAGAGTTAAGAATGCCATATATCCTTTATCTCATCCAGTTCATGTGATCTTGTTAAGCTTATGAATTGTGCATAACTCACTACCATGCCTCCCATCACTCGATTATAAAATATTGTCATGGACACTTACTAGTTGTTCCAGGTACTTGTTTATTCTTGGCAAATAAGTCAGAGAACTTATAGCCATGAGACAGCCGAGAACAAAGTCAAAGAGTTGGTAACAAAAGAATGGAATCAGCCAACTGACACGATGCTAAAAATGCAAAATGAGAATAATGTGTTACTCTTGAAGAGGAAAACCAATAATGAGAAATTAGAATCATTCAAGTAAAACTTACAGTAATTGCTCCATACACCAACATAGCACTGATTGTAAATATGAGGAGCGAGATGGCAAAGAGAACGCAGGCATTTTCTGGTGGGGGGGAAATATTAAAAATTCCTTTAGCAATAAAAGCAAATTAAAACCACCTGCATTGCATGCTAGCAGAATGCAATGATACATCTAATTCAGCAATTAAATGAACTAGAGCAGCGGTTCTCAACCTATGGGTCGCGACCCCATTTGGGGTCGATCGACCATTTTTCGGGGGTCGCCAAAGGCGGCGATCTGCCATTTTCTCCCCTCCGGGGGCGGCGCCGCACATGCGCGCCGCACATGGGGACAGCGCCGCGCATGCGCATAACGTTTGTGTGACGGGGGTCGCCTTCACACAAACGTTGAGAACCGCTGAACTAAAGTAAGAACTAGCAATTGCAAGGATTTGGTGCACTGGTTAGTATTGGAAAGTCATTAAAAAACCTGAATTTTGCTGCAATAGCCTTCACTTCAGGGACCTGTCATAACAACCATTCATTCAGTTCCATCATAACTTCATAAAGTCATTGAACAAATCATCATTAAGTGAGGACCACCTGTATCTCTCAGTCATACAGGCAGGAATTGGCATTATAGAAATTATTTCAATATTTGCATTATCAGGCATTGGAAATGACCCTTTCTACTACCAAGCAATGGTTCAATGACAAACTCAAATTATGATTTTCCCAGTAAGTCAAACCAAACCAAGATGTTTCATTTCTATTTATGTACCTCACAAATGTAAAAATTGCTGGACTATTTTAAGTACTTTTTCTAATACATATATCTTGAATTAATCAAATTTTACTCCTTTAAAACATATACCTACCAGCAACCCTTTCAGAGGAGTAATAGTTTCCAATAACCTCATACTGGATATCTACAGATGACATAGTATTCGGATGAGTCACTTCAACTGTCAGTAAAACACCCATCAACAAATTCACCACCTGCAAGATATATATATATGTATATATACATATAAATTCTTTACATTTATTTATAAAAAAAACCAAACTATTGTTAGTTTAAGACAGTTCAATGTTTAAGTTAAAATAGTTCAGAATTCCAGTCTGCATATTTCCTTTTGTAGCATAATTCAAGATTCTGTTGATTGCAAGAATAGTTGTAAACATGCATTGTCAAATGATGCATTTACTAACTTTTCTATACATACACAGAGACTGTAGTAAAGAGCACAGAGGCCCTTTTTTAGAGACCACAGCAAACATAGCCTTTGCTGAAGATGGAAAAAAAACCTTATTCCTTAGTGAATTTGATTATTCAGAGGGAGGGAGGGAGGGAGGGAGGGAGGAAGGCAAGGCAAGGCAAGGCAAGGCAAGGCAAGGCAAGGCAAGGCAAGGCAAGGCAAGGCAAGGCTAAGGCAATATCAACTCAGAGCCTGTCTGGTGCAGCAGTTAAGGCAGTGGTTCTCAACCTTTCTAATGCCGTGACCCCATAATACAGTTCCCCATGTTGTGGTGACCCCCAAGTGGGTGTGGCCACCAATAAGAGGGAGTAGGACAGCTAGGGAAAAGGGAAAAAAAAGGTGGACAGCGTGGTTTGGCAACCCCCATGAAATGGTCATTCGACCCCAAATGGGGTCCCGACCCACAGGTTGAGAACCACTGAGTTAAGGGATCAGGGTAGAAACTAGGAGACAGAGAGTTCTAGTCCTGCCTTAGGCACAAAGCTAGCTAGGTGACCTTAGGCCAATCACTCTTTTGACAGCCCTAGGAAGCAGGCAATAGCAAACTACTTCTGAAAAACCTTTTCAAAAAAACTGCAGTTGAGCAGTTGTCCAAAGTCAACAATGACTCGAAGGCACCCAAAACAACAAAAGGTAATATCAGGACTGATGACTTAATATATTAATGTATATTATCTGTATAATATGGAAAAGACAGGGAGTCTCTGTTCCAGATCATGTGTTCTTCCTGTTTTCACTTGTCCCGCCTCATTAAAAAGTCAATTAAGATAATCTACCCTTTTTTTCCAGTTACTATTTCAATCAAGCTGATGGAAGGAAAAGGATTCTGCTGGGATTCAGCCAGTCACAGCTCCCTCCAGTATCAACAAAATGAAAATCATATGGTCTAATTATCTTTTATTGGGGATCACTTAGAAGAGGGGATTTATTGAGATTTTAAATTACCATGCTATCCTATGTATAATACATGCATATTAAAAATAACATCATACCCCTTTTACTGTATTAAATATAAAACACTGGACTGTGATTAATATTTTGTGCCTAAATTCCACTGTGGCTTTGGCAAAGATCAGATTGGAATTGTTGCAAATCAGTAGCACAATTATTTGCAATCCTGAGAAAAGAAATTCATGGAAACTATAAAGGAAGCCCTCAACAATCCTAAATATACTTTAAAAATAAAAAACCTAAAATTTAATTCCATAAACACAGGATGGAAAAAAAAAAAAATAAGAAAAGCCATTGCCAATCTGTGGGTACAACCTTCTTAACTTTTATCAGTGCCTTAGTCCTGCAGCCCTTGTTTCATGAAGGGCTCAAAGCAGCCAACAATCATTAAAATGCAACCCATCATAGCTATAAATTTGCATTTATACTGTTTAAGGTAAAGAAAATTAAAAGTAATACATTAACCAAAAAGAGATTTGCAGGTAACTCTTGGAATAGGAGTTATTTGAACTGTATTTTCAAACCAAATATGATAAAGTAATATTTATATCAACAGCTTTAAAAAAAAGAGCAAAATTTTCTCCAGTTCTTTCAATCGATGCAAAAATAGTGACATACCCAACTTACTTAAAATTTTGAAAAAATTGCCATTGTTAACTTCTCTCCCTTCCTGTAAATTTCAATTATTTTAAAATTAAAGGTAAGCTTTCAAAAATCAATATGGATAATCTTTTTAAACATATTCCATAGGAAATTCAAAGGAACTTGGAACAACAGTTTAGGCCACGTGTACAGAATACAATATATTCTAGAAAACCAATTGTGATGATAAAGCCAAATTTTTCAGAACATATAATTGAGAAGCGATTACATAAAGACATGATACATGGTTTTTATAATAGTCTACAGGATTCTTTTACAGCATTTAATTAAGATTTAGTTATCTTAATTTAGCTTAAAGAGTTTATTATAATCTGTAACACAAACAAAAATGCCTCATGAAAGTATTATGTGATGTTATTACCAGCAACCAATGAACTCTTCTCTCCACATTTTATCTATCCGAGACATATCTCTCATTTGTTATTACAACTTCCCAGATCAAGACAAAAGATCATAGATTAAATATTTTTTTTCATTTTTCAGCTGCCACTATAAGGCTACTCCAAGACTATTTTGTCCTGAGGGATGGAAAGCTAATAGCTTTGAAATGCTCATTCTCTTTCTTCCTTATTATATAACTATCACTGAATTTACTACATTAGGATTCTAAGCAAAGACACAAAGATATTGTTAGAGAGGTATAATTCCAATAATTGTCAAGTACTAAAACATTTGTTTAAAATACTGTAATTAAACCCAGCTACATAAGACCAGCAACAATCTTTATAGCCAACATTATTACATAAGTATTGAATCTCCACATGGAAAAGAAATCTAAACAAAAATTTTGTATTACAAAACTTCTATTTAGTATAACCTTATTTGCAGTGATTCAAACTATAACAAATACAAAAGCAGACTAGGGTTTTCTGAAACACAATTTAGAGAAAAGATTTAAAATTTAATTACATTTAAATTTTTTGATACTACAGTATTTTAGAACTGCCTTTCCAAGTACTGTATACAAGTTTTCCTATAAATAGGAAAATCTATTGTTCGGGAATGAAATTCTAGACAAAATGTTATCTAAAGTTTGTATTCATAGCAATTAAATGTTGTACCTTTAATTTAGTAATCTACAAAAATGGCACATAATACCAATATTTTATTCTTTGTATTAAAGAGAATACAAATCTTTATCTACACAGACCAGATTCAAATGTGGACAATTATAAATTCTTCTCCTGATGTAAAAGTGATCACCAATTTTTTAAAAAAAGAATGAGAACAAAAATTGTTTTCAAACTTTCCTGCAGCTATTTTCATTCTTGTGGGAAGCTGTCAGCTTAATATTAAAAGTATTACAGATAACTCATTTTAGATCAGGTGTGTTCAATATAGTAATATCCATTTCTGACACCATAAGGACTACTGATTTTATTTAGGCACCTGTTTAATCTATAGAGCTGTTTTTTTTTTTACTTTTCTTCTAGTCTGTAAAAACTATTACAAGGATGAACTCTCTTCAGATTCTGCTATCAGTAGGAACAGCTAATGAAGACCTCAAAAGCAACACAAATTTCTAGAGTCTCTTGATCTCTGTTGCACTAAATTTGAAAGAGCAGCAAGATGGACTATATGGATCTCACAGGAACTAGTCAATGGTTTAGACATTTAGGAATTCCTAGATGGTTAGCTGCTATAGTAAAATTTTATCTTTCAGACATACTAACTAGGGGAACACAAAAGGAATTCAGAAATCTGCTGCATGGGAACTGTTCCACTCCCTAAATAGCTCCTCCCAGTCAGTATGAAAATCCAATCCCTTACTAAAGTATTACAAAGTATTACAAAGTATTAATTAATAATACAAAGTATTAAGCTGAATACAGGCCAACACTAACGTGTATCAACAATACAAAGCTTCTATATTGTTCTTATGAAGGAAAAGTAGTTATACTGAAAATTGGCTCAGCTTCCTTTCATTCCACCTCCTCCAAGAACTGTCAGTCTGTTCTTGTGTGTCCTTAGAAGTATAAATCATGATATAATTTATAAATTCATGTGCAAAACTCATTATAAAATTATATTTCTTTATCACTGTGCCATATATACTTTTTTAAAAACTTAAAATCACTTTTTCCTCAGATAAACTGGAATAAAATCAATGCAAAATTTATGTAAATATACCACAATGCAGGGGCACAGATTAAATTTAATTTCAGTTGAGCTTGACTCCTGGTGACCTCATGAATAATATCCATGAAGTTTTCTCAACTAAACTCTAGGTCTTCGGCCTACTTGTTTTTTCTTTTAACTTCCCATTCTAGCCTACCATCTTGTACTTATCAATGACCTCTCATCCAAGTATTAAGCAAGCCTGACCCTGATTAACTTGAGCCCAAATATGGTCAGCCAGGTTCACAGAATTTCATAAACCAGAATTAGACCTGCTACGTCAATCGTGAAGTACATTAGGTTAGCAAATATGTTGCCAATTTGTTTTCCTTTATTTCAGGCCCATTTTAAAAAGCAATGTTTTGAAATATGTTCTATTCTTGTATTTATTTGCCTCATTATTTATAAGCTCTTAATTTTTGTTTACAAAAAGCATCCAAGAATATACCTAAATATTAACTACCACCAATAGGTAGCAATACAAAGTCAATATCTATGGAGATTCTCAGTCATCCGGGTCATAGTTGTCCCAAAGGTGCTTTTTCAAAAGGCAACTGAACTTTGTTTTTCCTTGAAGACATTTTGTTTCTCATCCAAGAAGCTTCTCCACTTCTGAAGTGAGAACTGAAGAAGCTTCTTGGATGAGACATGAAATGACTTCAAGGAAAAACAAAGTCAAATTGCCTTTTGAAAAAATACCTTTGGTACGACAAAGTCAATAGGGAAGATGGCAGGAGATTGCCAATGGTAATGCCAATTGGAACTGCCATAATTTGGTGCAGTCACATGACATTGGGCCTTACAATGGTACTTAGAGGAGGAGTTCCTGGTCTCAATTACCACTGGTAAGCAAGGACTGCCTGTATGGATTCTTTTCATACACATTTTCATTAAATAAAGCTGACCTCCCACTCATTAACAAAGCAAGGTTCTCCATGCAATTAACTACCAACAGAATTCACAGACAACCACACCCCCCTCCTTTTAATATATTCCCAAGTAGGTAATTTTTGCAGCAAGAAGTGGCAAAGAGCAATAAGCCAAATGTTAAAGTAAGGCAAACAAGTTTTTGTAAGCGTATACTAAAAACCACCTGGAATATTAAGATTCAGAGATAGCATGCCACTAAATATGAACTGTTGGGAAGCAACAGAGAAGGATGGCTGTTTACTTCCTACCTACAGGTTTTCTAGAAGCATTTAGAAACAGAATATAATAATATAATAATAATAATAAAAGTTATTATTGGAGGTCATCTAGTCCAACCCCCTGCTCAGGCAGGAAACCCTATACCATTTCGGACAAATGGCTGTCCAGTTTCTTCTTAAAAACTTCCAGTGTTGGGGCATTCACCGCTTCTGGAGGCAGGTTGTTCCACTGGTTAATTGTTCTAACTGTCAGGAAGTTTCTCCTTAGTTCTAGGTTGCTTCTCTCCTTGATTAGTTTCCATCCGTCGCTTCTTGTCCTGCCTTCAGGCGCTTTGGAAAATCGCTTGACTCCCTCTTCTTTGTGGCAGCCCGAGATACTGGAACACTGTTATCATGTCCCCCCCTCGTCCTTCTCTTTGTTAAACTAGACATACCCAATTCCAGCAACCGTTCCTTATATGTTTTAGCCTCCAGTCCCCTAATCATCTTTGTTGCTCTTCTCTGTACTCTTTCTAGAGTCTCAACATGTTTTTTACATCATGGTGACCAAAACTGGATGCAGTATTCCAAGTGTGGCCTTACCAAGTATTGAACTAAATAAAGCTTTCATCACAGTTCTTTATATCATCCAGCACTTGAAAGTAAGCAGCATTAAGACAGGGGCAAGAGAGACTCCAAAATTGGTGAACGGGCGATTCAAGAAGCAAGAAATGGCATCTGAAATTCACCGAATTCAAATCCTCCCCCCCACACAATTCTTGCTGCATCTCCTTGCAAGCCACACACATACAATTCATCTTTCCCTTTTCTCCCAGAGGAAGTTCACACAAGAGCAGGGTTAAAACTTTACAGCCACTGTCCAGTTAGTCTGTAATCCCATGCCCTTCTCCGAAGTACTTGCAGCATCTGAATGTAATACTGAAAGATGATTAACAGGCTACTGGAAACTGATATGGTAACACTTCAGCATCAACCCGCTTCCCTCCATTTGTACCAACTTATTGATAGAAAGTCTGGAATTTCTCCCTAAAAGTGCGCAAAAAAAAAAAAAAAGAGGAAGCGCATGCGCCATAGGAAACACAACTCAGTGACTCACCCCCTCAATCCACTCTTCCCTTTAGCCTTATTTTCGCCGCGCATGCGCAAAAAACCCAAACACCCCCCCACCTCCTGTTATATTACTCTTACCACCATATACCAGGTCCCCAAAATGATAGTACCGGTGCGGACATGACAACAACCACAGCAGCGAGTACTGTAGAAACGATCTCGGCTCCGCTTGAACGTCATTGTTCTATTGGGGGGGGCGGCGAACCTTCCTCTTCCTCGTCAAACTAAACGCCGAATGAGACGATTTTCCCCCTCCGCAGTTAGCGCGAGGGCCGCGGCGGCGCCTGCGTCTCACAGAAATTCTAACCAATCAACCGACGCAGAAGGAAGCACGGCGCGGGGGGGGGAGTTCCCTCTCAACTTGCAAGGCGGGACAAAAGATTATTGTTACCATAGCCAGCCAATGAAAAAGCACTCATCTGTTTAGTCCCTACTGTGCTTCACCCCTAGCGAAAGGGCGATCGTGTCCTGGGACGTGGCTGGATGGTATGCTGCTTTATGTCTGCGTGATGAGCCTCTTCATAGCTTCCACGTTTGTGGTTTGGGCTTGACTCAAGCCTCTCTGAAAACAAAAGCCGTTGCTTTTGCTTTCTGTAACTTAGGGCTACCAGATCTCAGCTTTAATCTTCCGGGCGATCTGGAATTGCTGCCATGTGATTACGCTAACCTTTATCTGGTGACGCTGCAAGAACGCTACCGGAAATGATGCTATTTGATTGATTTTATTTGATTGATTTAATCGAATCAATGCTTCCGAAAGCTGGACAAATTACCCCAAATTGGGTAAAGATGATTTCCCCCCCCCTTGGGGTAACAACATACGAACCCATTGATTACCCAATCACAACTGGGATATTTAAATTGGCTTAAAATGTTTTTCCTACATTGGAGTAAAAAGGACTTTCTGAAAGCAGTTTTGGGTAATGAAGGGAAAAGTCTGGGAAGCACTGATTTAAACTTATGATTTTCGTGTTCTGTTGGTGGGGTTATCTTATTAAAAAAATTATGATTAAGTTTCTCTTTTCCACGTCTTTTTCATATGGCATTAACTTGCTACTCCTGCAAAAACTAAAACGTTATTGGAAGTGGGGGTTATGCTTAAGGGTGCAGATCATTTTATAACATGGGCCTGTTTTAAGTGTGAGCCATCAGAAGACTAATGTCCTGGCATTTTACCCATAGCAGACTTATTTTTTTAATCTTACTTTCCCAACTCTGCAAAGAGAAAGTTGTGTGTTGATGTGGCTCTATAGCATCCCCTAGGGGCAATAGGCTAAAAGGACTGAATAAATCAAACTCTTCTTTCCGAATATAGTAGTACCTTGGTACTCATAGTTAATTGATTCCAGGAGGTGTAACGAGTACCAAAAACGATGAGTACTAAACAGATTTTTCCCATAAGGAATAATATAGTGAATCATATCACCAAGTTCTAGCTTGTGCACTGAGTACCAAAAAATGAGTACTGGGACAAAAATTTTGCCTCAAAATGCATCAAGTACCAAACTTGATGAGTTTCAAAGCAGTTGAGTACCAAGGTACCACTGTATCAGACATCAGCTGCTTTCATCCAATCCTATCCAATCCTATCCAGCTTCCTAAATATTTAGTCAAATCACTGAGCTGTCCCCTAAATATTTTTTTTTTAATGCTGTGAAAAAGAAAAGCAGCCAGAAGAGGGCAGGTCCACTTGGCATTAAAACAGGAAAGCAAGAGGATCTGTCCTATCAATTTTTTTATTTTTTTTTATCCTGCTTTATTATTTTTTACAGGGTTGGGCTGAGAGAGACTGACTGGCCCAAAGTCACCCAGCCAGCTTTCATGCTTAAGGTGAGACTAGAACTCATCTCCTGGGTTCAAGCCTGGTGCCAAACTGGCTCTCTTTTTCCCCTGCAATTAAATAACTGTTTTTGTTATGAAAACCAAGGATTTGTTCATGTGGGTAACATTTGTTTCATTTTGAATTATGGCTTTAATTGTTGCCTATCCTTGTTCTTTATTTTTTCTTTTCCCAAAGTAATTCTATAGCTAGACATTTTTATATTGTTCTCAAAGGAAAAAAAATCATTAAAATCTTAGTGCATGGTCACCCATATACCCTTCACACTCTCAAGTTTATGGTTTTGTAAAAACTTTGGAGATATATTTCAGGAAGCTATTAAATTGCTTATCTGCTCACCCTAGAGGCATCAGGGAGCTACATCCACTTAAAATTTTGGTGGAACCATTCAGGCTCTGATATTGTCTCTGCAGGTATATGCAGAAGTAGACTCTTCCGAACATATTACCATTGAAGAGAAATGGGAAAAGAATGGGAAGAAAATAAGCCAAAGATGTAACTACAAGAATTAGATCTTGGCTGAATCATTGACTGAGCACAGTTCAGTGAGAGATAGATAGCCAAACTAAATTAATGAAGACATGTTTCTCTGCCACCTGAAATTAAAAGGAAGGAAGAGAAAATAAGATGCTTGACCATAAGTAAGCCAATAAAATAAGCTGTCCTGTTGCATCATTCCTCCTGCTTGCAGCCGGTTAATATGAACAGCTCATGCTAACTGTGGATTCTGTCTCCCTAACTACAGGACCCAGGTAGATGTATTCCCAATAATTGGTTAGTTTAGCTTTGTACGGTAACAGCAATGACATGATTCAGGAGGCTGCTATGAAGTGCTTCTGTAGTGAACTACATGCACAATAAATATAAATCTTACATAGGCTAAATTTAACTCATATACAGTGTATTCATGATTGAATTAAAAATCAGTTTTTGTACTCCCTATTTCTTAGTGGGTGGTGCAGTGGCTCAGCAATTAAGATGCTTTGTCAGCTGGAAAGTCGACAGCCTGGGTTTGAGACCCAAGTATCATAGGACCAGATGAGATTTCATTCTCCCCTAGCAGTTCAAACCTAGCAGTTTGAAAGCATGCAAATGCAAATAGATAAATAGCTATTCTTTGGTGGGAAAGGTTACTGCATTTGATGTTTTCATGCTGGCCACAGGATGATGGAAATGTCTTTCAGACAACACAGGCTCCCTTGGCTGAGAATCGGAGATGAGCACCGTCCCCTTGAGTTGATCACAACTGGACAGGGAAACTGTTAATTCTCTATATTTCTTGCACTTTGATCTTCAAACTACAGTTTATAGGTTGGCAATTACTGCTATTGCTGTGTCATTTGGAATAAAAAGTTATCTGCAATAATATTCAATGTTAATGAAATAGAGTTACACTTGGACTGGTTTACCTCAAACTTTGCAGTCATTATTTACTTGTCATTAAACTAAAGGAATTTGGGGATCGGCAATTTTTTAAATCAAAATAGATTATTTGTGCTTTTCACTTCAGCATTTTTGTAACATTGATTCTAATAAAGATACCCTATTCACTTCAAAAGTTATCCCGAGTTTATGACAGATTACCCATGGGAGTTTCATAGGCAGTGTCTTGAAATTCAAGACCAGCTTTTTAAAATCTTGGCCTGACCGTCAGAGGTTTGGAATGTACACAATATGCAAAGTTCAGAAAACTGTCAGCAGCTGTGTTTATTACAGAAAAAAGGATGCAAGCAGACAGTGCATAGATTCCAAATGTACAACGACATAAATGTCATAAGATACCAGCATCAGTTCCCTTTGAGATACATTTGGGTATAGCATGTGTGGCAGCTAAAGTTGCAGATGGCCTTACTCTTGAGAAAACTTACACTAGAATTAACCATCTGCTTAGCTGTCTCTATCATGATCAGGATATTACAGGACTTGTCCTAGCTGTCACCAGGAGTCAAGACTGACTCAAAGGTGTGTATACACACCCAGACACAGAAGGAAAAAAAGAGCAGGTTTAAAACTCCAATATTCCATCCTCAGTCAACCAGATTGCCTCAAGATTCCTTCTCTTTAACAATGAGGCTTCCCCAGTTCTGCTGCTGCTCCTGAAAGCACAATTTTGCCTAGCAATAGAAATAACCCCAGGTGCAAGAACAAGGATCTGCCCAAGCTTCCCCAAACTCATTAGCCAATCAGATGCCTAAGATTTTCCTCCTTGCAGTCTCAACAGCTACAAAAACCTTTGCTTCCCCATTGTTCAGGGTATCTCTTTCTTGTGGGCAACCAAGGATCTTGCAAGTGATGTGGTTCTTTCTCCTCAGTGTTGTGTTTTGTACTTCTCGATTTTCCACCACTAAGACACTCAGTGATTTTGCCACCCAGGCAAAATGGTACTCTATAATTCATATCTATTGTTTCTGTTCCTGTTGTGTTCTCTCTCTCTCCCTCCCTCCCTCCCTCTCTCTCTCAAATATGGCTTCTGCACAGTGATGGCTTGTATTGTATTTACTTACTCCACATGAAACAACTGCTTTACAAAAAGGGACTAGTATGAATCTTCAGGTTCTCCTTTTCCCGTAACATACCCTACGCAATGCCGATACTGTGTTTCATCCTATCAGCTTCAGTATCTGTGTAATTATTTTTAGCTATAGTTGATAAAAACAAACTTCATACTTATAAAGCTGGCTTGTTTTCCCTTATTACAGTTAAAATTACTCAACTGAACTGCTTAATTTAAAGAGAAAATAGTTTTTTCCCCATCTTCTCAAGTCTACTCTAAGGCAGGTCACAGAGTCTAGGGGGATTTCTAGATCCATTCTTGTAAAATTAAGCTGCATCTTAATATACATACAAATGTAACCACTGAGTATTATCCAATTTGTTCCTCCTTTTCTTAGTTATACCCCTAATTTAGCTAGCAAAGTCTAGTTGCAAAAAAAATATTCCAGTTTGAAGAAAACAAGATACTTCCGCGAGTCCTTTCAGTGCCACTCTGCCTAGGCAACTGTAGTAATTAGAGATTATATTAAAAGGGACCCAAGTATGACCTTTCTAAACTAAACTTGTGCAAACATCTGCTACCCCCCTTCCATTTGTACAATTAAATGCTGGCTCCTGGTGATATACAAGATTTATCAAGATAACATTCTCAGAGCCATAAATTCTTCCAGAGCCAGTTGCTTTTGTTAATCAGAGCAATTAGCACCAGCTTCTCAGTGATTCATCTGCTCTTGCTAGAAACTTTTGTCAATCAAAAGGAAATAACCTTCATTGCCGTTTTATTTATTTTATATTTTTCCCCAAGATATAATCACCTGAACTAATAAGACTGTTATTTCAGGGCAGAAACCTTTTAGCAGATGACAAAGAAAATCTCTAACTTGAGCTTGCTCTTGGCCTGCCCCAGTGCACTTTCTCATCACTATCCATAATGAAAGTCAATCAAAGAGAGTTTTCTTTCTCCCTTGCCAGTATTTTGGGTTTTTCCTAGAAAGAAACTTCTCCAAGTTCCATAAAGTCAGGCTGCTCCTCCCCTCCCCACTGGACTTGAGCCCAGCCAAAGTGATCTCATGTAGGAAACAGCCTGTCAGGGTCCCCCATTGAGCTGGACATGTAATATAACCAGGGCTTTTTTTTGTCATAGAACGCCCAGAACGGAGTTTCAGCACCTTTTTGGGATGGAATCTTGTAGGGTAGGCAAGGCGGGTTGTATGACGTGTATGAGTTCCGGCACCTTTTTTTTTTTTTTTTTTTTTTACAAAAAAAGCACTGAATATAACCCCAAATGAAGGAAATATATGAGGTGCATTGGCTGCTTGGACTTTAGAAGCCCAGTTTTTCATGCTTCTTGAAGCAGCTCTGCTGATTTAGGTTTCATAGGTTGGAAGAGCCAGCTAGTTTCACCTGAATAGTTGGATCCAGAATCAGACAAAGGAGCAGTTTCTTTAATACTCACCCCTTGAACTAGTCTGAGTCCTCAGCAATAGGAGAACTAAGGAACTCACTGAGTAAATGCAGCTGGAGAGCACTAGTGAAGAAGTGTTCCTATGACTTCTTATCTTTCTTCCTTTCCGAGTATGAGTGGGGGGATCCATTTAATACTGACCTTTAAGGGCTCGACATTTGTGCATAAGCTGCCAAGGAAAGATGTCTCTTATCTCCATCACAATATTTCTTGTATCCAGAAACATTCAATTTCGTTCCCTATTTCCATACTGGTTTTGTATATACTATATATGTCAATGTCCATCTTATAAGTTCTCCCAATTCACTCTGTCCATCTGCTGTTCAATTCTGAGACATACAAGTGACTGTTTTTTAAAATTACAAATTCATCCAAAGAAAATGCAGGCATTTTATTCTTCCTTCCTTAAAAGTTTCAGATTACTCTAAATAATGCCACCTGGTGGGCATCTGAAGACAAAATGTGCAAGGAGAAAATTTATGCTTTGTCACTGGTATCACCATATAATCTCAGACATAAATTAGACGCATCTACTTTTTTTTCTTCACTCCTCTTGCTCCACATGCTCTTTCAGCAGTTTTGTTTCTCTCTAACTTCTTAGAAAATCAAGAGGCCTCGGGATCCGGGCACAGCAGAGCCACCCACACACCTCAGTGGAGCAATTAAGTCCAGAACATTGACCACCTTCATATTCTACAGATTAACCAGATATGAGTCAGAACTCTCTGCTAAATTGTCATCTGGATTTGTTAGACACCCGAGGCCAATCTAATCGATCCACTGCCCTTGAAGGAGGTCAAGGCTACTGAGATCCATAATCTGATGAGAAAACGAACTGACCATGGCAAAAGATAAAAGTTAATTCCTCTACCTTCAGATCGCATTTCACCTGCTGTAAAATAAAAGCCAATTCAAGTCTGTACCCTCCCCCATTTATTGGGACTAAATTACCTACGACAAATGCATGTGTCACCATAGGGGTCATAAACTCCTCTACTAAGGAAGAAGAATCCTCCTCTACTAAATTGAAGTCACCCAGAAATAAACGATTTGGGAAATCCAATAACAATTCTGAGACAAGATCCAGGAATTTATTGTTGGGCCAGGTCTCAAGTGGTCTTCTGTTTTGGAAGACATTTTAAACTGTAGATAGAATGTAGCAAATAATTTATTTTGAGTATCATTAAAAAGGGGGGGATGACACTGAAAATACATTTTATTCATTTTGCATGACATTCTATAATATGGTCTGATTTTTCTTGAGAATTCATTTGTATGGTACAGGTTTGACTTCAGAGATCTGCACTTCAAGGAGATGTTTACAGTACATATTTTCATGACTTTGCTTCACAGTGCCACAATTAGTAAAAAAAATAATAATTATACACTTTGAAAACGCTAAAGGAAAGTCTGTTCCATAAAGAATAAAATCACTCTCATTTTTTTTACTACGAAAGGAAACAAGGTACTTAGATTTAACAATCTTTATTAAGAAAACCTTTATGATGTAGGTAGTTATGCAGTTTCTATAAATCCGCTTCATACTTTTATGGCCCAGAAATTAGTATGTAAGTTGGCCTCAATTGCTGCTAGTAAATCTTAAGTCACTGTTTACAATGAAGCCCATTTTGGAGACATTCCTGAATTTGTATTTGATGTCTTCATGAGAATCTTTTCTCAAGAATGTAATGTAAACATCTATCTGCACTGTGTTATGTATAAATAAAAAAAAAAATTCTATTCATCCTCCAAAGTGAAACAATCATAGCTTGGCCCTCCATAGGTAAAATAATAATACTCTTTAAAAGTACAGTCATTGGCTGTAAAAGTTTGCCTATTATAAAGTACAGATAGTGTGTATTGAAATCTGCCAAATAAGTATAGTACACAATTTAACTTGTGAAATAAAGATGTTGTCAGATAGTTAACTATCACTTTCAGTCTCTGACTTCTTGCATTGAGGATTAGTCCCAATGTACTTTTTAGCACCATCATTTATTTCCATGTGATCGCTGGGAAGCTCTACAACTCAAAGCAGGGTGTCAGCATAAAATACAGATAATGGTGTATGTAGTCTTTCAAAACAATTGGAATTCAAAACATTCTGTTTCAAGAATGGAATATCCATAATGCACTCAAAACTACTTTTTATATACCAAGTGAGGTGTTCTGCATTCAAACCAGTTTGTTTTTAGTTTGAAATAACCCTACCAGCCACAATGAAATGATCTGGAATCCTTTCAAATTTTATGTTTTTTAAAAGTAGGCTTTTGCTATTAAACAAGGACATATTGCGAACAGTGATTGAATTCCCAATGCAGTAAGAAACTCATTTTACTTCATTTTATTTTATTATAACATAATTTCAATTGTGTCGACAGAGGATTTGATATGCCATTTTAAAACAAATGGCAGCAAGCCCAAAACAAATAATTGGCTAATGCTGATTATGGATAAGTATCATAAGGTGGAGTTTCACCAATATGATGCTTTGAAATAAGCTACAACTCACTTCACACTGATCTGGAAGCTGTGGCAAAACCTTGACTTACAACCACAACAGGGACTAGAATTTCTGGTTGCCAAGCACCCAAATTTTGATCACATGACCATTTGCAAGGACTGGTTGTAACAAACCTTTTTTTAGTAATACTGTAACTTCAAACAATGGAAATCGGCATCTCACTATGTTTCGGATACTTCTGGATTGAAAGGATTAGCCAGCTGCTCGTTGAAAATACTAACAACTACACATAGTCCTTGACTTATGGCCACAATTGAGCCCAAAATTTCTGTTGCTAAGTGAGACATTTGTGAATGAGTTTTGCCCAATTTTACAACTTTTCTTGCCACAGTTGCTAAGTGAATCACTGCAGTTGCTAAGTTAATAACATGGTTGTTAAGTTAATCTGGTTTCCTCATCAACTTTGCTTGTCAGAAGGTCACAAAAGGTGATCACATGACCTTGGGACACTAAAACTGTCATAAATATGAATCATTTGCCAAATGTTTGAATTTTGATCACATGACCATTGAGATGGGGCAATGGTTGTAAGTCTGAAAAACAGTCATAAGTCACTTTTTTCAGTGACGTTGTAACTTTGAACAGTCACTAAACAAACTGTTGTAATCTTACCTTTTACATTCAATAAATTCCCCCCATCTCATTCTTTAAATAAACAAAACCTTCATGTCAACAATCAGATTAGTGAACCCAACAAAAGGAATCCTCAAGACAATTAAGTCCCAGCAGGCATAACTTTATTTGGGTACAGCATCTCAGAACTGAAGAAGTGAAACCAACTCTGAGGTTTCCCGTGCAAAATCTTACTTAGTTAAACATAAGATTCCCACTCCCCACCCACCAGGTGTTCACATTGTCCAATAGTAATATTTATTTTTGTTATGGGAACAGTTCACTTCTCCATCGAACACCTGCAGCAATGACCTTGGCGTGTTGCAGGTTCTCACGGTCCGTGAACAGCTTCTTGGCATTCCATTCCCTCCCCCCTTTTCTTTGGCAAAGTGATGAAGTTAACAGGCATTGTAGCAATTCAATCTTGACACTTCATCATTTAGGCCTAGTTCACATATAGCCATTAAGCATTGCCAGAAATAGCAATCCATCTATTTTAATCTTGATCAAGTGAATTAATTCTGTATTTTTCCCCTTTGTTAGAGCAATCTAGTTTCCTCAGATAGTATCCAGACTTTTCTTTTTATGCTCTCTTTGTTTTCTCTCACAAAATCTTTGGCAACTTTAACAAGCCCCTTTTGTAGATCCAGTATGAAGAGGTTATTCACATCGCTTTTCCTATTTTCATGGTCTCTTTTCCAAAATCCTTCACAGCTTTATCAAATCCCTTTGCAAATAGAAAGTTGTTCTCATCAATCTTCTGGTTTAGAATTTGTATATTTGTATATCCCTTTAAATTGTTAAAACATCAGGCAATTTGACTTGTATCGTATATCCAACAGTTCATCTTTTTGTGTATCCACTGTTTTATCTTTTTCAATCTGGTTATTTATTTTTAAATTCACATTTAGATCAATTTCAGCTTTATTTGGTAAAATGTTGTTTCTCTTCCATAACACAATCCAATTTATCACAGCAGATAACTTTCTAGTTATTTTTTGTGCCCCAAAACCATAGATAAATCTCTATAGATCCATTGATGCATTTATTTTCTTCTGGTGCTCTCTACTGATGAACTTTCAAAGTTACTTTGTCAGTTATTCAGATGTAAACACAGAAAGTATCCCATGAGAAGAATTTTAATTAACTTCAAAGTTTTAATTCAAATCCATCTAAACCCTTAATACATTTAAAACTTTCTAAAATTAACATTTCAAACATTTTTGCTGTATATTCCTAAAAAGATTTTTAAAAAAAACTTAACTTGTAATTTTTTTCTTTCTTAAAGGATTAAAGAAAAAACACAACCAATGAATAGGATAAAACTTGCAGTTCTGAAGGTTCTCAATCTTTAAAAAGAAATTTAAAAAGTAAAGAAAAGTAAAATCCAAAGTGATTAAGAAGTGAGGTTTGGTTGAACCTTGGATCCATGAAGGCTATGTTAATGATGCATGATGAAATCCTACAACTTCCAGCTGATTGCTATAAGCCACAAAACCCTGCCATCTATTCACATTAAAATATATATGGAATAGGTGCAGGCAATCTTGAAGTTCTCTCCTTTCTCCAGAGAGATTTCAGCAATCTAAATCCAGCATCTAGCTGCCATTTTCTGCCATTGTTTCTTCCTGATCTGTGCAATGTCAGTTCACCATTTCCTCATCAGAAACTCAGTGGAGGAACTCTAATTAAAGAATCCCCAAACAAATGGCCATATCCTTTATATCTTCTTTCCCCATTAGAACTTTGCCTTCTTGGTCTTTTATCATGTCCATATTTCAGTCCAGAGTTCTTTAGGCATGCTATTTATCAGATCTAATCCATTAATTATGTTCTTTACCTTCACAGAATTATAAAATGAGGTCGTGTCCTGTTAGTCTGCTAGTTTCATTTATGTTCTTATTTGATGTTTAATTTTCAATCAGAATAAAGCTGGAAGGGATCTTGGAGATCTTCTATTCCAACCCCCTGCTCAAGCAGAAGACCCTATATCATTTTAGATAGGTGGTTATCCAGTCTTTTCTTAAAAACCTCCAGTGTTGAAGCACCCACAATTTCTGAAGGCAAGCTGTTCCACTGGTTAATTGTCCTCACTGCTAGGAAGTTTCTCTTTAATTCCAAATTGCCTCTATCCTTGATTAATTTATGGCTGCATAAAGAAGTCTCTGATCAATTGAAAGATAAAAAGGACAAGTATAGAAAGTGGAAAGAGGGACAAATAACTAAGTCAGAATATCAGCAAATAGCCCAAGCCTCCAAAGGTGAAGTGAGGAAAGCTAAGGCTCAAAATGAACTAAGGCTTGCTACCAAAGTCAAAAATAACAAAACAAAACAAAACAAAACAAAGCTTCTTTCAACATGTAAAAAACAAGAAAAAAGTGAAGGAAATGATTGGTCCATTAGTGGGTGAAAATGGCAAGAAGGTGACAAGCAACAGGGAGAAAGCAGAACTTTTCTTTTTTCACATCTGTCTTTACGCAAAAGGAAAAAACAGACTAACCTATCAAAAATAGTGCCATAAAAAACAGAATAAAAATACAAGCTAAGATAGGCAAGAAAATGGTAAGTGAGTCCAGCCTAGATGAGTTCAAATCACCAGGACCAGGTGGATTATACCCCAAGGTTCTCAAGGAACTGGCAGATGTGATCTCAGAACCAATGAACTATATTTTTCAAAGATCCTGGAGCACTGGGGAACTATCAGAGGACTGGAAAAGAGCTAATGTAGTTCCCATCTTTAAAAAAGGGGAAAAAAAGGGACCCAGGAAATTACAGACCTATCAACCTGACCTCAATACCTGGGAAGATTCTGGAAAAGATAAACAAACAATGAATCGGCGAACACCTACAGACAAACAAAGTCATTACTAAAAGCCAACACGGGTTTGTCAAAAACAGATCATGCCAGACAAATCTTATTGCATTCTTTGACCAAGTGACAAAATTAGTGGATCAGAGGAATGCTGTGGATATAATTTACTTGGACTTCAGTAAGGCATTTGACAAAGTAGATCATAACCTACTACTTGATAATAATGTAGGTTAGAAAAGAAAAATGTGGGTTAGACAGCATCACCACCAGATGGATCCGTAGCTGGCTGACCGGCCGTACTCAGCATGTGGTCCTCAATGGAACCACATCTACATGGAGGGAAGTGTGTAGTGGGCTGCCTCAGGGCTCTGTTCTGGGCCCAGTGCTCTTCAACATCTTCATCAATGATTTGGATGAGGGGATAGATGGGGAACTCATCAAATTTGCAGACGACACCAAGCTGGCAGGAATAGCCAACATTCCAGAAGACAGACTTAGGATACAGGAGGATTTGGACAGACTTGAACACGGGCGCTATCTAACAAAATGAAATTCAATGGTGAAAAAAGTAAGCTTCTACATTTAGGCAAGAAAAACCAAATGTACAGGTATAGTATAGGGGGTACCTTGCTCAATAGTAGTAACTATGAGAGCGATCTCGGAGTCCTAGTGGACAATCATTTAAATATGAGCCAGCAGTGTGCTGCAGCTGCCAAAAAAGCCAACACAGTGCTAGGCTGCATTAACAGAGGGATATAATCAAGATCACGTGAAGTATTAATACCACTTTACAATGTCTTGGTAAGACCACACTTGGAATACTGCATCCAGTTTTGGTCACCACGATGTAAAAAACATGTTGAGACTCTAGAAAGAGTACAGAGAAGAGCAACAAAGATGATCAGGGGACTGGAGGCCAAAGCATATAAGGAACAGTTGCTGGAATTGGGTATGTCTAGTTTAATGAAGAGAAGGACGATGGGGTACATGATAGCAGTGTTCCAATATCTCAGGGGCTGCCACAAAGAAGAGGGAGTCAAGCTATTTTCCAAAGCGCCTGAAGGCAGGACAAGAAGCAACGGGTGGAAACTAACCAAAGAGAGAATCAACCTGGAACTAAGGAGAAACTTCCTGACAGTTAGAACAATTAACCAGTGGAACAACTTGCCTCCAAGAGTGGTGAATGCCCCAACACTGGAAGTTTTTAAGAAGAAACTGGACAGCCATTTGTCCGAAATGGTATAGGGTTACCTGCCTGAGCAGGGGGTTGGACTTGATGGCCTCCAAGGTCCCTTCCAATTTTACTACTACTACTACTACTACTACTACTACTACTACTACTACTACTACTACTACTATTATTATTATTATTATTATTATTATTATTATTATTATTATTTTCCATCCATTGTTTCTTGTCTTGCCTTCTGGTGATTTGGAAAATAAGTTGACCCCCCTCTTTGTGGCAACCCCTCAATTATGCTATCATACCATCCCTAGTCCTTCTTTTCTCTGGACTGGCCATCCCCAATTCCTGCAACCATTCTTCATATGTTTTTTGTCTCCAGGCCCTTAATCATCTTAGTTGCTCTTCTTTGCACTTTTTCCAAAGTCTCAACATCTTTTTTGTATTGTGGTGACCAAAACTGGATGCAGTAGTCCAAGTGTGGTCTTACTAAGTATTTATAAAGTGGTACTAACACTTCATGTGATTTTGATTCTATGTCTCTTTTTATACAACCAAGGATTGTATTAGCTTTTTTGGCTACCACCGCACACTGCTGCCTCATGTTTAAATGATCATCCACTAACACTCCAAGTTCTCTCTCACAGTTACTGTTTTTGAGCCAGGTTTCACCTAATCTGTACTTGTACTTTGGTTTTTCCTGCCTAGGTGTAAAATCTTGCTTTCCTCCACATTAAATTTCATGTTGTTGGACAGGGTCCATTGTTCAAGTCGGTCAATGGATCCTGAGCTTGTCTTTTGGGGTGTTGGCTATTTCTGCCAGCTTAGTGTCATCTGTAAATTCAATGAGTACCCCTTCTATTCCCTCATCTGTCATTTATGAAGATATTGAAGAGTACAGGTCCTAAGATGGAACCTTGTAGTACCTCACTGCTTACTTCCCTCCATGTAGATATAGTACCACTAAGGACTACTCATGAATATAGTTTGTCAGGCAGTTACAAATCCATCTGGTGGTAATGCTGTCTATCCCACATTTTTTTTAGTTTACCAAGAAGTAGGTTGTGGTCTACTTTGTCTATTTTGCAAGAAAAAATGTGGTCTGAGCAGTGGTGCGATTCAAATATGCAAACAACCGGTTCTCTGTGTGGATGCCGCTTCTGGAAGTCCATTCTGGGCCTGGGCAACAAAAAATTAGCTACCAGTTCTGCCAAAGTGGTGCGAACTGGCTGAATCCCACCACTGGGTCTGAGTCACCATCAGTACCTTGCTTTGTTTTTGCTGATTGAAAAAAGATTAGCTATCTTTGCTTGGAAAGAAAATCAGTTTGATTTCAGTGTTGTCCACCTGGTGATGCTCATCTCTACAGTCATCTATTACTTGTGTATTGAAGAAAGTAAATGTAATGTCTTTCAAGTCAAGTTCAACATCCATGTTGTGTTTTTGGCAATAAAGCAGAAGAGGTTTGTCACTGGGAAGTCTTGTGGGAAGTCTGTTTTGACTTCTTAGTCCAACCCAGTGGTTCTCAACCTGTGGGTCGGGACCCCATTTGGGGTCAAACGACCATTTCATGGGGGTCGCCAAACCACGCTGTCCGCCATTTTTTTCCCTTTCCCCTAGCTGTCCTACTCCCGCTTATTGGTGGCCACACCCACTTGGGGGTCACCACAACATGGGGAACTGTATTATGGGGTCACGGCATTAGAAAGGTTGAGAACCACTGGTCCAACCTATAGCCTTGGGATTTACTGGTTTTCTCCTGTCTAGATACTTAACAGGTCCCACCAGCTTAGGTTTCTAGGTCAGATGAAATCAGCTGGCTGCTGGCAGTGAGATATTATAAATTTTAGATCTCTACCCTCTGTCACATCTGTTGCTTATAAAAATGCCTTAGTAAGTCATACCGACTGGGAGTGACTATAGTTACGTTATTTTGAAAATATTTTAATACCATTTAAACTTTTTTAAAAATCAGTTGTATAACACTGAAAAAGGCAACACAACTGATAAAAATACATTTAAAACATCACATTGATCTTCTTAATGCACATTCTAGAAACATAATGTTTCTGTATCCTCTTTTGGGACACAAGAGAAATAGCCTTTTTCTTCGTTTATATTATCATTTGTTTTTTATTATGCCACATCATCCTCTAACCTTCTTTAAATCAATTCTTCATTATGCAACATAATCCCATTATGCTTTGTAGAATTCCTATAATATGAATTTGGCACTATATCTGAGCAAGAGCACCAACTGAAGCAATACAATTGTATGGTATTCTTTAGAAGGATATCCTCAGCCAGGATTCCCAGTTAGGGGTATCTACAGGAAAGTGTCTTAAAGAGTGTAGAAGAGGTTTAAATACCCTTTTATTTGATTCTTTCATGGCATAGCGCTGCTTGGGAATGCCAAATGAATAGCAGGACATAAATCAGATTGGGCAATTTTTAGCAGCATTTATGTCTTCACTGGGTTCCACTACATCAGTGGTCTCCAATCTTCTTGGCTTTGCAGACCAGTGGGGAGGGGGGAGCAGATTGTTCCATGCGAGTGGTAGGTGAGGCATACGTGCAGCTCTATTTGTGCAAGCAGAGGGCACCCACACCTGCCACTTGCACAAATGAAGCTGCATGCACGTACTTACCCACTGCTTCCACGGTACAATTCTGAATGGTCCCTGGCCCAATACTGGGCCGCAACTCGGTGGTAGGGACCCTTGTACTACATATCCAGACATTGGCACAGCTGAAATTCCTAGTTCCCCACACAACAGTGTGACAGTCTCTCTCTCTCTCTCTCTCTCTCTCTCTCTCTCTCTCTCTCTCTCTCCCCCCCCCCCGTTTAATTGCAAACAAAAATGAGGACATTTACATTGAGATATGTCTATTTCAATATACAGGAAAAACACAGGCATGCAAACATCCTTTAGTTTAGAGTTTTGATTCACAGCCTTTTGCTCCTGACTTTCTGAATTAACAGATATTTGGCTGGATTTTTTTTTCTGGTTTTGAGGCACACATTCCTCTCAATATTTATGTGGCAATTGATTACTATTTTTAAAAGGAAGTTGTTATGTCCCGAGCCTTGCAAACAGCTCGGGGCATTTGCAGGCGGTCCCGGGCAGGTGCAAAGCTGCCCGGGACCAGACAGGCTGTCGCCAGCGCCGTGCGCATGCGCAGGTGCTGGCGCGGGAAAAGTATCGCATTGACCCGGGAAATGTCTATATAAGAAGCTGACAGGTTTTGGGAGCTGCTGAAGCCATCTACTTGTAAGCTGAACGCAGAATAAAGAAAACTGAGAACTACAACTGCTTCTCGTGTCTTACATTTCCGCGAAGGACTCAACACTGGCGACGAGGATGGGATGCCTTACATCGCCTGGAAAGGAAGAAGTGTAAGCTTACCCAAGTGAGTCCTGAGCGGCGGAACGGTGTCGACTCGGCAGCTACTCGCCAATCCAGTGCGCATTCGGGGGTAGGCTGGCTGATAGACCCGTCTCCTGAAGATGGCAAAGGTTGGAAGGCTTTCGGAGTTCGACGTCTCACATCCAGAGCGGTGGGAGTCCTACGTAGCCAGGGTGGAGAACTACTTCAAGGCAAACCAAGTGAGGGAAGAGAGCTTGAAGGCTGCCACCCTGCTTTGTGTTTGCGGTCAAGACGCCTTCGAAATCGCAGAAAACCTTGCAGCACCTGTTCCAGTAGAGTCTGTCAGCTACGCAGATCTGAAGAAGCTACTGAAGGAGCACTTCCAGCCCAAGATGTCCGTCATCGCATGGCGCCACACCTTCGAGCAGAGGGATCAACGATCCGGTGAGTCGGCCAAAGAATACATCGCCGCATTAAGGAAGGCCGCCAAGCACTGCGAGTTCAAGGACCTCGAAGAACGACTGAGGGACCGATTCGTGTGCGGGTTAAGGCATTGAGATCTACAACAGAGACTTTTCGCTAAAGAAGAATTGTCCTTCCAAGATGCCTTAAGAGAAGTCACCGCAGAAGAAGCAGCAGGCGGCGCCGTCAAGAACATGCGGCCGATCAGAAACAGTCCAGAGGTTGCATCCGTGCACCAGGAAGACGTCCAGGGGAACTCCGAAGAGGATCCAGACGAGGAAGTCGACCGTCTCCACCCCACGAAGGAAGGAAATCAGAAGGGAAGCTCTTCAGCTCCACTCAAGTGCATCGGCTGTGGAGGTTGCCACAGGAGAACCGACTGCAAGTTCTGCTCCGCTACCTGCCGGGCATGCGGCAAACAAGGACACATTGCAGCTGTGTGTCTGGGCCGACGAAAGGTACAACCTCAGGAAGCACTGCGCCTGAAAGGTACCAGGGTCCCCAGCCAGAATAGGGTAGGGTTTTGCGCTTCGCGAAGAAGCATCCTTAGGACAGGCACACACAAGCCCATTAAGAAAAAGCTGTCACTCAAGGTGAAGCTACAAGGGGTTCCATTAACTATGGAACTAGACACAGGGTCTGCCCTTTCAATCATCTCCTTGCATACATTTAGGAAGATTTGTTCCGGAAGTGGAACTCAGGCCAAGTTAAGGCCTTCTGACATTGTGTTAACAGATTTTCAAAATTCAAGAGTGTGTGTTAAGGGGGAGGCCACCCTTAACGTGCAATACAAGAATTTTGAAGGTCCACTAGACTTATTAGTAGTAGGGGGTGAACGAACGAGTCTCATAGGACTCGATTGGTTTGAGGCCCTGGGGATACACGTCACAGGACTCAACAGTTTACAAACACTCGACCTACAGGAAGTCTGCAAAGAATTTGCAGATGTTTTCAGCCCCCAGCTGGGCACATTCAAAGGACCCCTGTGTCCTTAAAGCTAGACCCCACTGTCACTCCCATTAGAATTAAAGCAAGAAGGGTCCCTTTTGCTTTAAAGAGTAAAATTGACACTGAGTTAGACAAACTGATCCAACAGGGAATTCTAGAACCTGTTGATTCCAGTCCTTGGGAGACCCCCATTGTCACGCCTCTAAAGGCAAATGGGGACATTCGCATTTGTGCTGATTACAAATGCACTCTTAATAAGGCATTGCAGCAACATGCCTATCCTGTTCCTGTGGTCAGTCATATTCTGGCCTCCCTCAAGGGGGGGCGCGTTTTTGCAAAGCTTGACCTAGCTCAAGCGTATCGACAGCTGCCTGTTGATGATGCTGCTGCTATAGCTCAGACTATTGTGACCCACAGGGGAGCCTTTAAGGTAAAAAGGCTACAGTTTGGAGTGAATGTCGCTCCTGGGATTTTCCAAAGCGTAATGGAAAACACACTACGGGGCATACCGGGGGTTTGCCCCTACTTTGATGATGTCTTAATTGCAGGAGACTCCACACACATTCTAGCTGAAAGGCTAAGGGCTGTTCTGTTAAGATTCAGGAAAACAGGCCTCAAGCTCAAAAAAGACAAATGCAAGATTGGGGTGCCTTCTACTGAATTTCTGGGGTTCAAAATTGATGCTGCTGGGATTCACCCTGCTGAATCCAAACTAACTGCTATTTTAGAAGCACCTAGGCCAAAGTCTAAGGCCGAACTTCAGGCCTTCCTGGGCCTCCTGAATTTCTACAATTCCTTCCTTCCACATAAAGCCAGTGTGGCTGAGCCTCTTCACAGGCTACTAGACAAGCAAGCAGTGTGGCACTGGTCACAAACACATGAGGCTTGTTTTAACAAAGTCAAGGCCTTGCTCACTTCTAACAGTGTACTTGCACATTTCAACGAGTCCCTTCCTGTGTGCATCGCTTGTGATGCGTCCCCTTACGGGGTAGGAGCTGTCCTGAGCCACCTCAGGTCTGATGGAACTCAGGTTCCTGTTGCATATTACTCCAGAACATTGTCTTCTGCTGAGCGCAACTACGCTCAGATAGACAGGGAGGCTCTGGCTGTTGTTGCTGGAATTAAAAAATTCCATGATTTTCTATATGGCAGGCATTTCACGGTCTTCACTGACCATAAGCCTCTGCTGGGACTGTTTACCACACGTAAGCAGACTCCCCAGATCATTTCCCCCAGAATGCTTAGGTGGTCTATTTTTTTGTCTGCATATGATTTTTCTTTACTCCACAAGCCTGGGAAAGAAATGGGCCATGCTGATGGCCTCAGTAGATTGCCTCTGCCAGTAGTAGAAGCTGACCCTGCGCCAGCTGTCAACATTCTATCAATCCAAGCCTTGCCGAGCTCCCTCTTAGTGCCAGGGATGTTACCGCTGAAACAGGTACAGATTACACACTTTCACGTGTCCGTTCCTGGGTTTTGTCTGGTTGGCCTGAGCACTGCCCTAGTCCTGAGTTTCAGAGTTTCTGGTCCAAAAGGAACGAGCTGTCCCTTTCTCAGGGTTGTCTGCTTTGGGGAAACAGAGTTGTCATTCCCACCTCAATGAGGACTAGGGTCTTAGAATCCCTCCACGGGGTCATCCTGGCATTGTTCGTATGAAGGCTCTTGCGCGCAGCCACTTGTGGTGGCCTGGTTTAGATAAAGATATTGAGGCTAAGGTGCATGCATGCCACCTGTGCCAACGATCTCGCCCAGAGATGCCCCAAGCTCCCATGCATAGATGGGAGGAAACACAGTCCCCATGGTCTAGGGTGCACATTGACTACGCTGGGCCCTTTCAGGGCCAGTTCTTCTTGGTCCTTGTTGACAGCCATTCAAAATGGCTTGAGGTTGTACCTGTCTCATCCACCACCACTGCAAAGACTATTCAGGTACTGAGGGGGATTTTTGCTGCACACGGGCTTCCAGATGTCATTGTGTCTGACAACGGCCCTCAATTCACTTCCTCCGAATTCCAAGCTTTCTTACAGGCTAACATGATTCGTCATGCCACGTCTGCACCCTTCCACCCGTCCACCAACGGTATGGCTGAACGTATGGTGCGCATCACGAAGGACGCATTGAAAAGACTCACCTACGGGGACTGGCATCACAGGTTGGCTGACTTTCTCCTTTCTTATCGCACCACACCGTCCACTTCTACAGGGAGAAGCCCAGCTGAACTTCGTTGGGGGCGTCAACTTACTACTAAACTTGACCGGTTGCATCCGGACAGACTGCCTTCATCTACCTCACATCCTAGGGCACCTAGACAACTACTTGTGGGTGCCCCGGTTTGGGCTCGCAATTACGGGCCTGGTCATACATGGGTCCCCGCTTCTATTTCCAAGGTCACAGGTCCTCTCTCCTACGAGGTAGCCCTGGACAACGGTCGTGTCCTGCGTCGGCACATCGACCAACTTCGCCCTAGGCGGGACCTTTCAGATGAGACTCCTGGGTCTTTTCCAGGGGGGGAGGGGGACCCTTTGGAGCAAAGGGAAGGGCACGAATTGCTGCCCATCTCCACTGATGGAGCCACTGACGGCCCATTTCAAGCTTCCGCAAGTGCTCCGAAAAGGAATTCATGGAGCTTACCCACACAACAGGCACTCACGCCTACTCCAGCCAGGGAGTCACCCCGGGGGCATACTCACTTTCCACACACATCACACAACACTCCAGTCACGGAGGATACCCGGGAGCATCCCAACAAATCATTCCCCGCAAGAGAGCTGGCACACAATCCCCAGAGTTGGCCTGACCTTACCCCTAATCCTACAGGGGGTCAAACTTACAGGGAGGTGGTCGAGGAACCAAGTCCCGACCGCAACACCTCTAGCCCAAATCAGGGAGTAACTGAGTTTTGGCAAGGTACAAGACCCACACGAGCCCGGACACAGAACGGGGCTTAGAGATTGGACAGCCTCCTGACAGGTCTTGGACGGACCTAGGAGGTTCTATAGAGACGCCCAGCAGTGGCTATCACTTCAAGGGGCCCGAGGGCCTACAGCTAGGCAGGTCAACCAGGTCACAAAGTGACAGAAGCCCTGGCCTGACGAGCCCGGTGGGCGATTAAGCAGGCCAGGCATTGGGGCAAAGTCCTTGGAAGGCACCAAGGCATGATAAGGGGAACAGGCTCTTGTCACCCCTCAGTCAGGGAACACCTGTCAGAAACCCAGAGCTGAGAAGGTCACAGAGAGCAAGGAAGTCTCCTAAATACTTAGAGGATTACACAACATTGCTGGCTAAACAAAAGCCAGGTAACGGTAGGAGCACTGAGAAGCAGAACACTGTATAAAATAATGATTATATGTTGGTAGTAGTTTTAGCCCGGGGGAAAGGGGTGTTATGTCCCGAGCCTTGCAAACGGCTCGGGGCGTTTGCAGGCGGTCCCGGGCAGGTGCAAAGCTGCCCGGGACCAGACAGGCTGTCGCCAGCGCCGTGCGCATGCGCGGGTGCTGGCGCGGGAAAAGTATCGCATTGACCCGGGAAATGTCTATATAAGAAGCTGAGAGGTTTTGGGAGCTGCTGAAGCCATCTACTTGTAAGCTGAACGCAGAATAAAGAAAACTGAGAACTACAACTGCTTCTCGTGTCTTACATTTCCGCGAAGGACTCAACAGAAGTGATACTTTATTATATTATGTTCACCAAGCAGAATATCAGAAAGCAACAACCATATAAAATTAAAATAGAACCTTATCTCTGCAAACAGATTTTAAAAAGACAGATGGAAGAAAGGGTGAACAATGGAACAATAATATGGAGACAAAAGAAATATATAGGGGGATGATTACATGAAGGCATACCTGACTGTAGTTTAGGATTAAACTGTGTTAAAAGTGTACTTGCAGAATAACAAGAATCAATGCTACAGGAAGGGCTACTAAAATAAAAACCAGATGCAATTACTCTGCACATGAAAATAAATTGATTTGCAGTGCTAGCAGAATGAACAGTATTATAACCATCTTTCACTTTCTTCAATTTATATTCCTCCCTCTGCAGCTATAAAGTTCTTTGAACTTCTACTGTTGAACATATGATCTTCTAAAAATCTGTTTCCAGAGGCCTAGAAAGACTGAGTAAGGGAAAGCTTTCCTAAATTAATAAGCATAAATTTTCCCTTTGTGAACATGCATTCCAGAGTGCTAGGTATTATATCTTTTAAACTATAAAATAATTTCCAAGTCAAATTTATTCTAAGGATTATAGCTGTCTTTTAATTTTTACACTTGTTGTCTACTTCTTTCTGAGTCACATTATCTTCAAAGTGTTTTATAAACAAACCTGCACCACCAAACATTAATGAGCACAATTTATTTTTCTGTTCCTAAAATGTTCATGAGGACAACAGACAATATGTAAAATATATGTAGGCATACAATATAAAGCTAATTTTGCTAGTGTCTTTCAGATGCTTGAATGCAGGTCTAAGCCAGAGGCATAGTGGGGTACTTCCAAGTCTGCTATTAGCTGCAACTACACCCAGGTTGGGGGATTATATGCACATGCATGTGCTTCTTCAAATTAGACAGAGGGGAAAATATTCACCCATTTTCAAAAGTAAAATCCTTGTCATCACTTAGAACAGGTTTTCAATACCATCTTGTGACCAAATCTGATTTATTAGACTCTTTCATTGTGAGGTAAAGATAACAAAATAGCTGTCAATAAAATGGAAAGAAGTAATGCATAGTACGTGGCAAAAGGAATGAATGGGATATGTATACATTCTCCTAATTGCTCCAGCATGCTGAGAATACATTGAAGTGCGGGGAACAGCAACCAGAATGTGCCATGTTAGGCCAGCATTCTTGTTCTAACCATAGAACCATATCCATGCATTCCCACAAGCATTTTAAAAAAAAATATTTCCAAGATCATTTGTCATCTGTAAAAAAAATAATGCCCGAAGATTCTACTTTCCAATGTTTGTTTTTCTGTAATGTTTATTGATTTGTCAGATATCATGCTCAATTTTTCCTCCAGGAGCAAAAAGTGACATTTATTCACTTCTTAAACATTTCCTTACTATATTTTAGAGTAAAGAATGTTAAGATTTTTCCTAGGACATTGACGGATCATAGTCCAGTCTGGATGGAATTGGTTAATGAAAAAGAGGAGAGGAGATCTTGGAGGATGAATGAAAATTTATTCAGACAAGAAAAGAATGTTCAGAAATTAAAGGAGCAATTAAAGGAATATTTTGCTTTAAATATGTATAAGGGAACTTCAATGTCAATGGTTTGGGATGCTGGTAAAGCTTACATGCGGGGGGTCTTGATACAAATGAATAAGGTTTATAGATAGAAGTAGGTGCAGAAACGTAAGGAGTTGGAAGATGAGATTAAATTAAAAGAAAAAGCCTTAATTTTGAATCCTATAGATGAGAAGATTAAAGAATCTATAAAACTGCTTAAATCACAATTTAATATGTTGATGGCTGATCAAACTGCAACCAACTTATTGTACATGAAACATAATACATTTTGCAATGCTAATAAACCAGGGAGATGGTTGGCTTATCAATTGCGAAAGAAGCAGAGGCTGAGAACTATAGATAAAATAAATTATAATGGTAAATTGGTATATCAGAAGGAGTTGATTAAGAAATCTTTTTTAGATTATTATAAAAAATTATATATGGGTACGAAAGTACAGGCTTCAGATATAGCTAAATATTTACAAGATGCTCATTTCCCTAAATTAACAGAAGATCAGAAACAAGAAATTAATGGTTTGATTACCATCGAGGAAATTGAGATAGTAATTAAAGAATTAAAATTAGGTAAAGCACCGGGTACTGATGGATTGACATCTATTTATTATAAAACCTTGGCAGAAGAGTTGATACAACCTTTAAGGGAAGTTTTTAACAATATATTACAGGGTTCAGAGACCCCCTTGTCATGGGGCAGAGCTTTCATATCTTTGATCCCAAAAGATGACCAAGATCTCACTTTACCAAAGAATTATAGACCCATATCTCTCTTGAATGCAGATTATAAGATTTTTTCGAAAATTTTAGCTAATAGACTTATGAGGGTGTTGAATCAATTAATACATATGGATCAAACGGGTTTTATAACTGGAAGGTATATGAAGAACAATGTTAAACAAATTATTAATTTAATAGAATATTTGGATAAAAACAACCAAGTTTCTGCAGGATTGATATTTTTAGATGCTGAAAAAGCTCTTGATCAGTTAAATTGGCAATTTATGTTAAGATTAATTGAGGAAATGAATTTTGGAGAAAAATTTTTACAAGCTCTTGATGTTATTTATCAAAAACAAACGGCACAACTTATAGTTAATGGAGGTTTATCAGAGGTGTTTTCAATTGAGAAGGGGACTAGACAGGGTTGTCCACTGTCACCATGACTGTTTGTTTTAACTTTGGAAATTTTGCTGATTAAAATTCGGGAATCACAGAAAATAAAAGGAATAGAAGTTAATAAAGAAGAATATAAATTAAGGGCTTTTGCAGATGATTTGGTTGTCACTTTATCCCAACCAACTTATTCTGTAATGGAGTTGCTACAATTGCTACATCAGTATGGACAAGTTTCGGGTTTTAAAATTAATAATAACAAGACTAAAATATTGCCTAAAAACATGACCAATTTGGATAAGGAGACCCTAGTTAGGCTGACAGATTTTGAGGTTGTTAATAAGGTAAAATATCTGGGGGTTATTTTATCTGCTTCCAATGCAAAATTGTACAAAAATAATTATGAAAGGCTGTGGGTTAAAATACAAAAGGATTTGGAAAATTGGAAGAAGCTGCAATTATCCCTATTGGGGAGAATTGCAGCGATTAAAATGAATGTTTTGCCAAAGTTTCTTTTTTTATTTCAAATGATACCTATCTTAAAGAATGAGACTAACTTAAATGAATGGCAGAAAGGTATCAATAAATTTATTTGGGCAGGGAAAAAACCAAGAGTAAAACTTAAAATTATACAAGATATTCGTGAGAGAGGTGGACTCAAGGTACCGAACCTGAAATTGTATTATGATGCTGTGGTGTTAACGTTAATTAGTGATTGGGTTAACTTAACAAATGTAGATGTACTCCTCCTGGAGGGATGGGATTTACTTTTTGGATGGCATGCCTATTTAACTTTTAATAAAAAGGTTGATAGTGTTTTTAAGTCTCACATTTTAAGAATTTCTTTACTTCGGGTTTGGAAAAAATATTATAGAAGTGATTCTAGAATTCCATTATGGGCTATCCCATGGCATGCGATAGAAGGGATAAGGAGAGGAGTTAAGATGGATAGTATTTCTTATACACAATTACTTATGTGGGTTTGCTCAGAGAGGATGAGAATTTGTTAAAACAAATAAAAGATCAAAGACGAACCCATATTAAAAGAATTTATGGGGTGTTAGTGCAATTGGATTCAGAAGCAGAACTAGTTAAAGATTGTATGGTTAAATGGGCACAAAACTTTGATGAATCGGTTCCATTAGATATTTGGGAGACTATTTGGGTGAGGAATGTTAAATTCACACAAGCCCAAAACTTACGGGAAAACTTTTATAAAATGTTTTATAGATGGCACTGTTAACCCCGTCTTTGACACAATCAACCAGAGAAAGAATCACCTCATCAGGAACGGAGAACATCCAGTTTATTGTAAGAGTATAAACGAAATAAAGTCAGCACTGACAATCTGTTAACTCTAAGTCTCTTTATACAATTTGCTAGAACCCTACCTAGCCCACACCCCTGTCACCGCCCATGCGCCACCACCCACCTCCGGACCGCCCAACACCCTAATATTTGCTATATCATGCTGACCGAACAGTTCCCGACGGCCCGGCCGCTTCCCGTTGCTTTGGCCACTTCCCGAAGCTTCGGCTGTCTTCTTTCGGCTTCTTAATAATGTCCCTGCATGGCCCGCGGTTTCTATCAACCGCGCATGCATTGGGTTGCTTGTAGTGTCTTCCACGCATGCGCGGCTCTGGCCATCGCAATTGATTGTCGGGCCGGCTTCTGCTCATGCGCACCGGCCAGCTGGCTGTCGGCTAAACCGAGCGACTCCGGCGCATGCGCAGCCATCGGATTGATGTCGGGCCGACCGGACGCTGTACGGGATGGCGGATGCCTTGCTGCTGCAGGTAAGTTCTGTAGTTGGTTTCAGTACGGCCCAACATACTGCCCCCCTTTCACCACGGCTCCCCCTGAGAAAACAAACAGATATGTTATACCAGTATCTTTACCCCTCCTTGTCCGGCCCTGCTAACCCACACGATCTCGGCTTCCCCAGGTTTTTCACATGGAACTGGTTAACTAGTCTAGGGGCCTGCACATCGTCTGCCCATACCCATGTAGCGTCTGCCAACGGATAGCCCTTCCACTTAATCAAATAATACAATTTGCCTCTCCAGATACGAGAGTCGAGTATCTCCTGCACCTCATAATGCCCATCACTAATAAGGCCTGGTTTAGTGCCCTTTCGGTATGAATGGACTGGTTTAAGCAAACTACAATGGAATACTGGGTGCACCTTTCCCAGCAGCCGGGGTAACTGCAGTTGTACAGTTACAGGATTAATAATCTTTATAATTTTAAACGGGCCAATATATTTAGGTCCCAGTTTTTTACACGGGATTCTCAATTTCAGGTACTTGGTGGACAGATACACTAGCGGACCCACCATAAATGACTTGCAGGGCTGTCGTCTTTTGTCTGCTTGCGACCTCATCTTTCGTCCATATTCCATTAACGCCGTTCTTGCGGCCGTCCATGCTCCTGACACCCATTGGACCCACTCCCGTGGCAGATATGGTTGTGCTTCTAAATTCCGACACTCAGGTATGGGAACGAAATCCTTCCCTGAGACCACCTTAAAGGGCGCAAATCCTGTACTGGTATGTACTGCGTTATTATATGCCACTTCCGCAAATACCAGGAGGTCCACCCAGTTAGTCTGCTGATAGGATACATAACTCCTCAAATACCTCTCAACAGCTGCGTTTGCCCGCTCAGCAGCTCCATTGGTGGCAGGATGGTACGCCGTACTGAGCCCCTGGGACGTCCCTAGTAGCGCGGTAAAGCCTTTCCAGAACTTTGCCGTAAATTGAACCCCCCGGTCAGATATTATTCACCGAGGGGCTCCATGGATCCGGTATATATGAGTCAGAAACATGTAGGCCAATTTCTGAGCAGTTGGCAACCTTCTACATGGAACAAAATGTGCCTGTTTTGAGAACAGATCGATTACCGTCCAAATAATCGTATATCCTCTACTACTTGGCAACTCTACGATAAAATCCATGGCGATATCTTGCCATGGATGCTCGGGGTTCGCCACCGATTGTAATTGTCCCACTGGCCTCCCTGGCTGGGTTTTGCAGGTAGCACACACGACACATGCTTTTACATAGTGTTCGACATCTTTTCTTAACGTAGGCCACCAGAATTGGCGTCTAGTCAGCTGTAACGTCTTGATGAACCCAAAATGCCCCGCTAGCTGTGAATCGTGACATCTCTGAAGAACTTTAGATCGCAATACCGATGGAACATATAGCTTCCCTCCGAACCATACCAAGCCGTCTCTCTGGGTGAACAGGGCACGGTGGCTCTGAAACCACGAATCTTGGGGCATTGCCGCCCTCAACTCCGATTCAAGATTCCCGAAATTAGGACGGGAACGTAGCTTACCCACTCCCTGGGTATATGGTGGCAATATAGCCTGTACTATTTCTTCCCTTTGACTCTCATACTGAGGTAACCTAGATAAAGTGTCCGCCAAGAAATTGCGGCCCCCAGGGACATATTTAAGTCGGAAAGTGAACCGCTGAAAGTATTGTGCCCATCTCACGTGTTTGGGGGCTAAACGTCGGGGCGATTGCAATACAGCCAAATTTTTATGGTCCGTCCATATCTCGATCTCATGTTTAGCCCCCTCCAGAAAGTGCCGCCATGTTGCTAAAGCCCATTTAATAGCAAAGGCCTCCTTCTCCCATATAGCCCATCTTCTTTCAGTTTCTGATAACTTGCGCGAGATATAAGCGCAGGGCTGTAGCTCACCCTCAGGGTTTCGTTGTAACAATACAGCCCCCACCGCCACATCACTCGCATCTGCCTGGACAATATACTGTTTTTCGGGATCTGGATGCAATAAAATGGGCTCCTTGGCAAATAATGCCTTTAGATGTTCAAATGCGGCTTGGCTTTCCCTAGACCACGCTAATGGTTGACCAGGCCGTGCCCTTGCTGGGGAGTTCCGTGTCTTCAACAATTCCGTGAGTGGCAAAGCCACCCGTGCAAAATGAGGAACGAACTGCCTGTAGAAATTCGCGAATCCCAGAAAGCTCTGCAACTGGCGTCTCGTCCAAGGCGCCTGCCACCCAAGTACTGCTTTCACTTTTCCCGGATCCATTTCTATTCCTGCGACTGATATCTTATACCCCAAATATTCAATACAGGTTTTGTGGAACTCGCATTTCGAGAGTTTCACGAACAACTGGGCCTGGAGGAGTTTGTGTAACACCTCTCTAACCAATCGTATATGTTCCGCCATGGTTTTAGAATATATCAAAATATCGTCCAAATAGACTAACACCCCTCTATATAAATGTTGATGCAACACCGCATTAATGGTCTGCATAAATACTGCAGGCGCTCCTTTTAGGCCGAACGGCATGACGGTAAACTGGAAGCTCCCTAAAGGGCAGTTAAATGCAGTCTCCCACTCATCCCCCGGTTTTATTCGAATGCGATAGTATGCCTCCCTTAAATCAAGCTTAGTAAACACCCTCCCTTGGGATAAATGAGACAGCATGTCCTTCAGCAAGGGTAATGGGTACATGTTTTCAGTGCTTACCGCATTCAACCCCCTAAAATCCACACAAAGCCGTAATCCTCCGTCCTTTTTCCCTTGAAATATCACCGGAGCCGCAATCCGTGATCGGGCCGGCTGTATAAACCCCCGCTCCAAGTTTTTATCAATATATTTTCGTAGTTCCTCCAACTCCTTGGGTGACATGGGGTACATCCGGGGCTTTGGCAGTTGTGCCCCAGGTATGATATCTATAGCGCAGTCGGTAGGACGGTGTGGCGGCAACGCGTCACACTCCTGCTCGCTAAACACGTCCTTTAAATCCTCATACTCCACAGGAAATAACCGCATGTCTCCACCAGCTTCTACCGCTACCCTGATCCTTTCCTCAACCCGTGGATTAACTTGTGGTAATTGTATCTGTGGTTCCTCCCCCTCAATGCCTGGAGGTCGAGGGCCTACCACTAATCTCATACGGCGATATCCCCCTGCCCACCAGATAACTGGTTGCCATTTGTCAAGCCATGCCAACCCCAAGTTCACGTCCTCGGTCATTGAGGGGATGACAATAAAACGCAGCAACTCCCAATGCTCCTGCATCTCTAAGCGCACCAATTCCGTTACATAGGATGCCGGTGCCCCACCTAGCAAGGACCCATCCACCTGCTCAAAATTGATGGGTCGAGACAATTTGACCAATCGAAGCCCCAACGCATCCGCCACCTTTCTATTGATCAAACACCGGGTACACCCCGAATCTATCAATGCCTGACATTCTATGCGTTGTTTAGACTTACAATCTCTCAGGCAGATTGGTATGGTGAATGGTACCACCGGATTACTTACCATAGGATCTTGTTCCGGATCTTCCTGGTCATACTTCTCGGGCACTACCTCCGGGGTGGTGACCGTCACTATGGGTACAGCCTTATAGGGGGTGCTGCCTTCATCCTGCAAAGCCCTCAAATGATCTTTTCCTCGGAACGGAGTAACCTCCTGCCTTCTTGTTCCTAAAGTGGACTGTCCCGAAGTTGATCCCCGTCCAGGTGAAGTCGGGCACTGGGCCACCCTGTGACCCGGTTTATTGCACCTAAAACAACGAAATGTCCCTCTTGGTGCCCCGGGTGGAACTGGTTGAGCTGGAACCCCCAACGGCCCCGGCTTGTTGGTTGCTTGCCGAGGAGGTGCCGGAGGAGAGACGGCTGCTACCGGTCCGATTTCCTGTAACCCTGCATAGAGTTCGGTTACTGTCTTGTACCAATCAGATAGGCGAGATGGCACCCCTCTCACCAAGCAAGCCTGTCGGAGTTCCACATCAAGTCCATGCCTGAAGTGATGTACCAGCAATTTCTCAGGCCAAGATCGTAGTCGGCCTGCCACCCGCTGGAAGTCCTTAACAAACTCTCTCACCGGCCTACCTCCCTGTCTCAGTATCACTATCTCTGCCTCCGCTCTCTGAGCCCTGGCGGAATCCTCGAACCGTATCCTCAAGGCCTCCAGGAAGGCACCTATGTCGGCCAACTCACTGGCGTGCTCTCCGAACAGGTCAGCTGCCCAGGAAGCTGCCTCACCTTGCAAGCTAGCGGTCACCGCTACCACCATGGCCCATTGGGAGGAGTAATATCCTGCGAAGCGATCCAAATGGTTTAACACATGCCCTAAAAACATGGCCAATTTGTCCGGATCCCCGTCAAAGAGAATCCCAATCGCTGGAGGGGTCCATGGTATACCTGTGGGCCAGGCTACAGCTGGCTGGCCACCGTGCTGAGGCCCCGTGCCAGCAGAATGTCGGCCAAGATCCCCAGGTCCCAAGGGCAGGGACACAGGGGTGGCAGCTATGGGTCCCGTCCTCACACCTCCATGTCCTCCTTGCTGCGACTGCGCTGTTGACCCCCTCAACTGTGGGCTAGCCAGACGGAATCCAGATGAATCCTCAGGGCGATGGGAGGCCACCCCCTGTCTGGGAAGGAACCCTGGCTCCCCAAACCTAGCCTTTAATATATCGAGGGTATACTGTCCCGGAGTGGTAGAGTAACTCCAATCACCTCCCTCATTGCTAACCACTCTCCTCTCCCTCCAGCCCATCGCAGAGCCCCCGTTATCTGGCATAGACCGATGCTCGGTATCCATTCGTTGGAACATGGAACTCAGTCCCCATCCAGCCGCCTCGGTTACTGCCAGCCTCTGCTTAACCCCAGGATCCACATCCCCCAGCAGTGGAATACTTTTCTCCTTCGGGCGAACAACTGGTCCCTCCATCGCTGCCCCTGGATCCACGGACGAGCCCGGGTCCTCTGTTTGTTCAAGTACCTCCTCCAACAACCCAGCCTCCTGCACACCTTCGGCCATGCTGCCTTTAGTCAGCTCCACGGTAAATCCAACAAAGGAGCCTAAGAGGAGAGTGCTGACTTACTGTTAACCCCGTCTTTGACACAATCAACCAGAGAAAGAATCACCTCGTCAGGAACGGAGAACATCCAGTTTATTGTAAGAGTATAAACGAAATAAAGTCAGCACTGACAATCTGTTAACTCTAAGTCTCTTTATACAATTTGCTAGAACCCTACCTAGCCCACACCCCTGTCACCGCCCATGCGCCACCACCCACCTCCGGACCGCCCAACACCCTAATATTTGCTATATCATGCTGACCGAACAGTTCCCGACGGCCCGGCCGCTTCCCGTTGCTTCGGCCGCTTCCCGAAGCTTCGGCTGTCTTCTTTCGGCTTCTTAATAATGTCCCTGCATGGCCCGCGGTTTCTATCAACCGCGCATGCGTTGGGTTGCTTGTAGTGTCTTCCACGCATGCGCGGCTCTGGCCATCGCAATTGATTGTCGGGCCGGCTTCTGCTCATGCGCACCGGCCAGCTGGCTGTCGGCTAAACCGAGCGACTCCGGCGCATGCGCGGCCATCGGATTGATGTCGGGCTGACCGGACGCTGTACAGGATGGCAGATGCCTTGCTGCTGCAGGTAAGTTCTGTAGTTGGTTTCAGTACGGCCCGACAGGCACCTTGATCCACAAAAAATGTCTCGTATGTATCCAAACTTGCAGCCTAAATGTTGGAGATGTGGTTGCTTGGATGCTACTTATTATCATATTTGGTGGTCATGTAAAAATATAAAAGCTTTTTGGATTAAGATATGGTGGAATATTCAAAGAATTTTTAAAAGAAGGATAAAATTTACTCCACAATTGTTTTTGCTGGGTATTGTTTCTGATTGTGATAGTAGAGAAACTATATTATTGTTAAATTTAATTACAGTGGCTAGGTTGTTAGTAGGGCAATGTTGGAAGAAGGAATCTTTGCCTACTTTGCAAGAATGGTTTCTTAAAGTTTCCTACTTAGCGGAAATGGCAAAGATTTCAGCTTTCTTGAAAGATCAATCGCAAGAGAAGTACCTCTTGGTATGGAAAAGATGGATAAATTTTATACAATATAAATATGATATAAAAAAATTATTTAGTTTTTGAATAATTTATACTAAAGTTTAAGATTTTTTTCTTTTTTTCTCCTTTTTTCTTGTTTCTTTTCTTTTTCTCTTTTTGTTTTCTAAATATGGGTGTTAAAGTATTTTATAATTTGTTTAATTATTGTAATCAAATTTGTATATGATTTATTTGTGTTTAAAACTTTTTCTTTTAAATTTTAATTAAGCCTCTATTCAGCTCTGGGAAGGCTGGGGGAGGGCTGGGCTGGGTTGGGAGGGTCTGGGGAAGGGAAATTTTTTTGGTAAAATTTTAAAAATTTTCAATAAAAAAAAAAAAAACATTTCCTTACAAGTAACTGTGTGAAGTAAGTTGGACTAGGGATAATGACTAGCCAAAAATCATCCAGTGAGCTTCCTTGGCTGAGGTGGATTTAAACACAGGGGAATCAGGCAGTGCACAAATTTAACAAATCATAATCTTCCTAGTCCACGATAGCTGTGTTCATCTTTCTTTCATTTATAATGAGAATGTGCTTACAGAAGTTGCCAAAATACAATGCCATACAACCTTTATCACTGGTCATGATATTTGGGAGTTGCACTTCACATTGTGCCAAGGTAAGCTGCTCTAATACTATCTTTCTCCCAGAGCAGGGGTAGGCAACCTTGGCTCTCGTATAACACGTGGACTTCAACTCCCAGAATTCCTGAGCCAGCTGTCCCATAGCCACCTTTATTTTATGTCTATGCAACGAAAGTGGAGAGAATCGGAATGACAGGAGTTGCACTAGAAATATGCAGTTGGGTTCAAAACCATCCGTAAATATCAGAGGGCCTTTTCTTAAACTTAAACATCTCTGTGTTTGTAAATTACAGATGGTGTCAATTCAAGGTACAACAATCCCAGCATGAGACTCTCTGGAGCCCTCTCTGCTTTAGGGTAACCCTAAAGACTAGGGTTTAAAACTCAGAAAGGAAAAGAAGAACCTTTTGACAGAATTATTTTATTTGGAGCAACATCAAACCAAAGGGCTTATTTCCCCTCCACATAAGTATCAGATTAGTGTTGGTTTATCACTTCTTATCTTTAATGTCTTTTCATCAGGACAGGTTGAGCCCTGAGTCATGGAGTTTTCTTTTAATGTCCTGCCAATCAGTCTGAAGCAGATTTTATCAGATGTATACGAAATTTTGAAAACAGATGATATTTCATCTCCTGGGCGATGATACTCAAACCTTTTTTAGTCTTTGTATTATTATTTGACAAATGAAATGCATCTCTTTGGTAACAAGTGTCTGAAAGAATGACTGATAGTTAAAGAAAGATGTATTTCATAAAACTTCATAGCTACTACTTTTAAAACTGCTTCCCATTCATTATTAGCTGCTAGATATTTAGTCTGAACTTCACAGCAAACACCTCATAAAATCTGTCATCTCTGATTTCAGCTTGCTCAGATTGTCTTCTTTCTGATGATTCTTCCCTTTAGATAGGCAGAGTGATGAACAAACTGGCACTGCCCAATGGAGAGCTGGCATCTCCCCCCCCCAATAAAAGCAGCTAAATATTTGGATTGAGAAGTCAATCATTTGCCTCTTAGATTTTTTCTTCACTCTCTGGACTGAATGAAAGACTCTGGTCTTATGAAAGAACTTGGTTTCCTTTCATGAGTTGACAATGCAGCCTGGCTATCATGAAAAATAAATAAATAAATAAATAAATAAATAAATAAACTGTATTCTGTGGGACATCTCTGCTGCATTTCACAACTTTCTGTAGAATGCCATAATCTTTGCCATTTTATCTTGATTGTCACATAAGCGTTTAAGCTGATTAGGACTAAGACAAAAAAAGTTGGGTGAGGTCAAAAACATTAAATTAATACAATTAATGATTTCTCCTTAGGCATTCAATTATTTTTTTATCTTCTGTCATTCTTTTTTAAACCAACAATAACATTTGGATAGGCTTCCAGGCTTTGGGAAGGAACATGACGACTTGGAATTTCACACTGAGCATCTTATCTCTTTTCTACAGGATAGTACTTTGCCTCTATTGTGTGTCTCCTTAACCTGCAGGCTAAACATACCCACCATGTTCAAGCATTCCTCTGAGGGTTTGGTTTGAACAAACATCGATCAATAATGCATGTGGTCATTCTTTCCTGCACCTAATAACTCATAAGTCGGAACATAATAGCAATTCCCACAGGGGAAAAAAGGGGGAAAAAATGAGGGCATGTTGTGTTAATTAGTAAAGTGCCTCCTAGTCTAATACAGGAGTGCTGACATGGCCCAAAGGGGAAATTACTGGCAAAGACAATTTATTGTAAAATTGAAAACCAGGTCTCCCTCTAACTGGAAAATAAAATGTATAACAAAAACAGCTATTCAGAAAATCTTAACAGCACAACACACTACTGTATATAAGAAGAATACGGTATATAGAATTGTGTAATGACTGGAGAAAGTAAGTGACAATATGCATTAACAGATTTGCAACAGAGATTTATGTATGCAATAACACCTTATTACCTGTGTTAGGTTATAACTGACTAAGCTGAAACGAGAGGCTAGACCCCAGGGCATGCAAATGTATTTCAGTATTTTTTTTTTAAACCCAAAGCTGCCTTGAAAGCCAGTGAGTTTATATGAAGAACAAGTGGTTGTGTAATAGCTTCCCCACTGGAAAAAAAAAAAAATTCTACTTAAAATATTTTTTTTCATTCTAATTTTATCTAATAGACTAAACTGTTATTTTCAGAAGTGGTACAGGAGGACTTGTTTTCTGAATGTGAAACTTCACACTGAATTATAGCCAGAATCAACAACAAAGTTTCTGGATAAGGAATATAGAAGTGTCTAGTGAAATTAGGAAAAATTGACAATTCATACACATCTTCCTGAACTGGGAAAAATAGTCTTTTCAGAATTAGATATATGAACTTTATTTGCATTTACACTCAAAGATAAACAGTTATTTTTTATTTATTTTTTTTGTCTTTTGATTTTCCTAGCACACTTGAATGCTAGAGGCAGTAAATCTCCGATCTTTTTTCTCTGTATTAACCAGAGATATTCTGAGTTCATTTAATTTCTGCTGAAACCAGCCTTACGATATTTTCTAGATCAAGGATGGGAAAAATGTGGCCCTCTAGATGTTGCTGGATATAATTCCCATTATCCCTTATTAGTTAGTTATTAGTTACACACTAACTAGAAGCATTAAGAGGATTAGAGTTCCCCACCCCTGAAATAAATGTATGGTCTGGTCTTAAGGAAAACTGTGGTTTTGGCAAATTATAATAACTGTGGGCCAGGTGCAAATGTGTTCTTTTGATTAAGTCTTGGAAAAGATAGCGAGAGATAGGTTTAGACATTATGGGATGAAAAAGATTATCTGGACCTGTTTCATTCCAGGATTAAATTTGAGTTTTGATTGAAAAACTTTGCTTTGATGGATGAAGTTTTCCTTGAGAAGAAATAGGGAAATGCAACACTGTTGATGGAGCATGGCAAAGTAAGTTAAAACAAAACACCCATTAAATGATTTGCCTACATGGTGCCTGTCAAGGTTTTGGAGATGACGCAAGAGGTTCCATACAAGAAGTTGTGAGCTGCTTTTTATAACCATTCGTCATCCTTCCCTTCTTTAATTAACTCCATTGAAGAATACAGTAGGACTGCAGTATCTGTTTATATTTTAACAGAATGATTCTGACACAAAATCTGCTCAGATGGAGAATGAAATTCTGAGGATAGCATACTGTCTTGTGGTGTTTTCATCACCATGAAAACAGTGATTCTATTCCTAATTGTAAATGCATTGTAGCAATAAAAAGTTTGATTCATGTTTCTCAAATCTGGTCCTGGTAAGATATTTAGACACTGTAAGAGTCTTAACCATCTCAGCTAGCACAACACCTAGTCGTGCTTGCTGAAGGTAGTATTATTATGGTATTCATTTCTGTCATTGGCAGAAATGTATTAGAAGTCTAACTGTTCTTCCCTTTATGTCATTCATCTGCATGAGGGAGGGGTTCCCATTGTTTCTTACTCTTTCTACTGCCCATAAAAGAAAGTGGGGGAAGGGAAAAGTCTAATTGGAAGATATTTTTTTTACTTGACTTTATTTACATCCAAAGGGCCCAAATATAATCTAAATATTGGCATTAGATAAAGCATTTTAACAAATAAAATAATTGATAAATATTACACAAAATGTTAAAAAAATGCTATTGATTGTGTAACCAAGGACTTTGTTTTTATACCCACAGATAAAAATCTGGTTGTTGCCTCTATAGTTTTAGAATTTTCATCTTTGAGGAAAATTTTAACATACTGAAAAATATCTGGTCCTTTTCACTTGATAATAATTAAGTGCACCTGGTTAGGAAGCACACTCTATTGAGGAAGGCTGGTTTAATTTGTTGGTAAATGAGATATTCACTGTGTTTTCACCATTTGAACAGCAGATGGCAGAATTTGAAAACAAAGAAATGAATGTATCACTACTGATTTTAGGTATAAAAAGAGTGTCTAGAAATCTGTCTGAAATGCTACTGTACGTGGCAAAAAAATCTTAAGGGCGCTTGCTAATAGGTCAAATTTGAAAGGGAAGACATATCCTAGACAAACAAGAATTCTGGCATTGACAAAGAAATATATTCAAAAGAGGCTTATAGAGGAATTTAGAATGTTATATTAGGATTGGTGATGTAAAAGGTAAAGATACTCTCAAGTCAAACCTGTCCCCTGCTGACAACATAGATACAATCATGACATTTTCATGGTGGCAATGCAAACATGAGTTGCCATTGTCTTCTTCAAGAAGGTTATTTGATCTCCCAGTCTAACCATGTAGGGTTGACCCTGCTAGCTTTTTAATCCAAAAAGGACTGGCTAACTACCACTGTGCCAGTTGACAGGCATCCAAATGACTGTGGGAATGCTGCAATAGTGATGTTATTACAGTTGTAATTGTAAAAATCGGCCATATGTCACTGCTGTTGTACCTCTGAATGGTCACTAAACGAATGATTGTAAGTCGAAGACTACCTGTATTTTGATTGGAACGACTACAGGAAAAGAATTCTGCAAGTCTCAGTGTGTTCCTCTTCCCTCAATTATCTTTGTGTGAATTAGGGAGGGGTTTCTCTGAGATGTTACTCAAATTGTTTCATGGAATGGACTCAAGCTTCATAAATTAAAACACAAAAAATTAATAGTACAGCTAAGTTGGTAGACAAATGTCATGGATATAACCTGGAATCATGATCTGATGAAGAATTGTTTTAGTGTTTATTTCAATATATAGATTTCCCTGTAGTGTACATGGGCTATCCTTATGCTACTTTATACAATACTCAGTAGAAAACCATAGCGCTGCTTTCATTAAATAAATCCAACATATACCTGTTATGACTCAATGAGTTCTAGGGATAATATATTACTTTTTAAACAGATTAGCAAAAAATGGATACCTTCCTAGTCCAGATAAGGGGTCATCTGCACAGGGTTTCTGAATGTCAGATTGTTACGTATGTTGAAATATCATGTTCTTGCTTGAGCTCTCTTGATGAATTCTAGGGATGAGTAACAAAATATCAGGAGTCTGAGCTGCCTTGCAAAATTTCTGGCTTCTTCTATTTCTTCTCTGTGCCTAGTCATCACAGTTGATTGTGTGATGGTTTAGACCCTGAAAGGTTTTCCAGTTCTTGGTTCAGATTCTCAGAAAATGCATTCACCAAGGACATAGGCTATATCCTATTCTTCTCAGAGAGTTTAGGGCAGCTTTATTGTATCTTTCTTTCCCAGGCAGCAAGCAGAGAGTGGGCCCATGCTAGCTTAATTTTGATGAAGGACTAGCCATCAAAACATTCTGTTCCTCACATATCTCTCCACCTCCTGGGCAAGTCAAAGGCAAGTCTCTCCAAATGTTTTGTCTAGACATTACAGTCTAGAAGATTTCAAAATCCTTTCAAGTGAGCAGGAATGACTTATTGAGACCAAATTATTAGTAGTATGTCTAGAAAGTTCTTGCAAAATTCAGAATCTTCCAGAACCAGAATATAAAATACAATAAACTATTTCTTTACTCTTTAAGTTGCAATCTTGGACTGTTTCAAGGGTCAGTCTTATTAAACTCAATCAGCAGCATTCATAGGTACATCTGTGCAAAATAGGCAAGAAATCAGACACAGCATCAACAAAGGGGCAGAGTTTGCATCATGAGGCCACATATGTATTTTGCTTGTTTTGACACACTAACTCCACACATCCTGCACTGAGCTCAGGGTAGCTTAGTTTTGAACTTTGTGGCTCCCTCAAATATGTTTTCTCTTGAAAAGTTCTGGAAAGATCCATCCCAAACATCCAAGGCCTACCTGTGAGACCTTGACAAAATTACTTTTCTCTACAATGGAGCCCAAAATTTCCTGCCATATCTGTGAAGTGAATCAGTGCAGTTGTTACACAGTTGTTAAGTGAATTTGGTTTCCCCTTGACTTTCCTCATCATAAAAGATGATCATGTAACCCTGGGGCACTGCAAAATAAGGCAATGTCATAAATACATGCCAGTTGCCAAGTGTCCAAATTTTGATCATGTGACCATGTGATCATGTAACTATGGGGATGCTAAAGCATGTGACCATGGAGATGTTGTAACAGTTGCAAGTGTGAAAAATGGTTATAAGTCACTTTTTTCAGTGCTGTTGTAACTTCGAACAGTCACTAAATGAATGGTTGTAAGTTGAGGACTATCTGTATTCTGTAAAAAGACGTTCACTTCACTTAGCACTTAGATTTATATACTACTTCATAGTGCTTTACAGCCCTCTCTAAGCCTTTTACGGAGTCAGCATATTGTCCCCCAACAGCCTGGGTCTTCATTTTACTGACCTCGGAAGGATGGAAGGCTGAGTCAACCTTGAGCCGGTGAGAATCGAACTGGTGAACTGCTGGCAGTCGGCAATCAGCAGAATTAGCCTGCAGTACTGCATTCTAACCACTGTGCCACCACGACTTGCCTATAGTATACAAACACTATTGAGTATTTTTTCCTTCTTGTTCATTATATATTTATCAACTTGATTGATTCCTATCCCATCTTTAATCTGTACAGTTCAACACAGTGTACATAATACTTCCAACTCCTATTTTCCCTACAACAACAATCCTGTGAGGTGGCTTGGCTGAGAGGCAGCAACTGGCCCAAGATTACCCTTTCAGCTTTATATTAAAGCAGCAGTTTTTTTTCTTAATACCACAAAAATAGGTAAATAAATAAATTTTGATCCATTTAGAACAGGGGTCCTCAACCTTGGCAACTTTAAGACTTGTGGACTTCAACTCCCAGAATTCCTCAGCCAGCTTTGCTGGGAATTCTGGGAGTTGAAGTCCACAAGTCTTAAAGTTGCCAAGGGTTGAGGACTCCTGATAGAATCAGGCCATGTAAAAACTGTCTATGTTTAACTCTTATTTTTTTCTCTCTCTCATTTTATTTATCTCTTTTTTTCCTTTAACCTGCCTCTTTAAAGAGTTGTAAATATCCTTGGGATGGAAAGTGTTGCTGGTAGTGTTACCACGACTATTACATATAGTCCTCAACTTACAACAGTTCGTTTAGGTGACTGTTCAAAGTTACAATGGCACTGAAAAAAGTAACTTATGACCATTTTTCACACAACGATTTTAGCATCCCCATGGTCACATGATCAAAATTCAGACGCTTGGCAACCAACTCATATTTATGAAGACAAGCAAAGCCAATGGGGAAGGCAGACTCACTTAACAACCGTTACTCACTGAACATCTGCAGTGATTCATTTAACAATTATGGGAAGGAAGGTCATAAAATGGGTCCAAACTCACTCCACAATGGTCTCGTTTAGCAACAGAAATTTTGGGCTCAGTTGTGGTCATAAGTTGAGGACTACCTGTATTGATTTTATACTAAGAAAGTTAGCATTTGATCTCATTGTAAGATTCATTAATTGGGTTAACTGGGAAAAGCCTCCTAAGGCGGTGGTGATCTTCAGCCGCTGTCTCTCTCCAATATCACCTGAAAATCTGCCCTGGAGTGTCTGTCCTTTTTTGGTCAACTAGGGTGGCGTTCACGGATGTTCTTGACATGGGAATAAAATTACAAATCCATCCCATTGTAACAAAGGAACACTTGGAAACTCCACCAGAGGCTGAATTAACTGTCATGCAAAGACAATTTGGGAAGCAGATATTCAAGATAATGTAAAGAGTGTGAAAGGAAGATTAAGATAAATTAAACTTGGCAGAGTAGAAGAGAGATGTGCCCTGAATCTATCATGGGAGACAGCGTGTAGTAGCAGGCTCCTGCAGGTAGACCCAAATGTACATTTACATCAATCACAGTTCTTAATCAGCCATCATTGGACTGCCTAGCTGTGACCTCTGGAGCAAACCAGGTCTTCCTCCCTCACCTGGTGCCACACTCGATAACCATCTGGGCACCTTTCTGAGAAAGCAATGCCTCCCTCTTGGCCCAGCCAGGTCTCAGTGATACAAGCCAAATCAACCTTTTCAGCAAGAATCAAATCAGCAACAAAGCAAGCCTTATTACAGGCTGATATGGCATTTAAAAGCAGCAGTCTAAGACCTGGGCCACCACAGATCCACTGTCCAGGTAAATAAGGTGAGTGCAAGGAGGCGGAACCTAAGACCGATACTAAATACAGAGGTTGTGTTCCCCTTAGCTCCCTCCATATTTTCTGTCACCCGATACCACTGGATTACACTGTTACCTTCCCTGCTTTCCCCCATCCTTATTGCATACTTATCAGGCCACTTCATATTTTCCATGTATGTGAATGATGCTAAGGTTGAATTGGGGCAAAGTAGACTTCCAAAATATTGCCGGTGTCTATCAGTGGTAGACATCAGAAACAAACCATAATATGTCCAGCTCTTCCTTCCTATCACCTACTTAAATTTGGTGGAGGACTAGGATGAACTGCCAACCTATGCGTTCTTCAAGTGTGTCACGCTAACAGAAGAAATATAAGATACTACTGTCAGGTAATGTATTTCTTAACTCTTATCAGGCTTCTGAAACACATGGGTTTATGTGGGAGGGAGCCATCCAAGAAATCCGCTGTAGGTTTTTACTATTTAATCTGTTGACTAGAGAGCACTGTACCACCAGGTCACTATAAATTCACCAGAATATCAGTTCTAGATTTTGGGGGCAGACAATAACCTGCTCCTGTCCATTTTAAAGAAATTATATATCTTATATTTGAAGATATATTCCATTTCACTCATCCCATTCTGATATTCTCCAGATCTATTGATCTGCTATATTTGGAAGAATCAGTGGTTTCTAGTGATAACTGTGGTCTAAAGTCTGAGGTACTGATCGGATGCACTGACAACATTACCTAGTTTTATAATGAAACAATTGCAAGAAAACCACCAAGTTCAAAGAGCATCAAGAACCCCCCTCTGATCTAAAGTTTTATAAATAGAAACATTTGAAGCATTTCAGATGCTCACTGATAATCAGAGGTTGCACAGAAAGGCAGATTCCAAATGAATGTGGATAGTGGATAGTGGAAGACTATAGTTTGCATTCTTATACAAGCATGGGTTGGAGTTAATGGCCAAATGGCCCCTCCCAATTCTATAATTGAAATCCATCCTTCTGTTTTTTCCCATCTCATTCAGTTGTATTTGTAGACTAGACTTGAGTGATGAAACAGCAAGTGATAATGAGTTATCAAGTGATATACACGTGTTTGTGAATCAGCTCTTGGGATGATGTTGCTTAAGATATCTACAATCTAGATAATATATATACTTTTTTTTAAAAAAAGAATAACATTTGGGAACCAAGGCATGTTACAACTGTAAGCATATACTGTATAAGAGGACTGAAACTACTGTTTTGAATCATAGAAACTTTGTTTTAATGCTTAACATGGAGCTAAAATTCTGAGTTTGCAATAGACAATCTTTCCTTGCTTTTCTGTCACACAGATACAACAGAATTTCTTCTATCCTTATTTGTGCTGCATTAAAAAAAATAGTTTGAAAATCTTGCCTCATTAGAATCATTTTGCAATTTGCTAAGATCCATTATGCTTTCTTATGCCAATCCCTTTGAGTCAGAAACCTCAAATCTATGCTATATGTATTGAGACAACTATGAGCTTTCCCTGTTTGTAGCTATAAAATGACAAATTTTATCCAGTTCTAATTACATGTTGATTCTCACACTTATAATGATGCATTCATTTATATCTCTTTCCATTCCAGCCTATTCCAAAGGCATGAGGTTATCTGGTCCTGTCCACTATATACATTATCACAAATATATATACAGGTATAGTCCTCAACTTACAAATATTGTCTAGTGACTGTTCAAAGGTACAAGGTGCTGAAAAAAAAGACTTATGACTGTTTTCACTTATGACCAGTGAAGCATCCCCTTGGTCACATGATCAAAATTTGGATAACTGGTTTATTTTTATGATGATGTCCTGGGGACATGTGATCATCTTTTGTGACTTTCAGATGAGCAAAGTGAATAGGGAAGCTAGGAATGCTAGGCCAGCCTTCAAAGCACAGGCTCAGTAATCTTTATAACATTTTTTTCTAGGAATTTGTAAGCACTTTTTCTAGGATTCCTTTTAGTTCTGCAAGGATGGTCTTACATTGCATTCTTGGACACCGATTGATGATTTCTTAAGTTTTTAATACTTGAATTGCTCAATTAAGTGATTCAAAAAAGACGTCCGCATATAGCATGCAAGTGAAATAGAAATACAGACTACTGTACACAACTGAAAGTCTTCCCCCCCCCTCAAATAATTGCCCCACTGAAATCCTAAATACAGTCTCAAAAATGAAAATGTTCCAAGATCACAGCTTAGTATTTCATTTAAAAGTATTTTTTGGCCAAGAAAGAAGATAAACTTAAGTTGGAATGGCAAGGAGCATCTTGGAAAGCTAGTGACTTATCTTGTTAATGAGATGGCCACCATATAAATTTAATTTAAAAAAATAGTATTCTTGGCACCTTTCCTGGTAGTTAAGATGTTTTTATGACCATACCCATAAGAACAGGCATTTTGTGCCATGTGTGCCTTACAGCAGCCATTTTGATAGGATCTCAAAATTCCAGATATTCTCAGCAGTCCCAGAAGTTTGCCTAAATCTGATATAAAACAATAGCAGGACTGCTGATGTCTCTCCGTCTTAAATTTAGTTCAGTGTATGATTATTAATCAGTGACAGTTTGAAACTAATTTTCAAACAGTCATCTTCAAACATTCATCTTCATATAAAGAATGGTTGCTGGAATTGGGTGTGTCTAGTTTAATAAAGAGAAGATCTATGGGTGACATGACAGCAGTGTTCCAATATCTCAGGGGCTGCCGCAAAGAAGAGGGAGTCAAGCTATTTTCCAAAGCACCTGAAGGCAAGACAAGAAGCAACAGATGGAAACTAATCAAAGAGAGAACCAACCTAGAACTAAGGAGAAATTTCCTGACAGTTAGAACAATTAATCAGTGAAACAACTTGCCTCCAGAAGCTGTGAATGCTCCAACACTGGAAGTTTTTAAGAAAAGACTGGACAGCCATTTGTCTGAAGTGGTATAGGGTTTTCTGCCTGAGCAGGGGGTTGGACTAGATGACCTCCAAGGTCTCTTCTGACTTTATTGTTATTATTATTGTCTTCAGCCAAGAAAAAGAATTTTTATGTATTTCAATAACTTGTGTAATTTACAACAAATACTTAGCCTAAAGAGGTAAGAATTCAGGCCTAAAAAGTTCACATCCAGAGGAGGACAGGCTTTTTATTCATGGGTTTGCTTTTTTCTTCTTAAGAATCATGAATGTATGCCCACTCAGTTTTCTAGCACATAACCAAGATTAAAACAAAAAATAAATAAACCCCAATTCACAATTTGCTATACTTATTTATATAATTTGTATACCACTTGACTCCAAGCAATTCCTGGAGTTCACAAATATCTGGCAGAGAGAAGTTACAAATAGTCAATTGCAATTTAAATGAAATATTTTTAACAAGTGGTCCTCATTTAATGACCACCAATTCAGTGACTATTCAAACTTACCATGGTGCTGAATGATTGGTAGTTCATACAGCTGCTACAGCATTCCACAGTTAAATGATTGTGATCTGCCAATTTCCAGAAATGAAATCAATGAGAAAATCAGCAGGAAATCACAAGTCACAGTCACATAAGGTCTTCACATAACAACCTGTGTTGTCCTCACTGATGCTGCTAGAGTTGCCATCACTAAGCAGCATGATCATGTGGTTTTTTGATTTACAACTGTGTCACTTAATAACAGAATTTCAGGTCCCAGATATTGTTAAATGAACACTACCTATAGTTTATTAACTAAAATTATTGCACTTGCTTATATCTCTAACATAACAAGGAACCTTAATCTGGGATTAACATTTACAGATTGATTCCCTGGGATTCCCTAGTACTGTCTGATCTCTACTCTTAGCCAGCTTCTTGAAGATTATGGTTTTCTAAGAGTGTTGGGGAAGAGGGGAATAGCATCCAAGGAGGAAAAAAGTTAAACAGGCTAATCAGTGTTTTGGATTGCACCATCAGGCAGTATAGTAGGATAAAGCCAAGTCATAGGAAAATCAGGTAGGGAAGTGAATTTGATGAGATTTGGATCAGAGCATGCCTGGACATGTCCAGGTGTGTCCCTTATGCTGGGAAATGGCCTTGCAAAAGCAGGGGGGAGTTTGGATTCATCACAGGTTGCCTCTGTAAACATCACACTATTTTAGTCATTGTGGAAGTTATTTGTTGCACAGAACATGCATCCTGTTTTATTGCTGTGAGGCCTGGTTCTCTAAGGAGATAGTCTAAATTTGGGCTGGAAAATCCAGTCTGGTGTAGTGGTTAAAGGCACCAGGCTAGTAACCCGGAGGCCAGGAATTCTAGTTCGAGTCCTGCCTTAGGCCAGGTGGGTAACTTCAGGTTAATCCCTCTGTCTCTCTCTGGGAAGAAGACAGTGGTAAACTACTTCCTGGTTGTCTACTTGACAAGAAAGAGGAACCCTGAAAAATGGAATAGCAAAGATGTTGAAGGCGGGAAATCCTACGGATCTGATGTCTTGAGTTTGATTTTGTGAAATATTCAGTTTCCCTTCTGATACTCACCTGACATAAGAGTGGCTTTTCAGTTTGCTCATTCTGGGTGGCAGGTAAAAGGAAACTTTGTAGGAGTTCACAAAAAGAAAGCTGTTTGTGAACGGACATGTTTCTAAAACGCTGAGCTGAGAAAATAATTTGTCTGGAGCCTGAGTGACTTGGATCCTCTATGAGCTGAGGAGAAGCAGAGAATGCTAAACAGGAGGCCTGGGTGAAAAGCAGGTTATAAATAGGAGAGGTGAAGCAAAGGAATGAAGTGTGATTTTATTTGGGAATTTGATCATGTGTTTGATGAGATTTCTGAGTATTGTTCTGGCTTGGGCTAGGTAGTCATCTTCCTGTTTCCTAGCAACCATTGGGTAAAGTCAGAGAGCCCTTGAGAGGAAGAAGGCACTAACATTCAAACTTAACATTGAGACCCATTTGCTTAATAACATGCAAAAAGGAGGAGGAGGAGGAGGAGGAGGGGGAATAGAATTGTTCTCCAAAATATATTTCAATAATCAAGCTAAACTTACATTAAATTTAAATACATAACTAATAGAATATTTGTAGCTTGTGGGCCGGATGCATCATAGCGAAACCGTGCCCGGCAATGATACGTTGCGACATGTCATGTGATGTGAGTTTGACACCCCTGTCCTAGAGGTATAAGGCTTCTAGTGGTAGGTGATTTGATAATTAGGAATGTAGATAGTTGGAGGTCTGGTGGACATACTCACTGCATGATGACTTGCCTGCCTGGTGTAAGGCTTATGGATGTCACATGCCATCTGGATAAGAGCCAGTTTGGTCTAGAGGTTAAGGCAGTAGGCTAGAAAGCAGGAGACTGTGAGTTCCCTTGGGCCAGTCACTATCTCTCAGCCCAACTCATCTCACATGGTTGTTGTTGTTGGGGGAATAGGAGGAGGCCCGTGTATTAGATATGTTCTCTGCTTGAGTTATTTGTAAAAATAAAGGCAGGATATACCTACCTAGATACACAAATACATACCTAGGCTGTTACAGAGTGCTGGGGAACAAGACAGCTGTTGTGGTGCAGATAAGGACCAATGTCATCCTTAAATGTAGCCCAGAGGTCTAGAAGCACACATTCATAATGCTAGTCAGGAATATGTAAGCCCACATTTCCAGGATATTTTTTCCCCGAATTGCTATTTTTTATATGAACAGGACCAACTAAATTGGTCCTAAATGATTGAAGAGGTGGATGAGACATTAATGCTGAGAGAGGGGCTTCTTATTTATTGGGCACAGGAGAATGTCTTAGGAAAAGCTAGACCTGTTTAGGAGGGACGAACTCTACCTGAATCAAAGTGGAGCTAAACTGCTGGCACTTGTTTAAAAGATGGCAGAGCAGCTGTTAAATTGAGGGTGAGGGGAAAGCTGGCAGGAGCTGAGGAGCAATTCAGAAACAATAATTACTTGGGAAAGAAATAGGAGAAGACAATGTAGTCAGGCCTGATGTCTATTCAATGAAATGAAATAAGCAACGTAATGCCAACAGAAGAATATAATGACAGATAATATATATCTGTGTTTGTATATAAATGCTAGGAGCGTACAGGCCAAAATAGATATTGAAATAGATGAACTGGATTGCCTGGTCTTAGAAGTTCGTAGATATAACTGAAACTTGGTGGACTAAGGAAAATCAGAAGCCATGATTATTCCCAGTTACAAACTCCATAGGAAACTCAGGGAAGGGCATAGTATGGAGCCTTATTTGTAAGAGAGACTGTGGAAAGAATCCAGAGAAAGAAATATTTTGGGGAATATTAAAAAGACAGAATACATTTCCCCAAAGGAATAAAGGAGAAGATCATAAAAAACAGAAACCAGCCCCCAGAAACCAGTCCTAGCCCCTCTCCCCCAAGCAGAAACTAGGCAGAGACCAGCTTTTAGAAATGCAGATGTAATAATCCATTCAGGAAGGTTGGAGCCAGGAAGTTATTAGGAAGACAAAGACACCTAAAATCTACATATCCCCACCCAAATTCTAAGGACAGGAGATACACTCAGAGTCAGGTCAAAGTACACGACACAGAAAACATAAAGCCTCAAACAGGAAGAACTCCAAATACAAAGCCCAGGGGAGATATAAAAGCCCACCACTCCCTGCTACATGTGGCCAGTTTTTCCAGAGCCATTTTTCTGTCTGGCTCTCCTCTTCAATAAACTGCAACCTTCTTTCTAAAGCAGTCTCCATTTTGATTATTCCCAGCTTGGCCTGGACCCTGATGAAGATTTTTCTTTCAACAAGACCATTGAATCAAGTTATCTTGACCTTCCCCAAGGAGCAGATCATTTGACATATTTATTCTGGGTAGAAATATCAGGTCATAATGGCAGGTTAATAATGGGGGTATACTATTAACCAATATGATCAAAGAGATCTGGAAATGGAGAGGTAATCAGAATGGCATCCCAAAAAGGAAATATTGTAATTATGGGAGATTTTATTATCTATACATTGACTAAGGGCATGTATATTCAAACCAGAAAAGAGATGTAAAATTCATAAGTATTATAAATGACTGTGTTGGAGGGGTCAATACTAGAATTACTCCTAAGTAGTGATCAGAACGTAGAAAAATATGTGAAGTAGATTGCTTAGGAATAGTGATCATAATGCAATAAGATCCAACGTTCAAAGGAACAATAGCCCACACAGCAAGTCTCACATAATCATAGCTGCCTTCTAAAAGGAGAACTTCTTGAAAGCCTGGTGAAAAAGAAACTCAAAGGGAAGGTTAAAAGGGCAAGCTTGGCCCAGAAAGCTGGACTGTTTTTTAAAACCACAATAATAGAGCCGCTGGCACAATGTATTCCTAAAATAAGAAAAATGCCCCCAAAATCCAAGAAGAGGCCTGCATTGTTGATTAGCTTTTTTAAAGAAAGTGATTAGAGCCAAACAGCTGTCCTAATGAACAAAAAAAGAGCATAAACCCTAGCAAAAGAAGTGTAAAAAGTCAATGAAGAAGGCAAAAAGAAAAATCTAGGAGCATAGAACTTGATAAAATTGAAGACAGATAATACAATATTTTTTCAAAATTCATTAGAAGCAGGAAGCCAGCCAGGGAGATTCTTGGTCCCTTGAATGAAGAAGGAGTAAAATTGTGCCAAGAGGAGAAAAGTAAATTTCAAAGGAGCTAATAGATTCCTTGCTTTCATCTTCACAGGAGAAAAAAATGGGGTAGAGCTGCTATTCTTGGAAATGGAATCAGATGAACTGATCCATATAGTGCTGCCCCCCCAAAAAATGCTAGGCTTTACTGAAAAATTGAACATTAATAAAATCACCAGGCCCCAATGGCTTCCACCAGGGGTTATTGAGGAATGAAAGCTGGGGTTGTAGACCTTCAAATATGCAACATGTGTCTACTCTGCTTCTATAGATGAGGAGTGGAAGATAGTCAATGCAATTTTTAAGAAGGAGAGAGAGCTAAGAAATTATAAGCTGGTCAGTGACATCTGTTCCCAAGAAGAAAGTAGAAACTTCTATTAAAGATGAAGTTACTAAATATTTGAAGATGAAGACCTTGCTTAAGTATTTCCAATGTAGCTTTACTAAGAAGAATACTGTCTAACTAATCTTCTAGATGTTTTTAGGGTGTTAATAAACATGTGACTGAGACAAGACAATAGATAATATCAACTTAGATTTTCAAAAAGCTTTTGATAACTTTCCTCATCAAAACTAAGCTGAATAAATATGGAATAAAAAGGCAGGTCCTGTTGTGGGTAAGCAACTGGCTAAAGAATAGAAAACAGAGAGTAGGAATAAATGGATATTTTTCACATAGAGGGATGGGACTATTGAGGTCTTCCAAGATTCTGTCCTAAGACTGGTGCTTTTTAGTATATTTATACATTATCTGGAATTGGTCAAGACTGATGAAATAGCCAAATTGCTTATGCCATTAAATTGTTCAGTGTGATAAAAATGGTAAAGGATTGTGAAGAACTCCAAAAGGTTTCTGAATATTAAGGGAGTGGATATCAAAATAGCAGACTTTTTTTTCAACATGAACAAGTGCAAAAAATTCTGACTACTTATAAAAGTAATGGGATCAGAACTAGCAGTGACCAATGAGGAAAGAGATCTTGGAATAAGAGTCAACAGCTTAATGTTCATCAGCTGTAAAAAAAATAAAAATAAAAAACCAACAGCATGTCAGGTATAATAAAAATGATACTGAAAATAGAGAAGTCAATCTCCTAATGTCCTCATAGAAATTAATAGTGTGACCACATCTGGGATATTGTGTGAAATTCTGATTGCCGCACCTGAAAAAGGATATAGTATAACTAGAGAAGGTTCAGAGGAGCAGTTTCCCTATGAGGAAAAGTTGTAAAAGTTAGGACTTTTTAGCCTAGAAAGAAGGCAAACAAGAGGAGATGTGATCAAGATGTACTGAATTACACAAGGTGTGGATAGAGTGGACAAGGAAAAGCTATTTTCTCTTTCCCAAAAGAACAGGCTCAGAAACCACCCAATGAAACTGAATACTGGAAGAATCGGATCAGACAAAAGGCATTTTTCTTTTTACATAATTAAACATTGGAATTGTTATCACAAGATGTGGTGCTATCTACCAGCTTGGCTGAGTTCAAAGGGTTGGACCAATTCATGTACAATAAGTCATGGGATCAAGGGCTATTAGCCTTGATGGCAGTGTGAAGGCCTTTGACGGTTATTGGCTGAGAAACCAATGGCTTCCTGGTGATGTTCTTTGGCCATTGTGAGAATAGGCTGCTGGACAAGATGGGCCAGGATCTGATCTAACAAAACATTGCTTATATTCTTCTGAGTAAGTACTTATACTCCATACTCCAGATATAGAAAACTATGGGCCAAATTACCATCTTCCATGCATTCATTAACTCCAAACTACATGGCAATGAAGAGATTAAGACAAGTACATTTCAGGGCAGAGCAAAATATGCAGGAATATCAAGGAAGACTACTTATGCATTTTAATATAAGCATTTGATGTTTTGTGGCCCTTGATTAGAAGCACAGTAGTTAACCGCATGTCAGTGAGATGGATCTGATTTCTGATGACTGTGTGGGCAAATATTATCATCTTGATCTTCTTTAATATTAACATATAGCTCTTGCAAACATTCCATTCATCACTTTAATCCTGTCTATCTACCTTATCTATATCTTCCCTTCTTTTATTTGCTGTTTTGCCAGCTATAATTATGTTTTCTTATTCAAACAACAATTCAAACATTCTATTATATGGTTTGTAAAGTTCCATCCTATATTGGTTAAACTGGCATGTTTTGGGGATTTGTGTGGACTGAATGTGAATGGGTGTTTTAATTACTTTCATTCATCTCATACAATATAAATTGTTTTTCTATTTAAGCAACTAAAACATACGGTATTATTTTTTCTGCTTATTGCTGTCTACCATCTTACACTGTATAGAATTATCTGTATGTGTTCATTATTATTCCTGTGAACTGCCAGTGTTACAAATGCATGGCTAACAAGTAGAAATATATTTGGTGTTAGCTTTCATTGCATATTGGATTTTTATTGAAAAGTTCTTGGAATAGAATTGTAGGTCATAATATTCATAGAGGGATAAAGTTCTTCTAAAAGCCAGAGATTAAGCATTATAGTTTGAGTACATGTGCTGTGAAAATTGCTCTATCCAATCTGATGCCTTCTAAATGTTTTGGAACTAGAATTCCTACCCAGGATGGAAATTGTGGGAGTTTTGGTTCCAAGGCTTTTGGTGAACCACAGGTTACAGAAAACTATCAGAGGCCATCTCCTTCAAAGAATGGAACTGGTAAGAATGTATGTTCCCCAGAGCAAGTTAGATTTCAGCTGGCTTTCAGTGTGTGAAATACAGCACCAGACAACCAATATCACTGATACTTATTCCTACTAAGATAATTTATAAAACTTGAAATAATTATCTCCCTACCCCATGTTTGACCTGCAAACTGAAATAATCCTGAGGATTACATTTCAAAAAAAGGCCCTTTTTTGTGATAAGTTCAAACAACCTTCTCCAGCTAGGGCATATCAAGCAACAATTCTCAAGACTCAGTGTTGTCTCATCTGCTGAAGACCACACCTAGCATTGTATACCTTATCCTATGCCACTTTTTTTTCTAACACAAAAGAACCACTGAATTCCCCAGAAGTGTTTTTTCCCATATTATAATACTTCCCACTGGCATTCCCTGCAGATCCACATTACACAGAATAGTATTCAATTCTTTTATTACCAATTACTTCAATTACCACATTACATGGATTTATTCGAGCAGAGGTTATTTTCTCTTGCATTTTTCTACCACAAGGAATGCTGTTTTCACACAACTGCTGTCTACTATGAAAGAATATAGCCTTGACTCTCCCATTGCTTTTTGATTCAATAAGTTGTACCTTGACTTGAGGAGCTACTTCCAATTTGAGACTGTAGAACTTGTGCTCTTTACTTCTTTTCATTGTTTGTCTTTGCTGTATGGGTTCCCATTCTCAGCATTGTTGATATACATGCATAGCTAGAGATAAAACTCAACAAGGCAATGTTGCTTTCTTTTTTGTTTTATCATCTTGGGCTAAATCCAGTCAGGTAGCTTCAAGCATCTGCATGTTCCAATTTAAAGAGAAAGGGCAAAAGGAAGGGCAAAAACCAAATTCCCATTCTTCTCTCTAATGACCAAAAGAAGAGCACTGGGGTCAATGCTTAGGTTATTTCTCTGCTAGGAAGAAACAGACACTTATGAAAGCAGTTGTGTCTTTCTTTGAAGGGCAAGAAATAACTGCATGTTCATTTGCCCTCTGAAAACAGGGTTTTACGAATTCTCTTTTTGGCTGTTTCCCCAAAGCAGTGCTGATGTAATTGTCTCAATGCTTGATAAGATAGAAAAATGTGGGTTAGACAGCATCACCACCAGATGGATTCATAGCTGGCTGACTGGCCATACTCAGCGTGTGGTCCTCAATGGAACCGCATCTACATGGAGGGAAGTTTGTAGTGGGGTGCCCCAGGGCTCTGTTCTGGGCCCAGTGCTCTTCAATATCTTCATCAAAGATTTGGATGAAGGGATAATGGGAAACTCATTAAATTTGCAGATGACACCAAGCTGGCAGGAAGAGCCAACACTCCAGAAGATAGGCTTAAGATACAGAAGGATCTTGACAGACTTGAACATTGGGCACTATCTAACAAAATGAAATTCAGTGGTGAAAAAAGTAAGGTTCTACATTCAGGCAAGAAGAACCAAATGCATAGGTGCAATATAGGTGGTATCTTGCTCAATAGTAGTAACTGTGAGAGGGATCTCCACTTTTAATCATAGGCATGTGGGAAAGACTTGAGGAAATCTGGAGGCAGATTTGAATCAGTTACTTGACAAGTTCAAACAGAACAGTGGATTCCTGCCCTGATCCAAAATTTAGGCATCTTTTGTTTCAAAGAGGTTTATTCATTTACACTGCATGTGTAAATAAATAAATAAACCATATATCAACTTCCTCTCTTAAAAGTTGTTAGAGTAGCTCTATGGAGGAAAATTAACCATTATTGTAGGTATCATCAAGGAGAACTCTGTTGTATTGAAATGATCATTGCTGTCATGAACAGTACTCAAAACTCTTATTGTTTCACCTTCCTTTTTAAAGAAAGTAGCATCCTAAGAAATATTGGTACTGAGACTCCCAGAATTTTAATCCAGGATGCTTTCATTGACTTGCTTTAAATTACACTGAATACATTGAAATGTTTTCTTGCCTAGGACTGAACAGTACTGCATGAGTGTGTTTGTTCGTATATGGGTGCATTTAAGAGGAGCCAAGGAAATAGAAGTGTAAAGATGTTTGAATGGGTGTACATAGAAAAATATATATGTGACACCTGGTGACATCACCTAACTGACTTTGGCAAAGCTCAAAGCTGGCTCTGGCCTAGTTAATACTTAGAGGGATAATTACCAGATAATTTGAGGTTGTAAACTAGAATGAGAAATGGAAAACCAGCCTGGGAGAAGACAGTGGCAAACTAAATCTATTATAATGATCAAGAAGATTACTTGAATATAATCCCATAGTCATCAGGAATCAAGCTCATCAACAGAATAGTCTTCAGTTTTGGGGGGTGTTCCACAGCCCATTGTTGCGTGCAGCTGATAGAAACACAAGAATTTATTTATATTTATTTATATTTCATATTTATTAACTACCCATCTCCTTTGGAAAGTTGCCTACCTCCGTTGAATTACCTAAAGTGAGAATTGCATTCGAATAAATCTTGCCTGAGATGTAAGCTCTGCTCTTTCCAATAACATTAAGCCCTATTGACTTTAGCGGCACTTATTCCTTGATAAAATTTAATGGAGTTATAGGGGTCTGGGCTTGCTCCCAGGGTAACCGTGGGAGGCAGAAAAGAAATCATGAAGCAATATGTAAATTTGGAAATGTAATTCTTTTCCACCAGAAAACCATGAATGGACATCCTTCCGCCACAAGAGTCAAAAGTATAGCTTAATTATGCTTTAAAATTTGATTAGAAAATTCAAAGGCAACAAATTGCCGTACCTAAAAAGAAAGTAATCTACAATATTCTCTGCCAATTCAGAAAGCATAAGGATTATCTAACGGATTTCAGTAAGGAACATTATCCTCTGATTAACCACATAGAAACAAAGGAATGCTTAGGAAAATGCATTCACTTCTCTGGTATTTCAAATGAACTGTATCTGACATACCAAATAAAAATAAACTATTCTACATAATTGGGTTTGTATTACATAATATCACAGCCAATTGCTTTTCTTAAATTCAAGCAATCATATTTGTTAGACTATAACTTTTCTTTTTCTAATTATAGTTGTATTCGCTGAGAAATCCAGAGCTACTTTATATTTCCAAATGCAAGAAATAGCATTTTTTTCTCAACAGTTGAAGTTGGCTAATCTGTACCAATATTTCCAAATGATGCAATTTAGAGAACCATGTGTACTACCATATAATGGTTCCTGGCCCTTTCACAGGAAAATATTAAACTCTGTGACGTAAAGTCCATGATATGCTTTTTAAATGCAACTTGTTTTGTGTGTAATGACAAATATTCTGAGATACAGACTTTCAGCTGATGTTCCTGGTGCAAAGGTAATGCAGCCAGCCATCGGGGCAAAGGGGAAGGTGTGTGTACAATTCACAGGGGAAAAGTGTATATGCGCTGTTACTTCTCATTTCTTTATCTTTGCATAGCCAGGTTACATCTGTCAATATTCTTTATTGGCCAAGTGTGATTGGATACACAAGGAATTTGCCTTCAGTGCAAAAGCTCTCAGTGTACATATAAACAACAAAGTGAGAAATCATAAATCATAAGATACAAACAACAAAGTGATAGATCATAAGATACCAATATGAGAAGGTAATAGGAAAGATGAGAAGGAAGTCCTACTACATGGGTAAATATCCTTAGGTATAAGACAGTGCTGTGGGAATTAGGTGTTTAGCAGAGTGATGGTATGGGGGGGGGGGAATGTCTTTCTGTCTAGTTGTTTTGGCATGCAATGCCCTCTCGGTGTCCTGAGGGAAGAAGTTGAAACAGTTTATGTCCAGGATGTGAGACGTCTATAGATACTTTCTCAGCCCTCTTTCTGGCTCGTACAGTATATAGATCCTCAATGGAAGGCAGATTGGTTGCAATTTTTTTTTCTGCAGTCCTAACTATCCATTGAAGTCTGTGCCTGCCCTGTTTGGCTGCTGTGCCAAACCAGACAGTTATTGAAGTAGATTCTCCTGCTCGAGCAGGGGGCTGGACTAGAAGATCTCCAAGGTCCCTTCCAGCTCTATTCTATTCTATTCTATTCTATTCTATTCTATTCTATTCTATTCTATTCTATTCTATTCTACAAATGGCAGACTCAATAATTGTATCAGCAGCTCTTTGGACACTCTGAGCCATAAAATCAATAAAATTATATCAGAGGTGATGCATACGTATGTCAATTGTGTCTCATAATCATCAACTGAACCAGCTATCAGTTGTGATGGCTAGAAATGATGGCTTTCGAAATACCAAATCAGGGAAATTCTGTATAAAAATATACATACCTCTCCTGATTGAGGCCATACTACTAACATACTATATTATTTCCATTTATGTCCTACTTTTCTATTCATGAGATACTTAGGGCAATTCTAGATATTGTTTTTAGTGCATATTTCCTCAGAATAAAACAGGAGTAGGAAAGAAGAACATGTGTTGTTTATTTATGCTGTGTTTTTCAGAGTAAATCTTCACATATATCATTTCAAAGGAATAGATATATAATAAAATTAGTACCAAATTTTAAAAATGCATCTTGGGGAGTAAAATCACACCAAGAATAAGTTCAAAGGTTTTTTTAAAAAACGATACAAGAGAAAATTCTAAAGAGATTTCCAGATATGTGAGGCCACTACTATAAATGCCCTGTTTGTAGGCTACTAGACCAGCATAGACCAGGAAGTTCATATATTTAAAAGTGGTTATTAAAATATGTCTGCCTGCAGGAATTAAAAAATAGTAGTAAATTTTAAATTAAGCCTGAAAACCATTAGATAACTTGTGCAATTCAAAATTGATTTCCTATGATCAAGCTGCCTATGTAATTTTTAGTTTGATAGAAAATATTTTACAATATTTGCTTTGAATTTGATACTCAATGCTTGATGTGAAAATTTTGCCCCGGTATTCATTGTTTGTTTGGTACTTATTGCACAAGCTAGAACCTGTCGGTATCAGCTGCCTTGAGACTAACTGCATTATTCCTTATGGGAAAAATTTGTTTGGTACTCATCATTTCTAATACTCATCACAGCTTCAGGAACCAATTAACGATGAGTACCGGGGTACCACTGTAATTGAAAATGTGGAAAGTATTTTATATTGTCCCTTACAAATAGGTGTAAGGTAGTTCAGATTTAACAACAAAGTGCGTGAGTCACACTGCAATGTTTCATTCCACACAGGAGGAACTATACTACTTATACAGTTTGGTCATGCAATAAATAATAGCTATTTGATTATCAATTCATTTGTTGAAGTTATATGTGAGAAACAGTGCCTTTCACTGGGCTGCACTTGTTTCATTAAAAAAACAAAAACATCAGTGACCAGGATACATACATGTTTTCAGAAGGAGGTACTCTCAATTCTTGGAAGAAGCCTGTAAGATCCTTTGGTTACATCTCTCCTTTCTCGTCTCTCTGATTCCCACTCCAAGTTTTCCCCACCTATTCTCCTCCCAGTTCTTGTCCCTTTTCTTCAGTTCTATACTTCAGCCTCACTTCTTTCCCTGCTTACAGTAACATCTCCTTCATATGAAGCTTTACTCCCTGTGGCTTTATGAATAAGTTCAAGTAGTTTCCTTGAAAACAATATGAAGAGATTTGCAATTGTCCTTTTCCAGATCTTTTTTAATTTCCTGGAGCTCCAAGTACTAGTTTTAAGTCCTAAAGACTCATCCTTCTTTGCTTCCTAATCCAGATACAATTGGACAGATGTTAGCACTTGCTCCCATGGTAGAACCAGCGTTTGAATCCCCCTCTGAATGGAGTTGTGCGCCATCCTACTTGGAACTGTATTTAAATTTATGGACAGAGTAATGAATTTAGACTGTCATACTAGTAGACCCACATCCCTGAATCTTTTAAGAGGTAAAGAATAGTCTGTTTCTCAGTATCTTGAAATTCTAGAAGAAAATTAGAATACAAATTTAGCAATGTCATCATAGTACCGCCACTGTCTCACATATTACTATAAAATTTCCAAGGGCTACCCATGATTTGCTATTCATGTTACATGTTTTACACATCAGTCTTACATGCATCTTCTCAGAAGTAAACCCTACTGAGTTTGGTGAGGCTTGCTTCCAAGTAAAAAATGTTATATGTGCATCCACCAATTTATTTACTGAGTTACAATTGCAGCTTAATGTTTTAGCAATTTCTCCATTTGTGGGCTCTTCCCACCTTTCGAATTGGATTCCCCAATTCTTGATTTATTAATATGAACTAACCCACTTTCTTACCTCTAAAGGATATTGTAAACAATGAAATCCATGATTGCTATGATGATGGGACGATAGTATTACCCATACTATTTTTTTTTCACTGTTTCTGAAGTAGATGGCCAAGCTTCCAAAATATGGATAAATATAAATTTGTATCTTTTAATTTGTTCATTTAAAAAAAAAATCTCATGGCTAAATTTTCAAGCTGCAGAGATGCTGAAATACAATCTGAACACATAATAGCTCAACAAAAAAAACCTGTTTGTACAAGTAAATACATGTTGATGTGTCTTTTTAAGGTACCAGCAATGTTTTCTTAGCATGAGAGCAAAAAGTAAATGAAATCACAGCAAGTCTAACTTGTCTTTTCAACAAAAGCCTTTTGTCTCTAAAATCTTGCTGCTACAGAATATTTAGATGTGATAGGTAAGACAAGACCTTATTCATTATAGGAATAAACCCTATCTTCTATGTGATTATGAAGCTTGTACTTATGATTTGAATCATTTATTTGGATTAATAATTGTAGAATGTCACTTTCTATCAATTTTGTTCTGGTCGAATATGATCAGAAAATCCATAAACATCAGACTTGAAATAAAATCTTTTTAAAAATCAAAAACTGGTGCATTACTTTTGCAATTTGGATATTGAAATTTTCAGTTATTTTTAAATGTTTTTGGCTTTACACTTAACTCATTAAAGAAATGACTGAAGTTATGCAAAATATACTGCTACTATTGCAGATCTGTGAAAGTCAAATACTGATTTTAAATATACATTAGAATAATATCCACATTCGTCAGTGAGACTACACCAAGTAAAATGGTGATATTCTGTACATTATACCCGAGACATGATAAAGAAAGGGCAGAAATAGAGAGATGGGTAGCCATGTGAAAATTATGTGTTTGTACTAGAGTACTAATGAAAAATAACTTGCTCTTTCTGAACAATTTAGGCCAGAGTTCATTGCTCATCAATCTTCTTAGGAATGTTTCTAAAAGTTTAAGTTAAAAAATGATAAGTCAGCCTATTGATTAAAGAAATCGTAAGATATTCACTAGGATTAACTGCCAGCTAAATCTGAAGAGGATTATGCCAGGTTCTGAATTATTAGTATTAAGCACCTCAAATAATGACTATTATGTTTGATATCCTATGAACCTGCATGGTGGCTCACGATAACTTAATCTGGTTTAGTTTACGATATGAGTTCTTCTAGTTGTATACAGAATTAGGACACAGTAATGGACATCCCTAGGATCATAGTAGGTATTTATTCTTGCTTTATCTCACCGTTCTGTTACAGCTGGTTTAACAACCACCACAGTCACAACAACATTAGAATAGGTCCTTTATGGCCCATAAAGCACTTCCATCATAAAACACCGTGCCATGCCCCCATCATATGACACATGGTAACATTTATGACTGTTTGAAATGTGCTCAATCTTCTCTGCTGACTTCTCCAGAAAGGCAATAGGGAAGCTGGCAAGGAAAGTTGCAAGCAGAGGGAATGCTGGATTTGAGGAGCCTTCCACAGCATGTCAAGGAATTTTTCTTCCCCTCCATGCAGGGAAGGGAAATCCTTCTGCATCTTGGAAGATATGGTAAATATGGTAGTGAACATCAGCATGCTGAGCCTTTTAGAATGCTGTTGTTTGCTAGTGCTATCGCCTCCAGAGGAAATCCTGGACAGCTAGGGTTGCGGTCATTGAATGAAGTGGTCATGTGGCATTTGGCTTAATGAGCACTACATTCAGTGACCACAATTCTGGGCCCGATTGTGGTAGTAAGTGGAGGACTACCTGTAAATAAGTACCCAGTCCTATCATGCATTTGGTCATTGGTAAATTTAGCATAGCAAACTACAACTTATTTTCTGACAATGCCTTTGTTCTATACAGAGGAAACTGTGAAAGACAAAATGTTAAAGACCAGTCAGGCAAAAAACAAAATGTTCAGTTCTGTTCAATGTAATTCTGTCACAAAACCTAGGAGGCCAGAAATGCATGCAGCTGTTTTTTGTTTGTTTGTTTCTGTGTTTGTTTTTATTATTATTTTTATGACTCAGCAAAAGAACTGCATAATTATATAAGGAGCAACTACACTTCTTCTCTGCCCCATGATTTTTTAAACTCGGCCATCTATGTAACACTATCCAAAAAAAAAGTCAGATTTCATTACCCAGAAATTTAAGGGTATTGTGAGTTGTCGAGTTCATTCAAGCTCCCATTTAAACTTAGATCCGGATTTTTATTCTTGCTCATATGAGCACTTCCAGAGTTTTGCTATGTAAAGTTTAATGCTGGAAACAGTGACTTCCCGCACCTGTAAAACTTTTGATCATTGGGGGCAATATTGTAGTTAATTGAGGATGATTTTGCACTTTTATCTGCTTTCCTTATTTAAAACATTTACTTTACATGTCTTTAGGTAATACAACTCCTGTTGGTTAGGCTGGAATTCTCAAGGCTGTTTGTTACTTGCTTCTTCTCTCATTGTCTTTTCTAACTCTGATCTTACTGATTCAAGTTGTACATAACATCTTCTTAGGTATGGAGACTTATGTAAATTGAACTTTCTTATCTATCTATCTATCTATCTATCTATCTATCTATCTATCATCTATCTATCTAACATCTATCTATCTATCTATCTATCTATCTATCTATCTATCTATCTATCTATCTATCTATCTATCTATCTATCTATCTACCTAAATAAAGCTTATCTTTATAGTCCTTCATGCAGCATGAGCCTTATAAATGTTACACTATTGATTTTAGTTTTTTTCCCTCATTCCTTTCTCTTTTTTTTGCTGCATGAGTATGATAAGTAGGTGGCATCCATTGGCCTCATCATCTAGGGCTGTTGGTTATTTCACACTAATCAGGGAAAAATCTTTGCCCTGTGAAAATGACATATTGGAGGAGAGAGCTGGAAAAGTCTGATTTGTGGAAAACTTGTCCACGCCTCTCAGAACTTCAAAGGAATATGATGAAGGTCTTAGCAGAGCATGCTTTGTACGTTTATTTGTTCAGTAAGACTTTTCACTTAACAGGCATCTGTGTGTTTTCCATCCTCATACCACCGATATAAAAAGAGTAAAAGCATGCCTTGTACATTTGCCAACAGATTTTCCATGTTTCCTGGAAGAGAAGAGTATCGTAAATTAGATTTCATGGTTAGCCAAATGGGTCGGAGCTACTTGTACTTCAGCAACATCTGGAAGGCCACACATAGCTTGCTCTGCTTGAGTTATTCCAAGGGAAACTCACAAAAACTTATTTCCCAGCTATCAGGATTAGCTAAAAAGGGACTTGCAGATAGTTTTATAGTTGCCACAGATGCCCCTGGCTTGAAGATGCTACCCTACATCCTAACCTCATAACTCTTCACATGGTTTTTGGAGAGTTTTGATTTGCCTTTTACATAGCTTGCTTGAGCGATTCCAGTAATATTTTCATTCAATTGCCATCCAACTTGCATATCTATTATTCATTAAGCCAAATGATCCAAATGAGTCATACAGCATTAAGCAACATGCTAAAAGTAATCATCAGGTCTGGGCAGGACTAAGATTTGGGAGCTGCCTTTTTCTCTCGATGACAACCTGCAACTCTGCAGAAGTATCTTGATCTCTAGTTCTTGAGCATAGGTTTCTGCAGGAGTCAGATCTAGTTAAGTTCCAGAAAAAAATGGACGGTAAAGTCAATTTAGCAGGTAGAAAAAGCTGTTGGTGGCTGTTGTTTCAGTCACATCTTGACCCTTGCTTAATGTACTTTTGGTCTTTGGTCTTTTCTTTTTCTGCCTGCCCTGTGACCATGTCTCCTTATGGTTGGTTTATTATTCAAGAGTGGAAAGGAAAATGACAAATTTTTTCTTGATATTTGGGAATTCTGTTGAACTTGCCATCAGCTCTGTGTTCCTCAGACTGAATCCTCTTATTGCAGACAGTGGCTCCAGAGAGTGTGTGTGTGTGTGTGTGTGTGTGTGTGTGTGTGTGTAATAATAATAATAATAATAATAATAATAGTTGGAAGGGACCTTGGAGGTCATCTAGTCCAACCCCCTGCTCAGGCAGGAAACCCTATACCATTTCGGATAAATGGCTGTCCAGTCTCTTCTTAAAAACTTCCAGGGTTGGGGCATTCACCACTCCTGGAGGCAAGTTGTTCCACTGGTTAATTGTTCTAACTTCAGGAAGTTTCTCCTTAGTTCTAGGTTGCTTCTCTCTTTGATTAGTTTCCACCCATTGCTTCTTGTCCTGCGTTCAGGTGCTTTGGAAAATAGCTTGACTCCCTCTTCTTTGAGGCAGCCCCTGAGATATTGGAACACTGCTATCATGTCCCCCCTCGTCCTTCTCTTCATTAAACTAGACATACCCAGTTCCAGCAACCGTTCCTTATATGCTTTGGCATCCAGTCCCCTAATCATCTTTGTTGCTCTTCTCTGTACTCTTTCTAGAGTCTCAACATCTTTTTTACATCGTGGTGACCAAAACTGGATGCAGTATTCCAAGTGTGGCCTTACCAAGACATTGTAAAGTAGTATTAATACTTCACGTGATCTTTATTCTATCCCTCTGCTAATGCAGCCTAGCACTGTGTTGGCTTTTTTTGGCAGCTGCAGCACACTGCTGGCTCATATTTAAGTGATTGTCCATTAGGACTCTGAGATCCCTCTCACAGTTACTACTATTGAGCAAGGTACCCCCTATAGTATACCTGTACATTTGGTTTTTCTTGCTTAAATATAGAACCTTACTTTTTTCACCATTGAATTTCATTTTGTTAGATAGCGCCCAGTGTTCAAGTCTATCCAGATCCTCCTGTCTTAAGCCTGTCTTCTGGAGTGTTGGCTATTCCTGCCAGCTTGGTATTGTCTGCAAATTTCATATATATATATATATGAGCTGGGTTGACGAGACCAGAAATGAGTAGGTGATAAGCCACCTGGGAAAGCCAAGGGAAATCATCAAAACAATTAAAAAACAAAAGTTAGAATATTTCGGACATGTGATACAACACCCAGAAAAATATGGCATACTCCATTTAATCCTCCAGGGAAAGATTGAAGGCAGACGAGGTCCAGACAGAAGAAGAACATCATGGCTTCAAAATCTAAGGGACTGGTTTGGACAAAACTCAGCAGCACTTTTTTGTGTGGCTGCTGATAAAAACAGGATCGCCAACATGATCACCAACGTCCAATAATGGATATGGCACAAGAAGAAGAATATATATATTCCAAAGGGTGAAGATTTTCAGGAAATTTACAATGACATCATTTCTTCATTGCTCACAATATTCAGATAGATAAACTACAATGACAACTTTCTCAGATGGCCCATTGTACACCTTCTATATTAGTCCTTTCAATGCTGTAATCAAGGCTCTTCAGAAATGGAGGTCTCTGATTCTACCCAGTCTCTTTCATTGGCTATCCAATAGTTATTGGAATAGTAAGTTCTAGCTCACTTATATTTCATTATTATTTCTTGTAAGCTTTTTTCAGACAAACTGCTCTTGTGTTAACACGCAGTATAAACCAGGAGTACATTGTTAAGCCCTTAAAATGTTTACCAGTAAAAATAACCCATATACTTTAAAATAGAAGAGAGCCAGCAGCATAATAGTTGTTATTACAGGGCTTTAATGCACTACAAAGCCAGTGTTTATGTTCGCTGAGTTTTTGAAAGCACTTTCCAGTTCCCTTTAGTTAATTGTCCTCTTCTCTTTAAAGGAAGCTGAATTTCCTTTCACTTAAACAGATGGTGCTAGGTAAAGGAATGTGATCATCTGTGATTTGGATGCAAATGTCCTTGCAGAAATATACTTGCCATTACATATCCTTTGGTGCACAAATAAAATGTTATGTGCATGAAGAATATGTAACTATTCTGGTTACAGGGTGGTCATAAGGACAGGTTATAATACTATTAATCTGTGGGAAAACTGGATAGGGTTTGTTCCCAGACATAATAGGTGTTCATTCTCTCTCTTTCTCTCTCTTCTTTGAAAAACAACACAAACAAAAATTGTTCAGAGTTATCTAATTTGGCAAGGTATTGCCATTCTAACCTTTGTGTCCCAATATGTGTTCCTTCCTGTAGGAAAAATGTCTTGCTGTTTGTTCACCACTTCATAATTATCACTGCTAGAGTCCTCTGAGGATAAAGACAGGTACAATTTTTAAGAAATGTTAAAAAAATGAGAGAGAGAGAGAGAGAGAGAGAGAGAGAGAGAGAGAGAGAGAGAGAGAGAGAGAGAGAGAGAGAGAGAGAGAGAGAGAGAGAATATCTTTGCAGGTTCAGCTTTCTCCCAGTCATAGACCCGTGTAATATACCTGCAAATCATAATAATTTTAGTTCAGCTGTATAACTTACCTTTACAGGTCAGGCCAGTTGCCTCCTTTAACAATAATTAATTAAGCAAACTAGTGTAGGTGTGTGTGTGTGTGTGTGTGTGTGTGTACCTTCCTGTGGGTGTGAATGTTTGTGTAGGGGTGAGTTTTACTTTAAGATGTATGTATTCCGATTCTCAGAATTCCCCAGCCAATGTGCAGAAGACATTCACACATCTTAAAGTTGTCAAGGTTGAGAAACAGTGTTCTAAACGTTTGAAGCAAATTTATCAGTTTCATAAGCCAATGTGATTAATAGCAATAGCACTTAGACTTATATACCGCTTCATAGGGCTTTAGAACCCTCTCTAAACAGTTTACAGAGTCAGCATATTGCCCATATTGGGTCCTCATTTTATCAACCTTGGAAGGATGGAAGGCTGAGTCAACTTTGAGCCAGTCAGGATCGAACTCCAGGCTGTGGACAGAGTTAGTCTGCAATGCTACATTCTAACCTCTGTGCCACCAGGGCTCTTAAACAGATTAAACAATTAGTCCAGGCCAAGGAGGTCCAAATAAAAGTCTTTATATTACATTGGTCTTCAGGAATTAGTAAGACTTCTATCTGTTTTTGTTTACAGTAATAATAGAACAAAATTTTAAGAATTTAATACAGGCAGTCCTTGTTTAGTAACTGCCTCATTTAGGAACTATTCACACACATGATGATGATGATGAAAAGGTAATTTTGCAACCAATCCTTGTATTTATGAGCTTTGCAGGTCTGAAAAGAAAATGAACGCTGAAGTAAAATCATAAGCACATTCACAATTTCACTTAGCGACCACTTTGCTTAATGACCTAATTGAGAGTCCTATTTGTGGTAACTGAATGAGGACTATTTGTATAATAAATGTCCCTAGCATTGGCAGAGATATACATATACACAATAAAAAAATAACAACTAGAATCATTGCTTTCTGAGGCATATATAACCAAATCAGAGATGAGAAGCAGGCACATTTAACAGAATTTAATTACTTGCATGTATTTTATCATGTGTTTCACTTTATTTGTCACAAATTTTATTATCTAATAGGAGGAAGATAACATAACATAATATTACAATGGCAAGGAGCAGGGGGTCGGAGTAGAAGACCCGAAAGGTCCCCCTTCCAACTCTGTTATTCTAAAAACAAGAAAGTTCAATTTATCTCGTGAAAAAAAGCACCTTTGGGACAACCATGACCTGGATGACTGAGACTCACCATAAACAAGCATCAACAGATGCTTTGGGTGAATATTTTAGTTCATAGGTTGTTCTTTAGCATGATTTCCTGCTATTTTATTGGTCTTTCAACAATCACAACATGGTCTTTGCTTCTTTTATTTCTGATCTGGGAGATGAAAATCAGCTTACTGGTCTGATAGCTAGGAGCTAGATCTCTCTAATGTACAATACGTGAAAAAAAAATCTGTTTATATGTTCCCTTAACAAAATATTTGTGACCCACACTAGATGCTTTCCCATCATTCAAAAGAACGATGTTCCAATGTGTTTGGAGCCAAAAATGTTTTTTTGCAACTGCTCTCTCTTAGCCTGACAGGGTGACAAAAGCGACCTTGTATTTTTCTGACACTGTCAGTGCAGTCTCTTCTATAAGGATCCAAATGAGCTGAAGTAGAGAGACTAGGTGAACAGGATGATAGCATTGATTTTTTTTTTTCTGCCCAGGTCAGGACTCACAGGTTTAGTGAGTCTCCTGGCTTATTCTTACACCACATTTGAATAGTTCCTCTTTGGGAAACACTAGCACTTAATTGGCATAACAGCTGTTGACACATCTTCCTCCGGGAAATCCATTCCAGGATAGACTAGATCGTCCTGCTAATGAGAGGGCATTGCGTGGAGGACATTAGCTTAGCTCAATTTCTGTGTCATGAGAAGAAGCAGAAACCACCATTTTGTTGCATTTCGAAAAATCCTCACATGTGCTATAAAACTCTCCCCTCTCATGCTCCTCCACCTTGGTTTTCAAGGGGGTCCCTTTTATTCTCCCCTCTCCCAATACAGGTAGTCCTTGACTTATGACCACAATTGAGCCCAAAATATCTGTTGCTAAGCGAAACATTTCTGAAGTGTGCTTTGCCCCATTTTATGACCTTTCTCGCTACAGCCGTTAAGTGAATCACTGCAGTTGTTAACTTAGTAACAAGGTTGTGAAGTGAATCTGGCTTCCCCATTGATTTTGCTTTTCAGAAGGTCACAAAAGGGGGTCACATCACACACACACGCACACACGCACACACACACACACACACACACACACACCGGGACACTGCAGCCATCATAAATATGAATCAGTTTGCCAAGCATCTGAATTTTGATCATGCAAGGATGCTGCAATGGTCATAAATATGAAAAATGGTCCTAAGTCACTTTTTTCAGTGTCATTGTAACTTCAAATGGTCACTAAAGGAACTGTTGTAAGTCAAGGACTACAGTATAAATGAAGATATATAAGATCTTCCCGACACATTTCAATCCTGGGCATTTTTCTTTCGCATCCAATTACATCTTAGCATTGCTTAGGATCAGAGCGAGATTATAGTGGAGCCCGGTCAGCAGGAAGGAATATAGAATTTTTTTTTCTCATTACTGTGTTTAGTACTAAACTTCAAAGCACAAAAGGGCACTTTGTCTGTTCAGCACCAGAACCATTAAAAACCCAAATATACTGAGTTGGGATGCCCTTTGTACCCCTTGTTTATTAATCTATATTTATTATATTTATATTATAACCCCCTTTCCTCTTAGTTCAAGGCAGCATATGTGGCATCAGTTATAACCTTGGGCAAAGGTTGTAAGTCCCTTTGTGTTCAGCACGAATCGTAATTTTGAATGGTTGCTGAATGAACGGTAGTCAAGGACTACCAGTATGTACATGTACATATGCCATATTGCAAAAGTACAAAATGAGATACATGCACGATTTCTCCCACGCATATATTACTCATCACTCAATCCTTCTTTACATGGGATCAGGTTTAATGAAACCTTAATCCATTTGACATGGGTGACACTTGACAGGAAAAAAAAACCCAGTTGATTATTGCAAAATCTAAATTTTCACAATCAGAATAAAACAATAACAATAACAATAATAATGTACCTGGTTGCTACCTAGGATGCTGGCAGCAACCCGTGTCAACCATCAGCGCCACTCAATTTGAATGTTCAGTTAACTGAAGTTCATGTCTAATGAATAATGATGATTATGATGATGTTGGAAGGGACCTTGGAGATCATCTAGTCCAGTGTTTCTCAACCTTGACAATTTTAAGGCATGTGGACTTCAACTCCCAGAATTCCACAGCCAGCAATGCTGGCTGTGGAATTCTGGGAGTTGAAGTCCACATGCCTTAAAATTGTCAAGGTTGAGAAACACTGATCTAGTCCAACCCCCTGCTCAGGCAAGAAACCCTACACCATTTCAGACAAATGGCTGTCCAGTCTCTTAAAAACTTCCAGTGTTGGAGCATTTACCGCTTCTGGAGGCAGGCTGTTCCACAGATTAATTGTTCTAACTATCAGGAAGTTTCTCCTCAGTTCTAGGTTGCTTCTCTCTTTGGTTAGTTTCCAAAGTGAAAGAGTCAGCTGTTTTCCTTCTGCTTTTTGTTGAAGTATCTAGAAACCTCACTGAACAATCTACTGTATCAGTGATAAAGTAACAAAGTAATAATTCTTAAATGCTGGTATTTCCCAAGGAATGTGGTGTAATAAGAAGAAGCTAGGAGACTCACTAAACCTGTGAATCCTGACCTGGGCAGAAAAATCATTAATAATTCTTAATTTGGAGGAAAACGCTTGTGTGGTAGGATCCCAGAAAGCAATTTAAAAAGAAAATTAAAAAAAAAAAAAGATTGCTTCATTATACATGTACTTTAACTTTTGTTCAGGGTTTACAGCCCAGGAAATCCCTCCCCCTCCCCCCAAAATTATGGGTTTGTTCTATCCTTGATAAGAATGCATCAGAACACAGTACGGACTTCCAGTGCTTGCCCACTGTGGGATCCTCATCATACTGTAAACATTTGAAGAAGTAACTCGAGATCAACCGAATTACTATAGCTGGAAATCCCTGTAGGATCTAGGTCAGACTGCAACAATTCATGGAGTTTATTTCAGCAGCCAAGAAATATGTGTTTACGCATCAACTTAAGACAAGAGGGGAAAAAAAGTCTGCTTTGGCCTACAGCCTACAAGCCATATTCTCTTCTCACACATTCTCCCTTATCATTTGGATTTTGGGTGGATGGCTGCCAAAGGTATTACAAAACATGCACATCAAATAAGATGCTGTAGTGCAGGGTTTTCCCCAACCTTGGCAGCTTTGAGATGTATGGACTTCAACTCCCAGAATTCCCCTGCCAGCATAGCTGGCTGAGGAATTCTGGGAATTGAAGTTCACACATTTTAAAGGTGCCAAGATTGGAAAAAAACTGCTGTAATGGTCTACAGCTCCAACCCAAAGTTGTTTAAAAATATTCTTCTAACTGAATAGGAAGGAAAAATCAGTTGCAATATGAACAGGAAGGTTTGGAAATGGGACTTCCTTCAAGCTTCTCTATATTCTTCAATTCAGTTTCTCTTTAGATGCAAGCTTAACATGTAAATATAAGCACAATAGCTATCAATGTGCAAATCTGCTCATGTTTTCACTTTTCAGCAACAGTTGTAAAAGAGATTTATCAGCAGAGCTTGGAGAATAATTGCGTATTTATTTAATTACTTCTTTCAGCAAGGTAAATTGCAGCTGATCAAGATAAAGAAAAAAATTACCTTTTTTTTAAAGAAACACACAAAGAATTCTCAGAGCAGACCAAGTAGAAGTCAGCACTGAAGAAAAGTCCATGTAAAATAGGTTCACCTTTCTTCCAGGTGACACCCACATTCTCCCCCCCCTCATTCCCCCTCCCTGGAGCCACATACTCATTTGGATATATCAAGTTTCATGAGCCATGGTTTCCTCAGAGAAAGTTTACCAAATATTTGCTTTGCTTTGTTATGCTTTAAAAAAAAAGTAAAGGCTTTTTCTGGAAGCTTAAACTAACTTTTGCATGGCAAGAGATAAGCAAATTAAATCTTACCTATAAAGATTTCAGTTAGGACTGCCAGATCTGGGGTGCAAACATCTGGATAACCCCTGGATGGCAGCAATTGGACAGGGAAAAAGCTGGATCTTTGCTGAATTTGATCTAGTAGCTTTTGTCAAAGCCCAGTTGTCACAAAAGGTACTCAGTGTTCAAGGCTGTAATTGTGCAACTGGTTCTTTGTACAAGCACCATGATCAGGAAAGCCAAGCGATTATCAACTTTCCTGTTGGGAAATGGAACTAAGAAGACTGCTGGAGGATGGGGTGATCTAAGTCTCCTATCTCCCCTTGATCTAGTACAGTGTTTCTCAACCTTGACAATTTTAAGGCATGTGGACTTCAACTCCCAGAATTCCACAGCCAGCAATTGCTGGCTGTGGAATTCTGGGAGTTGAAGTCCACATGCCTTAAAATTGTCAAGGTTGAGAAACACTGATCTAGTAAGAGGGCAAGTTCTCACATGGCTACAGGTAAACAGGCTGATAGCAGATCAATCTGATACGAAAACAAGAGAAATATGAAAATCATATTTCCTGCCCAAAGGAGAGAATAGCTTCTAGCCCTTTACACTGCACAGGTGGGAGAAAATAATCTGATTTCCAGTAATCTTGAAAGAAACAGATCTTCATCATTGTTTGATTGTGACTTGTACAAAGGGAGGTGTGTCCATTGAAGGTACTGCCAACTTGGCTCCTGCATACACTGCCAGCATGCCTGCTTCTTGCCCCAAAAGTGAACTCTGGACTCTTGTAATGTAAATATAACTACAAAAACTTTGCAGGTGTTAAATGTATGTTGGAAGAAGATCAGAACAAATCCACAGTCATATCTCCAATGAACTTTAGCCATTTCCAGGCAGGCCAATCAACTTTGCTGTATTGTTGTGGGCGGGGGGGGGGGGACCAGAAGTAGAAAAGAAACATTTCTTGCTCAAGGGAACAGTAAAATAAGCAAAGCAAAAGATACAATAAATGAAAGTAATCACGAGGTCTGCAGTCACCAAGACCAGCTTAACTTTCAGAAACGGTGAACCAAGTGGGAATTTTTTAACTAGGTTTCAATGAGATCCACATGTATGATCATCTGATGTGTCTTCTCAGATAGTGGGGCAAATTGGAAATATTTAGCTCTGGAACCAGCGACCTTATGAGCGGATTCCCTTTAGATCAGTGATTCTCAACCTTTCTAATGCCGTGACCCCATAATACAGTTCCCCATGTTGTGGTGACCCCCAAGTGGGTGTGGCCACCAATAAGAGGGAGTAGGACAGCTAGGGAAAAGGGAAAAAAATGGCAGACAGCATGGTTTGGTGACCCCCGTGAAATGGTCATTTGACCCCAAATGGGGTCCCGACCCACAGGTTGAGAACCACTGCTTTAGATAATGGTATATCTTATTTGAGAGCAAACCCCATTTTGTTCCAGAATAATAATATAGTTTTGAAATATGAATAATAAAATGAGTTTATCTGGTAACTACCTGATTATACAATGAAAAGATTTTGTGATGAACGCTATCTGCCCCAGATGGCTTCAAGATGCTCATATCAGCTCTTTGATTGACATTAAATTTCTTTGCTACTGACACTCAAAGCCAGCCATTCTTTGAGATTCATTGGAGGATTCTTGGTTGGTAGGAAAGCTCTAGATTTATGCCCCTCATTGCACCATTGATCTAAAAACATAAGGCAGGACTATATATTTTTAATTCTTGTGGACCATCCACACTACACTTTCCTTTTTGTGGAAAACACATGGCCATACCTTTTTCATTATGCATTGCTGTTAGGAATACCTACTGAAGAACCCTGAATAGGTTCAAAATATTTTCTCCTGGAAAGACTAATCCTTGAAAAACTAAGTCTTCTGGAAAGACTAATCCCTGAAAAACTAAGTATCAGTTTTCATGGTGACAGCTCTCTGGCTGTTCAGCTGGACGTCTGGGAGAGATGTGATGAATTGAAGACATCTCAGTGATGACCCTGGCAAAGACCAAGGAACTGATGAGTAGGCTGGTGCCTTAGAAAAGGGCTTTTCAACTTCTTCAGAGATTGTACCATTTTTAGGATATGGCAACATTCGAGTACCACCAGTCGCCTAGCAGGTGGGCGTGGCCTGCTCGACACCACTCACTGGACACAGCTGACTTGAGACAGCTGGGCCAGAACGGAACAAGTCGCATCGGCTAACTCAATGTGGGGACAACTCAGTGCCCCACAAACTCCTCACTTCCCCGAACTGCTAGCAGCCAAGCACATGCGTGTGCACACACATATGCACACACATCACACTCCAGGTTTGGGGACTTTTATCCACAGAGGAAGGAGAGAGCCTTCTCCCCAAGCCCAGGCATGATTGGCAATTTGCTAGCTCAGATGTGGATACAAGTCTCCAAGCTTGGAATGTTTCTCTGTGTGTGGATAGCACGCTAAAGAGATGTTCTTTTCCCAATCTCAGACATCGTTAGTGTTTCCCTGTCCAGTGCCCCCTCCCAGCAAAACAGGAGGTGGAGGATGTTTGCAGGAAGCAGTTTCCTCCAAGTCCAACCTCTGTCTTAACAGATCTCTGGAGAGCAAGAGGAGGCTGCAGGGGAGCAGCACTCCCAGGTCCTGCACAAGGGAGGCTGACCCTTCTCAAAAGGGAATTCCCATTTCCAATCATGGATGGTAAGGATGCTGGCTTGTTGGGGCAGCCTTCCTTCACATACTCCCCTGCCACCCCCTCCTCCTCTCCAGAGATCTGCAGGGGAGACGGAGATCTGGAGGGCAAGGTGCAGCCTCCATATTGACCACTTCTACCACTCCAAGCCCTCCTCGATTAAACATACATTATATATAAATTAAAACACAGCCAAAAAGAAAACATAGTTAAAACACTAATTACAGCTCTTCACATATTTTCTGGAAAAACCACCTTTATTGATGTTAGGAAGGAAAAGCAAACCTTATTAAGGAACTCTTAACAGGAAGGGAATGGAAGACCCCAAAAGGTCTCGTTCTTTCTAATCTGCCTTCCCTTTGAGCATTTAGTTCTCATTATTTTATTATTATGTATTTAAGAAGAAGATCAAAGGCTTCCGTAGCTCAGGATACTCACCTTAAAATCAGAACCCAGGAAAATTTAGTTAATCCACAATACTGCCCTATGAACAATAAAGATAATCTTTGGGCCCTGAAAGCATGCAGGTGTCAAGTCAGAATATCAGTGGCACACCTGTCAGCAACTGGAAGTGCAGAAGTCCATGTACTTCCCTTTCCTGTCTCACAACTCAATCGATACATCCTTTAATTTTCAGACACATCTTTTTCTCATAAGCTCCTTAAAAAACCAACAAGGTATACTGTAATTAGCAGGAAAAATAAATCTAGCACTTCTGAATTCTTTCTCTAAGGGGAAAGGAAAGTTCACAGCCTGCAGGTTGCTAGCAAAGTCATCAAAGAACGTAGTTATTGCTGCTAAAGAGAAGAGTAAATAACAAATCAATTTTGCAGTTCTCTCCTGTTACTACATCGTCTTACCTCCAGAATGTGGCCTGGGATTGCACAAGGGGCTAGACTAAAATCCGGCTGAGTAGTTTGCAGCCAGGTGTTCAGTACAGACCTTGCCAATGTGATTTTAATAGCCCAGGAAGGGATAGGAAAACCCAAGGAAAACTTTGCAATCAATAAACCATGGTGGACTCCACTTGTTTTGCCCTATTTTGATTCTCCTCCCCAGCAGCAGCCCATCGATTTCAGAACTGCATGACCACAAAGACAGAGGCCTTCAGCCTCCCAATCCCTGCTTAGAGAGGGATTTCCATTTCAGTGAGAGTCAGGCCATATGCCCCCAATCAAAGGAAAACCCCAAATCCAACAGGACAGAAGGCAGCCCAACCACTGCATCCCTCTGGTTCCTTCTCCTCGGCCCCAGGGCACAGATGCCGTTGCTGCTCCTCGCCATAGCTGGGGCAGGACTTGCAGGTAGCTCCATCCACTTCGTCCTGCAAAGTGGTGCTTACCTGGTGCTCCTGCCCACCACCAGCTCCGACTAAAGGCCACATGCTCCAACCTCACCCAACCAAGGAAGGGGGCGGCAGCCGAGACTACAACAGATTTGCAGCTTGTCAGGGGCGCTCAGAGGCTGCCCAACTTCACTCCAGAATTTCTTGGTTGGAAAGCAGAAGGGCAGTGCCATGTTTATCGGCCTGGAGGCACCTGCTGGAAAGCCTTCGGCTCCCCCCCCACCCGTAGCTATCTCCTTCAGAGCTGTCCTGGTCCTGCCGGGCCTGCCGGCATAGATCCGCCTGCTTCATCCTGCAAAGCGCTACTCACCCAGCACTTCCCATTCTCTCACACACATCCCTCCAATATCCTTCCCATTCTCACACACACATTCCTCCAAAATCCTTTCTTCTCTCTCTCTCTCTCTCTCTCTCTCTCTCTCTCTCTCTCTCTCTCTCTCTCTTTCTCTGTTACTACTTCTCTGACAAAAGCCTTTTCTGTCTCTTTCTCTGGAGTCTTTTCTTCTCTCCTTCTCCACCCAACCTGCCTCCTTTTATAGCCTCTCATGTCTCCATCCCATCCTCCTTCTTTCTCTTCCAGTTGAGCCAGAAGTGCTGATCCTGGGGTCTTTATCTCACTCCAAGCAGCCCTGCAGCTCCTGAGGACTCTCTCATGGCACGTCCTGCGCTGCACTGCTTTGACTCATTCCCTCCCCTGCTACACTTGGCTGGGCTGGATAGGGCTGTGTACCACCTGACAGGTGCCAATGTACCACTGGTGGTATGCATACCCCCGATTGAAAAACCCTGCCTTAGAACATCACTGCTCTGAACGGCTGTTCCTCAAAAACTGCCATTTTTTGCAGCAGATTTTTGCTGGTTTTTGAGCAACAGGAGACAAAGAAATTAGCCATCTTGCTCACAACCACAGTGGAGCCTTTTAAAGGGCACTAGGTTTGCAAACCTCACTTGGAAGTTGTCTATTTACTATCTTAAAGCTATTAGGGACTTTTAGAATGACAAGTTTGAAAAGTCATTGGGTGAGTTTTATTTTCAACAAAAGAAACATTAATGATAGGTTTAAAAAATTAAGCTAAAAAAGAATTTGATCTAGGAAAGTTATGAATGAATTAAGGATGCAAATAAATTTGAAATATTAACTTTTGCTAAACCTGCCAGGATTCAAGGTTTGTGACTTTACAAGATTTGTGACTATAAATATTAATATTAAATATTATTACAAGGTTTGTGACTATAAATATTAATATTAAATATTATTTATGGATGTTAAGGGCCCTTCTTGAGCAACAGAACATTCAGAGCACAGAGGTAGTGTATTTTCTTTGGTTTAAGTGAAAAGAGACTTTGACCACCATGACATAATCTATCAAAAGAAGGTTTTTTTTTTTCCTTGCACAAATGAAATCACTAGTATAAATAAGGGATAGTCACAAATATCCAATCCAGCATAATGAAAATATTGGATTTCTGTTCTAAGAACAGATAAATGAAATCTGCCTTTGACCTCTCATGTTCTCCTTCCTGAGACCTCTTGTAAACTAATTTAAAGCATGTGAAATATTAATGAAAAATTGGCAAACTGGCCACAGCTTTAAGTCAACACCTTTATGGTTCTCTTTATTTGCATAGGTTGCAGAGGGTGGCTGGGTACTGTATATCTGCTGGGTTTTTTTAATTTCCATAATATGTTAGAAATATTCTGAGAAACATCCAAACTTTGTTGCTGATTGGAGTATAAACTAGACAGATTATTTGGTGGAGGGGCAGGGTTGGAAATAACAAAAGTAAGCAGTAGTTTTGACAGCCAGCTCAAAATGCCAGAAGTTGACAAAAGTTCTTTCTGGTGCAGATTTGATGTCAGGTTTTCCAGTTACATCTGTATTACAACCATGGCATTGATAGATTTACTTTGGTGCTAAATGTAGTGCACTGGATCCACTTGTTCCCATAAAATGCCTCAGAGGGAAAACAGTATTCATGCATACTCATACTTTTAGTGTTTTTTGGACTACTATTTTACTGTCTTACCCAAATTTACACAAAATATATTGGCTGTCCTGATGATCATGTAATATGCAATGTAATTTTTACATACCCTTCTTCTGTGGCATTCCACACTATAGAAAATCTAGTGTTTCTTCAGAAATCTGTTTTTTTCCCCAACATTATTCAAACATGGTTCTATTTTCCACAATTTTCTTTCTTCCCTAGAGAACCTTCTGTGAGGTTCACATCCAAGAAGTAAATCCGGGCTCCAATTTTTCTGCTGTCTTCAGAGTTCCTATGCTCATAACTTGCTTTTTTAGTAGATTATTATAAACTATTGTTTATAGCAGACAAATACACAAATAAGTGGAAAAGAGATTTCCAAGAGATCCTTGGGCACATTAGTTTCAGGATCCAAGCAAGCTCAAATCGAAATGGATTACATGCAGGTAGGCAATTGATGAGTGATCAACTAGATCAGGAAGGATCCTGGCATTTCCCACTCATTGAAGAGAATGAAATATAGTATGAAGACCACATGGGCATTCAGGGTGCAGATTATCCTTGTGTTTTGTATCACAAGGCTTGAATATAGGCATGAAGAGTTCATTTAAAACAAATACCTAGTTCTCCTTGCCTAATTAACATTCATGTATTTTGCAAAGAAGCACATTTAAAAATAGGGATGGCAATGTGGGAAGAAGTTGAGGAAAAAGTTGAAAAAACAGGTCCAGGGAACAAAAACTAATTTCCATTTTCTCAACCAGCAAGGTGTATATGAAGGAACAAATCCCCAAATTTGTTAGGTCAGTTATTAAGGTTATTAGGTGCTAATAACCTTAATAACCAGCGAGTACACACAAGCATTCTTTAGTTACAAAGGTGAAAGGCAGTTCCTCATTTCTACAGTCAATTTTCTCAGGCATGTGATGAAAATTAACCAAAAGACAACAACACAAGCAATCATGGTTTTGGCTTGAATTAATCGCTTGAGACAGTGTTCTATAAACTTAATTTTCTTCTGCTTTGGTACCCGCAGGGAATCGAAATATATTTATTGCTTAATTCGGACGTTGGGGTAATTATTTATTTAGGTAGGGAAGAGAGCTTCTGCAATCCTTTATATCGCATGAAATTACAAAGATGATAGATGATGTATGGATGGATGGATTGAAAAAGAAACGAGTAGTTATTGACCAATAACCAAACTTCTTGGCAGTTCACAGTCTGAAAATAATCTATAAAATATACCACTTGCTGTTATGATGCACTCTGTGTGAATCCCAATGAGAATTTGCTGCAATGTGTTGACAATAATAGAAACATATATTTGTTGTTAGTTGCGAAGTCGTGTCCGACCCATCACAACCCCATGGACAATGTTCCTCCAGGCCTTCCTGTCCTCTACCATCTTCTCATGTCTACTGCTTCTTTACAGCATCAGACTTTCTACCAGATGCATCCACAGCTGAGTGTCCTTTCGGCTTTGGTCCAGTCGCTTCACTCTTTCTAGCGCTACTAGTACTAGCCCTCTGCTCTTCCCCAGTAGCATATTGGACACCTTTCGACCTGAGGGATATATATATGAATGAAGGCATGCCTTGGCTTCAAAAAGAGATTTTTTTTCCCTTCATAATCCTGGATGAGCCTATGAATGAGCACAATTTAGGACTGAGATGAAACATTACCCCAAAGTTTTTTCTGTCTCTTTGGTGCTGAGATTTTTGGAAGGATATAAGAGGCATTTCCTGAACAGTGGATGAGAGAGAGACTTTATGGGGAAGAGTACTGAAAAGAGGATGAGGAGAGAGAAAGAAGCCACTAATAGAGCACAGGTAGTCATCAATTTACAACCATAAGTGAGCCCATCATTGCTGTTGCTAAGCAAGACATTTGTTAAGTGAATGTTGCTCCATTTTACAACCTTTCTTGCCAAAGTTGTTGAGCAAATCACTGCAGTTGTTAAATTAGTAAAATGGTTGTTAAATGAATCTGGTTTTCCCACTGACTTTGCTTGTCAGATGGTTACAAAAGGTGATCATGTGACCCCCCGGACACAGCAAGCATTATAAATATGAGTCAGTTACCAAGTGTCTGAATTTTGATCACTTGGCCATGGGGATGCTGCAACAATCACAAGTGTAAAAAACGGTCATAACTCACTTTTTTCAGTGTCATTGTAAGTTTGAACAGCCACTAAATGAACTGTTGTAAGTTGAGGACATATATATATATATATAAAATTAGGTTGAGAATAGGTTGAAAAACAGTTGCTTAGGTTGAGAATAGGTTGAAAAACAGTTGCTATGCATGTTCAATAGTACTTGGGGTTTTTTAAAATTATTTTTGGTAAGTAAAAAGCAGGGGATAATGCTACTTTGAAATGAAAAGGAGATACTATAGCAGCATCCTTAATTGTGATAACGTGATGTTTTGATAAAATAAATATATATCAGTTTGAAATAACTGTTCCTGAGTATTCTTAAGAAGCACTTTGAATAAAGGCCTAGAAGGAAGAACAAGCTGGGCGTTGAATATATTGATGCTGGTTGGTAAATACTTTCTCCGCTCTTCGAATATGATTCTCTTATTCTTACACTTTCTACTTATTTATTTAACTGCTTGATATGGATTTTGTGGTTTATTTTTTCATTCCTGTCACTCTTGCTATCTTTCATTCTTCATTTTTGTTTATTATTGTCTTTGTTCCTTGTCTTTAATGTTTTTATTTATGAACTGCTCAGAGGGACTTGCATATACATTTAAATAAATATACAGGGCTACCCAGTACCTATCACACTTTAATGACACTCAGTAGCTAACAGTAAATAAAAACCAGAGCAAGAGCAGCCCAAACTAATTAAAACTAGTTACTGTAATGGTCTCCCATATTAACCTTTTTATTTACTTGTTTGCCATTAACACATTCCTGGTATAGCTGAACAAATAAAGAATAATTAAGAAGTATGACACACTCTAGGTCTTTAGTACATTTTCCTGGTTTCAAGCTGGACACAAATCTAAACTGAATCACGTAGGATATTCTTGACCTTCTTATCAATTACATTGTGCTTGTGGGAAAACACTAAACAATACTTACATTACAGAGATGTCTTCCTTTTTTAATTTAAAAATGCAGGTCAACATTTCATTTTCATTTTGTCCAATCTTAATTTTGGGGGGCTGGGAGTATTGAGTTAGGAATAAATGATTAGCAAGAGGTAGATGGAGCTAAATTCCTAGTTCCGAATATGGCATTTCAATAATCACTGTATTTTTTCCTTCTTAAGTAGCATAGCTTCACAGTGCACAAAATGAATTATGTCCTGAAAAAAAGGGATAAAATACATAAGACTTATGTTTGAGCTAATCATGTATTACAGGAGGTAACTTCTAACTCTTCTTTCACTCCCCGAATTAGTAAACAGGATGAATTATATTAGAGAGCACAACCCTTTTCAGTTCTTAGTAAGTCTGAAGCATTGAAAGCTTTGCTCTGCTTAATATGTTGAGGCAAGCCTGTGTTCTTTAAACAATTTGTTTCATTGCCTGTTAAGCAACGTAGTCATATTTTAATCCATGCCAATGGAAGACCTGATCCATGAGATTAAGCCACTGTTTCAATTAGAAGGGCTGGAAGATTATATTGTGGCAGGAGTCAGTTGGAAGACATACATGAGCTAAGAAAGATCTGCCTGTACATGCCTGGATTGTTGACATTAGCTTCCTGATAGACTGCCTCAATATACACGCACGCTTTAGCAATGAAGGATAGAGAAATAAAGTATATGGGCTCCTTTTTTATTTGCATATTTCCATCAATAGCTAAGTATAACTCCTGAGCAGGAGCAATGCAATGCCCTTTAAATAAGATCTTTGGAGCATGTTTCCCATACATACAGTAGGTAGGGAAGAAAAAAAAAATCTAATGAAAAAGATGCTTACATAGATCTGGAAAACCAGTTAAAAGGAAAAGGTGATAACAGAACATTGAGTAGCTACTATAACAAAGTGCCCTATGCATAACTAGACTAAAGAAGGACAGATAATTTCAGAATGCCTGGTTTTTTCCCCCAACACTTGGGGTTCTCGTTTGTTGATCAGCCAGATGTTAAAAGCACCATTTACAAGGTTTAGCTACGAAGATGACTCTGTGGAACCAAATGCACACATTTATAAAAATTTGTTGCCTCTGGAATTCTTTCACAGCTCTCCCGCCCTTTAGAGAGATTTTGATTCTGTGAAATGAAAGAGATCTTTGTCTCAAAAGGACTTGGAAACATTTGAAGACTGGTATGTTTAATTTCCTCTGTGGAATCACTCAAGTGCAATTTTGTCTGTTACCCTATGATTTTACAAGCAGCAGTCTGGATGTGACTGCAAGTAATTAAATCAACGTATAGCGGTATTTGCCTACAGTCATGCTGAGCATTATGAGAACCAAGGAAAGGATCGTTTTGCTTTCTCTAGAGATCCATAAACTTTGAATAGCTGTTATTTTTAATAGTCAGCTAGGCTGACTTCCCAAACTCTATTCCAGAGAAGGAAAGTGGATATGCCTAGTTTTTATATGCCACTTTGAGAAGTAATATTACATTGTTTGATGTGCATTTAAGATTCTGGATATACAGTACATGCTGAATTGTTGTTGAAAGGGCAGAAACAGCATTAAAATTAAATGTTAATTGTGTGTACATGCTGGCATTCAATTTAGTGTGTGCTTGTGGGCGTGTGTTAACAATCAAATTTTTCAATAATTCCCCTCCTTCCACCCCTGCAACAAGAGATTGTAATAACTGTGGAGTGAAAGAAGGTAGTTCAACGTTTGGAATGCTGTTCCTCCTGCCTTCTATTCAATTAGTGGTCCTCTGCAAATCCCTCGCTTCCCTTGAATTGCATCATTATTTTCCAACAATAACTAGGCAAGCGCTCGTGGGAGATTAGGAATCAAGTAAGATTCCTCTATCCCAGGATCTAATATCACCTAGCATATTGTACTTGAACGTGGACATTTCATTTTGCTTTCCAAATAAACCAGAGGATCTCCTATGATCAGAGATGAGCTGTAAGAGGTAGGGAGAATTTTGGCGTGGGCAGAGCTGAAGGAAGATGATTTCATAGGATGATAAAGGATGTTGTAACATGACTGTGTTGGAGGCACAAGCTACCATAACTAATCCCCCAATGTTTAACCCTGCAGAACATTTTATTGATGACATCTGGCTCTGCTTCCTGCCACTCCTTGAGCCTACATGCCTTGGAATGTCCCTTGTCTCAGAATTCATGGCCTCAGGACCTGTGCAGTCACTGGGTAAAAGTAAGTATAATTGACACAGTAATTATGGCAACATTTTGCTTCTCCTGAATCACAGACCTCTTACTCTACGAGCGGCCCTTTAGAAAGTTGAACTTTAAGCAGAGATGGGCCACTTCTCCCCTCCCCTTGATTTTTGCAAGTGATATCAAAAGTCCTGTGATGTCTGTTAAAGCATGGTTTTTCCACTGATGTATTCATAAAGCCATAAATAAATCTATATGAGACATAATCAGGTCTCATAAGAGCAACAAAACAACCAGAGCCACTTGTCTTATATATTTACATTATACTAATAAGCTTACATAATATAAAGGTTATGTTATAGCTTTTCCTGGAACAAAAAAGGTCAGCAAAGGAAAGTGTTGTTTCAGCCACCATCACGATTATATGGTACAGAATAATGAGAGGCAATAGAGAAACTGTCTTATATCCAGTCAGATTGTTGGCACAAGGATGTTTATGATGACAGGCAGGGACTCTGCAGAGTTCATGGATTTATCTGGAAAACCATGTTAGGAATCTAATTGGAGGCCCTACCCATGAAAACAAATATCATCCTTAACTAGGGTAAAGTTTTAGTCCAGCTGTTGAACCTCCTTCTTCTGGGGACAAAGCATGTCAGCACACTTACATGACAATAAATAAACCTGAACAAAGTATAAATGACTCCTGAATAAACCGTCATAGATGACTAAGACTGTAAAACACCTCTGCTTTAGCCATTAGCTTATAAGGAGGCAAATTTCACAATTCTTCCCATTGCACAGAAGATCAAGTCACCTCCTACAAGTTCAGGCAGATCATTAAGCCCTTCCTTTCTGGAGGACTGCCAAAGTAGAGGAGAAGAATGACTCTAGTACATAACTGTATGGACTTTGCTCCCTGACAGAGGAAATCCTGAAATGAGTTTGGTTGGGTACACCCCTCTTCAAACATAAATATCTTTGATTCATTGGACAGTAGGAACCAGTACCCCAATATTGTTAAATTACTTTGGAAATGATTTCTTGAGAAAGTATTATAGTGGATAAGTATTATGATTAGTTTTTCATATCTGCTCTTCAAAAGAGGTCCTTGGTGCTCTCTGAGCTTGATTGTTTTCTTGCAAAAAAAAAAAAAAAAAGCTCAGAGAGTACCAAGGACCCCTCATTTCAATCTTGAGCTATAAATATTCTCCTTTATGGGTATTCTTTAAAGCAGGGGTCTTCAAACTTGGCCCTTTTATGACTTGTGGACTTCAACTTCCAGAATTCCTCAGCCAGCATGCCTTGCTGAGGAATTCTGGGAGTTGAAGTCCACAAGTCATAAAAGGGCCAAGTTTGAAGACCCCTGCTTTAAAGCTTGCAGCAGCAGCAGGTGAGTTTGTCATTACTAAAGCTAGAGAAAACTTTCTAAAGGGGAGTTTCAGAAAAAACGAATGAAACATTCCTCCTTGAAACATTAAAACAGCCACATCATTCATCAGGTTCCGGCCGATTACTTCAGAGACTTTCTTGGTTATTCCCACAAACATGTGCACTAAGTCTTCTGAACGGCCTGTGTGCTTTAATATTTCAGGGAAAGGTATCCTGCTTGTATGCAAAAAGCCCCATTCAAATGTTTTGCATTCCCTAATTCCTTGGCAGTAGCTACAACAAGATGGGGAAATGTCTTATTACCAATGACAAAGCCAATAGCCTCCTGCTTACATAATTAATATGCCATCAGTTCTCTAGCACCTTACAGTCCTTGGCATCAAAGCCAAAGAGAAAACTTGTTGGAAAGTATAGTTCATACATATTGCTCTCATCTTGTAATCAAACACCTATTTTTAGCCAGTGAAAAATCCATAATATTCCAGGAGTACAAATTGGGTGGGGGTAGGGGATAGGTGAAAGCGAGATAAGGGCCTCCCCATGACTTTAATGACCAATGGCAAGTTATGGGAGATGCTGCTGCTAAACAACCATGAACAAGAATAACAGCCACCATTTCTTAAGCACAAGATCACTTTTGCTAGCTATTGATCAGGCCAGACAACATGATTCCCAGTGACAGCACTGTGACTGCAGTCTTCCTTTGGTGCTTGCCAGGTTCCCAGAGCCAACTTTTGAAGCTCATATGTTTTAGTAAAAAGCATAGTGTTCATAAAATGCTGGTCACTTCATGATAGAATTAGGAGGGCGTAAAGAGTGTGATCTTTTTCCTGTCACAGATTTTTTATAAACATGAACGAATCAAAATTTGTTGCAAATGTTTTTCCTCTGTTTGATTCCTTCCCTCTATTCCCCCAGCTGTATAATTTGTAACTATCACTGTACTGAATTCACTGGGCACAGCCACACCATTGTGTTAAAGTGCTATTCCATTATGCTGGAATATTACCCTGATTCTTATTCAGCTGCATTAACAAGACCAGGATGAGGTGCTATCCATATTCGGTGTTTTGTTTGTTTGCTTATTTTGGCATTTCTGTGTTTTGTTTACCTCACAAGAAAATTTCTGGGTTATTTTGTAGGCAGGTAGCTCAGATGCCCTGCCTGCTTGTCATTTTCATATATCTAAGGAGGTGGTGATGGTGAGGGCAGGAGAGGAATGGCAGAGTTAAAAAAAAATATGCTCACCATTTCAAATGAAGGCAGCACAAAAAAATTTACAGTATGGCAAGTATCTCTTGAGACTTCCCTCCTGACTTCCATGAGAAGATGAATGGACAATCCTGCCCTTAGCCCTCCAAAGCACCTCCATGTTTCTTGAAAGCAACAGGTGGAGGGAAGGAAGGCATGTGGAGAGGATTGTAGGATTGAGGACTTGCAAACATCAACTGGTTCTATCAGCTGCCCTTCTTTGCTACAACACAGATATTATGGGGAAAGGGGACTAAATCTATTCCTCTAATTCAGTGGTTCTCAATGTTTCTAATGCCGTGACCCCATAATACAGTTCCTCATGTTGCGGTGACCCGCAAGTGGGTGTGGCCACTAATAAGAGGGAGTAGGACAGCTAGGGAAAAGGGGAAAAAAATGGCGGACTGCGTTGTTTGGCGACCCCCATGAAATGGTCATGCGACCCCAAATGGGGTCCAGACCCACAGGTTGAGAACCACTGCTCTAATTGGCCTTGTCCGAGTACATCATTCTTAGTTGATTTGGGGCTCTCTGAAATCCCAGCTGAGAAAATGGGCTTTGCTTCCCAGCTCTTCTTTAATTTTTAGAAGTTGGTTATGTTTAGCTAGAAATTTTTGTTTTTGATGCAGGACAAGTTTAAAAAAGTGACTGGTGGGGTCCCCTGGATTCATTTCCATTCCCACTGAGCATCACCTACCAAAGAAAGAAACAACCACTAACCCAGTGTTTCTCAACCTTGACAATTTTAAGGCATGTGGACTTCAACTCCCAGAATTCCATAGCCAGCAATGCTGGCTATGGAATTCTGGGAGTTGAAGTCCACATGCCTTAAAATTGTCAAGGTTGAGAAACACTGCACTAACTATTCTTCTTAAAATGTAGCAGGATCGGGATTTGGGCCAAGCAGATACGTACTTGGAAACTTTTGTTTAACCCTCTGTCAAGTTGCCAAAGTAAAGGTTAAGTAACCCTCTATACCTGTGACCCGTTACTTGGGTTATTTCAGGACATAGGTCTAAAAAAGCATTAAGGCTGTGTCCAGAAAAGCTCAACTGAAAGACTCTTGATATGAAGAAGGGGTCCAGAAGGATGCAGAAGAGAGCGACTGATAACACATGAGCTCAGCTAGCGCTACAAGGCAGCAACAGTGCTGGTAATGAGAGCTTATGGCCAGTAGCTCCTGAAAATAACTTGTGAGTAGGCCAAATGTTTTCTCTCCAAAATAATAAAAATAGTAAAAAGTCCACCCATGCAAAATCCTTCCTCAAAGAAGCAGCAAAAAACCTGTACTAAAATTATTGACAACAGAACCAGCAGTGCATAATTAGCAGAAACTAATTCTAAGATTTGGCTTTAACTAACCTTCTGTGCAGCACTCTCTTTCATGAGAAAACTGGCCCTGGTTTTTTAAAGATAGAACCAGTGAAAAAGAAGGTTCATGGCTTTTTTTTTTTTTTAAAAAAAAAAGAATGCTTAACTTGTGCATGCAAGGAGCCGACCTCAGAGTTGATGAGAAAACCCTAATTTGTCATAATACATGAAAGTGCCCCTTCAAAACTAAGGTGGCAAGGAAAAAGTATGTATCTGCAGCAGACTAAACCAGTGCATAAGAGCTAGGCAGATCCCAGTGTCCTGACTATGTCATCAATCAAGTCATCCATGAAATGTCCAAGATTGTGTCCTCAGCAGAAATGGTGTCAGGAGAAGAAGGAAAACACTACTTGAAAACTGGAACAGCAGTTGTTGACTTTACATGCCTTTAGCTATGGGACATCACAAAGGCATGGCATATAAAGCTGGTCGCTAATCATGTTCATGTTATCATTAAGGGAATCCACAGAAAATTATACTGATATGCCATTCCTCTTTCCATTGTCCATCATTATCATGCCATTATTGCCAGTTAATGGATGATAGTCTATCAGATTTTGTGGGATCTTGAAGTGCCTTTTGAAAGTGTTTAGAGTAAGGGGAAAACTCTATATTAGTTTTGGTGCAGCTGAGGATGACTTAAGATTGCCACTTATGAGCTGGGGCCAAGACAAACTGGCATCCAGAGATAAAACAGAGAAGAAATATTGCTAGAACATGTTTGTGCCATGGCTTAGGTGCAAATGAGGACATAGCCTTGAGGAATCTGTCTTTTCTTTAAATGTTGATATTACTAAGCATACAAAGGGATCAAATATGAAATTGTACTCACTGTGCAAGCTTACATGAATGTAACTTTTGGCTAGAGTTGAATTCTGACAAGATGAATATGCTATGAAAATGTAACTAAGTTAGTGCCAAAGAAGTTCGTACTGAAATGTGTAATACAAACTTCCATAATTCTGCCATTCCACCTTTAAACTAAAAGACAAGTTTGCTAGAGGAGATGGATGTTGCTTATGATGTAGTTTCTGGTAAAAAGGTTAGCTTTGGGTAGAAAAAAGCTTCCAATGCACAGATCAAAGTTTGCCATTTGGAGAGAGTTGGGAAATCTCTGGATTTTTCATTTGTACATATTCCCAGGATGTTTGGTTGCTTTATTTGATGTGAAAGAGGCCACTCGTACTTAAGAAAGATGCCAGCCTAAGCTCTGTAGCCAAAGCTAAAATATAAATGAAAGGGCAGACAGAAAAAGAAATATTGTTCTGATGTCTTTTTTCTCTACAGATGGTAGCAGTTAAGATACTTGCTGGAATTGCAAACTTGACACTTCAGGGTGTTTCGGGCCGGCTTCAGATCAAGCTCACCAGGGTTGGGAACAGTTCTTTCTATTGGACAATTCGGTCTCTGCATTTTAATGGTGTACACACAAAGTGTAAATGTTATTGAGGAAGCTGTGTGTGTAAAAGAAAATTCTATTTGCACGTTATAGCTTTATCCAGGGCTCTTTTTGTCATAGAACACCCAGAACGGAGTGGCACGTGTGAGTTCCGGCACTTTTTTTTTTTTTTTTTTTTTTTTTTTTACAAAAAATAGCACTGGCTTTATCTGAAAAGATATAGGATCTCCTCTTGAGCAGGGTGTTGAACTAAAAGACCTCCAAGGTCTCTTCCAACCCTGTTATTCTGTTATTCTGTTTTGATAACACTGGTCTACAAAGAGAAAGCCTGGGAAATGAAAGTAGCTAAATTTTACCAGAATTGGGTCTCTAATAAAGGAAAATTAAGTCCTCAGTATTAATTGGCTCCAGTTTCCAAAATACAGATTCAGGTCAAAATTGCATCAAAATAATTCAAAATTACGAGGGGGGTGTGCGATTATGCTCCATACCTTTTCTGCAAAATGTGATATAGCAGTGAGAATGGTGCCACACCAATCATTATAAATTTATCTTTTTATTAATACTGATAACATAACTTTTCATTTATTTATTGGCTTTTCATGTAACATTTTCATGCTTTTTTACTCTGCAAGAGGTTCCACTGTTGTAATCTGGAGCCCAGTAGCTCTGCCTTACTCTTAGGCAATTCCAAATCCCTGACCAGGTCATTTAGTTCACTGTGTGAAATTAGATGTGGTTCAGAAGCAGCATACGGTGGGCTAAAGTTTGGGTCCCTGATATAGATGGCCCCGGTTCAGCTGCATCCTGTTCATCATGTTTATCATCATCTGAGTCTAGAGAGCAGGATTCTGATGGATTCTGGAATTGGCAAATCCTCACCATGGGGTACAGGACGCAGTGCGGATGGAATGTTTGGATATCCCATAGTCCACTTCTTCTTTCTTGAGATCCCTTTTGCAATTGGGGGAACCATGCAAAAATTGCAGTCGCTACTATGATTGGTGGGTTCGCTCCACACTACTGGGACTGTGAAAGACATGGAGTTTTTCTTCTTGTTTAGCCAATGATGCAGATAAGTTGCATATGTAATGCAACAATAATGAGGAGCCAAACTTCTGATCCCCTATTTTGCACCCAAAATACAGGTGGTATGCCTTTTTTACCACTGCCGTCATACTGCATTTTTGTAATGCAAATGTAACTTCATCAGAACGGTAGCAGAAGATATCTGCATTGTTTACACAGTTTCAAGGCATCTTGGCTTCTGAGGGAAAATATCACACAACTGTTCCTTGGAAATGTTAGGCAATGAAACTTTCACAAGCCACCAGATGTAACTATATGATGCATAGATCTGACCAAGACAAATGTGCCTTGCAATAAAAGAACAATTAATTACAGTTAGGTAATAATCTTTAGTTTCAAAGTGAAGATAAATTTATACACCTACATGTGGTACCATTTTCATTGTTCTACCATACTTTGTCGAGAAGTTACGAGGCATCATGATCATTAGATACATTTCTCCCTTGTAGGCAAATATACTCGCCTGTGTATAAATCTTTATTGTGAAATATCTTGAAAGTTTTAGCCAACCAGCATCTTTACCATCTGTTTTCTAATTCATCTAATCAAAATATGTAAGAATTAACACATTTTATCTCAGACGTCGATAATTTCCCAAAATTTGTAGACCAGTGTAATCAAGAAACACTCTTTACACTAAGTGGCACTGTAGAAAAAACACACCATTTCTATCTCCCTCTGGTTCTTCCTTCCCATGACACACACACACACACACACACACACAGAGAGAGAGAGAGAGAGAGAGAGAGAGAGAGAGAGAGAGTTTAGAACCCCAAATCATCTGAAAAGTGTGAAAGTATTTTTTCCCCTTCAGATAATTTTCTTTACACCTTAGTTCTGCATTTAATGGATAATGTAGACATTCAGTATATTATCACTGTGTGCAGGACTGAACTGGAGCTGGCATTGCAGGAATATCATTTACAAAATTGTTATACTCATGCTCTACAGATACAGATGCACATTGTATGGTTGCTATTGTAAAAAGATATCTTCTTTTTAAAAAAATGAAATGGTGTTTATTCCTAAGAAAATGTGGTTGCCATCAGGATTACAGCAATAAACTTCATTGTATACTTCAGTAAGTTGATGGTCTGTGACTTAACAGAGTTTAAAATATGAAATTGCACACGATCAGTAATTATACCTTGTTCAGAGAGTCTGTGATTCCCTACAGTGCAATCACCATAGTGTTCTCATGTTAAATAGATCTTGATCAAGCTTCACAAATGATGGGAACTATAATTTGATCAAATTGTCAGAGAATCCCTGCAGTCTTCTTCTGCTCTTCAGACCATCTAGTAGCTGAATCCTTTATTCTGACATATCCTGAGTCTGAGCCATAGCCATTGTCTCCTCTGCTGTGAAAGATGAAATGGTCCTGGAATCCAGGAAGCCAGCACATTATTTAATTTTCTTTTCAATGGGGATCTCAGCATGGCTAGACTCTCATGCACCATCTTTTTAAAATGTTCAGAGTTGTCTTTATCCTTCTGCATGATTCTTCCTAGCATGCATTCTCATTTTGTTGCATATCCCATCTTTCTAGAATTAAATCAAAATTTCCCCCCTTGTGTTTAGAGTTATTTTGGGTAGACAGTTGGTTTGGATAGTTCTCTTGCATTATGGCTCTATGCCTGGAGCATATCTCTTTATTTGCTCATTATACAATAAATCATAAATTAACCGCAATGGCTGTATTTGCACAACACACCAAATTTTATATAACCTGACCACTGTTAACAATAACCAGGCGCATTATGTTACATGAATGCAGCAGTTGTCTTTTTAATTGACTTGATTAACCATATTGTTTCCAAGAGCCTAGAACTTCATGTTCTATGTACCTGCCACACCTTGGAAGCAGTATCTGTATTTCTGGATTTATCAAACATACATGCATATATAGTAAGTGAGTTTGCATACATGAATTAGGACAAATGTTCCTATGGACCTGTAGATTTGATTAGAAGTTTGGTTCAGTTCAATAATAGGTTAGTAGTAATCAGTTACAAATCACCACTATGTAGCAGGCACTGAAACTAGGCTTTTTACCTTCCCATTGGCAAGAACAAGCTTAAAAATAAATGGTATCAACAGATGTCCTGTTTATTGGCTATTGTGGTGCAAACAGTGATCACATTAAGGAATCCAGAACCAGCGATTAAATCTAATCAAGCAAAGGTGTTTTTCCACTCTTGTTTGAATGTTTGTACAGCTTTCAGTAGCGTTTGGTGGACTATTAGGAGTTTCATTTTGGGGTGGGGAACAAATGTTATCTTTGTTTGATGTAAGAGAGAAACTTTGCTGGGTGTGCTGAAATAATGGTATCTCTTTAATCTCATTAGCAAGCAAGATATCTTTTGTTCCTAGGATTCTTCTACCATTTCAAAGAGTCACACAGTGTACAAGCTTTGGTGTTTGTGCACCTTTGGGGATTCTACTTGTTTTTTTGTACAAGGGCTTGGCATAAACCCTGCATGGCAACAGGGGGATATGTTGCAAGAGAAAGTGATAGCAGTTCTGCCAGCCAGGGAAAGGAGTAAGCATTATCTTTCTCAACATCTGGGCAGCACTGAAATTCTAGTTCTTCTCTCATCATTTTTGAGGGTTCTGGTGCACAGTTACCTCTGCCAGAGACTTGATTCTCCAGCAGAGCAGGGATAGTTTACGTGAAAGGGCCTTTGTTCTCACACTTTCTTTTGTGCCTTATTCCATGGCTAGACAATTTGCTTAACTGTAGGCTTCATTTGTGCAAACACTTCAGTCTCACAAAGTTGCTTCTTTTAATTTTTACATAGGTACACAGGACATGGGGAGCCCATTTCCTCAGAAGTAAGCATACTGCATAGAAGGGAATTTATTTCCCAATCTTAGTTATGTTATGTTGTTGTTATGTTGTTGTGTTGTTATGTTATGTTATGTTATGTTATGTTATGTTATGTTATGTTATGTTATCTAAAATAGTTTTGAAGATACGAGTCTCAGGTATATTCATATTCAGAAACTAAAACACAGATCACCGAGACTGAAGAATTTATTTAAAAACTCAATCCTGGCTAGAACTCTGACGATGTTTTTAAATAAATTCTTCAGTCTCGGAGGTCTGTGTTTTAGTTTTTGAATATGTTATGTTATGTAGATACAATTATATTATTTCAAGGATTTTGTCCTTCTAATTTTTTTTAGATTCCCCCCTTCCTCCTTTATTTTTTATAAATACTGTAACTCAAAGGGCCAGACCTACCTAATTCTCCTTCCTTTTCTTATTTTCCCCACCACAATGGCAACCCTGTGAAGTGGTTGAGCTAAGAGAGAGTGGCTCAGGGTCACTGAGCCAACTTTCATGGCTGAGGCAGGACTAGAAGTCAGTTTCTTTCTTGATGCTTTTGCCTCTTTTTAGCCCAATTCTTTACGCTGATCTTTGGCCATAAAAAGGCTTGGTTTGATTTATAATGAAATAAAGTCTTTAGAGAGGTAGAACTGGAAGAATTGCAAAGGTCTAATCATGACAAAAAAATCATATTCTTGAAATAAATTCTCACATCACAGAATATTAAAATTACCCAGCACTAATAACATAGCTGAATCCATAATAATCCCTGCAATAAGATCAAGTAGCTTATGAAGGCATGCTGCTATTCAGATGGGGATACGATACAATGATGATGATGATACTATATAATACAATAATAATGATGATGGCACAATACAATTTCAGCTTATTCATTCAACTCAACCCGTGGAACAGTGCTCCTTGAAATTACTATGGTCCCTTGCTTCACATTTATCTCTCCATCTTTCTTGCCTTGAAACCTGGCGAGATATGACTCTTTGAAATAGTAACCTTCAAAAAGGTAGCATCTGTAAAAATGGTAGCTAAGTTCAGTTTCTGAAAATCTTCCTTTTTTTCCAAATGGTCATAGCCAAGGATACCCAGTCTGTCTTCTGTGCCAGAATGAAAAGCACATCTGGACAAATATAATAACAGATGACATTTCACTGTAATTATGGCTCTTTGTGCATCAAGAGTTGTTACTCTGAAGGGACTCTTTAGGAAGAACTCTTGGCAAAGAGCACAAAGTTGCTGTAAAGAAGATGGATAGTCTCCCCATGTAAATGTTCAGCTCTTTGCTCATACCTAATATTTCCTCCAGAGTAGAACATGCTTTTAGATTATTAGTCTTAAATTATTCCAGCCATTTTGAATCTGGTAATCTTCAACAACGAGAAATTCTTTGAGCTGCTCCATAGATGCTGGCCCCATATAGATGCTTACCTGTGCTTGATGCCAGTTACTACAGCAGAAGATCTAACTTGCCCAAGTGAGTTTGAGTGAGTGTAGAGGGGGAGTCCTGGGTGAAAGTGGGTGGAACAGAGGCTTGAGCCATTTCTCAAGTTGCTCAAGTGATTGGCCCCTAGTATAGAAGTTTTCTACTCTGGTAAACTGCCAGTTTCTTCACTGATGTTCTCAAAGCCCAATTGACAACCTAATCCAAAAATAATTCAGCTGAGAGATCAGTGGGATAGGGATAGGTTTTTGGTGAAGCACCCAGATATCTCTTACCCTATCAACCTGTCAGTTGGGTTACTTTAGGGTTCAGGTTTTACCATTCTCAGGTCACTTCAGCCAGGAGGTGAAACTGGTAGAACAGCTATCAATCCTACAGCAGTAAGTGTTGAAAGGAATCTATTCACCAAAAGTATCTTATGGACCACTCAATGACACTGCCCATTATAAGATTGGATGTTCCTCTGTAGGACAACAGACAGGACAAGCAGATGAAAACAAGCCTCTTACTGCCCACTCCCACCAGCTAAACCATTCAGTATGCATTAATGGCTTGCCCATACAGAACCACCATATTGGTGTTACAAAACACCACTGTTTTAAGGTATATCTAGAGCCCACTGAAAGCCAAAGATGCGTCTCACAAAATGTATTGTGGTCAGGTTTTACATGGGAAGGTTTGAAAAAGGGAAGATAGCAATGCAGGATGAAACAGTATGCAGCTACCAGTCACCACATGAAAGAAGACATACCCGTCATTTTGTTCATCAACACCAGTACAGTCTGGCACAACAGACCTGTACTGTATAGCACAACATGGGCCAACAGGAATCATTAATACCATTTTTAAGGATTATATGTTCACATACATAACAGCTAGTGGGGCAGCTTTACACAGGAGCAAGGAGGTTATGAGGATGTGTTTCTTGTTGTATTTGTACATTGTTCTTGCTCTATAGCATCTTCATCCATCTTGCATTGTACTTTATGGATTTGTGATTTCCAGATGCAATGATTGAAAATGAGGTTCCCTGTATCTTTTTGTTCAACCACATTGGTGAATAATGCATGGCATTTTTTTTCAACACTGCCTTATTATTCTTCACTCTCCCTCCATACTTCACCATTCTAATTTTGTATTTTGCTTCGCTCAGGGAACTAGAACAAGAATGATAGAAATATGAAGGAGGTTGAACTTAGCTTAAAAGGAGTTTTGCAGGTCTGCATTCTCTTTGAGTTAGCAACAAGAATTTAGTTTACTCAGAAAATATAAACTGCTTGTAGATCTTAGTTGACTTTTTCCCAGTAGAAAGCCTCAGTGTCTAGTTAACTCTTGCTTCTGTTCTTTCTTGTGTTTTTTTTGTTTTGTTTGTTTTTGCTATATAAGACATTGATTCTTCCTGTTCACCAATTCCATATACCACTTAGCCCAGGGGTGTCAAACTCAATTTCATTGAGGACCGCATCAGCACTGCGGTTGCCCTTTGGGGGCCGGGTGGGTATGGCCAGGGTGGGTGCAGCCTACTGGGTGGGTGTGGATGGAGTGGGTGTGGCCTACTGGGTGGGCAAGGCCAACTCTACATCGTTCGCATCAAGGGTGCCTGTGGGGGTCTGGGCAGGAGTGGGACAGATCTGAGGGTCTCTGGCAGAAGGGGATGGGACCAGGGCAAGTGCCAAGGCATGGTCCACTGGAGGAGCCTCACTGTTCTTCTGAGGCCATGGGGAGGCTGGATGGTGGTGTGGGCTGCCCAGAGCCCTGGGCAGCAGAGGTCAAACGCCTAGCCTGGCCCTCAAGCACCCACGGTACCAAGCCCAGCCCCACTTTCCCAAGGGGGCGCCCAGCTGCACTTATCTCCTCCTCAAGGCTGCTGCTGCTGTGCTTGCTCTCCTTAGCCAGGTTGCTCATGATGGGTATGAGGGCAAAGTCAGAGGGAGGCCCATTCCCTCTCCATGGGAGTAGACCCAGCTTTGTACCCAAAGCTTCCTTAGCAATAGGATAGGAGACCCCCAGGATAAACCAGGAGGAGGGGGCAAGGGGATGGTGAAAGGGCAGCAGGGCAGGACTAAGGCAGGATTTCCCTCGGACTCTCCCTCTCCTTCTTTCCTTCTTTCCTTCCTAAGTACAGAGTGGTGGGAAAATAGTTGAGATGAGGGAGAGAGAAAAACAGGCAAGAAACGCAGCTGGGGAGGTGTCACCCTTCGTGAGGAATGAAGAAATGCACCATCACCTGGAAGTAGCCAGCACATGGCCCTCACCTACTTCACATATCTGGCTTGGTGGGCTCTGGGAGAGGGGATGCCATGAGCAGTATGAGAGTCAACATTACCTACCCAATGCTGCCCAGCCCTCAGCCTGCCCAGTCTCGGCAAGCAGCAGGGTGCTCTCACAGTGCCGAGAGGCTGAGCCAGGCGGCACAAATCCAAAAACAAGCAGGAGGCCGCCCAGCCTCCAGCCTGCCTGGTTTTGGCAGGCAGCGGGGTGTTTTCCTCACAACACCAAGAGGCTGAACTGGGCGGCGCAAATCCAAAAACAAGCGTGATGCCACCCAGCCCCCAGCCTGCCCGGTTTCAGCAGGCTGCGGAGCGCTCTCCTCACAGCACCGAGAGGTTGAGCCAGGCGGTGTGAAGCTCGTCAGCTTTGCATCTTGCTGCCTTCTGAAACTGGGCAGACTGGGAGCTGGGTGGCCTCGCGCTTCTTTTTGGATTCGTGCTGTCCAGCTCAGCCTCTCGGCACTGTGAGGAGAGCACCCCACTGCCTGCCGAAACCCCTCCCCCAGAGCCCATCAAGCTGGATAGGTGAAGTAGGCATGGGCCATTTGCTGGCCACTTCCAGGCGATGGTGCATTTCTTCATTCCTAGCAAAGGGTAATACCTCCCCAGCATGCACCCAGGGGGCAGGGCCGACGCAGCAGGGGCTGGTTCCTCACTGTTTCCAGATGGCCTTGTGGAGCTAAGACTGAATGTGTTTCAGCATAGATGGCCACCACAAAATTGTACATTGGCTTCCAGCTGGCTTGGGCCAGGGCCAAGGCAGAGGGGGCCCTTCCCTCACTGTTTCCAGGATGGTTTCTCAGGCCATATGAAACCACTTCACGAGCCGCATCTGGCCCTGGGCCTTGTGTTTGACATGTCTGACTTAGTCCATTGGTGGCTATCCCATTTCACAACCTTTTTTGCCACAGTTGTTAAGTGAATCATTGCAGATGTTAAGTTAATAACCTGGTTGTTAAGTGAATCTGGCTTCCCCATTGACTTTGCTTGTCAGAAGGTTGCAAAAGGTGATCACATGACCCTGGGACACTGCAACTGTCATAGATATGAACCAGTTGCCAAGCATCCAAATTTTGATCATGTGACCCAGGGGATGCTGAAATGGTTGTAAGTGTAAGTCACTTTTTTCAATGCCATTGTAACTTTGACCAATCACTAAATAAACTGTTGTAAGTTGAGGTCTACCTGTAAATTATAAACATTTTATATATATATATATATATATATATATATATATATATATATATATATATATATATATATATATATATTTGCATGATTCCCACATCTTGGCCAAAGTTCTGGAGTGATACATGTTTTATAAAACACATACTGATTTCTGCCTCATTTCACCTGAAAGATATGCACCCTGATGATTAAAGAGATTATGTCTGCCTACAAAGAGCTTAATAAGGTATGTTCTTGGAATTTATCTACAGGTGATTGTTAGAAAAAACCTCCAGCTGGAGTAGTATGTATGTGAAACCCTGATGGGAAGTGGTAATTAAATTATTTGGGAAAAGAAAGGATTGGCCTCTTTTTTGAAGGGGGAAAAATATATACCGGCAACATTTATGAGATTCTAATTCCATTTATATTGGCAGATTTCATATTACACGAGAGTTTGAGTGGGAAACAGTTTAACATTCTGGCAGTTTGAAAAAGCCTCTCTCTCTGGCACAGAAGCATAACACATTATCCTCTAGTCATGACCCAATTCCTTGCCATAATCCCAATAAACGTGAAAGAGCAGAAGAAGTTCATGTAATGGCTTGCAAAGGAAGCAAGCTTGCTCAGAACCTCCTCACCCCTACGAATGAGTCATTCTCAGAGGTGGCTGGCTGCCCACTGGCTCATAATGCCATTCACAGCAGCATGGATATGAGTTTAGTCACATCCATGCTGCTGATTCATTCTCTGTCCAAAAGAGCAACAATGTGGATCAATTTAGGTGGCTCTCCACATTCTTCCTAGCACAGGGCATGCAATAATCAAGAACAGGCAAAGAGCTTCAAAAGGGAGGGAGAAAAGGGCTGGGAAAAGAATGGTGCAAATCCTCCACAATTTTGTGACTAACCATTAGCTAACCAGGCAAGATTCCTGCAACCCTCTTAGATGCCAACTACCTGACCGATTAGCCATAGAATCACTGGTTTCCACCAAAAATGTTTCTGCCTAAATCTGTGGTTCTCAATCTTTTTAATTCAAGAGAGTCTATTCTATTGGCTTTCAAAAGCCAATAGAATAAAAGGGAGTAGCACAGCTAAGGAAAAGGGGGGAAAAAATGGTGGACTGCATTGTTTGGTGACCCCTGTGAAATGGTCGTTCGACCCCAAATGAGGTCCCGACCCACAGGTTGAAAACCACTGGCCTAAATGTTATTATGGAGATACACAATGCAGAAGAGTCATTTCTAAATCAATTTCACATCTGTGAAGCTATTATGGATGTATTAAATGCAAAAATGAACTAAACTTCAGTTATGATAACTCCTAATAAACAATTTACATGTACTGTAATTCCATATGTTCGGAAACCTTTGTTGACCCATGGAAATCATAAGCGAAAGACAGTCACTATAGTCACCCAAAGTTGGAATTCTCTTTATCACTTTCTTATTTTTATTTCTTTATTTTTATCTCACCTTTATTATCTTTACGAATAACTCAAAACAGCAAATATATGCAATACTCCTTCCACCTTCTATTTTCCACACAACAACAATCCTGTCAGGATTGGGCTGAGAGAAAGTGAGTGGCCCAAAGTCACCCAGACAACCTTTGTGCCTAAAGTCAGGCTAGAACTCACAGTCGCCTGCTTTCTAGCTTGGTGTCCTAACCACTAGACCAAATTGGCTGTCATTTATTATGTCATTATAAGGAGATAAATTCTGTACTGCTGATAACTTATAGAGGAACAAGCAAGTCAACACCTTGATATTTGCCTTATTTATTCTCTATGCCAGGGGTAGGCAACCTTGGCTCTTTTATGACTCGTGGATTTCAACTCCCAGAATTCTGGGAGTTGAAATCCACGAGTCATAAAAGAGCCATGGTTGCCTACCCCTGCTCTATGCCATTAGTTACTTCAAGTCTTCTCTTAATAGCAAGCAAGAAGTGCTGACCTTTGTACACAAACTTCATATTTGGTATAGGTCCACAAAGCAAGGTTGGGCAAGAGTGTTATTTTGCAAAAGATACTCTACTTTGAACCAGCTATAATTTCCAAATACTTTGCAGGAATGACACCTAATAGATTTGAAAGGAGAGATCACCAAGAAATGAACCATTGCAACCATACCTTTCTTCACTCATAACATAAGTGCATCTGAGGTACCAGGCAAAACTAGGTAATCATACTCCTGTCTTCTCTAACCATCTGATTTTTCAGAATCAGTGTTAGAACCAAGACCACTCAATTAACATATGGTGTTTCAGAATGAGGGAATCCTCTCTAGAACTCCAATTTCTTTGGATTGTACTTCTAACAGTGAATTCAGTCAATGGTTTTAAAACCAATACAGTCTCTTCGTCTAGAGGAGTCTAGATTTTAGAATCTAGAGCAGGGGTCCCAAATCCCCAGGCCGTGGTCCTCTACTAGTCTTGGCCTATTTGCAACCGAACCGCAGATCTGCACACATGTGCACACGCACGCAGCTCAGCTCGCATGAGCGGCAGGCCAGCGTGCATACACATATGCATGCAGCTCAACATGCAAACTGTGTGTGCATCCATGTGCCTGTGTGCCCACTTGCCTGAGTTGAGCTGTGCACGCACATGTGCGCCAGGCCTTTGTTTGCGTGGCCCGGTTCCCCTCTTTCCTCTGCCCCACAGCTGGGCCACCAAGCTGCAAAGGTTGGGGCCCACTGATTTAGAGGACAAAATAAAGCCTTGAAGAGCCTACTCTTTTAGTGGTGTTTCATGTTTACTTGCTCTGGCAAAAAGAGATAGTTCCCATGATAAAACCACTTGGTTGCGTGAATCAAAACTTCAAGCAGGATATCATAATTAAGGTTACCAAATTGTTTTCAATAATCCACTAGAACCAACAGGGAGATACTTTTACAAATTCTGTTATTCAACTAGTCATTTTATTCAAGGCAGAGTAGAGCTTTGATACCAATATATCTCCCAGGATCTTAGTAAAAAGAAGAAAAGAGGAACTGATCTTAAATAACTGGCTAGCAGTTATTTAAATTGCTAGATGTAATGCCAAAGGAGAAAGGAAAGAGGAAGGGGAAAAAAGAATGGATTCAAAAGCTGTTCATGAAAATTTATACAATTTTTTCTATTTATGGTTTAAAAAAAGCCACTGCAATGAATTTCTAAAAGCAGAGAAATGAAATGATCATTGGTCTACAGTTGACCATTGGAGAAAAAAATGTTGTGTGTCTCCTCATTGATACCTCCAGGAGGAAAAGGCTTATGATAAAAGGAGGTTCCGGGAGGAAAGGAGCTGAGTAGCCAAGTACAGCTTCAGATTCTGGGAAGGTGTTATGAGCAGAAGGCTGCTCATCGTGCCCTCAACAGTACTTCTTAGATGTCTCAGTGCCATCTACCAGTTGGGCACTTCAGCAGCAATTATATTCCCCTGCCAACTTTTCCTTCACCCTCAGGTTGATCATCAATCTCCAAGACAAGCAGAAAGAACACTGCAGGTTCTTTTGTTTTCCCAGAAGCACCTGAAGTATGTTAAGGGCCTGGGAGCAGAGAATATGATCAATGCAATTGCAGAAATGCCACCAGAAGCCCAAGTAGCATCAGACTCTGGGAGAAAAAGGAAAAGGTATTTTTTCTCTCCATTTCTACCAATGGAGGTAGTGACAGATTTTATCTTCCTGGGCTCCAAGATCACCGCAGATGGGGACTGCAGCCAAGAAATTAAAGGACGCTTGGTCCTGGGGAGGAAAGCTATGGCAAATCTAGACAGCATACTAAAAAGCAGAGACGTCACTCTGCCAACAAAAGTATGTATAGTCAAGGCCATGGTTTTCCCAGTTGCGATGTATGGCTGTGAAAGTTGGACCATAAGAAAGGCTGAGCACCAAAGAATTGGGGCCTTTGAACTATGGTGCTGGAGAAGACTCCTGCGAGTCCCTTGGACTGCAAGGCAATCAAACCGATCAGTCCTAGAGAAGATCAACCCTGACTGCTCTTTAGAAGGCCAGATTCTGAAGTTGAAACTCAAATACTTTGGCCACCTAATGAGAAGGAAGGACTCACTGGAGAAAAGCCTAATGCTGGGAAAGATTGAGGGCAATAGAAGAAGGGGATGACAGAGAATGAGGTGGCTGGATGGAGTCACTGAAGCAGTAGGCGTGAGCTTACTCCAGAAGATGGTAGAGGACAGGAAGGCCTGGAGGAAAGTTGTCCATGGGGTCACGATGGGCCGGACATGACTTCGCAACCAACAACAACAACAACATTTTTTCTCTGGTGGGTTTTGGCAAGGTTCATGGGCAAATGCCTCTGGTGGCAGGAGGCTGATATTCTGCAAGAATTTTGGAAATAGTTTTCCCTGGCCTTCTTCCCAGGGCTGAGAGAAAAGTGCTGGCCCAAAGTTACCCTGCTGGCTTTGTAACTAAGGCATGACTAGAACTTGGGATCTTCCAGTTTTTGCCTGAGGCCTTTATTTGCCATACCTAACTAGTTCTCAAGATTAGTTCTACTCAGATTATAAACCCATTTTTTTCCCTAGGAAATTATGAACTCAAGCAAACTAAAATAATCTTGCTGGCCTGACACACTCCTTTTTCATTGTTAAAAGAGAAGTGAATCAAAACCTCAACCGTTGCTCCTTTTTATTAAATCTGAGCTCTAAAAATGACCTGAAAATGAAGAGATTGGCCTGTATTTGCTTTAAACTGCATAACCACAAACTCAAGTTGCCTGGATCCAGATAATGTACATTCCTGGCTTGACTAAATGAGCATCACTTTATCTACCCCATATTGCACATTGCTCAAACATAATATTTATAAACAATTTTCAGATATAAAGTTCAGAACAGTCAGTTTCTACAGGCTAAATATTAACATATGGTCATTTCTCTGTTTGGGTTTATGCAACATACTAAATCTTAAACTCTAGTAAATAAAATATAATGGCTATGTTCATATAACATGCTATTCCTAAACAAATCATAGAATGATTTATTATGCTGGTCTGATTCACACAACTTGCTTAAACAATGGCACAATTCCAGTGGTTGGATTCAGCCAGTTCACACCGGTTCAATAGAACCGGTAGCTAATGTTTTGTTGACTTTGGCGAACCGGCTGATGCCCTAGCCCAGGGGTAGGCAACCTCGGCTCTTTTATGACTCGTGAACTTCAATTCCCAGAATTCCTGAGTCAGCTATGCTGACTCAGGAATTCTGGGAGTTGAAGTCCACGAGTCATAAAAGAGCCAAGGTTGCCTACCCCTGCCCTAGCCCTTTTTCACAAGGCCCAGAATGGACCGCCAGAAGTGCGTGGACACCACTTCCGGAACTCTGTTCAGAGCTAGAGGCCTCCCCGGTTCAGAATGGACTTCTGGAAGTGGCGTCCATGTACTTCCAGTGGGCCATTCTGGGCCTGGGAGGCCTCCCCGGCTCAGTATGGACTTCCGGAAGTGGCGTCCAATCAGAGTACTGGTTGTTCAGGTATTTGAATCCCACCACTACACCATTCCAACAAGATGCAGAACCGCACTCTCCCAAAGGATGCTCCAGTTTCCCCGGTGTAGAGTATTGTATGTTTAAATACACTCAGGGATAAACCTAAGAGATAGCAAAGACAATAGGTTTATCCTCTGAAGAAATTCCCATTATCTGATTTGTTTCTCCAGCTTTTGGAAACAGTATCTGTATTTGACTATATTGCAATATCCTCTGTAGCTCTAGTCATGGTTTTGGCTAATACTAAACTCCACCAAATCAATTTGTTTGCAATTGCCTGAAATCAGATACCTGACAGAACTTTGGAAAAAAATGTCCTGAAGGGGGAGGAGTGGCAAGAATCTGGGGATGGAGTTAAATGAATGATCAGCCTAGAATCCCTATGTTGCCACAAGCAAACTAAGTCTAACCCCTCTTGAAATCCATTGAACTTTATCTAACCCCTAGTGGATGCTAACCATTGTGCATAAACCTGAGCAGCAATAAATCAATTTAATTGGACCTTCACATGTGGACCTGATCTTTCTCACCTGACATCCCCCCTACATATAATAGATATGAGAGATCCAAATCTATGCATCCAAACTTTATTGTAACTGAGATCTGTATTATTGTATATTACTACACTCTAAAAAAGGCATGTTTTTCCTCTGCTTTCCTATGTTTAGAGTCTTTATGTCTTGAAAACTAATTGACATTAGCTAGATGCTCAACCAAGTAGACTCAGTATTTCATGGATAAAATGTAACTGATCAATGGATATCAATGGCATTTTATACAGGAAACAAGCAGGCATAGGAGAGGACTGCGCTCTAAAAGTAGCAATGTGTATAACTATATATTATATTTCAAAGCTGTCTAACCCTGGGTGGCATGCAATTAAAATAAAAAACAACACGTATCAGAAGACAACACAACCAACCAAAAGCTAACCCAGTATCAAACAAACCACAACTAGAGAGACTCCACAAACTTCCCAAGACTTGAGAGATCAACTAAGGTGCCAACTGGGTCTACAGAATATGATTTCTGTTCACTGAAATGAACACAACCTTTTTCATGTCTCTGGCAGTCGTGAGATTAGAGAAAGAGACTCATTTGTATTAGATGCTGGCCTTTTGCATCGTTCTGCAGATTTGACCCTCTGCGTTCTAAGAGAAAGAAAACAGAAAGGAGACGTTTATTGTTGTACGTTCCAATAATGAAACCGAGGCAGCACTGCCATCCCGCAGTCATGGCTTGCTGCTGACCACATGAAACCTGTTCATTAAAGTGGCACATTCAGCCACAAGACTAGACAGCTGCCCTAAACAAAAATAAAAAAAAACAAAAAAGATCAAAACAAGCTTCACAATATGCTTTTTCTTCCCCTTTGCAATTGCCACAGTTCTTTGCCTATCTGAACATTTTCTAAGACCCATTATTTTTCTCTATTTAGAAATGCTGCATTTTGAGATATCTAGGCAATAAGCTGCACAAGGGAAGAACAGAAAAATTGCATGAATGAAAATAATTCACAGAATTAAAATATGCAAAGGAAGGTTATAATCTGAGCCTGGTAAGTCTGAATCAAGAGCACATTGTGTTTCTCACAGATTTTCATATGTATCCTTCCTTCCTTCCTTCCTTCCTTCCTTCCTCCCTCCCTCTCTCCTTTCCTCCCTCCCTCCCTCCCTCCCTCCCTTACTTCATTTCTGGAAGTATGGTATAAACTTAAACATGAAATTGGCCTCTGACAGTGAAACTCAAAGTGAGCATCAATTTTTTAAATTTCAATTTCCATCTCAAGTACATCATTAAAAAGGAAAAATAGAAACCTTTGATCCCATTGGAAAAAATCTCTTTCCAGCTCTTCGCACATACACATCCTTTTGAACTGAAAGCCAATATAGATTGAAATCTACTTATGCAGAAACCCATATCATTCCTCTCCTTCCAAAGGAGATTGCATCCAACTTCTGACTCCTTAGAACAATAATGCCATACATTTATTATCAAGACTCTGTTGCTTGCCTGGTTGTACTGGCTGTAATTCTCAACTGCTCCAGTTTGTAACTACCAATTGTGAGGGATAATGATGTTGTACTTTGGCAATATCCAAAGGGCTACCCCAACTTTACAAAAACTGGCAAACAATTTTATAGGAATAGCATTTTCTCCAAATTTCTTATAATGTTATCTTCTTTTCAAAAGACCCCATGAAATGAATGTTGGATGAAATTTCTTGGCACTCTACTTCCACGAGCCTCACTCATGAGCCAATAACTCCTATGGGAGCAAGTTTTGATCCTTTCCCTGCTGGTGACTTAGAGCAGAGGTCCCCAACCTTTTGGGAACCAGGGACTGGTTCTGTGGAGAAAGGTTTTTCTGTGGACTGGAGAGGACGTGCTTTTGTGTGCATCCCACGGATGGGGCTTTGCTTGTTTGTGCGGACTGGTTGCCGGCATGCTGTGACCTGGTACGGTCCATGGACCAGGGGTTGGGGACCCCTGACTTAGAACATCTTTGAAAGTTGCCCAATTGTGGTTGTGCCAAAATAACAGGAATGAGAAGTTTCCCATCTTTTCAGTGATGGCTATGTGATGCTATGAAGATGCTCTAAGTAACTGGGTGGGGAATGGGCTTAGCTTTGCTATGGGAATCAAATTGAATGGGCTTAGTTTGGATTAGGCTGCCTTGCCGCCCAGAAGATGAGAACATCTACCTTCCAAAATAACAAAATGGATAAAAAACAAGAGGATGAGAACCTGTTTGGTCCAGGGATTAAGGCTAGAAAGCGGGAGACCATGAATTCTAGGATAGAATTCATAGATAGATAGATAGATAGATAGATAGATAGATAGATAGATAGATAGATAGATAGATAGATAGATAGATAGATTAGATACATACATACATACATACATACATACATACATACATACAAATATACACAAACTTGAACAGACCCGATACTTCTGTCAAAGCTATGGTTTCTTAAGGAGCCCCAAAAGAAGTAAAGCTTCCTCTGCTTATAGTGATAGAATGCAAAGCATGCAAGTAAACAATTTATTTTTCACAAAGGCAAAGAGCTGAGTCTTTGGAAAGGACTGCTGTGACTTTCCAGCAGTTGTTGCCCTGGTTGCTTGCAAAACATTTATACAGAGCTCAAATTAGCAGTCAGTGAAATGCCATTTCTTATTCAGAAGTATTGCTGCTACACAACAGCAGCAGCAACAACAAAAACCCAAAAGGAAAGTCTAATTTCCGAGATCCCCAGTCTGTCTTCAGGTAATAATGGCATCAAAGCAACTTTACATAGCCTGCTTAATAAGGTCAGATAAGAACCTAGTAGATTCGTATGTACAATATGTCTACTTAGTTGGCATTAAGCTTGGTTTTTTTCATAGTTGAAAGAGTTGGATCAACACAGCTCATTTAATTCATTTATTATTCAAAGCATTGTACAAATCAATAAAAAGGGGTTAATTTAGTCATCAGCTGAAGCATATTGGACCAATCTAGTCAGTATGATTTGGAAGAATCAGCTCATATTCCCTCATATAAGAATTTTCTAAGCAATCATGGAGCAGGTTACCAGGGCTAGCATTTGTTTTAAATTAGCAAAATCATGTTTTGTCCCTTAAGAACAAATAAACCCAAAGCTGCAGAACTGTACCTGATGAAATATAGCAGGAAATAATCCATCAATAAATGCTGAGGTAAAAGGCCATGGCTTAACCTGACACCACCAATGAAAACAGAAACAGATTTCAACAGAGAAAAATATCCTGAGGAGATTCTTGACGATGGTAGAAGAGAAAGGGGATGAAAAAAAAAAGAAGAAGAATGAATGGAAAGGAGAAATAAAAATTCTACAGCTTGGATGGGAAAAAGAGATGAAAGATAACCTAAGAGAAGACCCAAACATTGTCCTGAATTTATCTTATTATTGTAAAAGTCATTTTTCATCTTGAGCATTAGAGACTGTGCAAGAATTGTTTGTCTGACGACATTTCATACTTTGGGCATTGTATACCAAATGCAGAAACAGGACACTGGGGAAGAGACAATATAGAGTTTCTCTTCTAGCTAGGAGTAGATGACAACGTGTGTTTTTCAATGCCAGGAATTTTCAGAATAGCATTCTTCTTAAACTAGATAACTATAATTTAGAAGTAAAGCATATGACCACGTGTGCTTGCATAGAAGAAACCTTCTCATAAGAGAACACAATGCCTCCTTCTAAACAAGGTTTGCTGTATTTACTCCAAAGTAAGCAAGGGCCATTCAATTCATGGGAATGTCTAATAAAATGGTTTATGAAATTCCAAATTAGTTACAAACGTTGTGAATCTATTTTTGCCAATCCCCACTTTTTCCATAAGGCTCAGTTTTAAGTAAGTGAGAGAAGCCATAGATTTGTTATTATTCCATGACACCCCTCCCCCCCTTTATGCATGGGAGCAACAGACCGGATACCTGTGGTTTGATATCTGATTAAAAAGGTATTTAGTCTCCAAATGAGTTCGATTCCTGAAATTCTTCTTGATATACAAGCATATCCTTGACTCAGCATAGTTTTTTGCTGATCATCTTCATAGTATTATGACAAGAAAGATCAGATAAAATAAGGCATTTACCCACAAGAGTAAAGACTTTATGGCTGTTTATCATCTAATAAGCAGCTGATCAAACAGCAAAGTCTTTGAATTACCTTTTTTTTTCTTTTTTGGATCAGATTCTATGAACTAAAATGAAGAAAGAAGTTATGATGCAGACGCTGGCTTCCAAGAAGGCATTCAATGTTATTGCATCATACTTGGTCTTTCTTGGTGCTTCCCCCACTTTTTTTTTTTTTAATTCCATTCTTCTTTCTCTGCAACAACATTCATTCCAGGAATGATACAAAATCAAAGTTCAGTAATTAAAATTAGATATTAAATTCATATCACAAATAAATAAGCAGTAATTTCAGTAATAAAAATAAAGAACTCTAACCTTACTCCTAATCCTAACCCTGCTCCATTTATGTATTGGTCTTTTATTATCTAGTCTTTTGTTAATTTTTAATGTTTTCATTTTAGTGCTGAATGGTTTAATGTTAGTGTTCTCATAGTTTTATAGTGTGTTTTTATAATGTTGCAAACCTCTCAGAGTCACTTGATAGCGAGATGGGCAGCATATAAATTTAATCAATACATAAAAGAAGCAACCAGAATAAAAATGACCAAAAAATCTATGCTATAGTCAGAACAATAGCATGACTCTCACCCACTATCAAAGAAAGTAATAAAGGAGGACCCTAAGGCCACCCCCCCAGTTGTAGGAAATAATACAATCTGCTTGATTGTGACAAGGTTCTATTTAAAAGAGATACTTAAGCTAGAGAAAATTCAGCCAAGGGATGAATCCAGCAACACCAACCAATTGCAAATCTGACACTTGAGAGGAATTGTGACTCCATTAAGAATACACATTTTTTTTTGGGTCAGTCTTTTTTGTATTTGCTTTTTAAAAGGGTACGTGTAATGCTAACTGTACAGTTAGATGGGGTATAAGAAAAGAAGAGGGTGGAGTCAAGAGAGAGGAAGAAGAGGAAAAAGAAGAGGACAAGGAATGGATTTACATAGGTGCCCTTCTCAAGGGGTAGAAATACAAAAGACTGTAGTTTCTCAAAACAACGTTATACAACATAACAAACTGTATTTAGAGCTTGCCTTTGGGAGTAACAGAAGTTGCTAGAAGGGACATTTATTTTGGGAATCAAATTCGCACGGCAAATTCAGGCCCGTGTATATTCTTATTTCTAGATCCTTTTACTACCTGCCAATCTGCACAGTTTCAACTATTATTTCTTTAATATCCCAGAATTCTGGGATTGGTTGAGGAATTCTGGGAGTTGAAATCCACACATCTTCAAACTGCCAAGGTTGAGAAATGCTATAGATTTATAAAAAAAAATGAAATCTTTCATGGCTATGAATTCCTTGGAGATATAAAAATCAGGACAACCTCTGCCCTTGGAGACATGCCTGCCCTTTAGATGATTTCATGAGGGGATTACACAAACTACAGCAGTATTACCACTGACTGAACACAATCAGCTTTAATCCTCTTTGTTGCTTTCAGCCCCTTGTCAGTTTCACAATAGATAGGAAAAAGAGCTCTGCCTGATTTTCCTTGCCATTTGTGCTTTACCTCAGTATTTACCCAATCTTTCTGGCTTTGCAGACCGATGGGGGGTGGGAAGAGGGGATGGTTCCGTGCGAGTGATGGACAGCTCCCTGAAAAATTTCAATACAGCTTATGCATTTGGAGGAGGAGGAGCAGGAAAGAAGGAAGGAAGGAAGGAAGGAAGGAAGGAAGGAAGGAAGGAAGGAAGGAAGGAAGGAAGGAGGGAGGGAGGGAGGGAGGGAGGGAGGGAGGGAGGAGGGAGAAAGGAAAGAGAAAGAAAGAAAGAAAGGAAGGAAGGTAAGAAAGAGAAGGAAGGAAGGAAGGAGGGAGGGAGGGAGAAAGAAAAGAGAAAGGAAGGAAGGAAGGAAGGAAGGAAGGAAGGAAGGAAGGAAGGAAGGAAGGAAGGAAGGAGGGAGGGAGGGAGAAAGGAAAGAGAAAGAAAGAAAGAAAGAAAGAAAGAAAGGAAGGAAGGAAGGAAGGAAGGAAGGAAGGAGGGAGGGAAGAAAGGAAAGAGAAAGAAAGGAAGGAAGGAAGGAGGAGGAAGGAAGGAAGGAAGGAAGGAAGGAGGAAAGGAAGGAAGGAAGGAAGGAAGGAAGGAAGGAAGGAAGGAAGGAGGAAGGAAGGAAGGAAGGAAGGAAGGAAGGAAGGAAGGAAGGATAGAAGGAAGGAAGGAAGGAAGGAAGGAAGGAAGGAGAAGGAAAGGAAGGAAGGAAGGAAGGAAGGAAGGAAGGAAGGAAGGAAGGAAGGAAGGAAGGAAGGAAGGATGGAAGGAAGGAAGGAAGGATCTGTGCCCTATGCCAGATATGTTTCACCAGAGAGGCCTTCTGAAATCAGGGCCATCACTGAAAAGATTCCCCCATGAGCAGCTCATCACACTTCAGCACATAAGGGCAAACAGAGCAAATTACCCAAGGATATATATTAAATATGGGCAGTCCTTGTGGGAAGAAGTATCCCTTCCATCTATTTCACAACAAGATAGTATTCTAAATAATTAGTGACTGGTGAGCAGCGGTTCCTCTTTTGATCTACACTTTTCATGATCCCTTGTCCATAGACATACTGGCTTGGGTTTATAGGAGCTAAAGTCCAACATATTTGAATGATACCAGTCCTCTGCATTTGTTTCTGCATCCAATATACCATTATTGTGCTGTGGCTTGTTCTATACTATTTCAGAGTAATTTAACAAGCGATTAACTGAAGTAACATCAAGACAGCATAGGGAACTTGAGTGATTCGGTTCTCTGATCTTACTCCATTACACAATTGTTTTAGCTAGCAGCTCTAAGATTGTAGCGTCAAACAAAAATAAGCTATAAGGAACTTAAAGGGTATTAAAAACCACGTGGAATTGTTCTGTTTTAAGAAGAGGAGGGAGCTAGGACTGATCCTCTATCTGAGGTCCTCTTTCTGAGATCTTGTTGAGGTGAAACAAAGGGTGGCACCTATTCAATCCCTGATTTGTTGATCACTATAGGTAATCCTTATTTAGTAACTGCTTCATTTAGTGAATAAAGTTACGATGAAAATGTAACTTCATGACTGGTCTTCACATTTATGACCTTTGCGGGTCTGTAAGGCAAAAGTAAAATGATTTAAGACCATAAGCACAGTTGTGGTTTTACTTAGCAACAAATGAGTTGCCAGTCCCAATTGTGGTTGCTGAATGAGGACTACTTGTAATTTTAATGTTGACGGAATCCATCTCCTTCTGAAGAAAGAAAGAAAAACATCCTGGATTAAATCCCTCAATAGCCCAAGACAAATACAGATGGTCCTTGATTTACAACCACAATTCAGCCCAAAATTTCTGTCGCTAAGTGTTAAGTAAGTTTTGCCCCATTTTACAGCCTTTCTTGTCACATTTGTTAAGTGAATCAATGCTGTTGTTAAGTTAGTAAGATGGTTGTTAAGTGAATCTGGCTTCCCCATTGACTTTGCTTGCAGAGAAGGTGATCACATGACCCCAGGACACTGCAGCCGTCATAAATATGAGTCCATTGCCAATGATCTGAATTTTGATCACATGACCATGGGGATGCTGCAATGGCCATAAGTGTGAAAAACAGTCATAAGTCACTTTTTTCAGTGCTGTTGTAACTTTGAACGGTCACTAAATGAAGTGTTGTAAGTCAAGGATTACTTGTAATAACAACTGCATACAAAGTTCAGCAAAACTGATGGCATTTTACTTTTTTTAACTGACCAGATCCACCTAAGGAGAAGTTATTTGTTAATTTGTTTGCAATATTTGTACCCTGCCTCAACTGAATCACCAGGCAGATTTGGTTTTCTGTAACACACCAATTATGTATCCACATAAATTCCCTACACGTATTGGTAGATGATATATAAATTTGTTAATACACACCGTAATTTTAAAATGAAAATAGAGGCTTTTTTCTGGAAACTATGTGGATTGCAAACATTCCTCTAAAAAAACTCCAAGATGGCGGCAAGGGCACTGTTTTTCTTTGCAGCAGGCCAGATTTTCAGCTAATTTTTAAAATTAAAAGGAATGTTTCTGAAAATGTCAGAAGGGGGAAGTGAGGTGTCTGTGGCATAGGCAAGCAATAAGGATGTTGGAACACCATTGCACAAAAGATATGTTCATCTACTTATCTCTGTAGGTAGACTGCATCGTTTCCCTGATGTCATCACAATGATGGTGTCATGTATCCCCTTTTGTCCTCCATGGAGTTCCATTGCCTGAAGGCAAGTGGAGCTCATGAGTGTCTCACTGTCTGCCCTCAATATATAAATACTGAAACTTAAACCCCAAAATGCTTTTTCAAGAAGCAACTTAGACTTCCTTTATTTTTCCTTGGAGTTTCGCTTCTCATCCAAGAAGCTTCTTCAGTTCTGACTGAATGGTGGAGAATGGAAGGATGTATACTCCTTGCAGTCATTTGGTCTTTTTGAAGTGCCTCTTGAAAAAGCACCTTTGGGGCAACCATGACCTGGATAACTGAGAACCTCCATAGACTTTCAACAGCTAGGATTTTAAGGAGCCTCCTCGCCTGCATGTATATGTCTGGCCTTGTTTCACATCCTGGTATGGTAGCAGCCAGATTGCTAACTATTTTGTGTACAGGTGATCCTCAACTTACAACAGCAATCGAGTCCAAAATTTCCATTGCTGTGAGGCAGTTATTAAGTGAGTTGTGCTTCATTTTATGATCTTTTGCCATCATTGTTAAGCAAATTGTTACATCCGTCGTTCGTGTGCGAATGATGAAGACACATGGTGATGATCAATAACACTTTATTCTCCTTCTCCAACAACCAAGCAAAAACACAAAGGCACGCAGGCCTTTTTATATGGCCAGAAGCCCGGACAGTGTCAACCAATAGGAACTTAGCATTTTCATGCCTTGCGCATGCGCACAGGGCCGGCACTGCTCTGTCTGGTCCCAGGCAGCTTTTGGAATGCCCGGGGCCAATGCAACGTCCCGAGCCTGCTTTTGCAGGCTCAGGACACAACACAAATCATCGCGGTTGTGGAGTGAATCATGTGGTCCTTACGTGAATCTGGTTTCCCTCACTTATTTTGCTTGTCAGAAGCCGGTTGGGAAGGTTGCAAAAGGTGCTGACATGACTCTGGGACAGTGCAAATGTCCTAAATATATGCCAGATGCCAAGCGCCCGAATTTCAATCATGGCATCATGGGGATGCCGCAAGCGGTCATAAGTCCCAAATTCCAGTTGTAACTTCAAATGGTCCCTCAACAACAGGTTGCAAGTAAAGGACTACCTGTACTCAACACAGCCACTCTTCAGATAGAGGGTTGTTTTGTAAGTCAGACAGAGCGACTTGAACGACCCTAATGAATAAACAAAAATAAATAAATAGGAAAGGCAAGAAAATCAGGAGTTGACAAGAACCTCAAAAAGAGGCTTGAGAATTGTAAAGAGCTGAAAGCAAAATAAGAAGCAGTGGTAGAAGTGAGGAAAGTTTTCAAAGATGGAAGGTATGGAGAAGTTTAGCAAATGTGATGTTTTAAACTTGTTTTAGTTTTTTTTTTTTATCTCATGCTTAATTTCTTTGGTTTACTCTTTTTTCTACATTTTTTTCCTATGAGGTGGGTAGAGCTGAGAGAGACTGGCTCAAAGTTTCCCACCCAGCTTTCATGGCTAAGGTGGAACTAGAACTGTTCCTGGTTTCTAGCCTGATGTCTTAACCACTAGTCCAGGGGTAGGCAACCTTGGCTCTTTTATGACTCGTGGACTTCAACTCCCAGAATTCCTGAGCTAGCATGGCTAGCCTATCCCTGCACTAGACCAAAGTGGCTCTCTGGATTACTGGATTCCCTTGATTACTGGAAACTGGATTGCCTTGTGGTCTCTTGTCCATCTATTAACTAGGTTCAGTTCTTCTCAGCTTTTTAAATTTCAGCCAAGATAACATTGGGAGAGCCATGGATCCTCTACCCCATTCTGAAATGCATGGTGCCTATTCAAACTTCCCTCTGCAGTTTGAGCAATAAATAGGAAAGTTTTGACGTCAAACTCTTTTGAAATGTTTGGCAGATTATAACCAATCTGACGAATACTTGCCAAAAGGTCATTAAATGAAATTCCAAACATCACATGATTTTTCTCTTCTCCCCCTCCCTGCACACCCATAATTTAGCCAAATTCCCATGACCAAGAAAGCCACTGTCCTGTACAGATTTCAGCCCCATTAATATGTTGCAATCTTTCCACGCAACCTCATTCAGGAAGCTTTCATTGTGGACTGATGATAAGACTGCTCTGATTATCTCAGAACCTTTTCAAATCAGGGTTTAACATTCCTGATTGCACAAACAACTCTTTATTCAGACATGCTGAGGTTTTTCCCGACTCCAGACATTGCTACATCTCTTCCTTGTGGAATCTCCCCATCCTGGCATCCCACAGACAAAGCATACACATGTAAGATACCGGTCAGCGTTACTCAGCTTCAGCTATAGAAGTACTCTCTTTGTTTTGAGAACTGACGTAATACTTCCTTGTTCAGTCCACGGCAGCCAGTGTTCAGGAAAGCTTGTAAGAGAGGTACAAGCTTTATTTGTCTTTTACCAGTCCTGCCCCATGCATTGATTTCCGGTTGCTGGCATACATTTTCTGGAGAAGCCAAGAGAGTCATAAAATTATTAAATGACACAATATTTAACAAAGTGAAATAAAGATCTGAAAAACAGAACAATATCTTTGCCTCTAATATGCTTTCATGGCATCAAAATTAAGATGAAAAATGGGCACATTGTGCAGAGATATTATAAAGCTCAAACCCACAAAATCAATAATAACAGCACATCATGAAATGAATGAGGATCATTATTGTATCCCATTTCTATTTATTAACATGCCACTGTGGCCTCAATTGACATTGATGAATTTGCTTTCAGTTCAACATAAACCGTTATTGTTGACAGTAATCCCAAACTTGATTTCAAGCTTGGGGAATTTCATCCTCTTATGATTACAAAAGTCTGCTATTATTGGCACCTAAATCATTCCCCCCACCCCGGATTAACCATTTTAATGCATTTTTATAGTCACCTGCCTTTGAAATTGGAAATTACAAGAGAACCTTAATCTATTTGCAGTTTTTCCTGGGAGTTGGACCACATTGTATTAAATCTCTCCTTAAAATACCTACATTGCTTTATTTAGCAGGTTGTTTCTGGAGCCAATTCAAAGTATTACTTGTCTAGACTTTGTAGCATTAAATGGCTCCAATTTCACCAAGTAAAATTGGTAGATTTGAGAGTCTTGGTTAAGTCTACACAGTTTTAACATAAAGGCTTAGTGAGACAAGAATGGTCAACACTGTTGCAACTCTCTCCACCAGAGGGATTGGATCAATGTTCTTGTGAGTGCTAAAGTGGTACATTTCATCCCACCTCTTTTATAGTACAAAATGTGTGGCGTCTATTTTTTTTTTTTTTTACTGACACCTGTTACTGCTCCTTTTCATGCAAACCTTCATCCAAGACATTATTTTTCTTCCATCTGCCTATGGATGACCTGATAGGCCACCAAAACATTCTGCTACCCGAGCAGGAAGTGATCTCTCTGATTCTCTGTGAAAAGAACCAGTCCCCTTAGAAATAAGCCCTGCTAAACCCCACTATAAATCAGTCTAAATGAGACCCTGGGGTTGAATTTATTGGGGCCACTGAGACAGAGAGATCATAGGTAAGGAAGCAAGGCCAACTTGATGTGGTTTGTTTCCCATCCTCTTCCTTAGTAGTGACTCTAGTGTAAATTCATTAAATTTAAAAAGACTTTCATTGGTCCTACAGCTCTATTTATTATCCTAATTTATTTTCTGAGAGGACAATAAAAGTGGCCCCTGTTTCCAGCCAGTCACACTTTGTTTCCCAGGGTAAAGAAAGGAAGACTTAGGCACAAGAAAGTGTTCAGAAAGAGATTCCATTCATATATGCAATCACTTATCACACTCAACCATACAATCTTTGGGAGAGCTAGGTGGCTTGTCCTTTTCTCAGTCTCCTAGCATATGGATTAATGGTTTCTGTATTTTTCATTAATGGGTAGGAAGCACTGGATGGCAGCTGCTTTGATCTTTCTCACATCTTTAATGGTGAAGGGACAAAGGCCCAGAAAGAACATCTCTGCCAGTTTCCAGTTAATAAGGGAATTTGGACAGATTTAATTTTTTCTGTTACCATGGGAGAAAAATGGTTTCTAAAATTTAAATCATACAATGTTTGATATTTATTCCTGTCTGTATTTTCTGTGATGTTTCTGAAGTTAGAGAACTAGTATTCAAAAACTTTGAATAGGCACCATCAGCTGCTATGGTGTTGTCTCCTCTAGAATGTGATTATAGGTTAGGAACTGGCCATAACAAACTGGTCAGCATTCCCAGCTCTGAGAGGCATGAAAAAGAAAAAGGAGCATATCCACTCTTGGGACTACAAGTTGCCTACCTCTAATTTTTTGGGTTCTTCCAGAGAATTTTGTTGCTCTCCTTGATATATGAATATTTTCTGTAAGGTACACAGCAAGGCCTTGTCTCTTCTTCCATTGATCCCCCTCCTTTTCTGGTTCTCCGTGGATAAAAATGAGCTCTGCCCCCTCATCCATACCTTCGAATAATAAAAAAAAAGTCCTTTGTGTGTCTATGAGTCTTTGTAGGAAGGCCCTTCCTGCTGAATTCCACAATTACTTAAGTAGGAGCTGGCAGTCAACAGTAAGATGTGGATTGGGAGATTGAAAAGAAAGAGGAGGAGTGGAACAGCTGGTATGGGCAGCTTAATTTTTTGGTGGAAGTGTCTAGCTGGCCATAATCAACTCATTAGTTGTAGTTTAAAAGATGTGGATACAAAGACTAGTTCAACCATAATTTTTCATTATTTGATAATTATTTTATTTTGCAGTAACATTTGCAAAACATTGGAGCAGGCTGCCTCCCATGTAAGCATCATGGTTTTCTTAGGAGTCTATAGCTTTGCCTGCAAGCCACCAAGTACTGAGTACAGTTGTGGTGGACTTGAATGGATTAACCCTAAGTTGTCAATTAATAGGCATGTCTTTTAGGCAAGAGAGGTTGGATTCATTAAGTCTTGAAATAATAAACTAATATCACTATGCAAGAACAGTTTAGTCATTCAAGCCTCTGATGTAGACCAGATCTTCATATTATTTGATATGAAGGATAAGCACCTATATGGAGGGGCTTTAGCTGTTGTTAAAATGTTTTCACATTACTGCAGTTTTGCAGGACTCAATCACTGTTATGAATGAAGGCAAATATATGTGTCCCAGGATAAGGTTGTAGGATCCAATTTGGGTCAGTCACTGGGACCGGAGGTTTAGTCTTCCAAGCTTTTGGACTTGTGCTGGGCTCCTTTGGGCTCCAGCACGAATCCAAAAGCTTGGAAGACTAAACCTCTGGTCCCAACGACTGACCCAAATTGGATCAATCATTGTTATTTATCTTTAAATTGCTGTGTGTTCATTTTCAATCATCCTTATACTAGACACCAGTATTCTAAATGATGCACTTAGTTTATTCATGTTATGCAGAAGTTCACTTCTTTTGTGATAAAGATTTCATACAGTAAAGAAAAAGAATATCGAATCCTCACTATTATTTTAGGGATACATAGAGATCCTTCTTTCTCTAAATTTCAAGAAATATATCAACAAAATATAAGATGCTTTCTTGTTTGATTATGACAACAAAAGCAATTGCAGATCTATCAGCCATTTATCATCTATCTAAACCAAATCCAGAAATAAATAATATTTTTTTATTTATCATAATTGTATGAAAGATTATGTAAACAATTGATGGGGTAGGGAAAGAGAGATTTTCAGTAACATTCAAAATGGCAAAAAGGAGAATAAGGATTCTCATATGGCAGGTGTAACTTCAAAATACTATCAAGAATATCATAGTCTATAGGTTTTGTATGGGGATGCCTGGGAATGTCTTGATGAATTATAGGACAGGGGAACCATAAATGGACTGTAACCATCCAGATGATCACTAGACTGCAGTAAAGAAGTAGAATTTTAAAATCTATTAACATCTAATGATTGCCCAGATTTGCATAGCCCTGATCTATGTGGGATATAGTGTTTGATTAGAAAAATAGACAGGATTCTCATACTATAAAATTCTCTTTGTGGTATAAATGACATTTCAATTATCTAGATTTCATAGATACTAAAGACAAGATAGAAAGTCCTGCACCTGGATTAGAGAACCAACAAAAGTATCTGATATCATCAAGAGAGTAAAAGAATTGAAGTGGAAACAGGCTGGTCACATAGCAAGAAGAACTGATGGCAGATGGACCAAGGCAGTCACAGGATGGATCCCACTTGATGAAAAGCGTCCACGAAAGAGACCTAAAACAAGATGGATCGACGATGTCAGTAAGTATTGTGGACCCAACTGGCAAAAGAAAGCTCAGGACCATATTAGTCAGAAACATGCAGAACAGGCCTTCATCCTGCAGTGGATAGACAATGGCTAGAATGATGATAATGATAAGAAAACATAAAACATTAGAAATATAAGACCACATATTATATAGTAGTGGCTGCTAGCAACATTGGCTATTTTGCTGATGATACAATTCTTAGCAGCTAGAAGATGATAAAATTCTTAGCAGCTAGAATATCAAGAAGATATTCCTCACTTCACAGCAGTTTTTATTTGTTTTGGACTGTTTTTACATTCTTCCATTTAAGAAAAAGTCAAAAAATAGTGTCCACAATAAAAAATGCATACACCTACAGGTAAAACAATTCTAATTAGCTCTTAATATTGTTTTCTAGTATAATGAAAGACTGAAGAGGCCAGCACAGGAAATATTTATACTAAGCAGAGGAAAAATACGCCAACACTATTTTCCCCCTCCACAAAAAACAGCTGTTAGGAAGTAAAAACAACAGTATGGCATGTTTTAAAGAAAAGGGAAGAAATACAACGTTGTATAGATTTTCGTGGTTTTTAGCCTATTTTATTAGATGTATGGACTATTCTCACAAGATAGATGTACGAACACACATTGAATAAGTAGGACAGGGAATGGTAAAAGTAAAGACAGGAAGTGATAGTTATATATAGCTAGTAGTCACTCATAAAAGAGTGGTTTAATATAACCCAAATTTTTTGCACTGATGTAATGGAGATAAAGGAAGGTAATCAAGCAATAATCTTAGGTGTAAGACAAGGGTGTTATCACAAGGCCTTTCAGTCTTGATAATCTCATTAAATTGCACAGTCTGCAAAAGCAATCAGTCTATCTTTACTGAGCTGTTATAACACATGCTTTGAACATGGCAAGCTGAAGTTCAATAAACTAGAGAACCCAAGCATCTTTCACCAGCCCAACCCATAGTGTCCATGTTTGGCAATACTGATTCCAGAGTTCTAAGGATGCTGCTGAACCAGCAATTCTGACATCTTACTCCTGGAGGGGTAGTGATAGGGAGGTGATTACTGTCATCCAGATCATGACAAGCATATTGTTTGACTTGCAAACTGTTGCTCCAGTAATTAGCTGAGCCTCTACAACTAGCTAGTTGTAAATTTATATTGCTGTATGCAACAATGAAGGCTCATAATGAGTGAACTTATCCAAGCTGGTGGATCAGGCTGTAGCATAATGAGGCCTGCTTGCAATCAAGCTAAAAGAATCAAGGTCATCAAACTCTCTGATCCACCAGGATATGCCTTAATGGGAAGCAGGAAATTCCTGAGAGTAATCATTCAGGCCGTTTCTGACTGAAGACACCAAAATAGTCAGCTGGGTACACCAAGATATGATTAAGAGCAGACATGGTCTAGAAAGATCAGTCACTGAAAAACAAACCTTTGTGTTTGCAGGGTCATCGGATTTGACGGCATCCATCTGCGTCTCCATCTGCCTGGACTAGAGCAGACTTTTGGTCAAAACCATGTGACCACAAAAACTTCAGATGTGTAATGGGTGCAACTTGCCCTGCCTGGTCAAGTCAGGAAGTTCTTAATCACTCTCTGTTTTCTCCCAGGGTCAGTTCAATTATTGACTAAGTAATACCATCCTTCACTTCCGTTCAGTTAGAGAGCCACAGTTAATGTCTACCACTTGAGACTCTCGATAAACTATAGGAATATAGTAAGCTCAGCCTACATGATGATGCTCTTTTTTTTTCTTCAAAAACTCAGAATAATCCTGGTCACATGGGCCAAACCAAAAGGAATGATGTCTAGAACTGCATAACATTATCAAGGAATATATATATATATATATATATATATATATATATATATATATATATATATATATATATATCGACGAAGTCGACAAAGTCCCATTCATCATCTTCAGGCTGGTGTTTTCAGCTTCGTGCTTTGAGCAGCAATGTGTGGTCTCAGCTGTTTCTTCCTTTTAACTGCCAGTTAACCTCCACCCAATCAGAATACAGCCAAGCTCCGACCCAATCAGTTCATACCCCCACTGGCAGTTAAAAGGAAGAAACAGCTAAGACCACACATTGCTGCTCAAAGCACGAAGCTGAAAACACCAGCCTGAAGATGACGAATGGGACTTCGTCGAAACGTCGCCAAGACACTTCCAATTTTACGCGGGAGAAAACCCGAACAACCAAAGACCTACATATATATATATATGTATATTAAAGGCAAATTGTTCTTCAACATATTAGACATCTTTTTCCTCCAACAATTTCAATGCAATATATAATCTTAATATGGAAGAATTATTCTACCCAAAAATACAAAAAAACCCAATATGCAATAAAAAGGAATAGCAGCTTGACATGCTTACTACTGTAGCATCTGCTGAATCGGGTGAGGTCTATAATGAAATGAAGGTGTCACCATCGTCATATAAATGTCACAGCATATATATTTAATGGCAGATGTCAGGATGTATTGGCATTTGTGCGATGACATGTCATCATTTTGGCATCATTGTGGTTCTCCTGCCCAGAACTAAGACCATTTTGGGCTTCTCAGCAGGCCTCATGGATAACATTGAGATGGAAAACTTTGTTCTCCAGCCTTTGCTTCATTGGTTGCCACCTCCCCTAAAAGTCAAAGTATTAAGCTGATGCTTAAGAGCAATAAATTTATCCAAAGCTGAAAACAGGAAAGAGGAATCTGACAAATTAGTTTAATAGAAAAATAATGGTTTTGCATTACAGTACAGTATTGCTTTGATAGCATTTAAGCTTGATTCACGTGCACTTACAAGTTTTTGAAGTAAGTACTACAGGCAAAATGCACGTCTGCTACCTAATTACATAAAAGTCAATTGTTTCTCTGGCGGACTCAAAGCCCTGTACAGGCATTACTTCAATAGATGCAGAAAGTACACCTGGAGATAATGGGGAGGGGGGGCATAAACACCAGCTCTACTCCAAACTTCTCCCATGGACCAGCCCCACTGAATCCATTCTGGGTTGCCACACCCCCAGCACAACCATCCAAAGAGAGATTCTTAGATGAATTTGTTCACTTTGGTGCAAAACAAGGGTGGAGTCAGTGAAGACAGCTGAGAGCCATTCCCCTACAGCAGTGTTTCCCAAACTTGACAATTTTAAGGCATGAGGACTTCAACTCCCAGAATTCCACAGCCAGCAACGCTGGCTGTGTAATTCTGGGAGTTGAAGTCCACATGCCTTAAAATTGTCAAGTTTGGGAAACACTGCCCTACAGGAAGCCTCATTCACTTTTCACTTTTGTTTTTCAGAGCTTCAAGTACTCTTTCCCAATCTGGCATGAAACACACATGTACACAAACGCAAAAATATTGGTACTGTCCCCCCAGAAGCCTCAGCCAATTGGCCATACAGACGAAGAATTCTGTGAGACATGATCCTGATAAATTGAGAGAATACCAGAGTTAGGAAAACTGGTATGAAATCCCTAAATCAGGAGCTCCTCAAAGCCTCAGTCAGCCTCTCCAGAATGCCTGCAAAAATGCAGATGTAGCTTTTAATACAGCTGAAGGAAGAAATGGTTTAAGAGATACAGAGTCAGCTTTTTAAGCAGATTATTTAAACTTTAATTCCATGCATTAACATGGAATCAAATTTAGTGTTTGTCCTGGCCTTACCCAACCTTTTGAGTGGTCCCAGCCATGTATCTGAAAAAGCCCAATGCAGTTCTAGTCCTTAAAAGAAATGAGAACTCCTGGACTAATGACACCCTGCCAAAAATACCCAATATTCTTATTTGTGATGAGAGTTACATTGTTGGAAAACATTATATTTCACATTGATTGATGGATTGATTTTTCATATGCCACCCAGTCATAGATTTCCTGAAGAATCAGGAAAGAATATTTTTAGACTGTAAGTCTATAGGGTTTGTCTTGCTGAGCATATAAAAACTACTTTGGGAAAATATTTTGGTCTGAATAATAAAGTAAACTACTTTAAATAGGATAAACAATAATACCGGGAAATGAGTTTAATCACACCTACATTTTGATTTCTCTTCCATAATGGCTTAGCATTCTCAGATTTCTGGGATCAGTGGAATAGTGGAGCCTTCTTGAGAGAGAAGGAAAAAAGCTCTCTTCTCCTTTTCTTCTTTCTTGTCTGTAGCCTTAAGGGACATCTTGGTGCTCCAAGGCACAAGAGGCACATTTTAGTCAAGTTCTCCATAAACACTGAATAATAGAATGGCTATAAGGCCTACATTGTAAATGCCTGACATTTCAAATGTCAATTTAATTAGAAAAATTGTTTCTAATGTTTCACCAACCACCTCTGCTCAGGACATTGTATGCTGCAAGCCCAACTGGAAACAATTTTGAATGAGTTCCTATGCTTTTCCTAACTAATTATAGAGATTGCAATTAATTGGGAAATTAATATATCTAGTATATTTATACTGCTTTGAAAACAACTGCATCTTAAATTGGTTGCCACCCATCTCTGTTGAAGGTGTTGAGCTCCTGTTGTACAAATGTGATAGAAATTTGTCATAAGACCATAGGCATTCATAAAACGGGAGATATAGTTCTCTCCCATGCAAAATATTGAAAATATAGCCACTGCTTCCCCTTGCGTTCACAGAGCTATTGTTTGGACACATTTTCAACTGAATCTTGGTTAATTATGAAGGCTTCCATCAACATGAAGGCTTTCTAGTCACCACTGAGGAATGATTGTGTAGATTTAGTCATAAATGCAATCAAATTAGGACCAAACATTATTGCTACTAGATTTTAGCCCTACAAAATTACCAGTCTGAGGTTGGTGTCAGTATAAATGTCAATTAGGGTCAGCCTTACAACAACATGGCATAAAGAGGTGGCTGCCGACTATCACATGTGGCAGATGCAGGAATATAATATTGCATTATGAAGCTGGGCATGCCAGGCCATTGAACTTGTGATCCCTTAAACTATCCTGTTATTCTCAGGAGCAGTTGAGAAGGGTTCTGTTGATGGAATGGATTTGAGAGTTTGCTTCAGGTAAAAAAAGTATCCTGCAATAGCTCTAACACAGAATGCTAAAAGTAATACCCTGTAGGGTTCAGAGACTGTCTGCCAGAAAAATGAATCTTGATTATCTCACAGCTGACAACGGTGTTGCATGACAAGGATGACCCATAAAAAAATAAAGTGTTGTTCTCCCAGTGTGCCTATACAACAATGCTTTTCAGCTTTGGCCACATTCTTTGCAACCATGGACTATAATTACTGTAGAGGAGAAACAAGGGGTAGGGACATAATCCCTTGATTTAAATTCATTAACCTGCTTGAAATAGGTGAAGCATAGTGGTGGGTTTTTTTAATTTCTTTCTGTTTCCCCCACATAAATAAAAGATATAATCTCCTCATGAAAAGAAGGAAGGGAAAAAAATAATAAAATAGAACATGCTTGGGTGGATCAAACTGACAAAAGTTCTGCTAAAGTAAGATTGCAGCAATAACAATTTAGGGCAGGGAACTTCAGTTAAGTTTCCTACTGGGCCACGCTCATTCTGTGGCTTTGGGTGTGGAATTTCATATTTTGGTTCGGTTTGGTTTTGGCCCACCAGCTTCCCTGCAGTATCGTGATGCTATGATGGAGATACTGGAAGGGACTGAGATCACTTCATTACTATCCAAAAGAGCGTTGCAAGAAAGAGCCAGGCAATCATTTTAAAAGGTGTTCAGATGTTGCACTCAGTACCTTACAAGGGATCATAGAAAGATAAAGATCATAATACTGTAGATTATTCAAGACATGTTTGTCCTTCCTTAGGCACTTTCATTGCAAAGTACAAAGTTGTAACATGTCCTGGACACTCCTTAATGGCCCCATCCTTTCTTCAAAGAATAATCCCACACAGGTTAAACTGCAATAACCTGGTTAGGCAAAGAAAATGGCAGATGTCTCTTCCTTCAGACCCAGCATTGACAACCAACTTCTAGGAAGGAAATTCTAACTTTTATTTTTCCCTTCCAGTCAACCAGTTAACTACTATAGTATTAGGTTCCCTTTATCTGACGTATGTAATTTACTACTAGCTCTAAGTTGGTTTTAATTAGGATGCATTTCAAAGTGTTTATCTGCTCCTATACAGTCTGGTTTTTCCTGTAAATCTGGGGTGACTATACAGTTTGCCTAAGGATTATTTCCTTCTGGAACCCAACTACAAGATCTGGAAAAGGGGTTTCCCATCTGGGCAGTTTGTTTGTTTCAAGTCAACTTGAATGACTTCAGCCCCAAAAAAGTACCCCCCCCTCAAAATTGTGTAAGAGTGAAGAGAAAAACAAAATTCTCCCCGATTCTTAACTTGCCCTAAAGCACTATATGCTGTGACAATGACTATGAACGCTACTTGTTTTTTTAAACTTGTTTTTTATTTATGGGCCTTTCCCCCATTTCATATTTATACCAGCAGCTTCATAGATAAATAGCTTAGTTACCTATTACTTAACCACCACCTGACCTCAATAAAGGTCTAAAAGCCATCTGACATCATCAACCTCTGGAGAGCCATTTTTGTACCTACATGTGATTGTGGGTGGGAGCTCCTCACATACAAATGTTGCTTACAGACACAGCTAAAATACACCCTATAATTCTATTGCAAGACTACACATTTCAACCACTGTGACTCTAATGGCATTTCAGTTCTCCCTACTCAGCTGTCACCTTCAGTGAGGCCAACTCAAAGAGATAATAATGAGAAGAAAAAAAACTCTCTAAAATAGTAATATCTCAAAGTAAGCATTTGCTTGCTCTCTGGCTCTTCCAAAATGTTACTTTATTTGGGTTGTCTGTCATTGCAGAGAGCACAAATGACAGCAGAGGATAAATAACCTCTTTCCCTCTGAGCCAATTTTCAGTTCCTGCTTGCCCAGCTTGCTTGTTCACTTGCGGAATTCCCATAGTTTCCATGCTTCTTTCTACTCCTGGGTGAAAAACAGGTTGGCAAGGTGATTTTCTGAGTTGAAAAACAACTGGAGGGACAGTCTAAACAAGCTCACCCTGTCCCACCATCTTCACCTAAAGTGCCGTCTCCCCAGGGCTTTGGAGATGAGGGGAGAGGAGAGAAGTTCAGCCAAAAATCTCTGAATTCTAGTCTGTGTCTCTTCTGAACCTTAATGAGAACATTACTATAACATCAAAATACTAGCAGCTTTATAGTCTCAAAAAAAATCTGCATTTTGATCCTTGAATTGTTTTCAGGAAGATAGAGATGTACTTTGTCAAAGAATGAATTTACTCTTCTTTTAAGGAAATCAGAGGCAATAAAATTAGGCTGAATTCACATGTGTATGCTTATTATTTGAAGACTGCACCCTTCAACAATGGTCTGCAGAATCAAGGGCTGTCTCAGTGCAACATTTTTCTTACCTCAAAGCATTGAAAATGTTTCCCAGGACCCACATTTATCCTTGGATAGAAGAGCCAGCATAGTGGATTATCAAAAGGAGATCTTTTATGGGCTGAGGGCCACACTTGCTCTCCAAATGTCATGATGATGATGATGATGATGATGATGATGATGATGATGATGATGATGATGATAATAATAATAGTAAAGTTGGAAGGGACCTTGGAGGTCATTGAGTCCAACCCCCTGCTCAGGCAGGAAACCCTATACCATTTTGGACAAATGGCTGTCCAGTCTCTTCTTAAAAACTTCCAATGTTGGAGCACTCACTGCTTCTGGAGGCAGGTTGTTCCACTGGTTAATTGTTCTAACTGTCAGGAAGTTTCTCCTTAGTTCTAGGTTGCTTCTTTCCTTGATTAGTTTCCACCAGTTTCTTCTTGTCCTGCCTTCAGGTGTTTTGGAGAATAGCTTGACTCCCTCTTCTTTGGGGCAACCCCTGAGATATTGGAACACTGCTATCATGTCACCCCTCATCCTTCTCTTCATTAAACTAGACATACCTAATTCCAGCAGCTGTTCCTTATATGCTTTAGCCTCCAGTCAATGAAGGGGATTGCTGGAGGTATGACAAAGAAGGAGATAGACTCAGAGTTAACTCCATATGGTTTTTATTAGATTAAAATGAAGATAACAGTTGAATGCAACTCATACAATTTGTTCAAACATTTACATAGTTTTTCTCCTTGCCATGTTCATAGCTGCAATTGGATAGCAAAGTTTAGATGTGCTCTGGAGACCCCATTTTGGAGGATATAAGGGGCCTTGGGATCCCAAGTTATGCATTCCTAAATTTCAAGATGGTGCTGGGTCTGGAGAGACTAACATTCAAAACCTCTTTAAATTAAAGCATCCTCTCTCATAGCTTACCACCCCAATTTGTTCAGAACTTGAAGCGGATTGCCATGGACTCTCTCTTGAGCTCATTGGACAAGGCCGAATACCCATGTAAAAAACAACAACCCTTCCCTCCTCTTTCAGCAGTAGGAGATTGGCAATAGATCTTCAAGACCCAAGGCCAGGTGCCTTTGCTTGATATACATTCAGACAGGGCTTTTTTTCTCATAGAATGCCAGAACGGAGTTCCAGCACCTTTTTTGGATGGAACCTTGTAGGGTAGGCAAGGCGGGTTGTATGACGTGTGTGAGTTCTGGCACCTTTATTTTTTTTTTTTAGAAAAAAAAGCACTGCATTCAGACAATCCTTCTTTGCATTGCTGTTTGCTCAGAATCATCTGAGTTGGGTGACCTAGAAATAAATAGATGGATAAATCCATCTCCTTCCTTTCTTGCTTCCTTCCTGAAACCCTGGTAGCCAGATGAGTTGTGTCTTACAGGCTGCTGGGTAATTGCAGGGTGCTGAACTTTGCTGCAGAAAAAACACCAGCCTTGTTTGTTTCTCTTTCTTGGGAGATGGGTCAGAGGGAGGGAAGCAGTATAAAACACTTTCAGATTAGTAAGGATGGGTTAGAAACTAGGCAGTCAAGTTATATTCCTAATGCAGGGCCCAAAGCATTGTGACACAGTTGGTTTCTTTGTTTTAATCACTGACACCTTACTTTCTGGTCTGAAAGGCTCCTCAAACAGCTTATGGGATGACAAAAACTAGACAATCCCTGCCCTCAAGCTTATGGCACAAAAAGAAGAGAGAAGGGAGGGAAAAGGACAGCAAAACAAAACAAGAGTTCCTGCTGGGGATTTTTTGGGGAGGGATGAGTCTCATAAAAGCCAGCCAGGATGGAAGTGGGCTTAATCCTCCTCATCCAGAGCACAGAGTCTTGTTTCCTTTCCTCTTACAGCAGTTGAGGCCAGTGGCCTTTCCTTCTCCAGAGAGAGTCTTAGATTGATTTCAGAACTATCCCTTTCATTTTACAAATGAGTCATTGGAGAGCTAGACTCACTTCCGGTAGACAATGAAATGCAAACAATTGGTTTTCCCGTAATCTTTGCTCTGATGTTGGCAGTCTATTGGAGGAATTTCCTGGTTCCTCTACCTCAGAGCTTCTGCATGCAGTATTGCACAAGTGACAAACTGGGGGCAGAAACAACAACAACCATAAATCCAAGGAGAAGGGAGATGGTACCTTTAATTGCCTAGACAGATACTATGCCTTTCCTCAGGGCAGTGTACCTTATGCTCCATCTTCCTATTTTTCCCCACAACAGCAACTCTTTGTGGTGGATGGAGCTGAAAGAGAGAGATTGGCCAATGATCTTGTATAGCTGAGGAACCTGAGTTTTCCCACTAGTCCAACACCTTCACCACTGGAGCACAGTGGGTTAATGATCCGGGAGATGGTTGTTTGCTCCAGCGGTTAAAGTCCTAGCACTGCATGGCAGAGTGAGCTTCCATCACTTGCCTTAGCTTTTGCCAACCTAGCAGTTTGAAAGCACATTCTATGCAAATAGATAAATAAGTACCACTTTGGTGGGAACACGAGCCAGTGCTTCGTGCAGACAGTTAGAATCCTGTTGGTGTTGGACCTTCCTGGTTGCAACATCCATTTGAGAGGCGGCTTTGATGGACAGAGAGAGAGGGCCCTGGATGAAGCTTCAGGAAAGCCACTCATCTTTTTTTCTGGTGCACCTTGGAAGGCATGAGAGTGTGAATCAAACAGGGCTGGCATTTTTAGGTGGGCAACTACTACTCTGTATTAGCATTGTAGTCTCCTGGCTAATGTAACATCACCAAAAGCTAAATAAGTAAATAAACCTTCACCACTACATCATGCTGGCTCTCTGCGGTTGAAATTGGTCTTTATCCATTAGCCCAACCCATTCCAAACTAGATGAGTCCCTCATGAACACTATGAATATACTACATAAAATATATATGTACAGTAATATAAATAGGAATGGGATAAGGAATAAAGGAATGAAGTGCAACATAAGATAAATATGTAAATCCCCCAAGCAATTTATATAGGTGAGTTTCTTATTACTTCAGAAAGCATTATGGAGATTTTTATTTCTAAAATAGTAGTTCACAAAAACTTGAATATATTCTAGACAGAAATCCCTAATATATACAGTCTTATGGTCTTAATGTAAAAATATTAACCAGAGGAGAGGAAACATGTTTTTTTTCTTACAATTATAGGGCAAAATGCACAATGAGGCCAGAAGATGATATTTCAGTTCCTGCTTTCCATGTATTGATTACCACTAGAATTCAGATCATATTTACAGACCTCCTCAAGCTGTCATGGACATCCTATGTCTACTCAGAAGTAGGACCTGCTGGATTTAGTGAGTCTTACTCCCAGGTAAATGGGTGTAAGAGTTTTCAATCTAAATAAATTCTAATCTAAATAAGATTTAGCAATTAATTCTATCATTACAAACCAAATTAAAGCAGAAGCTTTGCAAAGTATTAATTCTTATTAATGAAAGTCTGCTTGACTATGGAATGATTCCATTGGATTCTTACTACGGAATGCCTGTTGCACTTGGTATTTCCTTTTCAAGTGGCAGGAGAAATACTCTATTAAGTCAAGTGGAGGAAATAAATCTATTAAAGTCAAAAGGCAATTTGATTCATTCACTTATATTCTTCCAAGATGAATAGTGACTTTCTATTAGTTCCTTTTTCAATTAATATACAGTATTTTCTACAGGTGTTAACCATATTTCTCAATGACAGTGAAATAAAAGCTGTCATTTATACATTTATTCCTTCTCATTCTATAGCGTAAGCTAAGCAAATGTTCCTTATGTTATAAATTTTTTTACATTTTCAAGCAAGGAACCCCATAGTATACGTTTTGAGAAAACATCGGAGAAATGCAGAAATGGCAGTAAGAAGAAACATATGAAGTTGAACTAGACCTTTGGCCATCTATTTTAGGAGTAACCAGGAATAACATCACCAGACTTTCCCAACCCTTCCCTTCAGATTTCTCATACTTCAGGTTTTATAATGCTAATACCACATGACCAAAAAAAAAAAATAGGGCAAAAGCCATGATGGCAAGGGTAAAACAATCAGAAGCCCAAAGAGTTTGGATGCTTTCTAATTACAAAGGACTGGAAAAGGGCTCTTCCTATTGGGAATGGGATGACTCACTGCAGCCAAGTGGGTGCAACTGGGTAGGCATGGCCATCTGAGTGCTGCCAGGAGGACATGGGTGAGTGGGCGTGGCCGGGTCTATGTGAAGGATTAGGTGCAGTCCACTCGGGGCGGATGACTCAGGGGTGAATGACTCAGGGTGGATGACTTGGGGAGGGAGGGTGGTATGGCCAAGTGGACACAACCATGTTGGTGTGGCTGGCTAGGGGACATTAGGTGGGCATGGCCAGGTGGGCCCAGAACAAGTCGTCACGGGCAACTGGATGTGGAGCCAACTCAGCATCCCAACAAAATAAAAATCACACTCTGTTTCACCAAATGGGGTGGGGGGAATCCATTCAGAGAAAACTCTGCTCAGGAAGCAGCAAGAAAAAAGGAGCATTTCTTTAAAAAGGGGGGGGGAATCCATCCTTTGCCTTTCAAATTTTGCTGCTTCCCTGCTCCCTATTTGCTAGCACATCTCTGGGTGATTTTTGTTTTGGCAGGGTGTCGAGTTGGCTCTATGTCCAGTTGCCCGTGATGACTTGTTCTGCGGCCACCTAACCACACCCACCTGGCACCCCCTAGATGGCCATACCAATGTGGTTGCATCCATTTGTCCATGCCATCCACCTGCCCCGAATGGGCTGCACATAATCCTTCATGTTGACCCAGCCACACCGACTCGCCCACATCCTCCTGGCGGCACTCAGATGGCCACGCCTACCCAGTCATGCCCACTTGGCTGCAGTGAGTCACCATAGACCCCTTCCAATCTAAGGATGCCAAGAATGGAAGTTAAGATCACTACCTACATAGCAAAAGTTCTGTCTCTGAGCTCATATCTCTCTTTCCCTTTCTTGCTGGGGTAGGAAATCTGCAAAGTTCAGGGACCTCAGTTTTTTTCCCCTGACCAGCCTAAGAGCTACAGGAAGCTTTCTAGTGAAATGGTAATAGCACCAAAAAGCAAAAACCAAAGGAGTTTCTGGTTTTTAAAGGTGGGAGGCCAATCTAAGGTTTTAGATCTTAAGGAGGTTAACTACCTCTAATTTCTTGCTTTTTTCAATTGCCAAAGCAATATTTCAATTGAGTGCTTTGAGCTGTTTCCGGCGTGGAGATAGGATTTCAAGAGTGCAAGAAACAAGTTTAACATTAATCCTCTTCCCAGTCTTATTTTTCAAGGAAAAAACCCCTTGCCTCCAAATGAACATTTTACCATCAAATTTATTAGCAAACTGAAGGAACATCTGAAACTTGGAGCATTGGGAGAGCAGGAATAAAGTACTGGGACTTGCATGGAGTTTACCCATTCCTTACTTAGAGCAAAATAATTAATTTTCCAATTTTTAATTCATTAGTCAACTCATATGCCACTAAATTGTAATCAGTTCACACTGTGTACAAGATAAAATATAGTATAAAATGCATACCTTAGCTAATAAAATCCAGCTTTAGATAGTGTTCCAAGAGGAACAATCCATCTATTAAAGGAAGGCTATGCCAAAGTAGGGAAACGAAAGGTGGGCTTTGAAGAAGCAGGGTAAGAAGAGTATTGAAACTTCTGAATTTGGGTAATGGAGAAGACATCTGAGGACACCATGGACAGGCAAGAAAATATGGTTCATCAAAACCAATCAATCAAGTAGCCAACACCCCAGAAGACAAACTCAGGATCCAAAAAGATCTTGACAACTTGAACAATGGGCCCTATCCAACAAAATGAGTTTCAATGTGGAGAAAAGCAAAATCTTATATTTAGGCAGGAAAAACCAAAGGCACAAATACAGATTGGGCAACACCTGGCTTAAAAACAGTAAGAGGGACCTTGGAGTCCTAGTGGACAATCACTTGATCATGAGCCAGCAGTGTGCAGCAGCAACCAAAAAAGCTAATACAAAATCCTGAGTTGTATAAACAGAGGCATAGAATCAAGATCACGTGAAGTATTATTATCGCTTTATAAAACCCTAGTAAGACCACACCTGGAATATTGCAGCCAATTTTGGTCACCATATCACAAAAAAGATGTTGAGAATTTGGACAAAAGCAACTAAGATGATCAAAGGCCTGGAGATTAAAACATATGAAGAACGGCTACAGGACTTGGGTTTGGCTAGTCTAAAGAAAAGAAGAAATAGGAGTGATATGATAGTAGTGTTCCAGTATCTGAGGGGCTGCCACAAGGCAGAGGGAGCCAGATTGTTCACCAAAGCACCAGATGGAAGGATGAGAAACAATGGTTGGAAATTGATCAAAGAGAGAAGGAACCTGGAATTAAGCAAAAACTTCCTGACAGTGAGGACAATCAACCAGTGGAACAGCGTACCCCCAGAAATCGTGGATGCTCCATCACTGGAGATTTTTAAGAAGAGACTAGACATTCAGTTGCCTGAGATAGTATAGATTCTCCTGCTTGAGCAGGGGGCTGGACTAGAAGACCTCCAAGGTCCCTTCCAGCTCTATTTTATTCTAAATTCTAAAGACATAAATGATCAGGGTCCAATTATCCTGCTTCAGACACATCATGCAAAGCTCCAGCTCTCTGGAAAAGGCTCTAATGCTATGAAAGATGCAAAAAAGGAAAAGAAGATAACTAGTGGTGGGATTCAAATATGTGAACAACTGGTTCTCTGTGTGGATGCTGCTTTCAGAAGTCCATTGTGGCCCTGGGCAACAAAAAATTAGCTACTGGTTCTGCCAAAGTAGTGCGAACCAGCTGAATCCCACCACTGAAGATAGCCAATAGAAAGATAGTTGGACTCAGCTAAACAATGGCAACAGGTACATCATCAGTTAGATTCATATCATGGTGGATAAAATCTATTTATTTATATGGTCACTAAGAGTTGAGACCGACTTCACATAAACAACCAGTTCCACAGCACTGGAAAAAGAGTATTTCTTAGTTTTGTTGTACACAGGCATTCTTGCCCCATCCTCTTACGAAACCGCAACTTCTGGTAGGATCTCCTGAGCAAGTTGACTCTAGCTGGGGTGGGCGGTCCTGAAAATAACTAGATGTGAAGGTTGTTGTTTTTTTAAAAAAAATAAAGCCAGAATTGCATCTGGAAATCAATTAGTAGCCAATGCATAGCTTCAAGATATGTGTAATATAATCATAGGGACTAGTGCCAGTCAGAGCAAAGGCTGCTGTGTTTTGGATCAACTGCAATTTCAAGTGATTTTGAAAAGCAGCCCCCCCCCCAAAAAAGAGCACTGCAGAAATGATGATAAAGGCATGAATCAATGTTGCTAGGTTCTCTGATTCCTTTGACTGGTGCATCAGCCAAAGGTGAGCAAAGAAGCCACAGACTCCACCTGCCCATTGAGCAATACCCATGAATGTAAAAGAACACCAAGTCTGCTCCTTCAGAGACCAAGGAAATTAGAATTGGCAGATAAAACTATTTCATGGGCTTTCCTTTATTTATTTATTTTTATCATAGTCTTGTAATGTAGAATGAAACACAGAAGCTTTTTTGCCTTGACAACCAGATGCCTGTAACTTTCTAAGACAAGTAAAGGGTTTTCTTCTGTGTGCATGCAAACTAAATACAAATGGCTCTTACAAGTGTAAGTGCTAAGTTCTTTCAATTAGCTGCAATTATTTCCTTTTCACATCCAATTATTTTACATTGGATGGACATTATAAAGGACGACACTGGGAGAATGGAGAATGCTGATCCATAGAGTGGTCAAGGGTCAGACACAACTCAATGACTGACAACAACAACGGCTTGTGCTAAATAGAAATAAATGACCATCCATTGCTTCCCTTGTTTACAGCTTCCTTTGCTCAAACTCATAGCTTCACTAAAGTCTAGAACAGTAGTTCTCAACCTTTCTAATGCCGCAACCCCATAATACAGTTCCCCATGTTGTGGTGACCCCCAACCACTTATACATCACTGGGTGCCAGGGGTGTGGCCAAAGAAAAGGGGGAAAAAAATGGCGGACAGCCTTGTTTGGTGACACCCGTGAAATGGTCGTTCGACCCCAAATGGGGTCCCGACCCACAGGTTGAGAACCACTGGTCTAGAACATTTCAGTGTTGCAAAAGGAAGCATTAAAGGCAGATGTTTGAAAAAAAAAAAGAATAGACAATATGTCCATTAATATATGTTACTCTACTTTAAGCTAAATAGAAAACCTATAATGGCCTGAGAAAGCATAGTGAAGTGTTTTGGATTACATCATGCTCCTCAGCAGATTATTAGTGTTCTCTTCATGAAAAAAGATAAAAAAAACCTCTATCAAATGACAATTGCTGTATGGCATGAAGAAATTGGGGTCATTACTTCTGTCAATGTAAAATAGAGTTTTCTTGGCAACAATACAGAAGTGGTCTGCCACCACCTTCATCCAGGACATATTTTTTCAACTTTTCATCTTAGCCTACAATCCTGATTTCTAAGTGGTCTCTTAGCCAGTTGCTAATAGGCCAATTCTGCTTAGTTTTTTAAAGTTCAACTAAGGTTTGGAAGAGTTAGCAGTAGAAGGAAAATTGGCCATCAAAGAACATGGTGGCTAGACACCATCAAAGCTGACACCAGTCAGAGCACAGAACAATTCAAAGAAGTGGAAAATCAGAAGATGTGGAGAGACCTGGCCCATAGAATCATCAAGAGTAAGACATGACTAAATAGATCTTCTTCCTCTTCTTCTTCTTCTTCTTCTTCTTCTTCTTCTTCTTCTTCTTCTTCTTCTTCTTCTTCTTCTTCTTCTTCTTCTTCTTCTTCTTCTTCTTCTACTTCACGGTCAGTTAAGTACATCAGGATAAATATAAATTTGTTTCAGTCCTAATTCCAGAAGCAAAGGACCAGAAAAATGAGCCAAGCCTACTCTGCAGAATGGAGGCCGTAATATGTTTCAGGATCAGAGGTCTGTTCTGCCTAGTATTTTTTAGCTTCTGCACTACATTAAGTGTATATTTGAAGCGCAGTACGTTTCCAGGGCTAATCCTCTTAAAAGCAAAACATGGATGTGAGACCAAGCAGAATCTTCTATTACATTGCTTGGCCAATGTTTTAACACTGGAACACTGGGGAGTCTGCTGGAAAGCATTAACAGTAATGGCAGACCTTTTGGGTTCAACATATCAAAAATTCAGAAAAAGCCTAACTTGACACTGCTGGACTATCACCAGCCCCCAACATGTATAAGAAACTGAGGTAGGGTCAGTGGTGGGATTCATCCGGTTCGCACAACTTCGGCAGAACCAGTAGCTAATTTTTTGTTGCCCAGGCCCAGAATGGACTTCCGGAAGTGGCATCCACACCGAGAACCGGTTGTTCGCATATTTGAATCCCACCACTGAGTAGGGTGAAGCTGAAAGAAAAAATACAACTGAAAGTGTCTTGAGTATCTTTTGTATCACTCTACCTGAATTAAAGTAGTGCCAATCATTTAACTGTGGTGGATATCACTTTCAATTAAGCATTTAAAAGGACAGTGGTTTGTTAAAAGTTTGTAAAAGGCAGCAAAGGGAACAGGTGCCCTGGCCCACACTTGTAATGTATTCCTTATTATTTCAAATGATCACTTCCAAACTATTCATTACTGTTTGCAATGGTACAGCACTTTGTGAAATAAATATTTTGCTCCAACCCCAGGTACCTTTCAGAAAAATAATGTCTATCCAAACAGCTCCAGGTCATATAAGGCCTTTACTCTGGAAACTTTGGAGAGTGTTCTGGGGTGGTCTTGCAGCCTCTGAAAAGAGCGGGAAAGCATGTCCTTGTTCTTGTGCATTTTTGGGAGGGTCCAGAGGCTGTGCAAGAGCAGGGCCCTCCCGCCTGATTTACAGAGGATCTGGCCACATGAGAGCACCCCACATTCTCAGGTGACCTCTGGAGCCTCTGAAGATTGTGTGAGAACTTCCCATGCTTTTTGGAGGCTGCAAAGGCCACATAAGAATGCAGTGTGCTCTCACAAGGCCTCTGAAGTTCTGTGAGAAGCCCCTGTTCTCGTGCAGCCTTTGGAACCTCTGAAAATCACACAAGAACATTCTTGTGCAACTTCTTGAGGGTCTGGAGGCCTGGCGTGTCATTACAAATGACATGGCCTGGCATCTGTAACATGCATGTCATAGGTTCTCCATCAGCAACATTAGGCTAACAATCCAATTTATATCATGAGGGTAGGCAAGATTTTTAGCTTTCGAGCAAAGTGTGGAGAGTTTTTAAACAATGCTAGGTGCACTTTGCAATTTGCACTGCAGTCACCCTGTGTTCTATGCTAGCCAGCAAAGTTTAGTAACAGAGGCAGAGCATGTAGCTCAGGTGACCCCCCCCTTTGTAGTTTTATGCCAACATTCCACATCTCAATCCACACAAACTACAATCACAGCTTTTCTCCACCTCCTGCCCCTCTTCCACTAACCATCCCAGCCTCTATTTAGTGTGTCCCAGGTCTGACTTCAGAAAAACACAGTTGGGGAGAAGGGAGACTTCAATAGGAATTAATAGGGAAGCTTGCCTCGATGTCAGACCACAAGCCTAGAGACCAGGAAGAGGGGCTCTCTTCTGTGAGAGGTACTGGGGGAAAAAAACAAGCTGAGCGAAAGCATTCCTAGCACTAGCCATTGGCAATTGGGCATATGCCCCAGACTTTGGCCTGCATGGTCCGGGCAGCAGGAGACTGAAATAGACACTCTCGCTATGCACCTTGGCTCCAGTCACACCATAAGCTCAGCAGCAGCTTCCCTGCCAACAGCTCCAGCCTCCACCCATTTGGCAAAGTGCCCATTGGGTTTTCGCATTCTCTGCATTACGAAAGAGTGGGCCCTCTTCTCTTAACCTCTCCCCCTGTGTGCTCATGCTCACTGGCGAAAGCTCAAGTTAAAGATAAGTGGCTACAGCACTTGCCAGGTTTTTTTTTTTTTTTCCCCTCTCCCCAGTAAGGAAAGTGGGAAGTGGAAGAATCTGACAAATCTCACCCAGCTACTGTCAGTGCTGCATTAGATGAGCTTGTCTGGTGCACACAAACACACACAGAGAGAACCATCATTCACTTCTTCTCAAACAAACCAATTACATTCTGCAGCCATCAGCTCCTATATACCAATAGCTTCCACTAAAGAAACTATATGTAAGAGATGTTGGAGTCTCCAGCTGCCTTTTAAATTAAAAAAAGACGAGGCAGAAACTGAAGGGACATGGTGCCACCAGTCACTTAGAAGAATAACAGGATTGTCAAGTTCCACTACAGGTAATCCTGATTTAGTGACTGCCTCATTTACAACAGTGATGAAAAAGTAACTTTACAACCAATCCTTCAATGTATGAACTTTGCAAAGGAAACCTGAAATGAGATCATAAGCACAGTTTTGGTTTCACTTAGTGACCCCTTTGCTTAAGGACCAAGTTACGGGTCCCAACTGTGGTTGTTAAATGAGGACTATTTGTACTTAGCGTGAAAGTCTTGAGACTCCAGAAATCAGCTGCTGAAATAGTAAAATTGAATTATATGAATAAGCCAAGCTTTCAACAGGAATGCAGGCAGGTCAAAGTTTAGAGCTATGAGCTGAGTAGAGCTCTCCTCTCCTTAGTTTATCATTGCCTGTAAAAAAAATTATATTTAATTTCATTAACTGGTTTATCAAACCGATAAAATCCAATCTCAGTACCTTTTAAAAGTACTTAAAACCTAATACAAAAACTACAATTGCCAACTCAGGAAAGGAAAACAATCAGCATTATAACAGGCACAGAAAAATACCATTACCACTGCAATAGCATGCATCAGTTACAAACTACATCTGTAAGCCTGCTCCATAAATAGCATAATTGTAAGGCTTCTCTTTCTTCATTTTTTTTCTCTCTTCATAACAACACTGTAAGTTAAGCTGGGTTGGAGATAATAACCAAATCAAAGTTCCCCAGTAACTTTCTCTGAGTGAAGATAAACTTGAGCCCGGGATTTTTATTTTTTTTAGTCAAACAACTACACTCTTGACATGCAAAAGTAAGAAAAGCTCCATGTCTAATTTGATTTTCAAAAGGACAGACATCCCTCTCTCTCTTTGCTTCTGGTTATTTATATGAATAAATTTATATTGAATGCATTATTTTGGCAAAACAGGAGTGAATTTTTCCACTCATCCCTTTCTTTCATTATTTTAGCTCAACGCTTTTACAAAGCCTGAAGTTAAAACAGTGGGATGGTTGACCAAGAATGACTTCCATCGGCTGGCCAAAGAAGGCTTCAGAATCCCAACGATATGGTCTTCCATAATCTGCATTTTTTTAAAACAAGGAATTTTACTAAAACGTGTTCATGAAATGACGGACCTTCACTGAGATTGTTAACCCATGGGGAAAAATGCAGATAGATTGAGCTATTTTTAAGCCACCCAGCAAAACTGATTGCCAACAAAAATGTTGGAGGTGTGGTAAAAATAACCTGAATCATACGGAGAATTCCTTCAAAGCCACATAACTTGTGTCCCAACAACATGCTTAATCGGGTCGGTAGGGATAATTAGTGCATTGTGGGAACATGAAAGAAGGGCCAATTAACATCATCAACTAATCTCAAGGGAATTAGATTTAGCCCAGTGCAGACAACATGATTAAATTAATTCCACCCATCAGCCATGCTGCGAGAACACCAAGACTATCTATCACCCTAATTTATTTCCTAGTCCTCCAAGAAAAAGAACTGGAGGGAAACAAAGATTGAAAAAAAAAACGAGTCTCTCCTCTTTAGTGATCATGGTAAAAGTGGAGCAGAGCAGTACAGAATATAGCTCTGAAACCCCAACTGTTCTACAACAAAGCCTCACCTACTGTCAGTCATGGCCTCTAGGAAATTGCTAACGATGCAGTACTTGTTAATACTCTTCTGGGACAAAGGCTTATGGGATATCAAGCACTTCCTGGAAAAAAAAGGCTCAGGAAACCCCCCAAATTGAGATGTTTACACCGCTAGGATGATTGTTAATAAAGACAGTGTTACAAATGAAGCGCAAACAGGACCACATTTTCCAGTCTCATTCTCATAAGCATCTGCTGGGAGAAGTGGAACTGAATGGGGAGCATATGAATGATTGTGACATCACACAAATGCTGTTGGAATTTATGCACTTGTGTCTGCACACAAATATATCCAGCCAGCTTTTGCAGAATGAGATTATCCCACAGTTGTCATTTTGGTATCATTGTAGTTCACTACAGAGGCTTCTAGTCCTTCTTTCAATCATATCTAATAAAGAGATTTTTAAAAGGTAATGCCAAACACTGCCTATGAGTAAGAGTAAGCTTTTTCTCTCCATCTCCCCCAAATATGCAGTATGGACTAAAAGGGTTTTATATTGCCTTTGAAAAAGAGTAACCACTGCCTTTTTTAAAATCGGGAATATTTACCTCCTTGCTAAATAGGACATGGTACCCTGTTTTTTCTCCATTACTCTTGGGAGAGATTTTAAGAATCCCTTGGTTTGGGGTAGAAAAACAATTGCAGGTGATAATCGGGATTTGAGAGGGAATGAATGCCCTCAACAAACTCACATCTGGATTAGAGGCATTAATGCAGCCTGTAATTTCCAGGATTTCTTCCTCGTGGCCTGTAGTATGGGCAGATGCTAGGCTAAGCTTAGGAAGACACCATCTTGAAGCTGGAAAGAAAACCCCTCCAGACTGCAACTCAAAAGAAGAGATTTATTGAAACCAGTTTTAAAAAACTGAAGAAACAAGAAGGATTATTCAGAAAACATGCATGCCAAAGTTGAACTTTATATCTGAGAGTTTACCTGCTCTTTGTGTTTCTATCCCACATTCAGGCCAGCCTGACCCTCAACTAGCTTAAGAATCTTATTTGTTCTATCCAGTTGCCTTGTTGCCAGAACAAGCAAACAATTTTTTTCCTGGAAGGCAGGAACATAGAATTTTACTCTCTATTAATCTCCCATTCCCCTTCAAAGCAACCTTTGGGTGCATTTTTTTTTTCCTCCTTCAATTCCAAAGAACACTTTTCCTCAAATGCTTCTGTCAGCTTGGGATAAAGCATTTCAATTTATTGCAGGCTAATCTGAGCAATTTATTGGCTACTTTTGCTGAAGAGCAAATGCCCCTTCAACTGTGTCAGCACTCACCCTATTCTCTAATGACTGTTAAAGCTGTTACGAATGTTGATGAATCAAAATCCTGCAGAATTTTTAATCATTGTTTCTTTTCATGAGCTCCCCAGTTTTCCAGGGGCTTTAAACAACAACAATAAATCTCCAGTGTTAGCCTGACTCACATGTTTTCCAGACACCCATAGCCTATTATTAAGATTATTTGGGAGCTAAAGGTAAAACTATCCAGTTATAAAAAAAAGCAGTGGAATGATATACCACTAAAGTTAAGAAAAAGAAGCACAGAGAAAAGTAGAAAACTCAGAAAAAGGAAAATAGTAATTTAAAATTTCCTAAATTTCTGCTGGATTTTGAACAAGTATACCTTTATTTACAAGAGAAAAGTTACAATCATTGTGCTATTGTACAGTACAGTAACTAGGCAGTGTGGGTAAACCCTAAGACAGAATTACTAAAAGAAGCATCTGCAGTGGACTTGCAAAAGGTCATTTATGGAAATTGTTAAAACACGTTCAAAGGAATAGATCTTGTGGTTACCTATATTGTTTGAATAGGAAGAACATCAACAAACCCTGGGAATGTCGGCTCCTCCCGGCATTTCAGAGATTCATCCCAGTCACAGAATCAAGGTGTGAATGGGATCCATCTACAGTATTTAGGCTTGTTTTAAATCAACCAGTAAGAGCTATAATGGAGGAGCAATAGTCCTATAGGGAAACTATAGGTTGTGTTTATTCTTCATTTTACACTTAAGAATTCTATTATATGAAGATGTTATTTCATCTTCAGTTGGGAATATGAGTTTTTATTTTCAGCAGGAAGAATTCACAGCATTATTTTGACACTCGGATGAAAACAAAATAAATGCCTTGTCAGGCCACTCCCTATGAAAACATGATTTGAGAAGAATTTGTTTTTGACGGAGAAGGTTCTAAAATAACTTTAGCATGACATTATGCATTTTAACTCACTATTTACTACATTGGTGTTTTTTGAGATTGACTACAGTTGTTAAGTATGCTTCCAGAATAGGCCTGGGAAGAGCCTAGCTTTGTTTTCTCACTTTTGCTGGGGCACATACATTAAGCCTTTGTAAACAGAAGATTATCTATTTCAAAGGGAGGCATATTGTTCTGCCTAAAAGTAAAGAAGCATGGGGAGTGGAGGATCTGACCTCTGAGCATAGACAAAAGCCACTTTGGCTGTGCAAAGGGGCTGCAACTGCTCTGCTCCTCTGTTTAGAATCGGGAGAATATGATGCTTCCCAGAGGTGTTTCAAAAGGGTGTTTCCCTTGAAAGTTTGTCAAAGCAAAGCATCTCTTTAAAGATGTGTGTAACCCAGATATGTATGAAGTCATCCCCAGCCACTGTGTTCCTAGTTTTTTTTCCCATGCTCCTCCCACTTTTTTACACTGCAGTTGAATTACTGAAGAATGGGTAGCTGGTATGTGTGGTGCTAAGCAAATTGCCAAATTGCTTCACTTCTACAACATCCCTTTTTGAATGTCTGTGGAGATTTTCAGTCATCCAGGACATAATTGTCTCAAAGTCCACATTTTGGATGGAGAGAACCATTGGTTTAAAAGAGAGGTAAAAGCAGTGGTGGGATTCAGCCAGTTTCAGCAGAACTGGTAGCTAATTTTTTGTTGCCCAGGCCTAGAATGGACTTTCGGAAGCGGCATCCACACAGAGAACTGGTTGTTCACATAGTTGAATCCCACCACTGGGTAAAAGAATCCATCTATGCTAGAATTGAACACCTCTCCCTCAACAGAGGGGGAGGAATAAGACACTACCTATCTCCAGTTTACAATAGAGCCCTTGCAGCAGTTTCAAGAAGATTCCAGTACCAATTGCATCCTGATTCAGGTGACCCTGAAGACATAGATGATGATGATGATGATGATGATGATAATAATAATAATAATAATAATAATAATAATAATAATAATAATAATAATAATAGCCGCCTATGCAAAGAAGCTGAAGAAACAGTGGACCACCTGATGAGCTGCTGCAAGAAGATTGCACAGACTGACTACAAGCAGCGGCATGACAAAGTAGCCACAATGGTGCATTGGAAGATCGCAAGAAATATCATTTGCCTGTAAGCAAGAACTGGTGGGATCATAAAATAGAGAAAGTCATAGAAAATGATAAAATTAAACTGCTCTGGGACTTCAGAATTCAAACAGACAAGCACCTGCAACATAACACCCCAGACTTAACAACTGTCGATAAGGAAGACAAAAAAGTCTGGATAGTGGACGTGGCAGTGCCTGGAGACAGCAGAATAGATGAGAAAGAACTGGAGAAGATAACAAAATACAAAAACCTACAAATAGAAATAGAAAGACTGTGGCAAAAGCAAGCAAGTACCAATAGTAATAGGCTCCTTGGGTGCAATCCCAAAACAACTGAAGCACCACTTGAACACCATTGGCATTGACAAATTTGCCATTAGTCAATTGCAAAAGGCGGCCTTACTAGGAACTGCTTCCATCTTATGACGATATCTGTAATACCATCAAACATCCACATCTGCCTATCCCAGGTCCTTGGTAAGGACTTGATGGGTAGACAAAATGCCAAATCCAGTCTGAACATCTGGCTGACTGTGCGATGATCAATAATAGTAATAATAATAGCAATAATAATAATAGTAAAGTTGGAAGGGACCTTGGAGGTCATCTAGTCCAACCCCCTGCTCAGGCAAGAAACCCTATACCATTTCGGACAAATGACTGTCCAGTCTTTTCTTAAAAATCTCCAGTGTTGGAGTATTCACCGCTTCTGGAGGCAGGTTGTTCCACTAGTTAATTGTTCTAACTGTCAGGATAAACTCCCAAGTGGCCTTAGAGAGTGCCAATGAACAGATGACTGCAAAGAAGTACAATCCTTCCATCCCCCTCCACCAGTCTCAACTGTCAGTAACTATCCTTCCATCCCCCACCATCACAACTGATGAAAGTTCTTGGATGAAAAGCAAAATGTTTTCTTCTTCCTCCTCAAGGAAAAAAACAGTCCAGTTGCCTTTTGAAGAAAGAAGCACCCTTGAGATCCCTCTTTAAAATGACTTTGGGAAGCCTGTGGTCTCTGCTTCTTTAAAAAAAAAAAAAAAAAAAAACATGCAAAACCATCCAGAGCCTTCTGTTACTTCTTCCAGCTAGCTTTTGTGTCACAGGAGGCCTCTGAAGCAGCACAAAGTATCATGAGAAGTCAAAAGATGGTTGCCTTGCACAAGCCTACTTGGTTTCTGTACTGGTTAGGTGCCATCTCTGCTTTATGTCTTGCTTTCTTGACCATGCTTCATTAAATAAGCACAAGGACAAGGGCCACACATAATGATAAGCCATAAACTCTAGTTTTCAGTCCACAGTGACTAGATTATGCAGCATGCTAAACTGAAATAAGGCAGACCACTCTATGAGATGTGCCACATTAGCTAGGGTCTTCTGCCCTCTGAAGATGGAATTTCTAAATTAACAGCAATTGCTGTAAGGAGAGAAAATAGTGACAGACCAACTTGGAATATGCAGGGATTTTTTTTTTCTCTGAGTTGAAAGAACCGTTTTAAGGTGCATAATTTCTTACGGTAGTTTGCTGTATCTTCACTCTGTTCAGCACAGAAGGCCCACCTGTACAAACTGCAAAAGTAGAGATCTCTCTTCCATCCCAGACTACCTTGTATAATGGATTGCAGTGAGTGGTTTCCAAGGTAGCCAAACATTTAAAGCTTTTCAGATGGCTCCAAGGTACTTAACACAGGGGAAAAAAACTTGTTGACTCACAATTGATTTGTTCACTCCCAATTTTGCATCCAGTTAACAAGCCCTAATGTTTATTAATGCATTAATCAGCACTTGAGGATATGTCTGTATTTTCCACTCCTGCTCATGTCTGGCTATTTGCACATTTTCTTTATTTTATATTTAACACAAGTTGTTTCCCTCTCAAAGCAGTTTTCCTTAGTTTCAGGATGGAGTTGTACTGTGGGAAATCCAGGGTTTAAGAATGTATCTCTGCATTATATAATTATGTCAAATTCGAAATTGCTTTAATGGTTGAAATTGGTTTAATGAACACTGTAATTTTCTGAAGAAACTGGAGTTCTACTAAAAACCTGGAGCCTTTTGCTTTGAAAATTACAGCATGATCCTATGTGTATTTAGTCAGAAGTAAATAATACTAAGTGCAATGGGACTTAGTCAAAGGAAAGCTGATTTTGGGTTGCTCTTTCCCAGATCACCTTCCCAGGTTGTAAGTCAGACATCCAGAGTTTGTACATGGTGCAAAACCAGATATGAGCAATCCTTAGCTCACATATCAAATGGGGCTTTCCAGATCTAGGTTTTCAGTCGCCAGAATCCCCCATCCCTATTCAACTGACATTTAATGGCAAATCATCCATTCCTAGTGACATGATTTTTTCATGCAATTTGATGAACAAAACTCTAATATAGATGTGTTATCCCCATTCAGTGCATTAGATTTGTTGTCATTGTTGTCATAGATTTGTACAGATGTTTCCATTTTACATGTGCAAGAGAAATGGAGAAAGTCAAAAACAAGTGAAAGGGAAAGAGAAATCAGAAATTGGCCAAAAAAGTTGTGAACCCTTGGCTTTCTGACCTGAACAATATACCAGTATGATGTGTGAACATATTTTCTTGAGGTTCACACCAGCTAGACCAGTTTGACCCTTTAAAAGAAGCAAGATAGAAACCCTGCAGCAGCCCTAATTAAGAAGAGGTGTACTGTGATGCTTCAGCCTCAGTATGTACACTCCCAAAGTACTGAAATGAAAGGACAGAGTTGCAACTGGACAGCTGTTGGGAAGTGCCCTGCCCTTTTTTTGAGCCTTAAAGAAGCCCTCTTGAATTGAAGTGGGAAAATTACAGGGGGAAAGGCATCCCATTGAGGTGTAATTATCACCTACTGAGTCACTCTCCCCAAAGGAAAGGCACAGCTGATTTTCCTCATGACCTTAAAGGAAGTAAAAGAATTTGCAGATCTCTTCCCCTTGTGAAGTCTCTGAGGACACAGTGTACTTCTACCAAAAAAAACCTCCTCAAACCCCTAAACCTTAAATTATCTGGTGTTGCAAAATTTGAAACATCACTGTTAGCACTCCTATGACTGCACTGGACTTACTTTAGCAGTTCAACCAACAAGCAAGTACTAGTGTTTTTCCTTTTCCCTGCCTTTTGGCAGGAGACAAACACAGTGCAAGAACTGAAGCACAAAGTTAAGTTAAAGGGGGAATTCAAGGCAGAATACAGGGCCCCCAGAGCCAAAGGACTTCTAAAATGGCCCTTTAGAAGGAGTGCTTGGAGTTAGGACAGAAAACAAGCAGTCCATATTATCAATATCAGACTACGCATAAGAACACGGGGCTTGCTTCTTACAACTTTTTTCCTTTCTGCTTAGTTCATCAGATTTTCTTTAAATATGAATTATCTTTTTCTGCAACAAATTAGCACTTATTCCTACAATATTAGTTCCCACCCCCTGAGAAACAGATCCTCCCCAAAATTTTAAACTATTGAATCTATTAACAACTTGTTGACCTGTCTTCCATATGTTATTGTTGAAAGAAAAATCTTCATCAGGGTCCAGGCCAAGCCGGGAATAAACAAAATGGAGACTGCTTTAGAAAGAAGGTTGTAGTTTATTGAAGAGCAGAGCCGGACAGAAATGTGGCTCTGAGGAATCTGACCACATGTAGCAGGGAATGGTGGGTTTTTATGCCTTCTTGGGCTTTTGTGTTTGGAGTTGTTCTTGTGGCATGAACTTTGACATGAGGTTTTGGTATTCTGATGGTTGTGGGTTAATCCTATTATGTCCTAAAGGTTGTATCCTGCTTCCCTGTGGCTGTGGCTGATGGCTATGTCCTGTGTTGGATTGTTTGAATGAGGGGTTGTTGGTTCTAGGGATCTTTGTCTTTCTAATCCCATCAACTCCAAGCTTCCTGGCTCCAGTCTTTCTGAAAGAATTATCAAATCTGCATTTCTGCTTGGGGCAGAGAGACTGGGGATAGTGGTGGTTTCTGCCTTTAAGATTTTCTTTCTCCATTATTGTATTCCTTTGTTGTTTTGGTGCACCTTTTTAATATTTTGATTGCTTTGTGTTTTATGTTTTTTTTTCTTTTATGTCTTCTTGGACTTTTGTTTAATTTTGTATTTTAACTTTGTTCTAAATAAAATAAAAAATATGGAAAAAATAGCACTTATTCCCAAATCAGGAAGCCGCCCCTGCCACCCCCCCCCCCAAATGACTATGTCCAGGCTGTAAAATGACCTGGCTCTACCACTGGGGAGGGGTTCATCCAATACATCACATGACAAAATTGGAAGGATGTAATTGGATGGATGTAATCCAATACATGACAGAGAGAAAGCAGCAGGCCAGAGCAGCAACCCCTTGAATTGCAGAGTAACGCAATTATTTTCAGATTTTTCATGAGCTGGACTTGCTATGCCTGTTTATTATTCTGAATGGTAAAGGTTTTAAATTATTTAAGATTTCAGCACATTTTAGGGAGTGTATTATGTTATGATTACAAAAACACAGATTAAATTTTAGTAAAAAAAAAAAAGAATAGATAAATAAACAGTTCCAGGATCACCAACCTTTTCATATCACAGCTGATTCAGCTGAGATTGAAATATCAGTCTACTTTCCACATTTTCTTCACTGTTTTATGAGAGTGAGCAACTTGTGATATTTCTGATCTTTCACCCTCAGCTTCTCTCAACATTAGCCAGGCTAGCCAAAGCTGCTGCCAGTTACACTTCAGAGAAGTCACAGGTTGATAATCCAGATTGATAGGAATGTGAAGTTTATGTAAACTATGCAAGAGAAGGTTCAGGATGAGTTAAATCTTATCTGGATAAAAGCAGGTGATTGCTCCGCTTTGGCTGGCCCATAATTTACAAGCTGGAAAACAATAACATCAGCCTATTTCATGGAGTGATTATAAAAATAAAATGTTGTATATGAGAAGCTATTAAATATTAAGGAAGTAGTATATAAATAAATAATACATATTGGAAGTATGTTTGAAATTTATTTATTTATTTATTTATGAGACTTATATACCGCTTTAAGTGCAAGCACTCTCTAAGCGGTGTACACCAGTAAGCAATGTATATATATATTCATAAAAGCTAGGAACTTGAGTGTGATAATAGAAAATCTCAAATTTCTAAACAGCACACCAGTTGCTACAGGACTGCTGCAATATTTCTGATGTGCTCAATGGGTATTTTTTTTAAAAGAATAGATTTAAAAACAAAAATTTCTGATGTCACTTTTTGGTGAAGTTATCCTTTGGAAAGGATATTATATTATTTAAATCAACATTTGAAAAATCAGAATTTGGTCCATGAAAATCATCAAATCAAATCTTTATCGTACTCAGCATAACCTCTATACAAAAAAAGACTGCCCTAAAAAAAAAAATCAAAAGGTCTTTTTTATTTTGAAGATAGCAAAAAACAGCTCTAATTAAAAGATTATTGGTCCAAAACACTTTTTTTCCCCAAGTAATTTGTTCTTCTTCAGCTCCAAAAGTATCTGCTAAAACAAGCTGTCTCCCACAGAGCAAAATCTGTGCAACACCTAAGATATATTAACAATTCCTTCTCCGGGTGAAACTTGTATTCTTAAAGGGATATTTCCACTTTATTTGTTGCCTCTTATGTCTTGGCTTCATTGTTCTATGAAAGATGCTTCTTTCTCCCCACCTCCATTTTACATTTGCATACGGCCTCACAGAATCCGGGAAAACAAAGGACTAGCCACATTTATATGAAAGGTACAATCTGTGAAAAAATCAACTCTATACAGTAACTCTGGGATCCTGAGTGTTCACCTCAGCTGCCAATGAAATCATACTGGGATGGGGGGGGGGGATTTTAGAATATAATTGTCATGCTCATGTTTTCTGGCTTATGCAAGGGTACTCTTTGTTTGCATAGGGTTTTAGATAAAACCTGTTGGGTTGCATCCAAAATTAGTCATACTCAGGAGCAGTGAATCATTGCTAAGCAGTGAAACAAGTATGATTTCACTGGAACTTACCTGCAAGAATGCATGCTGTTGCGTGAGTTTCCTACATGACTTCTGTTACATCTTTATTTCATTTACTAAAACAGCTCACATCATTAGAGAAAGAAACAAAGATCTTTCTTCAGGTTTACAAGGGAGGAAAGCAGAGAACCATAGAAACCATAGTCACATAAATATCTAGGTTGGTCCTGAATGACAAGAATGGGTTCTTGGATATCTGACAGATGAGCAGGTCAAGGATGAGTCTTCAGCCTTCCAATCCTGAAGACAACTCTTCTCCCTGGCAGGGAGAGGTCAGAGTCACTAATTTTACCCAAGCTACAATATTCTTCCTACATGGCTGGGATGCAGCTTCTTATTAGTGCTGTTTTAGGCTGAGAAATTGTACATTTAATTTGAAGTTGTGCAACCATATGCTATAAAAATGGTGGGATGCAAATTCTGAACCTAATCACAGAAACTGTATGTCAATGAAATCCCTTCCACTTCTGGGTGGCCCCTATTCCTAAATGGAAAGTTAACAATAATGGTTCTAATTACAGTATGTAGCTAGCAGGATATGATCAGATGCAACCTCTGTTCCCAAAAGCCTGACGCATATCCATTCAGACTGACAAACAGATTCAGAAAATGGGGTCCAGCCCAATAGAATAGGTCATTGGTCTCCACCTGGGCCAGATATGTGTGCTACACTAAGGAGAAATGCTGGGTGTCTCCAATGAACTATATGACACAGAAATGTCTTGGTCACCATTGCAACCCACCCTGAGAGGTAAAACTGATTATCCCATTAAACTAAAGTCTTTCTCAAACACGGATTCCAATTGACCTGAAAGTCTTGGAATTTCATATCGAGATGCAGGAAACTTGGTCTTCACTGGAAGAGCCTGGGAAATATGGTCAATAATGAGAGGTGCTGAGAGTTGTAGCCCAACAACATCTGCACAGACCCTAGATTTGCCACCCTTGATCTGGCAGATCTTCAGAGAATGGCAGCCATTACACAAAAGAGTTTGGCTAATAATCTTATCAAATGCAGCAATTGCTGCAAGGGGTTTTCATCCTCAGGGCAAAAGGACACTGAGTAGGTGGTACAAAAACTCTGAGTGAAAATTCTCCTTTGCCAGCAAACTCAGTCATCTTAGCTAACCAACCCCTTTTATTACGATCTTTGGGTCTGTGAAATGGGAAAAGTTACATGACCTACTCTAGAGATCTCTTGTAAGAACAAACAAATTAATATGCAGCCAATCTATGTAATTGGAGTCTTCAAGCAGTCAAAAAATATAACCAGATTTCAAATACATGATGAATGAATATTGCAGGACTGTTAGGAGGAAGACATAAATTTGCTTGAAATGCACATCCTTCTATTTATTGCTATCATTGATTCTTGGTTTTTTTTTAAAAAAAAATGGCTGCAGTAATTTATTCAGAAAGCTCGTGTATGACATAAACTTGGGAGTTAAAATAATCATCAAAATCTAATGCACATCTCCTTGCAGCAAATCGTGGTCAAAAATGCCTGTGCTTTCTTACTCAAATCATTCTGCAAATACCTTTTCAATGACAAAGAATCAGCATTCAGTCTCCATCAGATAAATGCAGGGAAACTATTTTGCTGTGTTAGGTGGCTGAGTTTTGTATAAGTGGCATGGCTACAGGAGAGGGACTGTTGTCTTCATACATTTCTCCTCCCTTCTACCTCTGGCTTTCCTACCCCAGGAAGTCACTAAGTGCAGCAGTATGACAGCAACATCAGTTCCTGTCTGAAATGGCCTTTCAGACCCAATCCAGCTTCTGCAAGTACAAGAAAAAAAAAATTGAAACGTAGAAAGATGTACTTATTTGCCTTTTTGAAATGTTTCCTAGGTTGTGCTGTTATAAGAGATCACTAAAACAGATCTGATGTGCCTTTTTGGCAGTGTTACAGAACCACTTTAAGTTGTAAACAATGCAAAAATCAGAGAGGAGAAATAGAATAAAACATTGGGTTTTTTAAAAAAAAGAAACCTTTGGACTGCTATAGCCAATCTTGTATCTGAGGAGTCCTTGGTGCTTTCTGAGCTTGCTTGTTTTCTTGCAGATGTTTCATTACACAAACTAGGTAATATCATCAGTGCAGGGCAGAACTGATGAAGTTGCCTAGTTAGGGTAATGAAACATCTGCAAGAAAACAAGCAAGCTCAGAGAGCACCAAGGACCCCTCATGTCAACCCTGAGCTACAAATATTCTCCTTTATTGGATCCTTGTATCTGCAAAGCATCCAACAGTATCCTTCTACTGGTGTAAAGTTTTAAACAGTACAGTGTAGGACATTTTTGCTTCATTTCTGTACAAGTGTCTCCTCAAAAAAATGGATTCTGCTTACCCAAGGCAGAAGAACGAAAGTTCTTCTACGGTTCTGCATTAGTAGTCCCATTGTTGTTATTGCACAGCAACAACGCAGCACCATGAAGGGAACAATGTTTCCTTTGCCCCACTCACAAAGGGGACATCTCTGCTCTGAAAACTGCAGAGGGCAATTGATTCTAGGGGCAATTAAAGATGTTATTTATCCTCTTTAAAGCCCTTCATGGCTATGGACCTGAGCCTCTGTAGGACTACCTTCTCCCAGTGACCTCTGCCCATCTGTTAAAATCTGAAAGAGAAGCTTTAGGTCCCAACTCTTTGAGATGTCATGGTTGAGAGTTGGCCAACTATGTAGGAAAAGGTGTCATAGGTATCGTGAAATCCAATTTCCTGAAGTACTCCTAATATCCTGCTCTCAGTCAAAGTAGTTCTAATTTTGAGTTTTGTTGGGCTGGAGTCATGTGCTTCAATGCTTCTATCATAAAAACATGCTTGTACAAGTACCCACAACATTGCCGCATCCGAAAATAACCACACCATAATTTGTGCATTAGCGTTAAATCCTCCTGACCGTGAGTCTTGCAACTCACTCTAGACAGGGCTGAATCTTTAATGGTTTCAAGTGAGACAGTATAATCATTTCAAATTTAATTCAGCAGTAACTGTCCCAGAGGTCAAGGGAAGCTCTTTGGAAGTGATTGCTCATCAGCTTACAAGGAGGATGGGGAAAAAACTAACCATAAGCCAAAAAAAAGCCCATAAAACAGTTTCTTTTTCTTTTTCCTTAAACATTATTTTAAAAGTTAAACACGTTTGCTCTTTTTGGTATTTATAGCAAAACAAATGCCCAGTTAAATAGAATACTTAGGCAATTTTGGCTGATCTTGCAAAGTTAAGCAGAATTGGACCTAGTTAGCAGTTGGATGGGAGACCACCAGATATGCCAAGAATGGTTGAGGAAATATCGGGGATGAAGGCAATGGCAAACCTCTTCCATATTATTGCTAGGAAAATTGCTTAGATGGGTCTGCGTGGCCATCAGAACCAAAGGTAAAGCAGAAGTTACCTTTATCATTTTTATAGCCTTTACTACAAACATTAGCTTTATCTTTATAATGGGTTTTTATTTATTTGCTTTGTAAAATCCAGAACTAACAGTGAAGCACTTTGAAGGCTACCCTGACTACTTGTTTAGAATGAAAGGGGAGGTGGACAACTAGGGAAGACTGCATTGGATGAAGGAAAAGCTGCTGTGAATATCCATCCACTTTCTGTCCAGGATTGCAAAAATAAAAAAACTGATACAGTGGGATACACTGCCAGTGATTGCCTCATTGCTTGATTGTCACTTGTCATATGGACACTATCACTCATCTCTCTCACAGCAACCCAAAGATGGTGTCCGGAATCCTCCTGCTTCAAGGGAATGGGGCTGGGTTCAAATCTACTTATGTCATGCTTATTGGAATAATGTATCACTTACTCCTTACCACAGGGTTGTCAAACTGCTGGCCCGTGGGCCGGATGCATCATAGCAAAACCACGCCCACCCCATTGCCAGTGATGGCAAAAAAAAGTCACAATACGTCGCAATACGTCATGTGACATTGCGAGTTTGACACCCCTGCCTTACCATAATGCTCTTTAGAACTTTCAAATGTAGGGTGAGAAAAAACAGAGCAGGACAATATGGGAAAAAACAGGGAAGAGCTTTTTAGTTAAAGTGGAGTTAAGACAAAAGAATGGGTCAGAACAGACACAGAAGAGATCTGGGGGAAGACTGCAAGAGATGGTTGGTCCCCAAATGACTACCACTCTCCCTATCCTTATCCTGAGAACAGAAGCCTGAAATTTACCCATCTGATATCTAAAATGAAGAGTCAGATTGTTGGGGGCAATATGCTGTCTTTGTAAACTGCTTAGAGAGTGCTGTAAAGCAGTGGTTCTTAACCTGGGCGATATTGCCCCCCAGAGGGCGATTTCATTTTTCAGGGGGGCAATGGAACAAAAAGGGGCGATGCGGGGGCGAAGGACCGAAAAGGGGGTGATATGGGGGCGATGGAGCAAGAAGTTTTGGGGACACTTTTGAGACTTTTTTGTACAGTGAATCGCTGTACATCTGATGGAGGGGGAAGCGCTTCTTTCGAAACATCGCATGCTGAGTGGCTCTGTAAAACATTTTGTATTGCACTTTTTTAGCGTGCACTCCAGTTCGATATTATATTTTCTTTGTGTCTTTTTAATCCTTTTACAGTGTGCGTGACTATATATACTTTCCTCGAATCTTAATTTAGTTTCAGAGTTTTCGTCTTGAAATTCTTAGTTCCTGCATTGTGGTTTTTTATATTTCTTTTTGCATCTTAAATTTCACTTGTAATTCAATCATTAAATGTTACTGTTTTTCTTTTCAGGCATTTCACTTTCTTGCAATTGAATTTTGTTTTCAGTGGTCACTACATTTAAGTGTCTTGAATAAATAAGATAATAATGAAATACATGTATCACAAATTTTGGGAATAAAGTGACAGGTGGCACCAAAATTTTTTCACACAGTTGAGATATGGGAAAAAGACTGGAAATAAATTATTTGCATCGATATGTCCTGATGACAATTTTAAAGAAAACAAAAAAAGTGTTTGGATAAATTGAAGAATTATTTCCTATGTTGTGATTGAGAGGTTATGTTGGGGGAGGGGGGCGATGACAACTTCCTCATTGGCTCAAGGGGGCGATTCGTTCAAAAAGGTTAAGAACCACTACTGTAAAGCACTACAAAGCAATATATAAGTCTAAGTGCTATTGCTATTTCACAGAACTTTCTAAGAGAAATGGGGGGAGACAACAAAAGAACAGTGAAATATTGTGTTTTTTTTATGTTTTCTACCTTGGTTTAAGAGAGAGGGAAATCAATGCTGCACAGAAATGAGTTTTGATTGGAGCAGTTTATAAGTCCAATAAATAAATAAAATCTAAAAGGATGCTAGGATGTGTTAAACTCCTGTTTCCATCAAGCCAAATGCTGGTTATGGATGAAAGAGTTATATTCAAACATTTTTGGCTGCCATCAAGTTGAAGAGAGAACAAAAATAAGCCAGGTGTCATTTTTCCAACTAAAAAAAAGGAGGGGAATCTATCACCTGGTTCAGATTAACTCTGAACACAAATTATGCCAAAGATGGACAAAATCTATTAAGAAATAATTTTTAAACATCTACTCAATAAAAGTAGATGATTAAATCAGATATAGGGATGTATACTAGGGATGTAAGAAGGATCAAAGAATACTATACAGTCCTGAGATAAGTACAATATCCACCCAAATCTTTAAGAGAATCTGGGTCAGTTCAGTTTAACCCACAGTGGTCTCTTCAGTGGCCCAATACAATTTTTTGCATACCTTCTCCATGCAGCACATTTTTTGAGAGAAAAACATCAGGACAATACCAGATTTTATTATATTCCTTTATAGACATCAAGAAATGGAGAATTAAAGCTTGCTGCAATTTTGTTTCAGTTGATTCAGCTATATTTTAGGTAGATCTTTCACAAACCCAGCAGTAGATTTAAGAAAAGTTACCTGACTCACTTTCGCCTGATTGAATCATGCAAATGATGAGGCAGAGAAACCACGTCTATAGGAGAGACTGTCCCTCTGTTCATATGTGAAGCCAGGAGTCTCATATACTGGCAATAGTCTGGATTACTCCTGATTCCTCCTTTTGATGCATTCTCAGCAAAATTATACTAGTTTTCCCAGTAACACACCTGGATCTACCCTGGGAGCTCAAAAAGGGAAGCAACAAATAACACCAGTCCTTTGCATGGTTGCATGGTCAGAAAGAGTTCCTGAAACTAAATCAGAAAGATACAGAATAACAGAGATGAGATGGATCCTTGAAAGTCTTCTAGACCAAGGGTCTTCTCTCTGCCCAGGCAGGAGACCTTATACTATTTCAGACAAAAGGTTGTCCAATCTCTTATAAAAAAAAATACCTCCAGTGTTGGAGGACGCACAACTTCTGGAGGCAAGTCGTTCCATTGATTAATTGACTGTCCGAAAATTTCTCCTTAATTCTAGGTTGCTTCTGTCCTCAATTAATTTCCATCCATTGCTTCTTGTCTTGCCCTCAGATGCTTTGGGGAGTAGGTTGTTCTATTATTATTCCTATTCTAATCTGAAAGAATATCTGATTCAGAAGGGGTTCCTGATATCCAATATCAACCAGACCAAGAATCAGAATTAAGAATATCCCAAAGATTTAAGAAAGAAATTCTATCTGAGACAATAGACAGGAGAGCTAGAGCAAGGGAATCTGCCTGATCCCAAATCATGTAAAGAAGTACAGGGACTGCCAGCAGAAATGGATGGAGCTGCTCAGGGAGAATGGGATCCTTCAGAAAAAGAAACAAGAATTCTGAGAGAACAACCAAACTAAGAAAGCCTTATAAGCTCTAAATGGGTTTCCAAAACAAATCATGGTATTCATGGAAATGTGCAATCCCATAAAGCAAAATTAGTAGCAAAGGGCTACAGTGAAGAGTATGATGAAGTTGTTGGCCAGTGGTTATACATGCAGGCATCACAATTGTACCAAGTATAGCAGCATTTAGAGAATTGTGTGTGGGCACATAGGTATTGCTACAGCCTTTCTGCATGGTATTCTGAAAGAAGAGATTTAGATGCACCAACTCATCATGTTCTGAAGCATTAAGGGGAGAAAAATGTGTGTGTCAATTTAAAAAACTCTTATATGAACTAAAGCAAGCAGCCAAAGCAGAGTTGATGAATCAAGCTCAGCTGATAATAAGTGCTCCTAATCCTGGAAGTCATGTGGGACTTCAGTAAAAAATGATGGATCCAAGGATTTACAGATTTCACACCTCTTCCTTCATGGTGAGTGCAATTCTGCCCAGCCAAGGCAATTCTCCTAATTTTCAATTCCAAGAACTACTGAGCTCCTGAGCTTCTTGTTTTCAGGATTCTGTTCAACTTATAGATCTTCATTCAGTTCACTACTGTACTCCAGCACTAGTTTAAATTCCCTATGGCCTCATCTGTTTCTCATCTTACCGATAACAAAAATAAAATGATGACAGCCTGTTAGTGACACCTCATCTCAAATCATCTAGTCACCATACTTAATGGCTTTAGATAGCTATTAAATAGCATTGAAGGTGATACTTCAAGACTGCCAGCAAATATCCAAATATTTTCAGGAACATATTCCACAAATAGGAATAGAACTATTACATGATGGTGCCCCCAATTCTTAATTCTTTCAGCTGACTCAAAAAGGATATCTGCTTGGATGCAACCTATTTTCATGTTTGGTGGACTTGTAAAAATATTAAAGCCTTTTGGATTATGATTTGGTGGAACATTCAAAAGGTTTTTAAAAGGAAGATTAAGTTTACTCCCCAGTTATTTCTTTGGGGTATTTTTGTGGATTTTGATGCTAAAGAAATTATTTTAATGTTGAATTTAATAACAGCAGCAAGATTATTGGTGGGTCATATTGGAAGAAAGACTCTCTGCCTTCTTTAGAAGAATGGGTATTTAAGGTTTCTAATTTAGTAGAAATGGCTAAAATTCCTGCTTATTTAAAGGACCATTCACAAGAGAGATATGTTATTGTATGGAGAAGATTGATAGAATATGTTCAGAAGAAATATGGAACTACAAAGTTTCATTTATTTTATGAGTAATGGATTTGTTTATAAAATTATGATGTTAAAGTCTGAAGAGAGTTAAGGGTTAGTATGATTTTGGTTATTGTATAATTAGTAAACTTAAATAGATTATGTTTAATATGTTTGTATAACCCTGTACTTGGCTCTGGGAAGTCGGGGTGGGGGGAGGGGGGAGGGGGATGGGGGGAGGATGGGTTGGAGGTTAAATAGCTCAGATAAATAGAAATAGTTTTATTGTATATAATATTGATGTTTTAATTTGGAGAGAGGAATTGCTCGGGCATTTTCCCTGGACTGCATCCGGAGTGAGAAGATAGGAGGAAGGGGAGAAGTAAGTAGGAAGGTTGAGGAGAAGGAGGAGAGGGGGAGAGTGAGGAAGAAGAGGGAAAGAGGGAAGTAAGAGAAGAGGTTATAGGGTGGATGCAGTTTGGGGGAAAATGGGTGAGCAATACTGAAAGTTGTGTGTATAAATTTATTTTACTCTTTATCTGAAGTATTTTTTATGAATGTAATGTAAAATTGAAAATAAAAATTTTTTTACAAAAAAAAAAGGATATCATGGACAACTATATTGAATGCCACTGATAAAAATTGCAGAATTGTACTCCATTAGGGCACCAAAACCAGCTTTATCTCTAGACCAGAATTCATCATCAAAGATACCTACAGTATAACCTTGCAGGAAGTCTGTACCCTCCACATTGTGGCTTGAATCCAGATTGAATGAGATCAAGTAGATCACCATGCTTAAGTATTCTACTGCTACAAGTGTCCTGTCTACATTTCAGGACCTCAAAATCTGTAACTGTGCCACAAAACTGAACTAGGGACAATGTACAGGTAGTATTCAACTTACAACTGCAATTGAGCACAAAATTTCTGTTGCTAAGTGAGACATTTTTTAAGTGAGTTTTGTCCCATTTTACAAACTTTCTTGCCACAACTGTTAAGTGAATCACTGCAGTTGTTAAGTTAGTAACACGGTTGTTAAGTGAATCTGGCTTCCCCATTGACTTTGCTTGTCGGAAGCTCGCAAAAAGTGATCACATGACCCCAGGACACTGCAGCTGTAATAAATGTGACTCAGTTACCAAGCATCTGAATTTTGATCATCAGGGTGCTGCAATGGTTGTAAGTGTAAAAATGGTCATAAGTCACTTTTTTCAGTGCTGTTTAACTTCAAACGGTCATTAAATGAACTGTTGTAAGTCAAAGACTACCTGTATTTGAAATGATGCAGCATTTACATCATTAGGAAGATATACAATTTGATTTTCAAATGATTGTAGACCTCCAAAAATTGTTCCCACTGCCTCATACCAGGCACGATTATGAACACTATTTATGAACAACATATTTTCAATTAATCTCACATTTATTTCTCCAATGGAGGTCTAGTCATTGCCCCATCAGCTTCCCTGTTCAACCTCCTCTAGTAAGCTCAGTAGCAACTTGTATCGTACTTCACAATGTCAGAGAGGACACTCAAGAGTGATTGTGTCAATGGCCCACCATATTTAATCATTCCATAGTGAGTCTAAACTAACTTCTGCCTTTCACACTGTTAATGTATATTTTCCCCCAGGCATTGTAGCTACAGTATTATATCTAGTGATTTTTTTTTCATTGTATAAATAACCTTGAATATGTCTCAGAAAGATGTACCACTGGTGCATCTCTTGGCCAGTTCTTCCCATCCTAAGTCATATTCTTCCCCATCTGCTCTGAAGCAGATGGAAGGCCCAGGAACTTAAGGGCCTGGGCCTGGACCCAAATGAGGTAAGAGGTGCAACAGTAGTTCCACTCCGGATGCCTCTGGATCATTAAAAACAGAAGCATCATTTCCAGATTGCAACCCAGAGGACTTGTTAATATTCAGGACACAGGACATCTACTGATTCTACTAGTCTGCCTGCACAGTCTGTGAGTACTTCCAATTCTACAAGTATTAATAAAGACATTTTTTTGAAAAAAAAGAAAGAAATATAAACCCTTTGCTTCAGGGTACCAGACAGCGTTTTTAAATTACTGATTAATATTTCCTTTTATCTCTTACTTCTTCATCAGATCAACTCCAGACTTTGCCTTATTGAATAACCATAGATTTTCTTATCTGCTGCTAGAGATAATTAGCCCCCTAAGGCTTTTTTTCCCCTCTATTTTTGCTGAGATTTTTTTTCCCCCATTAAAACCAGGAGAATAGTTGAGAATCAAATGAATTGATTTTTCTCTACAAAGTTTTTTTCTCAACAAATGTTATGTCAGGAATCCTAAGAGTCTGGTATATTATATCTAAAGGCAAAGACACAAATCCATCAAACCTCTGGGGGAAAGTTTCAAAGACAAAAACTGGGTTGGGCTGACTTGCTCCAGTGCTGTCAATGGGTGGCTTGATAGTATTTAATATCTTGGGGAGCAATCAATGTAAATCAAATGTTCCATCATATTGAGCTACATTCCGTTCCTTATAATAAAATACTAAGATAAATGTTGTAAATCATGAGGCATATTCAGAATGAAAAATCCATTAATTTAATTATTAATAATATAACAACATTTTTTAAACTTTTGAGTCATATCCATTTCTTCTCAGCTATCATATCCAGATGTATCCAAAATCACACCTGGAGCATCTCACAACAGAAGGGCTGGAGTACAGCACCCTTGAACTCTGATAACACAACCACTAGGATAAGCCTCATTTTTGTGAATATATCAGCACTGCTCACTGCTATGTGTGAATTGATGGCCTTTTAATATGAATTATTGCCCTCAACCATTTGCTGCCATGCTTGATATACCATCTCCACTCACTGGAGATGGGAAAAATCTGTTTGTGTAAACACTGACAATAAGCTAGTCCTGTAGAGAAGAAGGCTTTGATGAACTATGCATGCTAAACTGTAATGCTCAAGACCACCATTCTCCCTCCTATTCCCTTCGGTTTCTGGCTCCAAACCCTTTACTTGGTAAAGGTGGAGGACACAAATCCATTTATCTGGAGCATATCAAGTAGGAGAAAACTTTCCTTGAATTCCTCCACAGGAGCATTCAGAAGAATGTAAGCAATGTGACACGGAGGCATTGGTGTGTTTTGTGTGTGTGTGTAAAACAAAATGGTGAGAATAGCAATAACACTTAACTTATATATCACTTCACAGTGCTTTACAGCCCTCTCTGAGTAATTTACAGAGTCAGCCTATTGCCCCCAATAAACTGGCTCCTCATTTTACTGACCTCTGAAGGATGGAAGACTGAGTCAACCTTGGGCCAGTCAGGATCGAACTCTTGTCTGTGAGCTGAATTAGCCTGCAATAGTGCCTCTTCACCACTGCGCCACCACGGCTCTAACCAGTCATAGAATCCCAGTTTACTCAATCCAGTGCCCCTGCAAAACTGCTCTCTCAAAATTCACATAGTCTTCTTTCTCTAGATAAGTGGACAGTTCTGAATGCAAATCATTGGACTGTAACCATCCATCCATCCATCCATCCATCCATTCATTCAAAACTCCATATACCACCCAGAGCTAGTCAGTTTGCAAAGGACAGAAAGAAACTCCCAAGGAAAAACAAACCAAACACTCCTGAAACCAAAACACACACCATAATAGCAGTAAAGTGCCATCCACTGTTTCCTGTTTCTAAGAATGCCTACAGAGCCTAGCGGATGGTTCTTTGCATTGCAGAATGTTATTCATTTTGTTCTTGTCACTGAAATAATCTTTAAAGAAAAAAACTTTGGACATCTGACAGGCAAGAAGCACAGTAGCACACCAAGAGAAGGGTCTACCGACCCTTTAGTGTTCAATGGTACCGTGTTGGAGAACCCAGCGCTACAATAACTAATGACCAAGAGGACTGGGCTTTGTAATGTTTCCAAATCTACTACCTAAACATCCAAAGAAAAAAGCTGGGTATTTCATTAATTTGCAAGTCAAAAGGGAGGGGGGCATCTTGCTAATATGAATCCTGACAAGTGAAACAAAGCTCTCTTTTCACAGAAGGATCAGCTGAGGCATGCTTCTGCTTCCTTTTGAAAGGAGCATCAAAGAGCAAAATGCCTGACAGATTAAAGGCAAGTGCTTGCCTGTTGATGACAAAGAGAGACTGAATGTTAATAAGCGGTTTAAAGAAAGAATGTCCATACACATGTATGCACAGCTATAGATACGCGTACATGCACATCTTCTTTTTGAACTCAGCAGTGCAAATCCTCCCCCCTCTTCCCAGTTTTCACAAGCATTTTGTGCAAAAGAGCTGCATCTGCCTCCGAATAACAGTATAACAGAGTTGGAAGGGACTGTGGAGATCTTCTAGTCCAACCCCTTGCTCAAGCAGGAGACTATATACCACTCCAGACAAGTGGTTGTCCAAGTATAGTATAAGTGGTTCCTTGCTCAATAGTAGTAACTGTGAGAGGGACCTCAGAGTCCTAGTGGACAATCATTTAAATATGAGCCAGCAGTGTGCTGCAGCTGCCAAAAAAGCCAACACAGTGCTAGGCTGCATTAACAGAGGGATAGAATCAAGATCACATGAAGTATTAATACCACTTTACAATGCCTTGGTAAGGCCACACTTGGAATACTGCATCCAGTTTTTGTCACCATGATGTAAAAAAGATGTTGAGACTCTAGAAAGAGTACAGAGAAGAGCAACAAAGATGATTAGGGGACTGCAGGCTAAAGCATATAAGGAACGGTTGCTGGAATTGGGTATGTCTAGTTTAATGAAGAGAAGGATGAGGGGGGACATGATAGCAGTCTTCCAATATCTCAGGGGCTGCCATGACGAAGAGGGAGTCAAGCTATTTTCCAAAGCGCCTGAAGGCAGGACAAGAAGCAACGGATGGAAACTAATCAAGGAGAGAAGCAACCTAGAACTAAGGAGAAACTTCCTGACAGTTAGAACAATTAACCAGTGGAACAACCTGCCTCCAGAAGCAGTGAATGCTCCAACACTGGAAGTTTTTAAGAAGAGACTGGACAGCCATTTGTCTGAAATGGTATAGGGTTTCCTGCCTGAGCAGGGGGTTGGACTAGATGACCTCCAAGGTCCCTTCCAACTTTATTATTATTATTATTATTATTATTATGGATCATCGCACAGTCAGCCCAGATGTTCAGACTGGATTTGGCATTTTGTCTACCTATCGAGTCCTTACCCAGGACCTGGGATAGGCAGATGTAGGTATGTAGGTAGGTTTTCCCAGTTGTTAGCCACTTTTCAATTTCTCCTCCTTGTAGTATATTGTTGAACTGTTTGGCAATGAGTGGGTGTATAACAGTTAGATGTTTCAACCAAAACCCATGCAGTTCATCTTCACCTGGTGCTGACCAATTTTTGATTTTCTTTGCTCTTTTTTCTACCATTTTTGTTGTTATTACTAGTTCTTTCATTTCAACTTCTGTTTTATTTGCATCCACCTCTTTTAACCAAGCCGCATCCTTGTTGTATTTCTTTGGGTTATCCCATATCTGCTTCCAGAACTGCACTGTTTCTTCCTTGTCAGGTACTGACTGATTCCTTGCAGTTTCTCCATTGGTAGAAACGTTTCTGATTGGATTCAAATTGGAGGTTCTGCCTATAGTTTGCAATTCGAGCTTCATATCTACTGATTTTCCTGGCTATAGCTGTTATTTGTTGCTTTATTATTTCCAGTGCTTCCTTGATCTTCCTTGTTTCTAAGTGGTATTTCTTGATTAGGTATTCTTTGGTCTTCTTGTTCTTCAGCTTCTTTTCTTTCATCTGTTCTAGCTTGCTTGCACGTGATCTTAACTTGCTGATCTTATTTTCTAGTCTAACCTTCCATTTTTGTGGTGCATTGTTTGTTTGTTTTTCTTCTTTGTTGATTTTGCATCCCAGGTATTCAGTTATAACTGCAGCTGTGCTGTACATTAGTTGGTTTGTTTCTTGCAGTGAATTGGTGCTTATACTTGCTATTGCAGTATTTGCATCTTTTAATGCTTGTGCTAGCTGTTTCTTTGAAACAAGCTTCAATGCAGGCAGCCTTATTCTGTTGTTTTTGTGCTGTTCTAGATTATTATTATTATTATTATCGATCATCGCACAGTCAGCCAGATGTTCAGACTGGATTTGGCATTTTGTCTACCTATCGAGTCCTTACCCAGGACCTGGGATAGGCAGATGTGGATGTTTGATGGTATTACAGGTATCGTCGCAGGATGGAAGCAGTTCCTAATAAGGCCGCCTTTTGCAATTGACTAATAGCGAATTTGTCAATGCCAATGGTGTTCAAGTGGTGCTCCAGTTGTTTTGGGATTGCACCAAGGAGCCTATGACTATTGGTACTACCCTTGCTTGCTTTTGCCACAGTCTTTCTATTTCTATTTGTAGGTCTTTGTATTTTGTTATCTTCTCCAGTTCTTTCTCTTCTATTCTGCTGTCTCCAGGCACTGCCACGTCCACTATCCAGACTTTTTTGTCTTTCTTATCGACAATTGTTAAGTCTGGGGTGTTATGTTGCAGGTGCTTGTCTGTTTGAATTCTGAAGTCCCAGAGCAGTTTAATTTTATCATTTTCTATGACTTTCTCTATTTTATGATCCCACCAGTTTTTGCTTACAGGCAAATGATATTTTTTGCAGATCTTCCAATGCACCATTGTTGCTACTTTGTCATGCCGCTGCTTGTAATCAGTCTGTGCAATCTTCTTGCAACAGCTTACCAAGTGGTCCACTGTTTCTTCAGCTTCTTTGCATAGGCGGCACTTACTGTCTGTTGCTGTCTTCTCAATTTTGACTTTGTATGCATTTGTCCTTAAGGCTTGGTCTTGTGCAGCCAGAATTAGTCCCTCGGTCTCTTTCTTCAATTTTCCTGCTCTTAGCCATTGCCAGGTTTTGTTATTATCTGCTTTCCCAGCTATTTTTTTCATGTATTGGCCATGTAGTGCTTTGTCTTCCCATGCCTCTATTCTGTTCTTCATTTGGTCTTTCTTGTAGGCCAGTTTGGTCTCTCCAGTAGTTAGTAAGCCTTCCTGATATACTAATTTCAGTGCATCTTCATCATTGTTCTTCAGATATTCTTCCAAAGCCATTTTTTCTTCTTCAACCATCTGATGTACTTGTAGCATTCCACGCCCACCTATTTGCCTTGGTAGATAAAGTCTATCAATGTCACTGCGTGGATGAAGGGCATGATTCATTGTCATTATTTTTCTGGTCTGCCTATCCATTGCTTTTAGTTCTGCTTGAGTCCAGTCCACTATTCCAGCTGTGTACCTAATGACTGGGATTGCCCAGGTGTTGATTGCCTTTATGGTATTTCCTCCATTGAGTTTGGATTTTAAGATCTTCTTCACTCTCTTGATGTATTCACCTCTAATCTTTTTCTTGACTTCAGTGTGCTTGATGTTGTCAGCTTGAAGGATACCCAAGTATTTGTAGTACTCTTCCTCATCCAGACTCTTAATGTTATTTTCGTGGGGCATCTTGATTCCTTCAGTTTTCACTATTTTTCCTTGTTTGATAGTAAGTGTGGCACATTTGTCCAAGCCAAACTCCATTACAATATCTTGGCTATATATACGGACAGTGTTGAGCAGCGATTCTATTTCAGATGATGTTTTTCCATACAGCTTCAGATCATCCATGTAAAGGAGGTGGGATAGTCTGGCAGATGTTTTTGATGTTTGATAGCCATGTCCTGAGTTATTCAGTATTGTTGACAGAGGAAACAGTGCAATAACAAATAGTAATGGTGATAATGAATCTCCTTGAAATATTCCTCTCTTGATATTAACCTCTCCCAGCCTCTCACCATTGATCTGCAACTGTGTCTTCCATTGTGCCATCGATCTTTGCACAAATTTTCTGATGTTTCTACTGACTCCTGTTATTTCTAGGCACTTTATTATCCAATCATGTGGCAGAGAGTCAAATGCCTTTTTGTAGTCAATCCATGCCACATTCAGGTTGGTCTTCCTTCTCTTGCAGTTTTCCAAGATCATTTTGTCTATTAGGAGTTGATCTTTTGTTCCTCTGCTATTGGGGCGGTTTCCTTTCTGCTCAGGTGGAAAGAGATTGTTTTCAACTAGATGCTGTTGCACTGCATCAGCTACTACACCAGTTAGTAATTTGAAAGTTGTTGGTAAGCAGGTAATTGGCCTGTAGTTACCTGGTGTTGCCCCTTTTGCTGGATTTTTCATTATTAGGTAGGTTTTCCCAGTTGTTAGCCACTTTTCAATTTCTCCTCCTTGTAGTATATTGTTGAACTGCTTGGCAATGAGTGGGTGTATAACAGTTAGATGTTTCAACCAAAACCCATGCAGTTCATCTTCACCTGGTGCTGACCAATTTTTGATTTTCTTTGCTCTTTTTTCTACCATTTTTGTTGTTATTACTAGTTCTTTCATTTCAACTTCTGTTTTATTTGCATCCACCTCTTTTAACCAAGCTGCATCCTTGTTGTATTTCTTTGGGTTATCCCATATCTGCTTCCAGAATTGCACTGTTTCTTCCTTGTCAGGTACTGACTGATTCCTTGCAGTTTCTCCATTGATGGATTGGTAGAAACGTTTCTGATTGGATTGAAATTGGAGGTTCTGCCTATAGTTTGCAATTCGAGCTTCATATCTACTGATTTTCCTGGCTATAGCTGTTATTTGTTGCTTTATTATTTCCAGTGCTTCCTTGATCTTCCTTGTTTCTAAGTGGTATTTCTTGATTAGGTATTCTTTGGTCTTCTTGTTCTTCAGCTTCTTTTCTTTCATCTGTTCTAGCTTGCTTGCATGTGATCTTAACTTGCTGATCTTATTTTCTAGTCTAACCTTCCATTTTTGTGGTGCATTGTTTGTTTGTTTTTCTTCTTTGTTGATTTTGCATCCCAGGTATTCAGTTATAACTGCAGCTGTGCTGTACATTAGTTGGTTTGTTTCTTGCAGTGAATTGGTGCTTATACTTGCTATTGCAGTATTTGCATCTTTTAATGCTTGTGCTAGCTGTTTCTTTGAAACAAGCTTCAATGCAGGCAGCCTTATTCTGTTGTTTTTGTGCTGTTCTAGATGCTCAGTTATTCTTTGTTTCAATTCTTTTATTTCTTTAGTTAGAAGGTTTTGTTCTTCCTGAGGAATAGGCGCCTGGTTTCCAAATGAGAACAGTTGTATATCTCTACTGGATTCTTTCACTGCCAACTCCCCCTGGTTTGCCTCTACATTCTGAATTACTTCTTGTAAGGCTTTGATTTCTTTGCCCTGGGTAAACCTTTGCAGTTCGTCCAATTCTGTTTCTGTAAATACTTTATTTCGTGTTATAAATCGGCGTTGATCTGCTAGTCTCTGTTCTGTTATTTCTGATTCTGGATGTTGTTCTTTCCAGAACTGGTGCATTCGTTTTAGATATCCTCTTCTTGTTGGACTTGATCTGTAGTAACAGATCATTATTTCTTTGTTTTCCATCACTGTGTATCTGCGACGGGTAAACACCTTTTCTTCCAGTAGTTCTGCAGCTGCTGGCCCTGGTTGCTCAGCCAACAGTCCTGAGTCCTGTAACCCATTTTTCACCAGATATCCAGGAACTCCAATATCTAGCGCGGACCTTGTTAACCCGGGCGACGTCCGAGCCGGTATGGCATTCTGAAATTTACGTCTCACCATATTTTTTATGGGAGAGACACTCTTTGTCTGACTCCTCTGATGAGACCTGTCCAGTATGGTTGAACCTCTGGCATAGCTCTCATCTTCCTCAGAGTACACAAGCCCCACAATCACGTCAAGGTAGTGCCTCACTGGGGGATTATTATTATTATTATTATTATTATTATTATTATTATTATTATTATTGTTGTTGTTGTTGTTGTTGTTATTATTATTATTATTATTAAATATTTGGAGGGCGCCAGATAAAGAGAGGGAAAGGAAAGGAAAAAAAAAAGAAAAACCAGTACACAGAAGTCAGAAGGGAAGGAAAAAGACGGAAGACCCAGGGAGGAAGGAAGATCTATGTTCTCTGCCTAATTTTTGCATAACTGACGACCATAACTTACTGTATTGCAGAAAAAAAAACATGGCAATGAATTAAAGAAACAGAATTTGCCCTCCCTGACTTTAAAGCTTCAGTCTTATTTTGGGGGGACTGAATTGGTTTTCCTTTGGACTGAACTGTTCATATCGGCCTTCTTTTAATCCTCGTTTGCTCTCATTTGGTTGGTGAGTGGCACTGCCCCCTCGACCCTCAACTGCCCTTCAAGAAAGCGCTACTTACCTTAAAATGTGTCTCGATCCACCCTACATGCAGGGATCTAGCCATGCCCTTCGTCCGAGGAAAAACAGGCCAGTTCCAAAATCGGACGATGGGGAGGGTCGGGATTGCAACAGACCAATTTCGGCATGCCGAGTTGAACGCTCCGTTCTGGCTGGAAAGTAAACATCCTTTGCACGTTCTGCCAAAGTCCAGTTGTGGTAGTTGCCGTTCTGTTTTAGTTTTTGTATGCTGTTTGTGTCTTGCATTGTTGGTACTGTTGTTTATTGTTTTGGTACTATTGTTATTATTATTTGATAGGGTATGAAGTATATACACTGAGAACTTCTTTACCGGAGACAAATTCCTTGGCCAATAAAGAATATTTTTTTCTTCTCTTCTCTTCTCTTCTCTTCTCTTCTCTTCTCTTCTCTTCTCTTCTCTTTTCTTCTCTTCTCTTTTTTTCTCTTCTCTTCTCCTCTTCCTTCCTTTCTCTTCTCTTCTTTTCTCTTCTCTTCCCCTCCCCTTTCTCTTCTCTTCTCTTCCCCCCGCCCCTCTGCTTCTTTCTCTTCTCTTCTCTTCTCTTCTCTTCTCTTCTCTTCTCTCCTCTCCTCTCCTCTTCCATTCTCTATTTTCTATTCTTGTCTACTCTGTATACTACTCTATTCCATTTCATTCTGTTTCTGTTCCTGTTCCAGTTCCATTCATTTGTATTCATTTCTAATTCTATTCTTTCTATTCAATTCTATTCTAGAGCCGTGGTGGTGCAGTAGTTAGAATATACTACCATTTCAGACAAATGGCTGTCCAATCTCATCTTAAAACTTTCCAGTGTTGGAGCATTCACAACTTCTGGAGGCAGGTAGTTCCATTGGTTAATGCTCCTCATTGTCAGGAAATTTCTCCTTAGTTCCAGTTTATCTAGTCTGTCTTCTTCGTTTTGGTTTATCTAAAGGACAGAAAATACCAGGAGCAATGCTGTTGGCATGATCTGCATCCTTACTCGGGTGGAAACTAATCAAGGAGAGAAGCAATCTGGAACTAAGGAGAAACTTCCTGACAGTGAGAACAATTCACCAGTGGAACAACCTGCCTCCAGAAGCTGTGAATGCTCCAACACTGGAAGTTTTTAAGAAGAGACTGGACGGCCATTTGTCTGAATTGGTATAGGGTTTCCTGCCTGAGCAAGGGGTTGGACTAGATGACCTCCAAGGTCCCTTCCAATTTTATTACTACTACTACTACTACTACTACTACTACTACTACTACTACTACTACTACTCTAAAGGAGGACAACCTTAAAAAAGGCCCATTGGCCAAACATCCAAATTTTGATCCCGTGCCCACGGGGATGCTGCAAATGTGTATAAGTGTGAAAAATGGTCATAAGTCACTTTTTTCAGTGCCTTTGAACAGTCACTAAACTAATGGCTGTAAGTCAAGGACTATTTGTACTGTACATAAACAGGGAGCAAATCACGAGTACTGATGACGTTCCCTAGTTGGTTCATGAAACGTCTGCAAGAAAACCACCCAGCTGAGAGAGCACCAAGGACCCCACAATCCTCCTCCTCCTCCTCCTCCTCCTCCTTGAGCTTCAGCTACAAATATTCTCTTCTATTGGTATTCACATTTATGCAAAAAAAAAGGGGGGGGGGATACAGCATGGGTGTCAAACTGCCAGCCCACTGGCCGGATGCGTCATGCCAAAACCACATCCACCCCAGCTCCAGCAATGGGAAAGAAGTCACGATACGTTGCGACACATCACGTGACGTAGCGAGTTTGACACCCCTGGGACAGAGGGAAAAATAAAGGAAAGGTGTAGGAATCACTCCATTAGGCATTGAACAAGCACAATAGAACCTTTATTGAAACTTGCGTACTGCAGACCACTCATGATTAGATTCAGGAAGCTGCTAACAACAGCAGAGCACTCTTCACACCGTGGGAAAACTAGGATCAGAAACCAGGAAGAAATACATTGGATTTAAAGTAGGAGTCTTCAAACTTGGCCCTTTGATGACTTGTGGACTTCAGCTCCCAGAATTCCTCAGCCAGGCATGCCTCGCTGAGGAATTCTGGGAGTTGAAGTCCACAAGTCATCAAAGGGCCAAGTTTGAAGACCCCTGATTTAAACTTTTAACCCAATCTGGGGCAACGACGCCAGCAAGGGACAGCTCAGTTGGAAAGGTCGAAACTCCGAGGCGGAGAAGATTTGGGATGAAACGATGCTGGATCAGTTACATAGTTGGATAACAAGCTTGATTGGCTACCCCACAATGGTTATCCACTCCTTTCACCAATCGCATGTAGCCCTGCTCGCCCCAATTCTCAGACCAGCTGGGAAAGAGAAGAAAGGAAGAAAGGGAGATTAATAGGTGGACAATTGATGGTGTGTGGCAAAATTGGCTCTTTGTTAGAAATCCTGTTTATATAAAGTATTACACAGAGCAAACAAAGAGAACAGTCATCATGTGCCTAACTGCTCAACTATATAACTGTAATAGGAAATAGGAAATAGGAAACTCTACTTAGAACAAAGCAACATATATACCAGGGATAGGCAACCTTGGCTCTTTTATGACTTGTGGACTTCAACTCCCAGAATTCCTGAGCCAGCCAGTCATAAAAGAGCCAAGGTTGCCTACCCCTGGTATATACACTATATACCAGGAGTCTTCAAACTGGGCTCTTTTATGACTTGCGGACTTCAACTCCCAGAATTCCTCAGCCAGCATGGGGGAACTATGGCTCCTTCATGACTTATGGACTTCAACTCCCAGAATTCCTCAGCCAGCATGGGGGAACTATGGACCTTTTATGACTTGTGGACTTTAACTCCCAGAATTCCTCAGCCAGCATGACTGGCTGAGGAATTCTGGGAGTTAAAGTCCACAAGTCATAAAAGGGCCAAGTTTGAAGACCCCTGCTATATACCATAGATCCAAGCTTGTAAATTCTGCCATCTACTGGCTGAATACTATTGTTGTTGTTGCCTAAAAATATGTTCCAACAATGAATTCCGACGCTCTTGAACCCTTGACCGATCAAGAGATTTGCCTGTATCCCTTCTACAGCTGGCCCAGATCCTCTGTGTTGCCAAGAATGAACTGCTTTAAGCAGAGTTTGGTCTGCTTAAGGCCCCAGGGTAGAAAATAGGAGATTGGGAGATCTAGTCGTGCCTTAGGCATGAAAGTTGGCTGGATGACCTTGGGCCAACACCAAGAGATGGTGAATTCTAGTCCGTCATTAGATGTAAAACAGCTGGGTGATCTTAGCCCAATCACCAGGAGATGGTGAGTTCTAATCCATCCTTAGGTATAGAACAGCTGGGCGATCTTGGGCCAGTCACCAGGAGACGGTGAGTTGTAGTCTAGCCTTAGGTATGAAAGTGCTGGGTGACTTTGGGTCAATCATCAGGAGATGGTGAGTTCTAGTTCCATCTTAGGCATAAAAAGCCAGCTGGGGCAACCTTACCAAGGCTGAGAAACCCTGTTCTAACAAATAGCCCCTCACACTTTCTTAGCTAAACCTGATGATAAAATAAATGAGATTTAACTTTGACCCAGGAACTGATTTTCAACGCCCTTCTTCTTCATCCTGTGCCATCTCCTCTTTAATCACCTGTTCTTTAGGATCCAGTAATCGGTGGTCTTCTCACCCTCCTGCTCAGTGCCGTAGCCCACAGCCAGCATGGCGTGAGTGACCTTGTGGGTGCACTCGCTGCTTGCAAAGATACCTGGGCAGAGAAGAACAGAACACACACACAGAGAGAGAGAGAGAGATGGCCCTCAAAATGTACTAGTAGGAGGTCTCTTAAACTTCTGTGTCTGTGCATGTACACATATGTACATGCCCATTCCACCCCCAAAGTTGCTTTTTTTTCTTCCACAGACATTCACCCACTCCAGATAGATAGATAGATAGATAGATAGATAGATAGATAGATAGATAGATAGATAGATAGATAGATAGACATGATAGATGACAGATGATAGATGATAGATGATGGATGGATGGATGGATGGATGGATGGATGGATGGATGGATGGAGAAAGAGAGACTGACTGACTTACTGACTGACTGACTGATGTGGAGTCCTTGGTGCTCTCTGAGCTTGGTTATTTTCTTCCAGACGTTTCATAACCCAACTAGGTAACATCATCAGTGCTGGAAAGTAGTGTGGGGTTTGCTCTCTGTTTACATACAGGTGGCTTGCCCTGTCAGCATTGGGTGGGGATGGTCTTGATGTTTCCTTGATTAGGCTGTTGTTTACTGTTTGATTGTTGGTCTGAATTGGTTGTTCTTTGATTGGGAATTTGTTTACTGCTTGATGGTTGATATAGTGTTTATTTATTTATTTATTTATGAGACTTATATACCACTTTAAGTGCAAGCACTTTCTAAGCGGTGTACACCAGTAAGCAATGTGTATATATATATATATATATATATATATATATATATATATATATATATATTTACATTGCCCCCAACAATCTGGGTCCTCATTTTACCTGCCCCGGAAGGATGGAAGGCTGAGTCAACCTTGAGCCGGTGAGATTTGAACCGTTGACCTGCTGAACATAGTCAGCTAAAGTGGCCTGCAGTACTGCACTCTAACTGCTACGCCACCTCGGCTCATTAATATTTAATAATAATATTTAATAAGTGTTAAACTTATTTACTCTATTTTTATTTACTGTTAGACTTCTACGCCAAGACTTCTACGCTAGGCGGCTTACTGTCATGCAATTAAAATACCAAATAAAACATTACGCGATGAGTGTTAAATCTTGGTGTTGTCTTTGGTTATCTAGGTGTTGTTTGCTGGTGAGGAGGCGTTTTGATCTTTTTTGTTTCCTTGGTGGCTTTTTGATGTCTGTTTTGCCACTAACATATTGTATAAACAGACAGCAAACCCCACTCCTTTGTAGCACTGATGATGTTACCTAATTGGGTTGTGCAACGTCTGCAAGAAAAAAACAACCCAATGGTATGTAAATATAAGCAGAGAGCAAACCTCACTCCCTTTTAGAACTGAAGATTTTACCCAAACCCAATAGAGGCCATCCTTGTTTCAGCAAGCAAAATTGGCACCAGTGACTTGGTCATTAAGCAGAGCAATCACTAAATGAAAGGGTCCTGTGCCCACGATCCGAATGTAAGGACCCACCCCACTTTGCATCTTAAGAAGACAGAACTCTTGGAATATTTCTTCCAACAGGGATCCTTTATTAAGAGAAAATGGTTGCAGGCGTTCTAGACAGGACTTGAGGTTCAAGCTCTCCCATTCGAGGTTTTAAGGGGTTCCCCAGTAGTCCCACCCAATCACCCCCCTCTTCCAGTGACAGTTTCAGGCATCACAATCCCACCCCTTTTTTCCTTTCTTCCGTCTGGATGGAGACTTCAGATAAACTACATGAAAGGTAAATAGCCTCCTTTGTTATGATAAGGCCTTTTGGTGCTAACCCCATTCAAACTCTTTGAAGTTGCAATACACACATTCAGTTCCTTAGAAGTATACTGAAGGAAGTGAGGGCCATAAAGCCCTTTTGTTCTCCCCCTTCTCTCCCTCTTATGGCAGAATCCAGAGAAGGCAGAATTGGGGTTTTCTATATTTGATAACCAAAGATGAAATATAATTGGATTCTGGCACCGACTTTCTTTTGCTTTAAAGAGCCATGAAGCTCTTCAAGACAAGGATGGCTCGCAAAGTGACTTTTTTCATGAGTAACGGTGAATGGTCATTGTCTGAAGCAATCACTAAATGAGGACTGTCTTTATTTAGCCCACAGATCTATCTTACAGCCATCAGATTACTCTACAGCAGGGGTCTTCAACCGTGGCCCTTTTAGGACTTGTGGACTTCAACTCCCAGAATTCCTCAGCCAGGCACATTTAAATTTACATTTTTATCATCACCCAGAAAGGAAAAACACAAGATAGTCAGGCACATAGGGATATCCTGAGGTAAATCAAACAGTATACAGAACACCCAGAGGAAAAAAGGCGGGAAAAAAGGGAAACGCCCCCTTCATACTCACAGCAACCAATCAGAGTGTAGATTGCCTCATGCATGAGTCAGCACTCTCTAATTCAGGGGTCTTCAAACTTGGCCCTTTTAGGACTTGTGGACTTCAACTCCCAGAATTCCTCAGCCAGCATGGGGGAACTATGGCCCCTTCATGACTTGCAGACTTCAACTCCCAGAATTCCTCAGCCAGTGTGCCTGGCTGAGGAATTCTGGGAGTTGAAGTCCACAAGTCATAAAAGGGCCACGTTTGAAGACCCCGGCTCTACAGATCCTCAATTGCCTCAGTTCTCCTTACCCGACTTATAGAAATGGAATCCGAAATTCTTCGCGTCCACACCCAAGGATACTGGCCCCATCGTGGCCACAGCTTGCTCCAGGGCTGCCTCATTCTGTGACTGAATCCGCACTAAGGACGTGCAGTTGCCCACCCGAGTTGTTGGGTTGTAGTGACATTCGAACTCGTCCTGCAGAGATGGGACAGGAAGACGCAGGGGAAGTTTAGCAGCCTTTTCTGAGACTGGCCCATAGAACATAGAATCAGGGTTGGAAGGGATGTTGGAGGTCATCTAGTCCAACCCCCTGCTCAGGCAGGAAACCCTATACCATTTCAGACAAATGGCTGTCCAATCTCTTCTTAAAAACTTCCAGTGTTGGAGCATTCACCGCTTCTGGAGGCAGGTTGTTCCACTGGTTAATTGTTCTAACTGTCCTTAGTTCTAGGTTGCTTCTTTCCTTGGTTAGTTTCCATCCATTGCTTCTCGTCCTGCCTTCAGGGGCTTTGGAGAATAGCTTGACTCCCTCTTCTTTGGGGCAGCCCCTGAGATATTGGAAGGCTGCTATCATGTCCCCCCTCGTCCTTCTCTTCATTAAACTAGACATCCCCAATTCCAGCAATTCCTTATATGTTTTAGCCTCCAGTCCCCTGATCCTCTTTGTTGCTCTTCTCTGCACTCTTTTTAGAGTCTCAACATCTTTCTTAAATTGTAGCAATCAAACTGAGACGCCAAATTAGCTCTCCATGTGTGATTTAGTGCACTGCACAGAATAAATAGCAATAGCACTTGGACGTATATCGCTTCACAGTGCTTTGACAGCCCTCTCTGAGCAATTTATAGTCAGCCTATCTGCCCACTGCTCCAACAATCTGGGTCCTCATTTTACTGACGTCGGAAGGACGGAAGGCTGAGTCAAGTTTGAGTCGGAGAGACTCGAATTGCCAAACTGCTGCCAGTTGAGACTCAGCAGAATTACCCTGAGATTTGCTACTTCGCGGGGGTGGGGGGACAAATTCAGCATTTGGCTACAGTAGATCCAGTTGCTGTTTTGGCTAAGAGTGGTGGTCCTCACTTTATGGAATAGCTTGATCCCTGAGATACGTAGGAAAGCCCGCATCCCTTGCCTGCAGGCTGGAAAATAGTCAAACCCATCTTCCATCGAACAGGGGTCCTCAACTCTGGCAACTTTAAGACTTGTGGACTTCAACTCCTAAGTCACTTTTTTCAGTGCTGTTGTAACTTTGAGGGGGTCACTAACTGAATCGATGTAAGTCGAGGAGCACCTGTAGAGTATGACCTTTTAAGTAACATACTGTTCATTGTGTAATCAACAAAATGGCCAGTAAATAGAAGAATAATAACTACAAACATAGTCTTGGGGGGGGGGTCCTTCATGCTCTCTGGATTGGTTCTTTTCTTGCAGACATTTCATGACCCAACTAGGTAACATCATCAGTGCTGGAAGGGGGTGGGCTTCTTCAGAATAGAGTAGAGTAGAGTAGAGTAGAGTAGAGTAGAGTAGAGTAGAGTAGAGTAGAGTAGAGTATCTCGTCCTGTAGAGATGGGACAGGAAGACGCAGGGGAAGTTTAGCAGCCTTTTCTGAGATTGGCCCATAGAACATAGAATCAGGTTTGGAAGGGACATTGGAGGTCATCTAGTCCAACCCCCTGCTCAGGCAGGAAACCCTATACCATTTCAAACAAATGGCTGTCCAGTCTCTTCTTGAAAACTTCCAGTGTTGGAGCATTCACTATTTCTGGAGGCAGGTTGTCCTCACTGTCAGGAAGTTTCTCCTTGGTTCTAGGTTGCTTCTCTCCTTGATTAGTTTCCATCTGTTGCTTCTTGTCCTGCCTTCAGGTGCTTTGGAGAATAGCTTGACTCACTCTTCTTTGGGGCAGCCCCTGAGATATTGGAAGGCTGCTCTCATGTCCCCCCTCGTCCTTTTCTCCATTAAGGAGGAGCTTAATGAAAAGAGCTTTGTTTCATTCTTTTCGTTTCTAGCACTGATGACGTTACCTAGTCGGGTCATGAGACGTCTGTAAGAAAAGGACACAGCTCAGAGGGCCCCGAGGACCCCACAGCTCCACTCTGAGCCACAAAGATTCTCTTCCGTCGGTCGATCACGCCTTGCCCATGTCCACCTCGTCTCCCTCTCTCACCTTCTCCGGGTAAGGATAATCCTGCTCCGAATTGATGCCTCGGTTGTCCCGAACGTACTCAAAGGCGTGGCTGACGTAGCCTCCATGACAGCCCTTGTTGCCCAGCTTCCAGGAGCAGTCCATGAGGTTCTGCTCGCTCAGGGGGACCAGCTTGCCGGTCTTCTTGAAGAGCAGACCCTCCAGAGCCCCCGTGGCACTGAAGGCCCAGCAGGAGCCACAGTGTCCCTGTGAAGAGTGGAAGAGGCTGGGAGGAGCTCTGCAGGGCCAGGAGGCCAAAGCTGGTGTCTAGGGTTCGGTATTTAATTGAGGAGGAGGAGAAGGTAGATGGAGACAGTGAAAGAAAGGAAGGACAACGAAGGGAAGGTAGAAGGAGAAGGTGAGAAGGAAGAGAAGGGGAAGGGAAAGAAGAAGGGGAAAGAGGGAGAGAGGGAGGAGAAATGGGAGAGGAGAAGCAATGGAGGAGGAGGAGGGGAAGGGGAAGGAGAAGGGGAAGAGGAGTATAGAGGGAGGAGAAATGGGAGAGGAGAAGAAATGGAGGAGGAGGAGGAGAAGGAGAAGGAGAAGGAAGAGAAGGGGAAGGGAAAGGAGAAGGGGAAGGAGAAGTAGAGAGGGAGGAGAAATGAGAGAGGAGAAGAAATGGAGAAGGAGGAGGAGGAGAGAAGGAGAAAAGGATGGGGAGGGAATAGGAAGGGGAAGGGGAAGAGGAGTAGAGAGGGAGGAGGAGGAGAAATGGGAGAGGAGAAGAAATGGAGAAGAAGGTGAAGGAGAAGGAGGGGAAGGGCAAGGAGGAGAAGGAAGAGAAGAGAAGGAGAGGATGGGGAGGGGAGGGAATAGGAAGGGGAAGGAGAAGGGGGTAGAGAGGGAGGAGAAATGGGAGAGGAGAAGAAATGGAACACTGCTATCATGTCCCCCCTCGTCCTTCTCTTCATTAAACTAGACATACCCAATTCCAGCAACCGTTCCTTATATGTTTTAGCCTCCAGTCCCTAATCATCTTTGTTGCTCTACTCTGCACTCTTTCTAGAGTATCAATATCTTTTTTACATCGTGGTGACCAAAACTGGATGCAATATTCCAAGTGTGGCCTTACCAAGGCCTTGTAAAGGGATATTAACACTTCACGTGATCTTGATTCTATCCCTCTGTTAATGCAGCCTAGCACTGTGTTGGCTTTTTTGGCAACTGCAGCTCACGGCTGGCTCCTATTTAAGTGATTGTCCTCTAGGACTCCGAGATCCCTCTCACAGTTGCTACTATTGAGCAAGGTACCCCCTATACTATACCTGCACATTTGGTTTTTCTTGCCTAAATGTAGAACCTGACTTTTTTCACCACTGAATTTCATTTTGTTAGTTAGTGCCCAGTGTTCAAGTCTGTCCAGATCCTCCTATATCCTAAGCCTGTCTTCTGGAGTGTTGGCTATTCCTGCCAGCTTGATGTTGTCTGCAAATTTGATGAGTTCCCCATCACTTGGGGAACTCATCACTTGGTCAAAGAATGCCATAAGATTTGTCTGGCATGATCTATTTTTGAAGAAAGAAAAAGGAAGATGAAGATGAAGAGAAGAGGGAGGAGATGAGGAGGAGGAGAGGGCAGAGAAGGATCGGAGAGAGAAGAAAGAGAAGGGGGATGAGGAGGAGGAGATGGAAAAAGAAGGAAGAAAGAAGAGGAAGAAGAAAAAGATTGGTCTGGAGAACAAAGCTGGCTGTCATGGTCCCCTATCATTGCAGAAGGAGGAGGAGGAGGAGGAGGAGGAGGAGGAGGAGATTTTTCCCGTAAACGTGGAAAAAAAGAAAAATTCTAGCTTGATTACAAAAATCCCCAGAACTCACCTGATTTTTTATAGGAGTGACGAAGCCCTTCGTACGCCAGTCCACCTGCTTGGGTATCTCCTTCGTGGCTGATTCTTGGAAGTAAGTGGCACCTTCTTCATGCTCTTTGGTTTGATCGGGCTGGAAACGATTCAACATCTGGTTAAACTCCTCATCTGTCTGGGGAAGAAATCAGGAATTTTGTCTCCCGCTGGTGACTTAATTTTTCAGCAAGACAGCAGACCAAGTCGTGGGAGAAACCGAGGTAGAGAAGGTGAAAGAGGAAGATGGATGTGCTTCTAAGGTAGTCATCAAAGGGAAGCCAAACTGTAACTCTCTAGGCTACAGCACCGTTTCTTAACCTTGGTAACTTTAAAGTATGTGGACTTCAGCTACCAGAATTCCCCAGGCAGTATCTGTGGACTTCAACTCCCAGAATCCCCCAGGCAGCATCTGTGGACTTCAACTCCCAGAATCCCTCAATCAATATCTGTGGACTTCTGCCTGATCTTCTTCTCCGTTGGCCCTCAGAGATGGCTCGGACAGCTGAGGGAGCCGCCGCTCCTCATCAGCTGAGCAGAGCCTCCTCGACAGAAGTCGCATCCTCCAGGGCGACTTTGGACCGGCATAAGGATCTGCCAGCAGAGGGAAAGCTAGCCGACGAGGAGAGAAGTCTCCCCGTACGACTAGAGACGCCGCATATGTGGGCTTCAGCTACCAGAATTCCCCAGGCAATGTCTGTGGACTTCAACTCCCAGAATCCCTCAATCAATATCTCTGGACTTCAACTCCCAGAATTCCCCAATCAATATTTATGGATTTCAACTCCCAGAATCCCCTAGTCAGCATCTCTGGACTTCAACTCCCAGAATTCCCCAGCCAGCATCTCTGGACTTCAGCTCCCGGAATTCCACAGCCACTATGGACTCAGCCGGTGCGCACCACTTCGGCAGAACCTGTAGTTAATTGTTTGTTGCCCAGGCCTAGAACGAACTTCCGAAAGCGGCATCCACACAGAGAACCGATTGTTCACCTATGTTAATCCCACCACTGGTCGTAAATCAAGGACTGATACCTTTAATTTGGCCCTCCAATGAAAAGAGAGGACGTGTTAGCGAAGGCGGAAGTCAAGAAGAGATGGCAGAGGATGAGATTTGTTAGATAGAAAGATCAACACAACGAATGTGAATTTGGGCAAACTCCAGGGGACGGTGGAGGGCAGAGGGAGCTGGCGTGCTGTGGTCACAACGATTAGACACAACTTAGCAACTGCACAACAACAACAACCCATCCAGAGTTTACCAGATCACCCAAGTGGTTCATGGCCACTTGGAAGCTGTGTTTGCCCTGAGCGGCTTCCAAATTGTGTTGTTCAATTCTCCACAGGTTCCTCTCCCAAATCGTCCGACGGAAAGATTCTTCCTCCTGTAACGACACAAAGGGCCTGTCACAAACTGAGACACAAACGCTCCCCCCCACAACCCATCTCACCCCAAGGGAACCCCCCCCAAACTTAAATAACATTTTAATTTAAGGCCAGTGACAAGGAGACACCATGATCCATTAGCCAGTGTTTCTCAACCTTGACAATTTTAAGGCACGTGGACTTCAACTCCCAGAATTCCACAGCCAGCAATGCTGGCTGTGGAATTCTGGGAGTTGAAGTCCACGTGCCTTAAAATTGTCAAGGTTGAGAAACACTGAAGCCTGATCCAAGAAGCAACAGTAGATAGATTTCAGTACAGGTCAATTTACGACCATAGTGGAGCGCCAAATTTTTGTTGCCAGCGAGACAGTTGTGAAGGCAGTTTTGCCCCATTTTACAGCCTTTCTTGCCACAGTTGTTAAGTGAATCACTGCAGTTGTTAAGTTAGGACCAAGGTTGTGAAGGGATTCCGGCTTCCCCCACTGACTTTGCTTGTCAGAAGGTCGCAAAAGGGGATCGCAGGACCCCAGGACGCTGCGACCGTCATAAATATGAGTCAGTTGTCAAGCGTCTGAATTTTGCTGCAATGGTCATAAGTGTGAAAGTTGAAGTCCACCCATCTTAAAGCATGCTGAATGGAGAATTCTGGGAGTTGAAGTCCACCCATCTTAAAGCATGCTAGATGGGGAATTCTGGGAGTTGAAGTCCACCCATCTTAAAGCATGCTGGCTAGGGGATTCTGGGAGTCGAAGTCCACCCATTTTAAAGCATGCTGGCTGGAGGATTCTGGGAGGTGAAGTCCACCCATCTTAAAGCATGCTAGATGGGGAATTCTGGGAGTTGAAGTCCACCCATCTTAAAGCATGCTGGCTAGGGGCTCCTGGGAGTCGAAGTCCACCCATTTTAAAGCATGCTGGCTGGAGGATTCTGGGAGGTGAAGTCCACCCATCTTAAAGCATGCTGAATGGGGAATTCTGGGAGTTGAAGTCCACCCATCTTAAAGCATGTTGGATGGCAAATTCTGGGAGATTAAATACACCCATCTTAAAGCATGCTGGTTGGGGAATTCTGGGAGTTGAAGTCCACCCGTCTTAAAGCATGCTGAATGGGGAATTCTGGGAGTTGAAGTCCACCCATCTTAAAGGATGCTGGCTGGGGAATTCTGGGAGTGGAAGTCCACCCATCATAAAGCATGCTACATGGGGAATTCTGGGAGTCGAAGCCCACTCATCGTAAAGCATGCTGGCTGGGGGATTCTGGAAGTCCACCCATCTTAAAGCTGCCAAAGTTGAGATCCATTTATGTCCCCTTCCAATACAGTAGAATTAGGTCTGCTGGACACACTTCCCAACTGGACTACCTCACAAGGCTGACACAAACTCACCTCCAAGTAGCTCTTGGCGTGTGTTTCCTTCCATCCCTTCCATGCCCCTTCCAAGGCCAGATCCACGGGGTTGCAGGACACTTTCAGAAAGACCAGAGTTGTCACGGTGAGCCGAACAAATGACCACATGTCTCTGTCTTGGTGGAAATGAAGATATCCTGGGGATTAAGGATGCTTAAAGCTGGGGTCCCTGTGCTCCCACTGATTTTATTCACCCCAACTGCTGCATGATCAATTTCTCGCCTAAATAAAAAACCTTGGCATTTGCACTAGTTAAATTTCATTCTGTTATTTTGAACGCATGTCTCTAACTTACCCCGTGCACCTTCAAGCGTGTTTCTGTCTCCTGGAATAAGTAATTCCACCCAGTTTTGTAAATTTAATAAGCGCTCTCTCTCTCTCTCTCTCTCTCTCTCTCTCTCTCTCTCTTTCCCTCTCTCTCTCTCACACCCTCCCTCCCTCCCTCTTTCTCCTTAAGTCAGTGGTTCTCAACCTTTTTAATGCCGCGACCCCCCAACCGGTCATAAGTCAAGGACTACTCAACCGGTCGTAAGTCGAGGACTACTCAACTGGTGCAGCACCGTTTGCAGAATGGGACTTTTGGCGGGCTCAGCAGGGCAGAGACAGCCTGGACAATTCCTATTGGCTTTTGAAAGCCAATAGAATTAGACTCTATTCAAGAGAGTCTATTCTATTGGCTTTCAAAAGCCAATAGAATAAAAGGGATTAGCACAGCTAAGGAAAAGGGGGGAAAAATGGCGGACTGCGTTGTTTGGCGACCCCCGTGAAATGGTCGTTCGACCCCAAATGGGGTCCCGACCCACAGGTTGAGAACCACTGCCCTAAGTCGTTAATAGAAAAAACCATCTTGCTTGGATATTTTGAAGTTTTCAAAATGTCAATTCAAATTCAATATAGAGAAAGCTAAGACAAGAAAAAACAACTGCACTAGTATAATATAGGTGGTCCCTGGCTCAATAGTAGTAACTGTGAGAGGGATCTCGGAGTCCTAGTGGACAATTACTTAAATAGGAGCCAGCCGTGTGCTGCAGCTGCCCAAAAAGCCAACACAGTGCTAGGCTGCATGAACAGAAGGATAGGATCAACATCAGGTGAAGTGTTAATACCACTTACAATGCCTTGGTAAGGCCACACTTGGAATACTGCATTCAGGTTTGGTCACCACGATGTAAAAAAGAGGTTGAGACTCTAGAAAGAGTGCAGAGAAGAGCAACAAAGATGATTAGGAGACTGGAGGCTAAATCATATGAGGAACGGTTGCTGGAATTGGGTATGTCCAGTTTAATGAAGAGAAGGATCAGGGGGGACATGATAGCAGTCTTCCAATATCTTAGGGGCTGCCCCAAAGAAGAGGGAGTCAAGCTATTCTCCAAAGCACCAAAGGGAAGGATAAGAAGCAACGGATGGAAACTAACCAAGGAGAGAAGCAACCTAGAACTAAGGAGAAACTTCCTGACACTGAGAACAATTAACCAGTGGAACAACCTGCCTCCAGAAGTGGTGAATGCTACAACACTGAAAGTTTCTAAGAAGATACTGGACAGCCATTTGTCCGAAATGGTATACGGTTTCTTGCCTGAGCAGGGGATTGGATTAGTGGATCTCCATGCCCCCTTCCACCCTATTATTCTATCTTCTATGTTTAGCAGGTGGACATCTGGTGTGCGCCAGGCTGGGGAAGTTCTCCGTAAATCATAGCCATGATCCTAGCAGGTATGCCCAGTACTGCACATTGAGGCCTGCCAACTTAACAGAGGTTCATGAAGCCTTAGATAAAGCAAAGTATTAAAGGCAGATTATTTTTTTTTCTTTCGTTAGATTTCTCATCCAATATGATTGTACAATTTGAAACTGGGTGGGATATTAAGTGGATCGCTGCAATTGTTCAGCTAGTAACAGGGTTATGAAATCGGCCTGGCTTCCCCATTGATTTTGTCAGAAGGTCACAAAAGGTGAAGCCTTCCCCCCCCCCCTTTTTACGAGTCTGTAATCCCTTGGTTCAGGGTGGAATTGAAGCGACCTGAGCTGAGCGTTTGCTGGCCTTCCTGATGCCTATGCAGTGTTTGCAGGAGATTATTTTCTCTTTGCGCCCTGAAAGAGAAAATTCTGTTGCTGCCTAGGATTGACGTGTCAACATCCAGCTGAAGAATCCAAATAAAACTCCAGGTTCATTCCATTTCTGAAAATCTTACCGTTTATTGAATACACTGCTTGGCTTTGTTGAAACAAAACAAAGTTCCAACACCAGTTCATAGACTTATAATTTTCCCAGCAAAACCCCCAACATCTTCCATAATTCATAGCCACAAGTTCAAGTTTGTTATCGGAACCGTCTGCTTCAAATCCACACCTGTTCTGGTGTCCTTGAAAAGGCTTCAGGCTCTCACGGACTGGGTATGCAGCTAACGAGTAGGCTGGCTGGGTCGCTCAATAGTCAGAAACTGGTGAAGTGGTCACAGCAACGCCTGCATTTTCTGCGTCGCATTAAGAAAAGCACATCCTCCTTCCCCTGTCCTGACCACTTTCTACAGGGGGACGATCGAGAGCATCCTGTCATACGGCATCACAGTCTGGTTTGAAAGCATCCCTGCTTCAGACAGGAAGGCGGTGCAGAGAGTGGTGAGGACAGCCGAAAAGATCATGGGCAGTTCCCTCCCTCCCATCCAGGACAAAGTACAGAAGCGATGCTTGAACAGGGTCCGTAAGATCATCTGGGACACCACACATCCTCTTCACGCCCTGTTTTCCTTGTTACCTTCTGGGAGGAGGGGCTCCGTGGTATCCGAAGCAGAACATCCAGATTCAGGCAGAGTTTCCTTCCATACAGCATTAACCTTGTGAACTCTCAAGCTTCCATTATATATTCAAGATGGACAGTATTTAATATTTATTTGCTACGTACAGTATATGTAGGGATGTAGGTCTATACACATGTTGTATATAGTATGTTTAGGTGTGTGTCATGTCTGTGTTTCACTTTGAGAGCAGGCAACTAAATTTCATTTTTGATGTGTGCCGTTGAAGTGCTTCATTAGTTGGAACCTCTGACAAAAGGTTTATCTTATCTTGTCTTGTCTTCTTGCCTTGCCTTGCCTTATCTTATTTTATCTCTCCCCCTCCCTTAATCTAAAGCAGTGGTTCTCAACCTTTTTAATGCCGCGACCCCCAACCGGTTGTAAGTCGAGGACTACCCAACCAGTGGTAAGTTGAGGACTACCCAACTGGTCGTAAGTCGAGGACTTTCCCTGCCCGGGAGCACCGCTCATGTGTGGTGCCGCCCCCTGTGCCGGCTGAGGCATAGCTGGCAAGGGGCAGCGACGGCGCAGGGCGACCACCGGCTGGGCCACCAGCTGGCCCAGCCCAAGGGAGGTAAGGCACCCGCCGGGCCCCACACGTGCCAGCAACCCTCCCTGCGCCCGCCGGCCTCCCACCTCCCACCCCTGGCCCTCTTTTACTTCCATTTTTAATAGTTGCTCAGCAGGGAGGGGTGGAAACTTCCAGACAGCTCACCTTCGCTGCAGACAACTTGCAGCACCGTTTGCAGAATGGGACTTTTGGTGGGCTCAGCAGGGCAGAGACAGCCTGGACAATTCCTATTGGCTCTTGAAAGCCAATAGAATTAGACTCTATTCAAGAGAGTCTATTCTATTGGCTTTCAAAAGCCAATAGAATAAAAGGGAGTTGCACAGCTAAGGAAAAGGGGGGGGGGAAATGGCGGACTGCATTGTTTGGCGACCCCCGTGAAATGGTCGTTCAACCCCAAATGGGGTCCCGACCCACAGGATGAGAACCGCTGATCTAAAGGCACGTAGCTGTCAAAGTTTCATCCTTGGTCTAAAGTCTCAACTTTCCCAGTGGGAAGCAAGAGTCTTCACCTTAAGGCCCCCATGCTACTCTAATGTCACCTTACAATAAAGTAGAATTAATTCATCGGTCTGGGTTTTGCATCTGGGCCATTGCAAGGCTAACAAGCCCAATCTGGCCCTCTTCCCATTGCAGTCTGTTTCTGTGGTTCTGCTCCCCTAGACACACACACACACACACACACACACACACACACACGTGAGTGCACATAATATGCACACAGGAAACAGACCTTGCCTCATCGCGATTGCGGCATTTTTAGGGGAAAGACGAGAAGAAAACCTTTTTTTTTTTAGCAAAACATTCAGTTTCCAAATGTTTTGCTGTTAAACAGTGCAGGGTGGGAGAATTAGGATTAAATTGCAGGAATATTTTTCCCAATCCTTTCCCCCCCCTCCCTTCCCAAGGGGTCTTTATGTTTTGTCTACCGCTACCCCTTCAGTATTTTGGATCATTATGACTCCTGATGTTGCAGCTAAGATTAGAATGAGGAACCGCATTAAATGCAATTAATTCCGGGCCTCGCCCTTTATGAGTCTTTCTTCCTACCTACATCAACAGCTCCTGCTTCTCTCAAGTTAGGTGTTCCTTCTTCATTCACAGGATTCTATCTGTGGAAAAGCCCCATCTACTTTTGTAGGGAAATGCTAGGACACAAACACCCCCCCCCCAAATTCTGGCATGATCTTTACATTAATTTATAATAGAATAACAAGGTTGGAAGGGACTTTGAAGGTCTTCTAGTCCAACCCCCTGCTCAGGTAGGAGACCCTATATCAGGGGTAGGCAACCTTGGCTCTTTTATGACTCGTGGACTTCAACTCCCAGAATTCCTGAGCCAGCCATGCTGAGGGGACAGGGAGACGTTTCCAAGCTGACCCATGCTGGCTCAGGAATTCTGGGAGTTGAAGTCCACGAGTCATAAAAGAGCCAAGGTTGCCTACCCTTGCCCTATACCATTTCAGACAAATGGCTGTCCAGTCTCTTCTTTAAAACTTCCAGTGTTGGAGCATTCACTGCTTCTGGAGGCAAGTAGTTCCACTGGTTAATTGTTCTCACTGTCAGGAAGTTTCTCTTTAGTTCTCTCTTTGGTGAGTTTCCATCCGTTGCTTCTTGTCCTGCCTTCAGGTGCTTTGGAGAATAGCTGGACTCCCTCTTCTTTGGATCAGCCCCTGAGATACTGGAACACTGCTATCCTGTCCCCCCTCGTCCTTCTCTTTATTAAACTAGACATACCCAATTGCAGATACCGTCGCTTATATCTTTTAACCTCCAGTCCCCTGATGATCTTTGTTGGTCTTCTCTGCACTCTTTCTAGAGTCTCAACATCTTTTTTACATCGTGGTGACCAAAACTGGATGCAGGATTCCAAGTGTGGCCTTACCAAGGCGTTATAAAATGGTATTAACACTTTGTGTCATCTTGATTCTATCCCTCTGTCAATGCAGCCTAGGACTGTGTTGGCTTTTTTGGCATTTGCAGCTGCCAAAAAACTGATAATTAAGTTATATTTCTTAACACCTCTATCGTCCCCACCAACAACAATGTACTCAGCAGCCTCTCCTCATGTGTATACTGGACCACACAAAGAGTGTGTTTGCCTGTGATCAAATGAGATGGCTTGAAAGGGACGTGAGCATCTTAGGAACATGATAAGTATATCTCTGGCTGCAGGATGGTCAAGCGGAGCTTCCAGAGGCTGGGGCAGTCTACCTAAAAAAACTAAGCATTTCCTAGAGTCTTTGAGCGCAGCTCCCTGTTTTAATGGAAGATGACAGATGTCCCCTTGTTCAACAGCAGCTCCGTCCCCCGATTTATGACCTGTTCCCCCCAACTGCGCTTACCTCTTTCCCAGAAGAAAAGGCTAGGAAAAGAGATTTTTTCTGCTTGCCCGTCTCCCTCCAACAGCAAAAGTCACCGGATCTCATGAACTTTTTCTCCCCCCACCCTCCTGCCCAGTTTCCTTTCATTTGCCCTGCCTCCCACCTTGTGGGTTTTGCAAAGCTAAAAGCCACAAGTTTGTGACGTGAGCCCAACTTCCACGGAACCTCCACCGGTAGCTCTCCAGCACAACAGAGGATGTGGTTTTCTTGCGGTGATCCGGAACTCAGGGCTTGTGCTTGCTCAAAGAAGAGAACATGAAAAAGAGGGCATGAAAAATAAATGCACGGGACTTCCTAGGTGTGCAGGGGGTAAGAATGAGGAGGGTCCAATGAAGGGTCTGTGGCGAAAAAGGTCCAAGGTAATTTTTGGGCTGCATCCAACGCAGGACAGGGGAACAGTCACTGAGCTTTATGTCATTCCAGCTCTGAACCCCCCCCCCCCAAAAATGCCGTACACCCCATTTTAGAAGAGACAGGGAGAAACTGGAGAGGTTCACAGTTGCCAAAAGAGGTGGGAGAACCCCATTTTTTAAGAGCTACGGGTCGTCCTCAACTTATGACAACTGAGCCTGACGTTTACCATTGTTAATGTTGAGTCCTCGAATCAATGGCGAACGAATGCAGCACATTCTGTAGTTCCAACAGCTCTTTTATTGAAGTCTTTTCCACTCCGTCACAGCTCTGAGGCTCGCAGGCCTCTCAGACTCCTTTTAACAACGTCCCCGGGCAGAATGGTAACAATTAGGTGCGCTCCGAGCCTCGCGCATGTGCGCGAAGCCGGTGCCAGCCAGTCTGGTCCCGGGCAGCTTGCAACTGCCCGGGACCATTGCAACGTCCCGAGCCTGCCTTTGCAGGCTCAGGACACAACAGTTAAGCCAGAAGTTCAGACGGTTGCGAAGCTGAGTTTTGCCCCGTTTGACGACTTGGCTTGCCACAGTTGTCGAAACGAATTGTTGCAGTTGTGTAACGAGTCACAGATGAATCCGACTTCCCCATGGACTTTGCTTCGCAGAAGGTCGCCAAAGGAGGCATCACATGACCCCCGGACACTGCGACTTTCGTAAAACATGAACCAGTTGTCATGTATGTGAACTTTGAGCACGTACGTGACCGTGGGGACACTGCAATGGTTGTTAAGGGTGAGAAACAGGCAAAAGTCCCTTTTTTCGTTGCCACTGAATGGCCACTAAAGCCAGGGGTAGGCAACCTTGGCTCTTTTATGACTCGTGGACTTCAACTCCCAGAATTCCTGAGCCAGCCATGCTGAGGGGAAAGGGAGAGGTTTCCAAGCTGAGCCATGCTGGCTCAGGAATTCTGGGAGTTGAAGTCCACGAGTCATAAAAGGGCCAAGTTTGAAGACCCCTGCTCTTAATCTTTATCCTAGGTAGGCAACCTTGGCCCTTTTATGACTCGTGGACTTCAACTCCCAGAATTCCTGAGCCAGCATGGCTCCGCTTGGAAACCTCTCCCTTTCCCCTCAGCATGGCTGGCTCAGGAATTCTGGGAGTAATAATAATAATAATAATAATAATAATAATAATAATAAAACAGACAAGCACCTGCAACATAACACCCCAGACTTAACAATTGTCGATAAGAAAGACAAAAAAGTCTGGATAGTGGACGTGGCAGTGCCTGGAGACAGCAGAATAGACGAGAAAGAACTGGAGAAGATAACAAAATACAAAGACCTACAAATAGAAATAGAAAGACTGTGGCAAAAGCAAGCAAGGGTAGTACCAATAGTATAGGCTCCTTGGGTGCAATCCCAAAACAACTGGAGCACCACTTGAACACCATTGGCATTGACAAATTCGCTATTAGTCAATTGCAAAAGGCAGGCCTTATTAGGAACTGCTTCCATCCTGCGACGATATCTGTAATACCATCAAACATCCACATCTGCCTATCCCAGGTCCTGGGTAAGGACTCGATAGGTAGACAAAATGCCAAATCCAGTCTGAACATCTGGCTGACTGTGCGATGATCGATAATAATAATAATAATAATGAGGAGGAGGAGGAGGAGGAGGATAGAGTTGGAAGGGACCTTGGAGATCATCTAGTCTAACCCCCTGCTCAGGCAGGAAACCCTATACCATTTCGGACAAACGGCTGTCCAGTCTCTTCTTAAAAACTTCCAGTGTTGGAGCATTCACTGCTTCTGGAGGCAGGTTGTTCCACTGGTTAATTGTTCTGTCAGGAAGTTTCTCCTTAGTTCTAGGTTGCTTCTCTCCTTGATTAGTTTCCATCCGTTGCTTCTTGTCCTGCCTTCAGGTGCCTTGGAAAATAGCTTGACTCCCTCTTCTTTGGGGCAGCCCTTGAGATACTGGAACATGACTATCATGTCCCCCCTCGTCCTTCCTTAAACTAGACATACCCATTTCCAGCAGCCTTTCCTTATATGCTTTAGCCTCCAGTCTCCTAATCATCTTTGTTGCTATTCTCTTTCCAGAGTCTCAACATCTTTTTTACATTGTGGTGACCAAAACTGGATGCAGGATTCCAAGTGTGGCCTTACCAAGGCATTGTAAAGTGGTATTAACACTTCACGTGATCTTGATTCTATCCCTGTTAATGCTGTCCAGCACTGTGTTGGCCTTTTTGGCAGCTGCAGCACACGGCTGGCTCCTATTTAAGTGTCCACTAGGACACTAAGGTCCCTCTCACAGTTACTACTATTGAGCAAGGTACCCCCTATACTATAACTGTACATTTGGTTTTTCTTGCCTAAATGTAGAACTTTACTTTTTTCACCATTGAATTTCATTTTGTTAGTTAGTGCCCAGTGTTCAAGTCTGTCCAGATCCTCCTATATCCTAAGCCTGTCTTCTGGAGTGTTGGCTATTCCTGCCAGCTTGGTGTTGATTGCAAATCTGATGATTTCCCCATCTATCCCCTCGTCCAAATCATTGATTAAGTTGTTGAAGAGCACTGGGCCCAGAACAGAGCCCTGGGGCACCCCACTATACACTTCCCTTCATGTAGATGTGGTTCCATTGAGGACCACATGCTGAGTACGGCCGGTCAGCCAGCTATGGATCCATCTGGTGGTGATGCTGTCTACCCCACATTTTTCTATCTTATCAAGTAGTAGGTTGTGGTCTACTTTGTCAAATGCCTTACTGAAGTCCAAGTAAATTATGTCCACAGCATTCCTCTGATCCACTAATTTTGTCACTTGGTCAAAGAATGCAATAAGATTTGTCTGGCATGATCTATTTTTGACAAACCCATGTTGGCTTTTAGTAATGACTTTGTTTGCCTCTAGGTGTTCGTTGATTCGTTGTTTGATTATCTTTTCCAGGATCTTCCCAGGTATTGAGGTCAGGCTGATAGGTCTGTAATTTCCTGGATCCATTTTTTTTTCCTTTTTTGAGGATGGGAACTACATCAGCTCTTTTCCAGTCCTCTGGTAGTTCCCCTGTGTTCCAGGATCTTTGAAAAATATAGTTCAGTGGCTCCGATATCACATCTGCCAGTTCCTTGAGAACTCTGGGGTGTAATCCCTCTGGTCCTGGCGATTTGAACTCATCTAGGCTGGACAGGTGCTCCCTAACCATTTTCTTGCCTATCTTAACTTGTGTTTCTGTTTTGTTTTTTATGGCACTATTTTGGATAGGTTGGTCTGTTTTTTCCCTTTGTGTAAAGACAGATGCAAAAAATGAGTTAAATAGTTCTGCTTTCTCCCTGTTGCTTGTCACCTTCTTGCCACTTTCACCCACTAATGGACCAATCGTTTCCTTCACTTTTTTCTTGTTCTTTACATGTTGAAAGAAGCTTTTTTTTTGTTATTTTTGACTTTGGTCGCAAGTCTTAGTTCATTTTAAGCCTTGGCTTTCCTCAATTCATCTTTGCAGGCTCGAGCTATTTGCTGATATTCTGACTTAGTTATGTGCCTCTCTTTCCACTTTCTATACTTGTCCTTTTTATCTTTCAGTTGATCAGAGAGTTCTTTATGCAGCCATGCTGGTTTCTTTTGAGAGCTGTTATTTTTCCTCTTTGTTGGTATTGTGCTGGACTGGGCTTCTATTATCTCACTTTTCAAAAGTGAGTTGAAGTCCACGAATCCTAAAAGAGCAGAGGTTGCCTACCCCTGCACTAAACAAATGGTTGTTGAGGACTACAATTTAGCCTCAGCTGTGGTCGTAAATTGAGGACTATCTGTACTTTGAAAAACCCTGATCTAAAGCATTTCAAACAGAGGATCACCCATCATCAGTAGAGACCCCCATTTGGCACTGAAGACTGAAAGAACCCCCCCCCCAGTTAAACCTGTGTTCCCACATGCACCTTATCACTGATTTCTTACACCCACGCAGGCCACCGAACTGCAAACTCTTTGCAAAGCTGCGGACTAACAAGAGTTTACCAAAAAGCTTGTGAGGTACCTGCTAGCTTTGCCAGGTGGAGTTAAAGGTGTCGGGTGTACAGAATCATAAAAAGGTGAGAAAAACTGAGCAGGGTGTCTTTAAAAAAAAAACAGAAAAGAAATAATCAGGTGCCAGAAATGACTCTGCTATTCAGAAGCATCAATGGGGGGTGTGTGTGCAGAGTAGCCATTTTGTCTTCAGAGACGACACAGAAATTGCGAGTGACAATTTCAAACTACAAACTGGCTTTGAAGCACCGGTTTTTGCGGCCTAAGTTCTTGGCTCATTTTGGACTTCCCTTATGGAGAAGTCAAGGGCCTACACAATTTTATTTTTTTATTTTTGGCTTCTCTTAAGCAATGTTTTCCCAACCTCAAAACAACTTTCTAAGATGTGTGGACTTCAACTCCCAGAATTCTCCAGCCTATTCTCCAAAGCCCCTGAAGGCAGGACGAGAAGCAACGGACGGAAACTAATCAAGGAGAAAAGCAACCTGGAACTAAGGAGAAACTTCCTGACAGTGAGAACAATTAATCAGTGGGACAGCTTGCCACAAGAAGTTGTGAATGCTCAATCACTGGAGGTTTTTAAGAGGAAATTGGACAGCCACTTGTGTGGAATGGCATAGGGTAGGGGTAGGCAGGCAAACTTGGCTCTTTTAGGACTGGTAGACTTCAATTCCCAGAATTCCTGAGCCAGCCATGCTGAGGGGAAAGGGAAAGGTTTCTAAGCTGAGCCATGCTGGCTCAGGAATTCTGGGAGTTGAAGTCCACCAGTCATAAAAGGGCCAAGTTTGAAGACCCCTGCTTTAGAATTATATTTCCTAAATTTCCCAGCCAGCATGATGGAAGAATTTTGAAGCTGTAGTCCCAAAAGAGATTGAAGGCAGATAATCAAGAAAGGCTGGCTTAGATTCAGGCATTGAGTTTGAACATGGCATAGGCCAGTGGTTGGCAACCCTGGCTCTTTTATGACTCGTGGACTTCAACTCCCAGAATTCCTGAGCCAGCATGGCTCAGCTTGGAAACCTCTCCCTTTCCCCTCAGCATGGCTGGCTCAGCAATTCTGGGAGTTGAAGTCCACGAGTCATAAAAGGGCCAAGGTTGCCTACCCCTGGCATAGGGTTTCCTGCCTGAGCAGCAGGTGGGACTAGAAGATCTCCGAGGTCCCTTTCAATTCTGTTATTCTGTACTGTGTATCTTAAACTATCGCCCAGGTTGAGAAACACCAGTCTTGAGTCTTGATCAAGGTTTGTCAGTGACGAAATTTACAAGTCACAGGACTCCACAGTCGTTTTGAAATAACTACGCTGGTCAGGGCATTGGCTCTCCAGCTCAGAAGCCATATAACAATTCCTGAGAATATCGCTAGAAAAGCCAAATAGTTTAATCAGGATCCCGTCTTGGTTTGTCTGGATTTCTACAGGCCAGTTGTGGGGAGAAGTTCAACCTAAGCACGTTTTGCCTGTTCTTGAGCAGGGGGGGCTAGAAAGATGATGATGATGATAATAATAATAATAGTAATAACAATAATAAAGTTGGAAGGGACCTTGGAGGTCATCTAGTCCAACCTCCTGCTCAGGCAGGAAACCCTATACCATTTCAGATCTTCAGGCTTCTAGGGAGGAGAGAGAGAAACATGAAAATTGCAGTGGCAAGAGTCCCCAACTTACGATTATAATCAAGCCAGGAATGATGGTTGCATGTTGTACTGGTCATTAAGTGATCACCATGGGACTGCATCCAGTTTTATGACGTGTGTGTGTGTGTCAGTCATTAAGTGCACTCAGGGTCAGCAAATGGGGAAGTAAAATGCGTGCTCCTGGCAGAAAATGTCGCAAATTATGTACCACAGGATGGTAAATGGGAAGGAAGCTGGCAAGTAGCCCTGGGGAGGGCAGCTGCAACTTCAAATGGTTACTAAAGTGACCTGTTGTTAAGTGGAACACTACCTTAAAGCAGTTAAGGAAAGCATCTGGTTTCTAAGTACAGTAGTCCTCGACGTACAACAGTCCACGTCAGTTGCCGAGGACCCAAGTTTTGATCAAGTGACTGTGGGGATGCAGCGACGGCCGTTAAGTGTGAGGATGGACTGGTCATACTTCACTTTTTGCAGTGCTGTCATAACTGTTGCTAAATGAACTTTTTCAGTGCTGTCGTAACTTCGAACTCACTAAATGAACTGTCATAAGTCGAGGACTCCCTGTACTCGTGTTCTAAAATAATATAACTGGAGTACAGGGAGTCCTCGACTTATGACAGTCCGTTTAGTGACCGTTCGAAGTTATGACAGCACTGAAAAATGACTTGTAACTATTTTTCACACTTACGACCGTTGCAGCATCCCCGCAGTCACCTGATCAAAATTCGGAGACTTGGACACTGGTTCATGTCTATGATGGTCGCAAGGTCCCCAGGGTGTGTGTGTCACGTGACTTCCCTCTTGTGACCTGACAAAATCAACGGGGGAAGCCAGATTCACTTAACAACCGGGTGGCTAGAAAAGTCATAAAACAGGGCAAACCTTAACAAATTTCTCGCTTAGCAACAGAAATTCTGGAGCTCTGTGGTGGTCGCAAGTCAAGGGCTACCAACAGTGGTTCTTTTTCATTCCTGCATTCCCAACGAAGTCAAAACTAGAAAAAAAATTCAGCCCCCAAACCCTTCTGCCCATACAGCTAGACCAGTGGTTCTCAACCTTTCTAATGCTGTGACCCCATAATACAGTTCCCCATGTTGTGGTGACCCCCAACCACTTATACATCCCAGGTGCCAGGGGTGTGGCCAAAGGGGGAAAAACAATGGTGGACAGCCTTGTTTCGCGACCCCCATGAAATGGTCGTTCGACCACAAATGGGGTCCCGACCCACAGGTTGAGAACCACTGAGCTAGAACAATTAACCAATGGAACTCCTTGCCTCCAGAAGTTGTCAATGCTCCAACACTGGATTTTTTTTTTTAAAAAAGAGACTGGACAGCCATTTGTCTGAAATGATCTAGGTTTTCCTGCCTGAGCAGGGGATTGGACTAGATGACCTCCAAGGTCCCTTCCAACATTATTATGATTATGGATCATTGCAGTCAGCCAGATGCTCAGACTAGATTTGGCATTTTTGTCTACCTATCGAATCCTTCCCAAGGATTTGGGACGGGCAGATGTGGATGTTTGATGGTATTACAGATCTCGTCGCAGGATAGAAGGAGTTCCTAGTAAGGCCACCTTTTGCAATTGACCAATGGCGAATTTGTCAATGCCAATGGTGTTCAAGTGGTGCTCCAGTTGTTTTGGGATTGCACCCAAGGAGCCTATGACTATTGGTACTACCCTTGCGTGCTTTTGCCACAGTCTTTCTATTTCTATTTGTAGGTCTTTGTATTTTGTTATCTTCTCCAGTTCTTTCTCTTCTATTCTGCTATCTCCAGGCACTGCCACGTCCACTATCCAGACTTTTTTGTCTTTCTTATCGACAATTGTTAAGTCTGGGGTGTTACGTTGCAGATTATGATTATTATTGATCATCGCACAGTCAGCCAGATGTTCAGACTGGATTTGGCATTTTGTCTACCTATCGAGTCCTTACCCAGGACCTGGGATAGGCAAATGTGGATGTTTGATGGAAGCAGTTCCTAGTAACGCCTTTTGCAATTGACTAATAGCGAATTTGTCAATGCCAATGGTGTTCAAGTGGTGCTCTAGTTATTATTATTATTATTATTAGCATCATCATCATCATCCCATTAATTCCCAAGCGGGCGATTCTGCAAATTTAAAATAAAAATAAAAATATAAATAAGACACAGGTTATTAAAAAAAAAAAAAAGTCACACCAGGCGGGAAGCAACCGTATTGCCTCGTTCCAATAGTTTAATGAGTCACTACATCTTACCACTCATAATTATAAAAGAATAAGAATCCATAAAAATATTTTCTTTTCATAATACGCACTTAAAGAGACTGGGGGATGGGGAGGGAGGAGAGTTGTTGTTTTTGCGTGTGGTTGTGTGGTTCAGACTTTTTTTTTTTCTTCTTCTTCTTCCGTGGCCAGGCCGAACGTTTCCTTCTCGCTTTCCGTTTCGCCCCACCCAGGGGGAAGCAGGAACGGACGGTCGGGCCGGGGTGGGTGGGTGGGGGGCAGGAGTTTCTCCAGAGGGGCAAACGCCAAGTGGAGACCCCCGGATCTCTCCCCGGACTGCTGTTGACGCTGAGTGGGTACATTGGGGAGACGTAGGGCAGAGGGCGACCGCAAAGCGAACGGACAAGCGACATCCGCGGGAAGGTTGGGAGGTGGGGGGGGGAGACCAAAAAAAAAATACAGTCGCTGACCGGCAGAGAACTGAAGCAATGCCTATTTTAACAGGGACCCCCTCCCTCAGTGGCAGGACGAGGAGACGGGACAAGGAGAGAGATTAGGACACAACCAGAAAGAAGGAAAAAAAAAAAAAGATTCTTCCATAAATAAAACTCACAAGGCTAAAGAAAAGCTAATTTTGCTAAAGAAAAAGGAAAAAAAAAAAAAAAAACCAAACCAAACTCAGCCACCGTTATGCCTGGTTTCCGGATAGCTTTCAAACATGCTGGAGGGGTGGGGGTGGGAAAGGATGGGGCGGGGGGGGGGATCCAAGAGACAGCAGCACCACATGCTTATAAATAGAGACCCCTGACAACCCCCCCCCAGTTCCTCTTCCAGTCAATTTTCCTCTTTCTTTCCCCCCTCGTCCTTTCCTCTCCCCTTGCCCGCCGAGCCCACCTAAAAAGTCAGGAAAAGGATCTCCTGCATCCGAAGGGGGGGGGGAGCCAAGCCAGCAACAAGGTGGAAAGTGGGAGTAGGGGGGGGGGAGGCTGGTGGAGACACACACAGAGAACTCTAGCGAGTAAGAGAGAGAGAGACAGGCAGACAGTCCGAGGGGCAAGGTGGGATGGGGGGGGGGAACTGCCCGTCTTTTATTTCCAGCACAAAGAAAGTAGCAGCAAATACTTGGGGGGGGGACTTGGGGGGGGACAGACTAAGAAAAAGCCATAAGGGAGGCTGGGGAAAAAAAAACACGTTAGAGCTGCGCCATCTGGAAAGCAGGAGAGCCTCCCCGGAGCCCAGCGCAAGGAGAGACGTGCCGCCACCATCACCCCCCCCCGAGGCGGGTTTTGTGCTCTGCGTTCGAAGGCTGCCCCGTGGCTGAAGAGAAGCAGCAGGAGCAGAGAGAGGAACCGTGTTGGCGTCCACGGCGAGGGGAGGGGGGGGGAGAGCAGGAGGAGGGAGGGCCCGTCCGCCCTCTCAGAGGTATTCTTGAAGAAAGTGCAGCAGCGTGATTTCGTAGTGCTCGCCAGACTCAGGGCAACGAATACTGTGTCGCTCGTTGGGATAGATCTGCGGGTGAAGGGGAGGGAAGAGAATGGTGTAAGAGTCGGACCCTTCCGGACAGCCACGGAGGAGGGCGGGGGTCCCCTTTGGACAGGGGTCTTCAAGCTTGGCCCTTTTATGACTGGTGGACTTCAACTCCCAGAATTCCTCAGCCAGCGTGCCTGGCTGAGGAATTCTGGGAGTTGAGGTCCACACGTCATAAAAGGGCCAAGTTTGAAGACCCCTGATATCGACTTGAAGAGGAGTGGACTTCAACTCCCAGAATTCCTCAGCCAGCGTGCCTGGCTGAGGAATTCTGGGAGTTGAGGTCCACACGTCATAAAACGGCCAAGTTTGAAGACCCCTGATATAGACTTGAAGAGGAGTGGACTTCAACTCCCAGAATTTCTCAGCCAGCGTGCCTGGCTGAGGAATTCTGGGAGTTGAAGTCCTCAAGACATAAAAGGGCCAAGTTTGAAGACCCCTGATATAGACTTTAAGAGTGGACTTCAACTCCCAGAATTCCTCAGCCAGCGTGCCTGGCTGAGGAATTCTAGGAGTTGAAGTGCACAAGTCATAAAAGGGCCAAGTTTGAAGACCCCTGCCCTTGGACCTAGCTGCAGGAGGGGAGGGAGAGACAACCAAGGCCATAGGGAGAAACCCCCATCCCTTTGTTCTCAGCCTCGTTCATCATCTATCTAGCATAGGTTGTCCCATGCTGGAACCGACCTCTTCTCCAACTGCTGGGATCCTAAAATCTCCTAGCTTGGGGAAGCATTTAGCAATAGACTTATAGAGCGCTTCACAGTGCTTTACAGCCCTCTCTAAGCGGTTTACAGAGTCAGCCCGTTTCCCCCCAAGCAATCTGGGTCTTCGTTTTACCGACCTTGGAAGGATGGAAGGCTGAGTCTACCTGGAGCAGGTGAGATTTGAACTGTTGGCAGTTGGCAGAGTCAGCCTGAAATGCTCCATCACTGGAGGATTTTAAGAAGAGACTAGACAGTCACCTGTCTGAAATGGTGCAGGTTCTCCTGCGTGAGCAGGGGGCTGGACTAGAAGACCGCCAAGGTCCCTTCCAACCTATTCTATTCTATTCTATTCTATTCTATTCTATTCTATTCTATTCTATTCTATTCCATTCTTTCATTCCTTATTCTATTCTACTCTACTCTTCCATTCTCTTCTATTCAATTCTCTATTCCATTCCATTCCAATCACTGTGCCATTACAGCTTTAGGATGCCACCAAAGAGATTGCAGGGTGCTCCAGACATGCCGGACATCCTGGCACGACACCCCCGCCCTTATTGTGATGGGTCTGCCCTAGCTAAGACACCAACACTTCATCTTCTCATTCTACACCAGTGTTTCCCAACTTTAGCAACTTTAAGATGTATGGACTTCAGTTGCAGAGTAAGTCCTGGAGGCAAGATGCAGGCCAATGGTGGATGGGCCAAAGGTCTAACGCAGGGCTTTTCAATCAGTGGTACGGGTACCACCTGTGGTACATTGGCACCTGGCAGGTGATATGCGACCATCCTAGAAAAGTAGCAGGGGAGGGGAATGGGCTGAACCGGTGGCAACACCGCACAAGCCTGAGCGAGAGATGGCTGGAGCTGCAGGGCTGTCAGGGCTCAGCGGAAGCGCCAGGATCAGCTCTTCTTCGGGGCTGTCAGGGCTCAGTGGAAGCGCCAGGATCAGCGCCAGGATCCAGCTGGAGCTCGGTGCTGATCCTGGCGCTTCCGCTGAGCCCAGAAGAAGCACCGATCAGCTGGAATGTTGCAGCATCTCCAGGGTCTTGTGATTTACATTCAGATGCTTGGCAACCGATTTATATTTATGACAGTCACAGTGTCCCAGGGTTATGTGAAGTGACCAAAACCTGCTGCAACCACCCAGCAGACGGGGGGAATAAAAACCAAACACCCCCCACCCACTCCCACTGCCAACAATGAAAACCTCGGACAGGAGGAAGAGCGCAGCTGGGTGGGCAGGCAGGTGTCTTGCTCGGCTGTGGCTTGGGGGGCACTTTTTTCAGTGCCATTGTAATTTCTAAGAGTCACTAAGCGAACTGTTGTAAGTTGAGGACTACCTGTGCTTTATCACTTTTTTCCTTTTTTTGGGTCATCAAGTTTTTGACACCTTGCTAGGCGACTGGTGGTACTCGGATGTTGCCATATCCTAAAAGTGGTACAATGGGTGAAAAGGTTGAAAAGCCCTGGTCTAACGGTGCCAAGCCGTGGTGGCGGCAGTGGTTAGAATGCAACATTGCAGGCTCGCTCTGCCCACTGCCAGCAGTTCAATCCTGAGGGGTTCAAGGTTGACTCAGCCTTGTATCCTTCCAAGGTTGGTAAAAGGAAGACCCAGATTGTATGTGCGTGTGTGTGGGGTGTGTGTGTGTGAAATGCTGACTCTGTAAACCGCTTAGAGAGGCCGATCAATTCTAAAGAGGCGTGTCAGTTTTGATAACTGTCCTTCCCACTCATGAATTTTGCAAAGTTTTCTTTAGCAAGGTTTATTAAGGGGAAATGTGAAAGTAATACAAGAATTCCAGCTTGTAAATTCTTTTCAGTTTAGGAACCGTGAATCCAGATGTGTGAACTTCAATTCATTAGGTAACACCATCAGGGCTAGAAAGGAGTGGCGTTTTGCTTTGAGTCTGTGGCTTGCACTACCAACTGGAGCTAACAGTAAAGAACAGCCCAAGCAAGGAATCCCCAAAAACACTCCCACCAACAATGATAGGGCATGTCTGGTGAATCTCCCCCCCCCCTTGAAGCACTGATAATGTTACCCAGTTGGGTCATGAAATGTCTGCAAGAAAACAACCAACTTCAGGGAGCACCAAGGACCCCGCAGTCATTGTCATAACCGTCTTCGTCCTCCCCCTCTCCCTTTCTGCAGCACCCCCTCCCTTCTAAGGACGGAAGGAAGGAAGAGAGGGAGGGAGGGAGGGAGGGAGGAAGGATAAATACCAGTACCTTAGCTGGCAGAGACCTGCACCTTACCAGCTGCAATTCTCCTCTGATGCCAGCGGGCAGCACCATGCCCTTCTCATTTCCAGCACTCTTACCTACCTGTAGCTGATACGGTTTCCCAGCCCGGATTAGTTGGGAGATCAAGAAACTGGTATGGAAAAAGTGCACGTTTTCATCCAGAAACCCGTGGAGAATCAGCAAGCGGTTGGGCCTGGGAAGTAGAGAGAGAGAAATGATCCAGGCTAAGTGTCAACCGTCCCTGCTTGATCAGTTAGGAAAGAAAGACTCCCGGCCCACGATTAGCCCAAAACATACTTTACTAAAGCTGAAGTGGTTACAGAAGAGGCGAAGCTGGATCTGAGATTTTCGCGCACAAAGGATGCAATTAGCATCCCAGGCCGACACCAAGTAGCATCGGTTCGATTGGAGCAGCACAAAAACCGTCGGCCACGCTTGTGAGTTCATCAAAGTCTGGTGTTGTGAGTCCGTGCCAGCCAGTGGACCCGGCAGCTGAGTCTGGGGAATCGGAGGAGGAGGGGCCTGGAGAGCCATCAGAGTCAGAGCAAGACGCTGATGAGCTCCAGGACTTACAATCTGATGAAGAACCTGGCCCCTCCACTCGTGCTCAGGCAGAGGCCCAGCTGTGTGGGGAAGCTGAGTCAGACTCTGAGGACTCACAGCTGGAAGATATCATAGATGCTTGCAAACGCAGACTAGCAACAAGAGCAGGACAGAGGGAGGCAATGGGGCGACTCCAAAGGAGGAGAAGGCATTAAGAAGCCACTTAATAAAAAGGGAAGGTGTGTGCGATGCTGGTTGCTGAAGGCAACCGTTTGCAAAGGACTTAAGTTTCATGGAATCAGGTTCTGTTCGCCTTGCCTGTGAACAATTCTCTGTTTGAATCCTGTTCTGTTTGCCTTGGGACAATTCTCCATTTGCATCGTGTTCTGTTTGCCTCTGCTTTTGGGACATTTTGCAGGTCTGTACCTAATTAATAAAAGGGGTTTGTTTTTCCTGCATTTCCAGCCTACTTGTTAAAAAAGGGCTTGTGAGTTAACAAGGACTCACATAGTCTGGGATAGAACACCTGCCACACCATGAGCAATTCCATCAACAGACACACTGACCTACAGTCAGCCTACGAACGCCTCAGGATCCAAATCAATTGTACAATCAACCAGAGACAGCACTGACCCTCAACCATCCCGGGCAAGCCCCCACACCAGTTGACCTCCCGATGACCTTGACTTGAGTAACCTCCCCATCACAAGACTCACACTGGACCCATCACAGACCCTCACTTGATATACCCACACCTGAAGATCTTATAAAGCAGGGGTCCCCAACCCCTGGTCAGTGGACCAGTACTGGACCACGGCATGCCAGCAACCGGTCCGCACAAACAAGCAAAGCCCCATCCATGGGATACAGGCAGCACGGAAAGCCATGCATTCTCTGGTCAGTGGGAAAGCCTTTCTCCACAGAACTGGTCCCTGGTGCCCAAAAGGTTGAAGACTGACATCCTGTCATGCCTCCATCAGAGTCTGAATCTGCAGAGGAAATGAGCTGGAACAGGACCCTGTGGAGGTGGAGGGGTCTGTGGTTTCAGAGGAATGTGGGGAAGGGCAGGCCGAAGCAGGCCAGGGCCCTTCAGGAGTGGGACAGGAGGAACACAAGAGACAGAGTTCAGGCGATGAGCAAGGGCCGCCCCCTTGAGCAAGGGCCGCCCCCTCCTGATCGTAAAGCATGGAGAGTGGAGAGGAGGGAACAACGCAGGCAGACTCAGCTACTTGGGAGGAGAGCGTCCCGCCCCTCTCCACGAGGCACACCTGGAGACGGAGATTTAAGGAGATGCTGTGGGGAGAGGCATTTGTCGGGAACAAACGCTGATTCCTTGGAGTTTGGTGTATTGTTGCTAATCTCTTGTTCTGTGACTTCTGTTTGGAAACTCGAACTATTGGATTGACTGATCACGTTACTTGAATGTTTAAAGACCTCAGACCGTATTTCGGCTTGTCTCTTTTGAAAACTGTTCAGGCAAGCTTGGATTCAAACAGACTCGTTAAGTTTATGTCTTCTTCTTTGTTATCTCTATGGCCTTGCGCACTTATGCTAAGCAGACTGTATTTGAACCTACTTTCAGCCAGAGTTGGCTGAAGGGGTGTGTGTGTGTTCTTTTGTTGGAGGCTTGCCAGCAATCGTGGGAGCATTTGGGGAAAATTTGGAGCAATAAAAGAAGTGTTTCAATTGCCAGCTGACTGCATTGCCTCTGTGCTGTGCCCTGGGTCATCACACATCCCCTAACAAACTCTGCTGAAGACGTTACCTAGCCTAGTAACGAAACGTTAAGAAACCAACCCAAAAAAGCTTGAATTAAGGAGATCCACCCACGATCCCTTTTCCCCAGCCAAGCCCTGGTCATCGGTCAATTAGGCGTTAACAAATTGTTTGGGAAACGGTCCCTGTCTCTGTGCACTTCTGCATTCCTTTGGTGTGTCCTTGAGACAGCTGATGCATCCCATGGGACCGGTTTCGATTCCTCTCGGTTCCCTCCCTATGTCCCTAACCCCCCCCCACTGCTCCATCCCCATTACTAATGTCAAGCTGTCAGCTTGTGATGCGTAGCTTAGCAGAATGGCAGCCTTGACAATAAGACTGATGGAAAAGCACCTGGATGGGCGCACCTGGGCTAAGCACCAAATTACCAGCGACACTGGTGAAACGTTGGGAAAACAGCAGGAGAGGTGAGGTGCGGAAAAATCAGAGGCCGTGTTCGCACCGCACAAAGCATGCAATATACGTTTCGAAAGGGTCCGCCTTCAAGCTAAGCCACAACGTGGTTTATTTGCTTTGGGCTTAGTGTAATTTCCAAATCCTACCACTTTGGGTTTTTAACCAGGTCGGTTAAAATCCAAAGAGTCGCCTTGTGGAGGAGACGGGCGGCATAAACACTGAATAAATCAAAGAAACAAACAAAATTAACACCGAAAGCAAAGCTTCTGTTTGACTTTTGGGGCAACTCTGCGCGTTTTGTGAATCTAGTCCGATGAGATCACGTGTCAAGCAAAGCCAGGCAAGGGGTTAAATTCCAGGTTCGGTGTGTCGTTTGAACCCAGCACTCTGGAGCACTATTCCTTTCTCACTATCTTTTCCAAGGTGGTGGGTGGGTTTTTTTTGGGGGGGGGGGAAGGCAGGACATCTGATGCTCCTAACGAAAGGTTAACCACAATTGCGACCTAAATTTCTGTGTGGCTAAGCGAGGCAGTTGCTAAGTGAAACATCTGCCCCATTCTACGACCTTTCTTGCTGCAATGGCCTAAGTGTGAAAAATTGTCACAGGTCACTTTTTTTCAGTGCCGTTCTGACTTGGAACAGTCATTAAATGAAAGTTGTAAATCAAAGGACTATTTGCACAGAAAGGCGTACGAATATCCAAGGCAAGCTTTCCATCTGGCACTGAACGCTGAGCTTGGCATCACCACATCGAACTGTCCATCTCAATGGGGAGATGGAATGGAATGGAATAGGATGGAGTAGAGTAGAGTAGAATAGAATATAGAATAAATAGAATGGAATGGAATAGAATAGAATAGAATATAAAATGGAATGGAATGGAATAGAACAGAACAGTGGTGGCGAACCTATGGCACGCGTGCCAGAGGCGGCACTCAGAGCCCTCTCTGTGGGCACGTGCGCCATGCCCCGGAGATACCAACTGTCCCTCTTCAACCAGCTGCCCGCTAACTCGCCGAGGTCCTACATGGCCGGATGCATCCCAGCATCCATGCGCTCGCTGGCCTCTGTGTGCAGGGGCCGATGGTGTCAGGCAGCAGCCGCCCCGGCCCCTGCCTCACCTTGCCCTGTGACAATGGCATTCCCGCCCTACCTCGCCTTGCCCAGCCTCACCCCGCAGGACGAGTCTCCTGTCCACCGCCCCACCTGCCAGAGACCCCATGGATCTCCCCCAACCCTGCCCGGCCCCCACAGGCGTCCCTCCCCATAAGCAACATCGAGGTGATCATGCCCACTCTGGCCACACCCACCCAATCTGCCATGACCACTACAGCCACGGCCACCCAGTGAGCCACGCCCACCTGGCACCTGGCGATAAATAAGTGGGTTTTGGGTTGCAGTTTGGGCACTCGGTCTCTAAAAGTTTCGCCATCACTGGAATAGAATATAGAATAAATAGAATGGAATGGAGTGGAACAGAACAGTGATGGCGAACCTTTTAGAGACCGAGTGCCCAAACCGCAATCCAAAACCCACTTATTTATCGCAAAGTGCCAGGGCTGCATCAGGATTGTAATGCCCTCGGGGGGGGTGTGGCCCACTGGGTGGGCGTGGCTGCAGTGGTCACGGCAGACTGGATGAGCCTGGCCGGGGCCAGTCCCTCACCATCTCTGGGGCAACCTCAGGGGGCCAACACCGCTTGCTCGCTGTCTTCCTGCCCTGTCACTTCCAAACGCCATGTGCTCGCTACTCTGGCGAACTCTGCTGGGGCAACAGCACGCGTGCCCACAGAGAGGGCTCTGAGTGCCGCCTCTGGCACGTGTGCCATAGGTTTGCCACCACTGGAATAGAATATAGAATAAATAGAATGGAATGGAATGGAATAGAATATAAAATAAATAGAATAGAATAAATAGAATATGCAATAGAATGGAATGGAATGGAATGGAATAGAATAGAATAGAATAGCATAGGAGCTGGAAGGGACCTTGGAGGTCTTCTAGTCCAGCCCCCTGCTCAAGCAGGAGAACCTATACCGTCTCAGACAGGTGATTGTCTAGTCTCTTCTTAAAGATCTCCAGCGATGGAGTGCCCACGATTTCTGAAGGCAAAGCTGTTCCATTGGTTGATTGTCCTCAATGTCATGAAGTTTCTCCTTAATACCAGGTTGCTTTTCTCCTTGACCAGTTTCCAACTATTGTTTCTCGTCCTTCCCCTCTGGTGCTCTAGTGAACAAGCTGACCCCCTCTGCCTTGTGGCAGCCCCTCAAATACTGGAACACTGCTATCATGTCACCCCTATTTCTTCTTTTCTTTAGACTAGCCAAACCCAAGTCCCGTAGCCGTTCATCGTATGTTTTGGTCTCCAGGCCTTTGATCATCTTAATTGCTCCTCTTGTGAATTTTTTTTCCAAACTCTCAACATTTTTTGTGATACGGTGACCAAAATTGGCTGCAATATCCCAGGTGTGGTCTCACTAGGGCTTTATAAAGCGGTACTAATACTTCGCGTGATCTCGATTCTATGCCTCTGTTTATACAACCCAGGATTGTATTAGCTTTTTTAGTTGCTGCTGCACACAGCTGGCTCATAGTCAAGTGACGATATTGTGAATCTGGTTGAGGGGGCCTCACCCTTACACCCTTTCCTCTACGCCCCCCCCACCCCATCTGATATTGCATAATACTCACTCATTAGGGAGTTTCTCGACATGCAGGGCCACCGAGCCTGCTTCGTAGCCTTGCTGGTTGTTCTCCGGGACATCCATGTACCGCTCCGTGTACCCGGTATCGTAAGCCATCCAGACGGTGACGGGGGCTCCTGCTATGGCGACCTACGGGAGGCGAATGAAATAAAATCTCAGGGGCTGCCCCAAAGAAGAGGGAGTCAAGCTGTCCTCCAAAGTGCCGGAAGGCAGGACAAGAAGCAACGGGTGGAAACTAACTAAGGAGAGAAGCAACCTAGAACTAAGGAGAAACTTCCTGACAATTAGAACAATTAACCAGTGGAACTACCTGCTTCCAGAAGCAGTGAATGCTCCAACACTGGAAGTTTTTAAGAAGAGACTGGACGGCCATTTGTCTGAAATAGTATAGGGTTTCCTGCCTGAGCAGGGGGTTGGACTAGATGACCTCCAAGGTCCCTTCCAACTTTATTATTATTATTACCAGAGATCCACTTTGGCTATTCCATATTTCTGTAGTAATATGAACTAGCCATTTCTATATCGGCAAATCAATCTTATAAATAAAACCCATAATCATGGCGTCCTTTTTTTTCCACCTCAAGCACAAAGTCCAGAAGTGGTTTCCAAGTAGAAACAAAAGTACTTAAATTCTTTTCTTTTATAAAAACAGTCAATTTAGCCATCGGTGCTAATTCCATCCACTGGGTGTATGTTTTTCTGTTTTTTTTATTCCCCTTGATAAAAAAGAAAGCATGCAAAATGTAAGTAGATAAATAGCTACCACTTCGATGGGAAGATAACAGCATTCTGTGCGCCTTGGCGTATAGCCATACTGGCCACAGGAATGGAATAGGAGTAGGTGCAGAGCAGAGCAGAGTAGAATAGAACCAAACAGAACAGAATATAGTATAGAACAGAATATAGAATAGAATGGAAGAGAACAGAATATAGAAAAGAACAGAATAGAACATAAAACAGAATAGACTATAGAATAGAAAGAATAGAACAGAGAACAGAACAGAGAACAGAACAGAACACAGAACAGAATAGAAAATAGAAAAAATAGCAGAACATAGAACAGAATATAGAACAGAACACAGAACATAATGGAGAATAGAACAGAACAGAGAACAGAACATAGATCAGAATAGAATAGAGAATAGAACAGAACAGAACGGACTATAGAATAGAAAGAACAGAACAGAGAACAGAACATAGAATAGAATATAGAACAGAACAGAATAAAACAGGGAACAGAGAACACAATAGAATAGAGAATAGAACATAATAGAGAACAGAACATAGAACAGAATAGAATAGAGAATAGAACAGAACAGACTATAGAATAGAAAGAACAGAACATAGAATAGAACATAGAATAGAATATAAAACAGAACATAGAATAGAACAGAGAATAGAGAACACAATAGAATACAGAATAGAAGATAACAGAATAGAGAACAGAATATAGAACACAGAACAGAATAGAGTAGAATAGAATAACAGAGTTGGAAGGGACCTTGCAGGTCTTCTAGTCCAACCCCTGCTCAGGCAGGAAATATACCATTCCAGACAAATAGTTGTCCAGCCTCTTCTTAAAAACCTCCAGCATTCAGAGCTTCTGGAGGCAGGTTGTTCTGCTGGTTAATTGTTCCCACTGTCAGGAAGTTTCTTCTTAATTCTAGGTTGCTTCTCTCCTGGATTAGTTTCCATCCGTTGCTTCTTGTCCTGCCTTCAGGCGCTTTGGAGAATAACTTGACTCCCTCTTCTTTGGGGCAGCCCCGGAGATATTGGAAGACTGCCATCATGTCCCCCCTGGTCCTTCTCTTCATTAAACTAGACATGCCCAATTCCAGCAACCGTGGAATGACCACGGAAAATGTCTTTGGACAGCAGTGGCTCCCTCGGCTAGGAAATGGAGATGGGCCACCAGCCCCTAGAGTTGGACACGGCTGCACAGGGGAAACCTTTTACCTTTTGAGCGGGGGCCCAGCCAGCCAGCCTGGAAGGCTCACCTTGAAAACATGGGGCTTGTAAATCAGCCCCACAAGGGAAAGGAAACCTCCGTACGACCAGCCGTGGATGGCAACGCGGCTGAGGTCGATGAACCCGTATTTCTCCGCGACGTAATGTAAACCTTCAACCTGGTCCTCGATCTCCACCTGGCCCTGAAGGGGATGGCAGAGGAAAAAAAGAAAGAATAACAGACTTACAAAGAGCTGGAAGGGACCCTGGAGGTCTTCTAGTCCAACCTCCTGCTAAAGCAGGAACCTAGACCGAGAGGTGTATATACAAGGCAAGGAAAGGGATTTGGGTAACAATTTTTAATCTATCAACATCTTCTTTTTTTTCCTTCATTTTCTGACAGCCATCGAGCAAAAATCGATGGAGGCAGGGGTGGGATTCAGCTGGTTTGCATTGGTACAGTAGAACCGGTAGCGAAATTTTGCTGAGTTCGAAGAACCAGCTGAATGCACACCGCTTCTGGAAGTCCGTTCTAGGCCTCAGAGGCCTGGAGGGGGCTTCACCAGCCTAGAACTGCCCGCCGGAAGTGCGTGGATGCCACTTCCAGAAATCTGTTCTAGGCCTCAGAGGCCTGGAGGAGGCGTCCCAGGCCTAGAACGGCCCACCAGAAATGCGTGGATGCCACTTCCAGAAGTCTGTTCTAGGCCTCAGAGGCCTGGACGGGGCTTCACCAGCCTAGAACTGCCCGCCGGAAGTGCGTGGATGCCACTTCCAGAAGTCCGTTCTAGGCCTCAGAGGCCTGGAGGCCTCCCAGGTCTAGAACGGCCTGCCGGAAGTGCGTGGATGCCACTTCCAGAAGTCCGTTTTAGGCCTCAGAGGCCTGGAGAAGGGGTCCCAGGCCTAGAACGGCCTGCCGGAAGTGCATGGATGCCACTTCCAGAAGTCCATTCTAGGCCTCGGAGGCCCAGGCCTGCATCCAATAAGGGAACCAGTTGTTCAGGTATTTGAATCCCACCACTGGATGGAGGGACAGTTTTGGCAGGCAGCAGGGCGCTCTCCTCACAGCGCCAAGAGCTGAGCCGGGTGGCGCGAATCTGATGAGAAGTGCAATGCTGCCTAGCCCCCAGGCTGCCCAGTTTCAGCAGGCAGCAAGGTGCAAAGCTGGCGAGCTTCGCACCTCCCGGCTCAACCTCTCGGCGCTGTGAGGAGAGCGCCCCGCTGCCTGCTGAAATTGAGCAGGCTGGGGGCTGGGCGGCCTTGCGCTTGTTTTCGGATTCACGCCACCTGCCTCAGCCTTTCGGCGCTGTGAGGAGAGCGCTCCGCTGTCTGCCGAGATAGGGCAGACTAGGGGCTGGGCAGCATCGCGCTTCTTTTGGGATTTGCGCCGCTCGGTTCAGCCTCTTGGTGCTGTGAGGAAAGCGCCTCGCTGCCTGCCAAAACCGGGCAGGCTGGGGGCTGGGCGGCGTCACGCTTTTCAGATTCACGCCGCCTGGCTCAACCTCTCGGTGCTGTGAGGAAAGCGCCCGGCTGCCTGCCGAAACCGGACAGGCTGGGGACTGGGCGGCATTGTGCAGGTAACGTTGACTCTCACGCTGCTCATGGCATCCCCCAGAGCCCACCAAGCCAGATTTGTGAAGTAGGTGAGGGCCATGTGCTGGCCACTTCCAGGCGATGGTGCATTTCTTCATTCCTCACGAAGGGTGACACCTCTCCAGCTGCGTTTCTTGCCTGTTTTTCTCCCTCCCTCGTCTCAAATATGTTCCCACCACTCTGTACTTAGGAAGGAAAGAAGGAAAGAAGGAGAGGGAGGGACTGAGGGACCTTAGTCCTGCCCTGCTGCTCTTTCACCACCACCCCCTTGCCCCCTCCTCCTGGCCTATCCTGGGGGTCTCCCATCCTAGTGCTAAGGAAGCTTTGGATACAAAGCCGGGTCTCCTCCCATGGAGAGGGAATGGGCCTCCCTCTGACTTTGCCCTCATCCCCATCATAAGCAACCTGGCTAAGGAGAGCAAGCACAACAGCAGCAGCAGCTTGAGGAGGAGGTAAGTGCAGCTGGCCACCCCCTTGGGGAAGTGGGGCTGGGCTTGGTGCCGCAGGTGCTCGAGGGCCAGGCTGGGCGCTTGACCTCTGCTGTCCGGGGCTCCCGGCAGCCCACGCCACCATCCAGCCCCCCCCCTCCACATGGCCTGAGAGGAACGGTGAGGCTCCTCCAGTGGACCATGCTTTGGCACTTGCCCTGGTCCTACCCCCTTCTGCCAAAGACCCTCAGATCTGTCCCTCTCCTGCCCAGGCCCCCACAGGCACCCTTGATGCAAATGATGTAGAGCTGGCCACGCCCACCCAGTAGGACACACCCACTCCCTTCATGCCCACCCAGTAGGCCGCAACCACCCTGGCCACACCCACCCGGCCCCCTGAGGGCAACCACAATGCTAATGCGGCCCTCAATGAAATTGAGTTTGACACCCCTGCAATAAGGTAACACATGCCAGTAGGATAATAATATAACATTTTACTCGTCTGAACGGCGAGACAAGAGGCCAGATCCACCGCCTGGAGGTAACAGGACGAGAACTCACCATTTGGTTCTTAAGAGCTCCCTCAAACTTAAGGCCTCTCTGGCATGAGCCTCGCCCGTCTATCACCACCACGGCGTAGCCGAGGGACGCCAGCGTGTTCAGCCGCAGGTACTTGATCCCTTTGAAGGAATTATTCACTAGTTGGACCTAAGAGACGAGCAGAGGAAAAAAAAAAGGGGGTGGGAACAAGGCACCCATTTGTAAGGGAAGCAGCTTTTTGTGGGATCCAGTTTCCTGTACGATCCTCATTTTGAAAACGTGGCCAAGGTAGCAAAGGCCGTTTCGCAATCGTGGTGAATATCTGTAGCTCAGTTGCGGGATGAGGGTGAAAGATTGGTTCTCCGAATTTGTGGGTTGGTTTTTGGACGCTTCGTTACCAGGCCAGGTAACACCTTCAGCGGAATTTAGGGCAGGAGTCCCCAAACTATGGGCTGTGGCCCACTTCCGGGCTGCATCCTATTGGCCACTGGGCCACTGCATGCTTATATGCGTGTGTGTGTGTGCAGCCGCGCTCGTGCGTCGTGGGTATTCGCGGCCCCATTCGTCCGAGCATCCTGGGGGTTTGCGGCCCCACTTGGGTGAGCGTTGCTGGTGTTTGTGGCCCCACTCGTATGTCGCGGCTGTTTGCGGCGCCACTCGTGCAAGTGTTATGGGCGTTAGCAGCCCTACTTGTGTGAGGGTCGCAAGCATCTGCGGCCTCACTCTTGCGAGCGCTTTCGGCACCACTCACACAACCAATGGGTGTTCGAGCGCGCGTGCGCTTACTACCCACACCACCCCTTCTTTCCCCCCCCTCCCCCCTGCTCCAGGCCGCCAACTCTGAAAGGTTGGGGAACTCTGATTTAGGGGACGACACTGTCGGTGCTCTTCTCTTTACAAAGCCCTTACAAACAGGAGAACACGGGCATCCACTAAACTCCGCTGAGGATGTGTACCTACCCTGGGAACAAAACATTGGAAAACCAACACACAAGCTCAGAAAACCAACCTTTTCCCTCAAAGGCAATTTTCTTGCTTTCTGAACCAAGGTGTCAACGCTGCTAACATCGGATGTTTTTGTTTGGACAACATATGAAATTGCAATCATTTTCCTTCTTGTGTTTTACTCTTAGAATTAGAGTTAGAATTAGATGATACTGGGGGGGGGGGGAGGAATGTGCATGGGAGTTTAGTTAGACATAACAATACTGTAACTAGTGTGAGAACCAAGGTTTTTGAAATAAGAGACGATAAGAATTGGACTGGAGAACTGCAGGGAAGGTCTGCATTTCAAACTAATTGGAGAATGTGATTTATGATTGTAAATTAGAGGAGGGAATTGTGCTTTGATACTATGTGTTCAGGGGAGGGGAATTCAGATTTGGACTTTGACTATGTATGTGCCGATGCTATGCTTCTCGAATAAAGATTCTTTAAGGTAAACAATGCCTTGAAGTTCTTTGAAGAGTTTCATCTGTCGGAACCATGAAGGCTCTGAAGGACAGGAAGAAGCTTGATGTTTTTGAACTTTGATACTGGAGGAAACTTCCAAGAATACAGGTATTCCTCGAAGTTACGACCACAATTGAACCCAAAAGGGATGCTGCTAAGACAAACACTGGTTAGGTGAGTTTTGCCCATTTTTCTTGTCGTCGTTAAGCGAATCATTGCATTTGTGAAGTCAGTAACACGGTTGTGAAGTGAATCTGGATTCCCCAATTGACTTTGCTTGGCAGAAGGTTGTGAAAGTGGATCACGTGACCGTCCCCCCCCAGGACGTTGCAACTGTCATAATTATGAACCACTTGCCAAGCGTCCGAATTTTGATCACGTCACCGTGGGGACTATGTGACAGTTGTTAAGTGCGAAAAACGGTTGTAAGTCCATTTTTTCAATGCCGTTGTAACTTTGAACAGTCACTAAATGGACAGTGGTAACGCGAGGACTACCTGTACGGGGAACCCTTGATTTCCAAACATCCGCTTCGTGACTGTTTGAAATTACAACGGCACTAAAAAAATTGACTAAGCACCGTTTTTCATACTTACGACCGGTTGCAGCATCCCCGCGGTCACATGATCAAAATTCAGACGCTTGGCAACTGTATTCATGACGGTCGCAGTGCCCTGGGGTCACGTGGTTCCCTTTTGCGACCTCCTGACCATCAAAGTCAACGGGGGAAACCAGATTCGCTTAACAATCTCACGATTCACTTAACAACTGGAGCGATTCACTTAATAAGCATGGCAAGAAAAGTCGTAAAATGGGACAAAGCTCACTTAAGAACCGTCTCGATTACGCAACAGAAACTGTGGGCTCAACTGCAGTCGTTAAGTCGAGGACTGCCTGCATTTGGTGGCCCGTCCTCCTGACCACCGGGACCCGCCTTACCTGAGGCCCCCCGTAGACAAAGAGCACCGTAGGATGCTTCTTCCCAGGCTGGAGGTCGTGCGGCTTGTACACCATCCCGTAGAGTTCGACGTCGGACTGCGTGCGGAAATGACAGATCTCGGGGGGGACGTAATCAGCAGGACAGCCTACAAAACACGGGAAGCAGAGGGGTGGGGGAAGAGTCACGCCAGTCGTACTCACACGACGCCACCTTCTTACCAGCGAAGATGGTCCTGTTGTGAGTCCTCGCCAGGCAGTGAACCCGGCAGCTGAGTCTGGGGAATCAGAGGAGGAGGAGGAGGAGAAGGAAGGGCCTGGAGGGACATCCGAGTCAGAGGAAGGCTCTAAGGAGCTCCAAGACTTACAGTCGGACGAGGAGCCTGGCCCCGCTACTCACGCTCAGGCTGAGACACAGCTGTGCTGGGAGCCTGAGTTAGACAATGCTGAATCACAGCTGGGCGGTATCCAGGATGCAAGAAAAGAGAGTAGGACAGAGGAATGCAATGGGGCTGCTCCAAAGGCAAAGAAGAAGGCATTAGGAAGCCACGCCTTGCTGCATAATAAAAGGGAAGGTGTGGACATTGATTCAGGTCTGTGAATAATAAAAAGGGATTTGTTTTTTCCTGCGGTTCCAGCCTGTTTGTTGGAAGAGGGGTTTCTCCTTGTGAGCGTAACAAGGACTCCCATAGGTCCTCCTGCCAGATGTCTCTGGGAATGGTCCTGCTTAGTAAAACAGGTTGTTTCTCGTCGTGGAATTAAACATAAAATGTAGCTTCTGAATACAGGTAGTCCTCGACGTACGACCGCAATGGAGCCTGGAATGGTTTATCTTGCCAAGTGAGAGAAATTTGGTTCAGTGAGGTCTGCCCCATCGGGTGATTTTTTTTTTCCTTGCCACCTTTGTTAAGTGGATCGCTGTGGTTGTTAAATTAGTCGCACGGTTGCAAAGTGAATCTGGGGCACTGGATTTTGCAAATTGTGATCACGTGACTCTGGGGGGGGCACTGCAGCCATCGTAAGTACGAATCAGCTGCGAAGCATCTGAATGCAAATAGTGTGACTGTGGGGAGGCTACAACAGTCACAAGCGTGAAAAACGGGCAGCAGTCACTTCTTCAGGGCCACTGTAACTTTGAACGGTCACTAAATGAACTGTCGTAAGTTGAGGACCGCCTGTATTCTGCGGGCGTGGAGAACGAACTCCCGAGGGAGACGAAGACACGGGCTCTTCGATCCAAAATCCTAGAGTGGTTCTCCCAATACAGGCAGTCCTCGGCTTGTAACAGTTCATTCAGTGACCGTTCAAAGTTACAACGGCACTGAAAAGAGGGATTTATGACCGTTTTTCACACTTACGACCGTTGCAGTATCCCTGTGGTCGTGTGATCAAAATTCGGACGCTTGGCATATTTATATCGTATTTATGACGGTGGCAGAGTCCCAGAGTCACGTGATCTCCCTTCAGATAAGCAAAGTCAATGGGGGAAGCCAGATTCACTTAACCACCCGTGTCGCTAACTTAACAACTGCAGTGATTCACTTAACAATCGTGACATGAAAGGTTGTAAAATGAGGCAAACCAAGGTTAGCCAAGGTTTCACTTAGCCACAAACATTTTGGGCTCAATTGTGGTTGTAAGTTGAGGACTAGCTGTAATACTGCCACAGAAAAGGGCCTTCAGGGGGGTGGGGGGTGGCCCCTTCCTTATGGAACATTGTTCCCCTGAATTAAGGATGGCCTGTGTGCTGCTGCTGCTTTTCCATAATGCCCCCAAAACATGGTGTTGCCAGCGAGCCTCGGGGTGACACAGATGGAGTTCATCGAGTGGCTGATTTGTTTGTTGCTGTCACAAGGTTTGTGTGTATATAAAAGAGAGACAGACAGAGACCCAGAGAGAGAGAGAGAGAGACAGACAGAGACACACAGAGAGAGAGAGAGACAGACAGCGAGACAAACAGACAGGCAGACAGACAGAGACAAACACACAGAGAGAGACAGAGACACAAACAGACAGAGACAGAGAAAGACACACATACACAGAGAGAGAGACAGAGAGAGACACAGACAGACAGAGGCAGGCAGAGCGAGAGACAAGACAGAGAAGTAGACAGAGAGACAGAGACAGACAGTCAGAGAGACAGACAGAAACACAGAGATAGACAGGCAGAGACAGACAAACAGTCAGAGATAGAGACACAGAGAGAGAGACAGAGACACAGACAGAGAGACACAGAGAGAAACAGATAGGCAGAGACAGAGACAGACAGAAACAGAGGCAGACAGAGTCAGAGAGAGAGAGAAGAGAGAGAGAGAGAGAAAGGGAGAGAGGGAGAGGGAGGGAGGGAGAGAGAGAGAGAGAGAGAGAGAGAGAGAGGAGAGAGAGAGAGAGAAGAGAGAGAGAGAGAGAGAGGGGGGGGGAGGGAGAGAGATGGGGGTTTTATATGCCGAATTTTTAAGCCAGACTCACCGATGTCCAAGTTGGGTGGCGATATATATTTAATAAATTAATTAATGCATGTCCGTCAAGAACGAAGGGCGGGGCAAGAACCCTCCCATCCCAAATTCTCTCTCCCCCCCCCCAGTTCCACAGAGAAGTTGGCCCACCCCTTCTTCCTAAGATCTCAAGGCAGAGCTTGGCCACCTGTGTGTGGCTGGCCCTAACCTTGGTGCCCGTGGCTGAATTCAGACGCCCGGCCCAATTTTACTCACTGGCAGCTTCCATCATGCTGGCCCAAAACTTTGGCTGCTTGTGGAGGGGGTCTTCGTCGGAGCCGCTGAGCTTGTAAACGTGCACACAGGGAGGGGTCCTGACGCTACTGTAGTGACTGATGAACATATCGAAGTTCTGCGGGAAAGGATGAAGATCAGGAGAGCGTCCGGCATCCAGACCAAGCGGGGGGGGGGAGGTCCAAACCTGGCGACTTTTAAAGACTTTTGGACTTCAACTCCCAGAATCCCCTGGAACTTTCAATACCCAGAATCCCCTGCAGCCTGAACTCAAAAAAGGATCAGGTAGCTGGTGATCTGTCAAGCCTATTCTGGAAAGAATTTGCTGGTCAGGATACAGGGCGGTCCTCAAGTTACGACAGCTCTTTCACTGACTAAAGTGAACGACAGCGCTGGAAAAAGCGAGGTGTGTTCATTTTTCACACTTACGACCGTTGCGGCATTCCTAGGGTCACGGGATCGAAACTGGAAACTGACTCATATTCGTGAGGGTTGCAACATCCCCAGGTCTCCTGACCCCCTTTGGCCAGGTCAAAGGGGAAGCCAGATCCATTTAATGGCCGTGTTATTAACTTAACAGCTGCAGTGATTTGCTTAAAAACTGCGACGGGAGAGAACGAAAAATGGGGCAAAGCTCGCTTAACGACTGTCTCGCTTAGCAACGGAAATTTTGGGCTCAAGTGTGAGGACTACCTGTAACGATGAAGACTCCAACATGGTGTATTCGGGTCCTTGGTTGATCTGGACCACTCCCTCTTCTCTTCCCCAATTAAAGAGCAGTTGGGAATCTTTCTTTCTTTCTCTTTCTTTCTTTCTTTCTTTCTTTCTTTCTTTCTTTCTTTCTCTTTCTCTCTCTCTTTCTTTTTTTTTTTGTAATTGCCAGCCACGTTACAAGTGGACCATTTCTGCTCTGCCCCCATAACTCCAAGCTGGAGAAGACTTCCAGTTAGAGCAGTGGTTCTCAACCTGTGGGTCAGGACCCCATTTGGGGTCGAACGACCATTTCACGGGGGTCGCCAAACAACGCAGTCCGCCGTTTTTTTCCTCCCTTTTCCTTAGCTGTGCTACTCCCTTTTATTCTATTGGCTTTTGAAAGCCAATAGAATAGACTCTCTTCAATAGAGTCTAATTCTATTGGCTTTCAAAAGCCAATAGGAATTGTCCAGGCTGTCTCTGCCCTGCTGAGCCCGCCAAAAGCCCCATTCTGCAAACGGTGCTGCACCAGTTGAGTAGTCCTCGACTTACGACCGGTTGAGTAGTCCTCGACTTACGACCGGTTGGGGGTCGCGGCATTAAAAAGGTTGAGAACCACTGAGTTAGAGACTAAGAGGCTACTCTTAGTTCACTCAGGGCTAGTCTTAGTCACCAGAGACTCTAGAAACATCGTGGAATGAATATGGACACCTGCCCGTAGAAGCGCAGGTCTACCAGGATGATCCTAAAAGCTGCTTTTTTTTTCCCTCCCTCCCCCAAAAGGCGACTGGACTAGCTTGGTTTTTCCTTGAAGACCTTTCGCCTCTCGTCCGAGAAGCTTCTTCAGTTCTGACTGAAACGTCTTCCGAGGAAAAACCAAGAAAGTCCAGTTGCCTTTTGAGGGAAGAAAAAAAAAAGCACCTTTGGGATATCAATATCTCAGGGGCTGCCCCAAAGAAGAGGGAGTCAAGCTGTTCTCCAAAGAGACTGAAGGCAGAAGAAGAAGCAACGGATGGAAACTGACCAAGGAGAGAAGCAACCTGGAACTAAAGAGAAACTTCCTGACAGTGAGAACAATTAACCAGTAGAACAACCAGAAGCGGTGAATGCTCCAACACTGGAAGTTTTTAAGAAGAGACTGGACAGCCATTTGTCTGAAATGGTATAGGGCAGTGGTTCTCAACCTTTTTAATGCCGCGACCCCCAACCGGTTGTAACTCGAGGACTACTCAACTGGTGCAGAATGGGACTTTTGGTGGGCTCAGCAAGGCAGAGACAGCCTGGACAATTCCTATTGGCTTTTGAAAGCCAATAGAATTAGACTCTATTGAAGAGAGTCTATTCTATTGGCTTTCAAAAGCCAATAGAATAAAAGGGAGTAGCGCAGCTAAGGAAAAGGGAAAAAAATGGCGGACTGCGTTGTTTGGCGACCCCCGTGAAATGGTCGTTAGACTCCAAATGGGGTCCCGACCCACAGGTTGAGAACCACTGGTATAGGGTTTCCTGCCTGAGCAGGGGGTTGGACTAGATGACCTCCAGGGTATCTTCCAACTTTATTATTATTTATTATTATTATTGATCATCGCACAGTCAGCCAGACCTTCAGACTGGATCTGGCATTTTTGTCTACCCATCAAGTCCTTACCAAGGACCTGGGATAGGCAGATGTGGATGTTTGATGGTATTACAGATATCGTTGCAGGATGGAAGCAGTTCCTAGTAAGGCCGCCTTTTGCAATTGACTAATGGCGAATTTGTCAATGCTGATGATGGTGTTCAAGTGGTGCTCCAGTTGTTTTGGGATTGCACCCAAGGCGCCTATCACTATTGGTACTACTTTGGGTGCAATCCCAAAATAACTGGAACATGACTTTAACACCATTGGAGCATCATCATCATCATCATAATCATCATTATTATTATTAATCATCCATAACCTGGATGACTGAGGAACTCCACAGACATCTACCAGGGGGTGAGGTGGGTTTCATTTTAACCTGGATGGACTGGTTGCAAGAGTTCAACTTTCAGACCTGCGGAAACGGACCTGACTCATGGAGCAGCTGTGGGAAAAGCCCAGAGTGGTGAGCCGCACGACCTCGCCAGGAGATTCGTAGCTGACCACGTAGAGATGGTGTTCCAATGGGGTATCCTTCGTGCCCTGGAAATACACCAGCTTCGTTTCTTCATTGACCCAAATCTGGAGATGCAAAAGAGACAAGTGTCAACGTCCAGCTCAAGGATCCAAACAAATCGCCAGGCTCTGAAAATCTTACCGTTTATTGCAGTGGTTCTCAACCTTTCTAACGCCGTGACCCCATAATACAGTTCCCCATGTTGTAGTGACCCCCAAGCGGGTGTGGCCACCAATAAGAGGGAGTAGGACAGCTAGGGAAAAGGAAAAAAAATGGCGGACAGCGTGGTTTGGCGACCCCCGTGAAATGGTCGTTTGACCCCAAATGGGATCCCGACCCACAGGTTGAGAACCACTGGTTTATTGAAATACAAGGCACGATCCTGTCGAAGCAAAACTAACTCTTGAGGTTCCCAGACACCAACTCATAGAATTAAACGATAATTTCTCCAGCCAAACACCCCCCCACCCTCTCATCTAGTCTCTGTAAACAATTTCGCTTTGTTATGGGAACCGTCTGCTTCTCCTCCGCACCCGCTGCAGTGCCCTTGGAAAGGTTTCAGGCTCTCACGGGTCGTCAGAGGAATCATAAAGGTTTCGTTTCTCCATCTAAACCAGTGGTTCTCAACCTGTGGGTCGGGACCCCATTTGGGGTCGAACGACCATTTCACGGGGGTCGCCAAACAACGCAGTCTGCCATTTTTCCCCCCCTTTTCCTTAGCTGTGCTATTCCCTTTTATTCTATTGGCTTTTGAAAGCCAATAGAATAGACTCTCTTGAATAGAGTTTAATTCTATTGGCTTTCAAAAGCCAATAGGAATTGTCCAGGCTGTCTCTGCCCTGCTGAACCCGCCAAAAGTCCCATTCTGCAAATGGTGCTGCACCAGTTGAGTAGTCCTCGACTTACGACCGGAGGCAGTCGCGGCATTAAAAAGGTTGAGAACCACTGATCTAAACACTTCTAAAGCAGCACCTCACCCACACACGCACACATGCACCCAACGCAAATGGCAAGTTTCGTCCTTGACGGACGGAGTGAGAGAGGATGGGAGGGGCAGAGCGCACGTGGAAAACTGCTTTGAGAATCAGAATTGTGAGAGTTCATTTCAGCTACACACCCTTAGTTTCGGAGGTTATTGGCCCAGTTGGGCTGAAAAGGGCAGCAGCGGTGTCATCTTTAAAGTTCTGAGCCAGTTTTGATCACAGCGATCGTTCTGACTTTTTTGAACCTGATCCGCGGATGCTCCCTCCTTAGCTTAGCTGCAAAAAAGATCCCAGAGTCTGCATATTAAGTCAATGGATAAATCCTGCAATTAACAGTGTATTCTGCCCAGGGTAACCTTTTCAGCAAAAGATGATCTTACCAGTTGGAAAAATCTGCTCGAGTAAAACAGCATTTGTGTGTCTGTGTATGTGGGAGCCTTTGAGTCAGTTTTTGACTCCTGGGGCAGTTGAATTGACAAGTTTTTTTTTTTTTTTAAAGGGATTTGCCACTGCCTCCTTCCTCGGGCTGAGAGAAAGTGACTGACCCAGCCGGCTTTCATGTCTAAGGCAGGACTAGAACTCACCGTCGCCTGATGACTGGCCCAAAATCACCCAGCCGGCTTGCATGACTAAGGTAGGATTAGAACTCACCGTTGCCTGGTGACTGGCCCAAAGTCACCCAGCCGGCTTTCATGCCTGAGGGAGAACTAGAACTCACTATCTCCTGGTGATTGGCCCAAAGTCACCCAGCCGGCTTTCCTGCCTGAGGTGGAACTAGAAGTCACCGTCTCCTGGTGATTGGCCCAAAGTCACCCAGCCGGCTTTCATGCCTGAGGGAGAACTCACCGTCTCCTGGTGATTGGCCCAAGGTCACCCAGCTGGCTTTCCTGCCTAAGGCAGAACTAGAATTCAGAGACTCCTGGTATCTATCCTGGTGCCATAACCAATACACCAAACCACCTCTCTGATTCCTGCAGTAGGAAACTATCAATCAGGAACCAGAGAAGAGATGGCAAAGGCCTGAAATGGCGTTTTCACTGGGCGCGCAAGAGACCTTGTACCTTGTATCCATGCCGGGCCAAAACTTCCCATTCTCCACTCGTGAGGGCCGCTTCTTCCTTCAGAGGGCATTTGAAGTCACCTGAAAAGACAGAAGAGAGTCGATGGCCCAATTCCACAGCGGCTCCCTGGGATCAGCTGTGAGGACAATGCATCAACCATAATTTGCTGGGCTACAGCTCCCATCCTCCCGTGCCTAAACGTTCGAAGACCTATGGAGACCTCTGGGTTTGCCTTGCCTTAAATCAGGGCTGGGCAACCTTGGCTCTTTTATGACTCGTGGACTCCAACTCCCAGAATTCCTGAGCCAGCCATGCTGAGGGGACAGGGAGAGGTTTCCAAGCTGAGCCATGGTGGCTCAGGAATTCTGGGAGTTGAAGTCCACCAGTCATGAGGGGGCCATTGTTCCCCTATGCTGGCTCAGGAATTCTGGGACTTGAAGTCCATGAGTCATAAAAGACCCAAGGTTGCCTACCCCTGCTCTAGAAGTTTCTACTAGACCACGGGTAGGCAACCTTGGCTCTTTTATGACTCATGGACTTCAACTCCCCAAATTCCTGAGCCAGCCACGCTGAGGGGAAAGGGAGAGGTTTCCAAGCTGAGCCATGCTGGCTCAGGAATTCTGGGAGTTGAAGTCCACGAGTCGCCAAAGAGCCAAGGTGGCCTACCCCTGCCTTAAATGAAGCGGAAGGGAGCAGAACACTTGGGAGTGTCGCCTTCCCCTTTGTGACCTCCTTAAGAGTGTCCTTACAACAAGACAGGATGCTTTCGTCTAAAATGAACTGGGAACAGTCCCATTTTTGTTTTTTTCTGAAAGGAGAAGCTCTTGGTGGCCTCTGAGCTTTGTCTTCTTGCAGATGTTTCATGACCCAGCTAGATAACATTATCAGTGCTAGGAGGAGGAGGAGGAGGAGGATGACAGTTGGTCCTTAATGCTCTCTGACTTGCTTGTTTTCTTGCAGACGTTTCATGACCCAGCTAGATAACATTATCAGTGCTAGAAGGAGGAGGAGGAGGAGAATGACAGTTGGTCCTTAATGCTCTCTGACTTGCTTGTTTTCTTGCAGACGTTTCATGACCCAGCTAGATAACATTATCAGTGCTAGAAGGAGGAGGAGGAGAATGACAGTTGGTCCTTAATGCTCTCTGACTTGCTTGTTTTCTTGCAGACGTTTCATGACCCAGCTAGATAACATTATCAGTGCTAGAAGGGGATGAAGTTGGAGGAGGAGGAAGAGGAGGAGGAGGATGACAGTGGATCCTTAGTGCTCTCTGACTTGCTTTTTTTCTCGCAGACATTTCATGACCCAGCTAGGTAACATCATCAGTGCTAGAAAGGAATGTGGGGCTGGCTCTCTGTTTGTAGATAAGTGGCTTGCCCTGTCAGTGTTGGTGAGAGTGTGGTTTTCTCATTAGTAGTTCCTTGATTAGACTGCTGTTTACTATTTGACTGACAGTCTGAACTGGTGGTGCAGGCATCTGTATATAGAGAGCAAACAACAAAATCCCCTCTAGCACTGATGATGTTACCTAGTTGGGTCATGAAACGTCTGCAAGAAAACAGCCAAACTCAGAGAGCGCCAAAAACCCTACAGCCCTTCTCCTCCTCCTCTCTCCCTCCCTCCCCTACAAACTCCACTCCCTTCTAGCACTGATGATGTTACCTAGTTGGGTCATGAAACGTCTGCAAGAAAACAGCCAAGCTCAGAGAGCACCAAGGACCCCACAGTCCTTCCTTCCTTCCTTCCTTCCTTCCTTCCTTCCTTCCTTCCTTCCTTCCTTCCTTCCTTCCCTTCCCTTCCCTTCCCTTCCTCTCTCTCTCTTTCTTTCTCTTTCTTTTTCTTTCTATTCTCCTCCTCCTCCTCCTCCCTGCAAGGTCCCCAAGCGCTGATGATGTTACACAGTTGGGTCGTGAAACATCGGTAAGAAAGCAACTAAGCTCAAAAAGCAGCAAGGACCCCACAGTCCCCTTCCTCTTCTCCACAAAGCCCATTCCCTTCTAGCGCCGATGATGCTACATAGTTGGGTTGTGAAACCTCTGGAGGAAAAACAACCCAATTCAGAGGACATCCAGGAGACTCCATTTCAACCCTGGGCTACAAATATTCTCCTTTTTTTCTGAAAGGCTCAGGAGGGGGAGATAGCAAGAGAAAACCCCGTGAGCTAAAAGGAGCCCACCAACATCGACCGAGAAGAATTTCTGCCAGATCGAAAGATTCGTGCAAATCCCAGAAAAAGGATTTTTCCAAGTGGGCGTTTTGCCACCCACAACTGTGCTGGGCGAACAAGTTCACACTGTTGTTTACTCTTTCTCACTATTTCACTTGACCACTTTTTAAAAAAGGGTCTTAAACGTCTTTGTTGTTTTTAAATGGCTGGCAAATTCGACGTTACGACAGCCTCCCCCCAGGTGCTTAAGACCCCATTCTGGTGTTCTCACAACCACACATACATGCAGACACCCGCAAAGTCACACCCACAGCCATTTGCAGCACTGCGTCGCCCAATGACCCCATGCTTTTCAGCCTTTTTTTTAAAAAAAAAAAAAAAATTATTTGCCAGTTTCTGGCCTGTTACTTCTGGTTTCCAGCAAAAAAAAAAAAATACTGATTTGTATAATGGATTTGTTTTATGACTGTAGTGTTCGCTGAACAGCTGCCACAAAATAAAATTTGTAAAATCAGGCACTCCTGTGGCGACCTGCCGAATGACTGCAACTCTAGGCTCAGTTGCAGTCATAGGTCAAGGACTACCTGCAGACATATACTGTATACTTTCCTTACCTGTGAAAACCAGTTTGTTAAAAAAAAAAGAAGCAACAGGTGAAAAAAAAAATTTTTTTCCCCACTCTGAACCAATGCAACATAAGCTATCTTAGGAAGGGATTGTGTATTGAAATATTCAAGACTGGGGTCCATGGTGCTCTCTGAACCTGGTTGTTTTCTTGTTTTCTGCTTCATAACCGAACTAGGTAACGTCATCAGTGCAAGAAGGGAGTTAGTGGAGAGGAGGAGGAATAATGGGACTGTGGGGTCCTTGGTGCTCTCTGAGCTTGGCCGTTTTCTTTCAGATGTTTCATGACCCAGGTAGGTAACATCATCAGTGCAAGAAGGGAGTGGGGTTAGTGGAGAGGAGAAGGAGGAGGAGGAGGAATGGGACTGTGGGGTTCTTGGTGCTCTCTGAGCTTAGTCGTTTTCTTTCAGACGTCTCGTTACCCAGGTAGGTAACATCATCAGTGCAAGAAGGGAGTGGGGTTAGTGGAGAGGAGGAGGAGGAGGATTGTGGAGTCCTTGGTGCTCTCTGAGCTTGGCCGTTTTCTTTCAAACGTTTCATGACCCAGGTAGGTAACATCATCAGTGCAAGAAGGGTTAGTGGAGATGAGGAGGAGGAGGAGGAGGAGGAATAATGGGACTGTGGGGTCCTTGGTGCTCTCTGAGCTTGGCCGTTTTCTTTCAGACGTTTCATGACCCAGGTAGGTAACATCATCAGTGCAAGAAGGGAGTGGGGTGAGAGGGGAGGAGGAGGATGGCTGTGGGATGCTTGGTGCATTCTGAGCTTGGTGCTTTCCTCGCAGACGTCTTATGACCTAACGGTGTAACGTCACCAGGGTTGGAAGGGAGGAGGGGTTGTAGAGCGGCGGAGGAAATGTCGCTCTCGGAGCGTGCAACGTTTCACCAACTAGGGAGCCTCACGAGCGCTAGAAGGGAGCAGGGTTGGCTTTCCTTTCACGTCCCAGGACTCTGCAGAGGGAGGAGGCCCCAGCGCTCCCAGATCTCACCTTTGCTAGGCAGGTATGGCTGAGTCCAGTCGTACGTCTTGCGCTGCAGGATGGCTGTGACTCTGTACAGGTGGCAGAAGCCCGTCTGGCACTCGTTCGCTCGGAGGAAAGTCAGCTCCTCCTCTTCCCCCTCGGACTGGGCGAAGGGGTAGAAGATGTCGTGGACCTAGCCGGGAGGCAAAAACGGCAGGAGAGGCTAAGGACCCATCCGCTCAAAGAGGCAGCAATCGGGGGCGGGGAACAGTTGTTGGGAGAGTTTTGCCCCGGGTTACGACCTTTCTTGCCACAGCTGTTAAGTGAATCAGAGTAAAAAAGAGGTTGAGACTCTAGAACAGTGGTTCTCAACCTTTTTAATGCCGCGACCCCCAACCGGTCGTAAGTCGAGGACTACTCAACTGGTCGTAAGTTGAGGACTACTCAACTGGTGCAGCACCGTTTGCAGAATGGGACTTTTGGCGGGCTCAGCAGGCAGAGACAGCCTGGACAATTCCTATTGGCTTCTGAAAGCCAATAGAATTAGACTCTATTCAAGAGAGTCTATTCTATTGGCTTTCAAAAGCCAATAGAATAAAAGGGAGTAGCACAGCTAAGGAAAAGGGGGAAAAAATGGCAGACTGCGTTGTTTGGCGACCCCCGTGAAATGGTCGTTCGACCCCAAATGGGGTCCCGACCCACAAGTTGAGAACCACTGCTCTAGAAAGAGTACAACAAAGATGACTGGGGGACTGGAGGCTAAAACATAGAAGGAATGGCTGCTGGAATTGGAAATGTCTAGTTTAATGAAGAGAAGGACGAGGGGGGACATGATAGCAGTCTTCCAGTATCTCAGGGGCTGCCCCAAAGAAGAGGGAGTCAAGCTATTTTCCAAAGCGCCTGAAGGCAGGACAAGAAGCAACGGATGGAAACTAAATCAAGGAGAGAAGCTACCTGGAACTAAGAAGAAACTTCCTGACAGTGAGAACAATTAACCAGTGGAACAACCTACCTCCAGAAGCAGTGAATGCTCCATCACTGGAAGTTTTTAAGAAGAGACTGGACAGCCATTTGTCCAAAATGGTGTGGGTTTCCTGCCTGAGCAGGGGGTTGGACTAGATGACCGCCAAAGTCCCTTCCAACTTTATTATTATTATTATTATTATTATTATTATTATTATTATTATTATTATTATTATTATTACTATGGATCATCGCACAGTCAGCCAGATGTTCAGACTGGATTTGGGATTTTGTCTACCTATCGAGTCCTTACCCAGGACCTGGGATAGGCAGGTGTGGATGTTTGATGGTATTACAGATATCGTCGCAGGATGGAAGCAGTTCCTAGTAAGGCCGCCTTTTGCAATTGACTAATAGCGAATTTGTCAATGCCAATGGTGTTCAAGTGGTGCTCCAGCTGTTTTAGATTGCACCCAAGGAGCCTATGACTATTGGTACTACCCTTGCTTGCCTTTGCCACAGTCTTTCTATTTCTATTTATAGGTCTTTGTATTTTGTTATCTTCTCCAGTTCTTTCTCGTCTATTCTTATTATTCTTATTATCACACTTGTTAAGTGGGGGGTGGAGTTATAAGTGAGAAAAGGCCGCGTATTTGAGCCTGGCTTACGTTGATCCAAACGTTGGTGACTTCTTCGTAGACAATGAAGGGATGGGTGTTCTCGGGCACGGCTTTGGCAAATTCCAGGCGCTGTTCCTCGTTTTCCGGGACCGGGATGAAGAGGGCGGGAGGGAAGAGGACCAGCTGGAGCTGCTGCTGAGGTCTGTCTAGGAACATGGCCCATGCGCTGCAGGGAAGGGGGAGAGGGAAGGAAAAGAAAAGTTGGCGGGCAGGAAAGCCAGGGGGGAGCAACTGCAGACTAAACCTTGGGAACACAGCTGAGTAATGCTGTGAATTGGGGGGGGGGGGGGTGTCTCCAAACCTGGCACCTTTAAGACTTTGTGGACTTCAACTCCCAGAATTCCTCAGCCAGCTATGGCTGGTTGAGGAACTCTGGGAGTTGAAGCCCACCAGTCTTCAAGGTGCCAGGTTCTGGAGAGCCCTGCCATAAACCAAACTCAGGGTTTAGTTCTCAAGTTCCTCCGGCACAACTTTTCCAGTCTCTCTCTCTCTCTCTCTTTTTTTTAATTTCAATTTTTCCCATTTTTAGTCACTAACGTCTGAAATTCAAAAGGTAGACAGCTTGGGAGTAGGGCAGGAGGGAGAAGCCACAGATCCCAGGAAAGCCTTGATCAAGACACCCCACATATTGATGAAGGAGAATATTTGTAGCTCATGGTTGAAATGAGGGCTCCTTGGTGCTTTCTGAACTGGGTGGTTTTCTTGCAGATCTTTCATTACCTAAGTAGGTAACATCATCAGTGCTAGAAGGGAGTGGGGTGTGCAGAGGAGAGGGGGAGGAGGGGAAGAAGAAGAAGGAGAAGAGGAAGAGGAGGAAGAAGAAGAAGAAGAAGAAGAAGAAGAAGAAGAAGAAGAAGAAGAAGAAGAAGAAGAAGAAGAAGAGGAGGAGGAGGAGGAGAAGGGGAAGAAGAAGAAGGGGAAGGAGGAGGAGGAGGAGGAAGAGGAGGAGGAGAAGAAGAAGTAGAAGGGGAGGGGGAGAAGGGGAAGAAGAAGAGGAGGAGGAAGAGGAGGAGAAGAAGAAGTAGAAGGGGAGGGGGAGAAGGGGAAGAAGAAGAAGAGGAGGAGGAGGAGAAGGGAAAGAAGAGGAGGAGGAGGAGAAGAGGAGGGGGAGAAGGAGGAGAAGGGAAAGAAGAGGAGGAGAAGAAGAAGGGGGAGGGGGAGAAGGGGAAGAAGAAGAAGAAGAAGAAGAAGAAGAAGAAGAAGAAGAAGAAGAAGAAGAAGAAGAAGAGGGGGAGGAGGAGGAAGGGAGGAGGAGGAAGAGGAGGGGAGGATGAAGAAACGACAAAATGTGGGTTCCTTGGTGCTTTCCTTGCAGATCTTTCATTATCCAACTAGATAACAACATCAGTACTGGAAGGGAATAGGGTGTGCAGAGGAGGAGGAGGAGGAGGAAAAGGATGGGGGGGGGGTTCTTGGTTGTCTCTGAGCTTTTCTTGCAAATGTTTCACGACCCAATCAAGTAACATCCTCAGTGCCAGTCCTCTTATTACCCTAGTTTGGATAATGAAACATCTGCAAAAAAAAAAGCCCACCAAGCTCAGAGAGCACCAAGGACCCCTCACTCAGATATTGATCAAAATGCGCAAACACCCTAACCTGGGATAAGGTAGCTTAGCTGTCTCCACCTCAACTACACAGATACTTACTATTTGCCATCTCGGGTCCAACCAGCTCGCGCAATGTACTCCACGTTGGGGAACATGGTAGCAAAGGGGTGCACCAGCTCCATGTCGCGGGCATGCATGATCTGCCAATATTCAGGGAGGGGGGAAAGAGATTGAAAGTGTAACCGGAGAAAGTTATGTAGATGGCAAAATTTACACGTCTCTGCCAGAAAAAGTATCCCCACAGCAGAAACAATATGCACATTTGCACCGGGGTTGAGTAGCTTCTATAAATTGAACTTAATTAAATCACAATTAAAGTAAATTGCTTAAAAACAATTTTTAAAAAAAATTAAAACGATAACTTCCTTTTCATTCATTCGTTGATAAAGGCACTTTCATTTTTATTTGGTTCTGTTACAAAGTTGCTTTTTTTATAAGCCACCCAGCCCCATAATTACTTTGGGCGGAACAAAATAGACCATTAAATATATAGGCAATTAAAATAATAAAGGCAGGATGAAAATAAATAAATTCCAGCCAAGAAAGGAAAACCCAATACAGTTTAAAAAAAAAAACCATCTAGAGAAAAACAATTGTCATCATCCCGATAGTTGGACTTAATTTTTATTTAATGATATTTTTTTTATTTTAAAAGGAAAATGAAGATTTCACCTAACAAATTAACCAAATGAGAACTGAGGCTGTTTTGGGGCTTGGGGTTTTTTTTTTTTTTTTCATTTTTAAATGACTCATAGGAGGATCCAGTGATTGATGTCCTGTATTGAAGCTGAGAGGAGGACATTTGTCAGTGTGTTATGTGATCGCTGTCAAGTTGGTTGGGTTTTTTTGTGTTCTTTCGTTTAGTGAGCTTGTAAAACGTAGTAAAATTAAAGTAGTGGTGCAAAGAGCTGACCAGTTGCCCAGAAAGCGATGTAAAATAGTATTATTAAGTGAACAAGGCTACAGTCATAAAGAAATTGGAAGAAAAATGGGTGGAAACGTAACCAAAGGTGGCACTTCTACTGTACCGCTTTCCCAAAAGGTTTCCACAATTTTGGCCACTACTGTAATGTGACGCTGGACTCCTACACGGATAAGGAAACCCGGAAACAGCGTCCAGTTCAGGTGGACCCACATTCCCAGAAGGAGATCTTCTCACACAGGAGGAAAAAAAAGTTTAAAAAACCAACAGGACTATTTGTTTAGTGACCGTTCAAAGTTAGGATGCTGTTGAAAAAAAAAGTAATTCACGACTCATCCTCGTGCTTACGACCGTTGCAACGTCCCTGGCAGTTCACCTGATCAGCATGCGGACATGTAAATAAATCCTGCCTGTACAGGTAGTCCTCGACTTACACCCGTTCGTTTAGTGACCGTCCACTGAAAAATGTGACGTATGACCATTTTTCACAGTTGTGAGCTTTGCAGTCTCCCACTGATCATGTGCTCGTTAAGTCAAGGACTGCCTGTATTACATCTGGTTTTCCAACAAAAGATTGGACAGCCATTTGTCCAGGATGATATAAAGCAGGGGTCTTCAAACTTGGCCCTTTTATGACTGGTGGACTTCAACTCCCAGAATTCCTCAGTCGGCCATTTTGATGAAACTGCAGGCTTGGATCCAGAGCAGAAGTCTCCAAACTTGGCCCTTTTATGACTGGTGGACTTCAAATCCCAGCATTCCTCAGCCAGCATGCCTGGCTGAGGAATTCTGGGACTTGAAGTCCATAAATCATAAAAGAGCGAAGTTTGAAGACCCCTGGCCTAAGATAAAAGTATAAAAATCAAAGCTTCCATACCGGAGCCTAAACAGTTGGACTCACCTTTCCTTGGCTGTCGGTTTGAAACTCTGCCAGTTTTAGTGAGATCTTGGGATTTTTGCTACCTGAAATGGACGTAAAATAAAGAGATGCAAAATATAGTGATCTGAAGTTGTAACATCTGCATCCAGATGGTTTCCCCTCCCCATGAGGGAAAAAAATCAGTTCTACTCACTTAGGTTAATTTCTTTGCACCTGAGTTGGGGGGGGGGGGGAAGAGCTACGTAGATAATCTAATTATATTGACAATTTTGTCTGGTGCCCTATGCAGTGTTTGCTCCTCTCTCCTCACAGTGGTTAGTAAGGGTGCCACCATGGAAAAACCATGATTAGACTACTCCAAATTGTTCAGGATCACAGAAAGGCAAAAACAAAAAATGAAGATGCTGAGACTCTAGAAAGATTGCAGAGAAGAGAGCAACAAAGGGGACTGGAGCATAAAACTTAGGAAAAACGGTTGCTGGAATTGGGTATGTCTCGTCTAATGAAGAGAAGGACGAGGGGGGACAGGATAGCAACGTTCTAGTATCTCAGGGGCTGCCCCAAAGAAGAGGCAGTCAAGCTATTCTCCAAAGCGCCGGAAGGCAGGACAAGAAGCAACGGATGGAAACTAACCAAGGAGAGAAGCAAGCTGCAACTAAGGAGAAATTTCCTGACAGTTAGAACAATTAACCAGTGGAACAACCTGCCTCCAGAAGTTGTGGGTGCTCCAACACTGGAGGTTTTTAAGAAGAGACTGGACAGCCATTTGTCTGAAATGGTATAGGTTCTCCTGCCTGAGCAGGGGTGGATTAGAAGACCTCCAAGGTCACTTCTAAGCCTTTTATTCTATATTGTATATGTCAGTCTGCATATAGACTGCATATGGACATATGGAGGAGATCCCTGCTAGCTCTGTTGGGAATATCTGCCACTGTTTTCTCCTTCCATCACCCCTCACTGACCTGTTCTGGGATACCGGTATGTGTCTGTTTTCCGTTCTTCAAGGGCTGGGGAAGGGACGTGAATCACCTCCACCTCAGACTCATCCACTTCCTCATAGAGAATTCGCAAGGTCTTCCAGCCTTCGGGTCCTAAATGGAAAGCAGGCGGGTAGAAGGACGGGAGGGAGGTTAATAGATAAGAGAAGGTAAACCTTATTGTCATTTTTTTTTTCTGTGTACAGAATGGAACACATTAAAATGAAATTCTGATGCCTGCTATATACACACACACTCACACATCATACATATATATTTATATACACATACATGTGTGTGTGTGTGTGTGTGTATTAATCACAGTCCATTTTAAATACATAGTGGGAAAAAAAGTTTTGAGCGTTAACGAGGTTGATACTATATGGTACAAGTAATCCTCGACTTACAACCGTTCACATAATAATAATAATAATAATAATAATAATAATAATAATAATTATTATTATTATTATTATTATTATTATTATTAAACAGTGGCCCACCTAGTAAGCTGTTGCAAGAAGATTGCACAGACTGACTACAAGCAGCGGCATGACAAAGTAGCAACAATGGTGCATTGGAAGATCTGCAAAAAATATCATTTGCCTGTAAGCAAAAACTGGTGGGATCATAAAATAGAGAAAGTCATAGAAAATGATAAAATTAAACTTCTCTGGGACTTCAGAATTCAAACAGACAAGCACCTGCAACATAACAACCCAGACTTAACAATTGTCGATAAGAAAGACAAAAAAGTCTGGATAGTGGACGTGGCAGTGCCTGGAGACAGCAGAATAGAAGAGAAAGAACTGGAGAAGATAACAAAATACAAAGACCTACAAATAGAAATAGAAAGACTGTGGCAAAAGCAAGCAAGGTAGTACCAATAGTCATAGGCTCCTTGGGTGCAATCCCAAAACAACTGGAGCACCACTTGAACACCATTGGCATTGACAAATTCGCTATTAGTCAATTGCAAAAGGCGGCCTTACTAGGAACTGCTTCCATCCTGCGACGATATCTGTAATACCATCAAACATCCACACTGCCTATCCCAGGTCCTGGGTAAGGACTCGATAGGTAGACAAAAATGCCAAATCCAGTCTGAACATCTGGCTGACTGTGCGATGATCCATAATAAATAATAATAATAATAATAATAATAATAATAATAATATAATAATAATAACTAGAAATAACAGGAGTCAGTAGAAACATCAGAAAATTTGTGCAAAGATCGATGGCACAATGGAAGACACAGTTGCAGATCAATGGTGAGAGACTGGGAGAGGTTAATATCAAGAGAGGAATATTTCAAGGAGATTCATTATCACCATTACTATTTGTTATTGCACTGTTTCCTCTGTCAACAATACTGAATAACTCAGGACATGGCTATCAAACATCAAAAACATCTGCCAGACTATCCCACCTCCTTTACATGGATGATCTGAAGCTGTATGGAAAAACATCATCTGAAATAGAATCGCTGCTCAACACTGTCCGTATATATAGCCAAGATATTGTAATGGAGTTTGGCTTGGACAAATGTGCCACACTTACTATCAAACAAGGAAAAATAGTGAAAACTGAAGGAATCAAGATGCCCCACGAAAATAACATTAAGAGTCTGGATGAGGAAGATTACTACAAATACTTGGGTATCCTTCAAGCTGACAACATCAAGCACACTGAAGTCAAGAAAAAGGTTAGAGGTGAATATATCAAGAGAGTGAAGAAGATCTTAAAGTCCAAACTCAATGGAGGAAATACCATAAAGGCAATCAACACCTGGGCAATCCCAGTCATTAGGTACACAGCTGGAATAGTGGACTGGACTCAAGCAGAACTAAAAGCAATGGATAGGAAGACCAGAAAAATAATGACAATGAATCATGCCCTTCATCCACGCAGTGACATTGACAGACTTTATCTACCAAGGCAAATAGGTGGGCGTGGAATGCTACAAGTACATCAGATGGTTGAAGAAGAAAAAATGGCTTTGGAAGAATATCTGAAGAACAATGATGAAGATGCACTGAAATTAGTATATCAGGAAGGCTTACTGACTACTGGAGAGACCAAACTGGCCTACAAGAAAGACCAAATGAAGAACAGAATAGAGGCATGGGAAAACAAAGCACTACATGGCCAATACATTAAAAAAATAGCTGGGAAAGCAGATAATAACAAGACCTGGCAATGGCTAAGAGCAGGAAAATTGAAGAAAGAGACCGAGGGACTAATTCTGGCTGCACAAGACCAAGCCTTAAGGACAAATGCATACAAAGTCAAAATTGAGAAGACAGCAACAGACAGTAAGTGCCGCCTATGCAAAGAAGCTGAAGAAACAGTGGACCACTTGGTAAGCTGTTGCAAGAAGATTGCACAGACTGATTACAAGCAGCGGCATGACAAAGTAGCAACAATGGTGCATTGGAAGATCTGCAAAAAATATCATTTGCCTGTAAGCAAAAACTGGTGGGATCATAAAATAGAGAAAGTCATAGAAAATGATAAAATTAAACTGCTCTGGGACTTCAGAATTCAAACAGACAAGCACCTGCAACATAACACCCCAGACTTAACAATTGTCGATAAGAAAGACAAAAAAGTCTGGATAGTGGATGTGGCAGTGCCTGGAGACAGCAGAATAGAAGAGAAAGAACTGGAGAAGATAACAAAATACAAAGACCTACAAATAGAAATAGAAAGACTGTGGCAAAAGCAAGCAAGGGTAGTACCAATAGTCATAGGCTCCTTGGGTGCAATCCCAAAACAACTGGAGCACCACTTGAACACCATTGGCATTGACAAATTCGCTATTAGTCAATTGCAAAAGGCGGCCTTGCTAGGAACTGCTTCCATCCTGCGACGATACCTGTAATACCATCAAACATCCACATCTGCCTATCCCAAGTCCTGGGTAAGGACTCGATAGGTAGACAAAATGCCAAATACAGTCTGAACATCTGGCTGACTGTGCAATGATCCATAATAATAATAATAATAATAATAATAATAATAATAATAATAATAATAATAATAATAATAAAAGTTGGAAGGGACCTTGGAGGTCATCTAGTCCAACCCCCTGCTCAGGCAGGAAACCCTATACCAGGGGAGTTAACCCAAGGGAGTCGCCACTGTTCTTAAGAGGGTGGGGTAGAAATTCCCTTCCCTCTCTCCTCACAGGGGGAAAAGATACTTTGGGCAGCTTTTACAGGAAAAGAAAATACTTACCGTATATTCCGGCATATAGGGCGACCCGGCGTATAAGACGACCCCCGAGTTTGACGCCGGGTCGCAAGATGACCGACGCCGAGTCGCATGCCTAGAAAGTTGTCTTATACGCCGGAAACTACGTTATTTCCGGCGTATAAGACGATCGACGCATGCCTAGAAAGTCGTCTTATACGCCAGAAACTACCTTATTTGCGGCGTATAAGACGACTCAGCGTATAAGACGACCCCTGAGTTCGGAGGCTGTTTCGACACTCTCAAAAGTCGTCTTATACGCCGGAATATATGGTAAGATCTTAAAGAGAAGATCAGATCTCACCCAGTTTCATCCGTGTTGCTTTAGAAGTGCTTGATGGTAACTTCGGCTGTCAGCAGCTTAGTGATGACCCATATTGCTACAGCCGGCCTTTCCTCAGCCGGTTTGCAGGGCTGCCCTGGATCAAGCGGAAGGGCTGCAGCCCTCCCGCAATCAAGCGGGGGTCCCCTCCTTGCTCGTCGCCCCTACAGGGCGACTTTCGACCCTTTTCAGGGTCCCCCCAGCGGAACGAAATCGAACGCGGAGCTCGCCTTCCAGTGTTCGCGGCGGCCGCGATGGCAAACTGGAAGTCCCTTCCAGCTCTATTCTGACTGACTGAAATTAGCATCAGTGGGTAGCTTATAAATTAACAGGAGCACAACTCCAGTGAACTTTTGATATTTTTCTTTGAGCCTTCACGTACCAAATCTAGCGAAATCTTTTTCTTTTGTGTTGTGGAAATGGGACACATCAGATTGCCCTTCCTCACACAGAGAGGATCTGCTTATAATCCTTTTGTCTTGAGGCGGGGAAAAAAACCACAGACCACATGGTCTGGATTATGGCTCCCATATCCCAAAGGTGCTTTTTTCAGGAGGCGACGGGACTTTCTTGTTTTTCCTTTGAAGACGTTTTGCTTCTCATCCAAGAAGCTTCTTCAGCTCTGACTGGATGGTGGGGGAAATGGAAGGATTTATACTCCTTGCGGATAGCTGGTCATTTGTATTCTTTTAGAAATTCTGTTTTAGAAACAGAAAATTCTGTTTTAGCGAAACGTCTTCAAAGAAACACAAGAAAGTCCAGTTGCCTCCTGAAAAAGCATCTTTGGGACAACCAGGACCTGGATTGACTGAGCATCTCCACGGACACTGAGCCGTGCACTTTGGGATGAACACCCTTCGGATGGTGCGGGAGGTTGGACGGATTCCCAGAAACCATTGCAGGCTCCAGGAACCATTTGCGCTTCAGTTGGAGAGGCAGACAACACAGACTCATCCCCAGCAGCCTGTACCCGTCTTCAACAAGGAAGGGACCCAGGGCAGAAGACATCCTGCAGCCAAAAAAGCTCCACACCCATTTGCACCACTCAGGGGACCCGGAGGACACAGACAAACCTCCAGGTGGCCTCAACAACCCTCTAAAAAGGATGCAAATGACCAGCTGTCTTTGGGACAACCAGGACCTGGATTGACTGAGAATCTCCGTAGATATTATGGCTCCCATTTTTATGGAACACGCTGCCCTCAGAGGTGTTCCTCCCATCCCAAAGACACGGTGGGCCCTCTTTTCCAGCAGATTCAGACCTTAATTGGAGAAGACAGCCATTTAGAGAGGGCAGCCTGGAACACGTACCTTCCTGACAAGATGTTGGACACCACCAGTACCCTGTGAACCGATCAAATTCTTCTTGGATGACAAAAGTGGCCACACCGGCTGACTTGGGGTCATCGAGCACACTGGATAAACCTGGAAAAAAAATGGTGACGCTCTTTATATCAAGTGTCTTAAAAACCCCCAGTGAATAGAATAGAATAGAATAGAATAGAATAGAATAGAATAGAATAGAATAGAATAGAATAGAATAGGCTGTTGAATAGAATATAGAATAGAACAGAATTGTGGGATAGAATAGAATTATGGGATAGAATAGAATGGAATGGAATAGAATAGAATTATGGAATAGAATAGAATAGAATAGAATAGAATAGAATAGAATAGAATAGAATAGAATAGAATAGAATAGAATAGAATAGAATAGAATAAATAGGCTGTTGAATAGAATATAGAATAGAATAGAATTATGGGATAGAATAGAATGGAATGGAATAGAACAGAATTATGGGATAGAATAGAATAGAATAGGCTGTTGAATAGAATATAGAATAGAATAGAATTATGGGATAGAATAGAATAGAATTATGGGATAGAATAGAATGGAATGGAATAGACTAGACTAGAATAATGGGATAGAATATAATAGAATAGAATAGAATAGGATGTTGAATAGAATATAGTATAGAATAGACCAGAATTATGGGATAGAATTATGGGATAAAATAGAATAGAATAGAATAGAATAGAATAGAATAGAATAGAATAGAATAGAATAGAATAGAATAGAATAGAATAGAATAGAATAGGCTGTTGAATAGAATAGAATTATGGGATAGAACAGAATTATGGAATGGAATGGAATAGAATTACCTTTCTGGCAGAAAGTCAGGCGCCGTTCTTCCCCCGTCTCAATGTTGGCCACCCATAGGTCGTTGCTGTTGATGAATGAGAAGAAGGAAGGGTCCGCTGAGCAGATTTTGGGGTCCATCCTGGGGCCGGAGCATTGCGTCTGGATTTCCAGCGGCTTCATAGGAGAGACCTGGAGCCGAAGGAAATTGCCTTTGAATTAGCCATTTGCAGGTGCTCCTCGAGTGACAGCCGTTCGTTTAACGACTGCAAAGTTTCCAAAAGGGAGTTATGACCGGTCCTTGCATTTGCAACCGTTATGACAGCCCCACAGTCACGTGATCAGAATTTGGGCACTTTTCAACAAGATCTCCCACAATTGGAGCATTGGGGGGGGGGGCGTAGGTCACGTGATCGCCAACTGCGATCTTCCCAGCCGGCTTCCGACTAGCAAAGTCGCTTAACATCTAATCTATTGATAAATGTAATAAACATGTTTTTACTTAGCTGTTATAATAAAAACTATTAGCTTAAATATGAGATAGCAGACATCAAGAGAAAAAAGAGAGGAAGCATTTAATGTTGAAATAAAGAGAAATGTTGGTTACTAAATTTAAGACATTTGGAAATTAGTAGAAAATTAATAAGAATGTTATGCTGTATTATTAATTAGTTGAGGTAAGATGGCGAGAAATAGAATATACTCAAATAGATAAGACGTGTATCCTGAACATTAGATCTTGTGATGAATTGTGATAAAGGGAACTGGGGTTATTTAAAACTTGGAACTTATAAATATTAAATGTTAAATCTAAATATTAATGGGAAACTAAAAATTGGGAAAAACTACTTAGGACATTGATTGTCTATAAAGACCGAATGTTAAAATAACCAGGAGATGTATAAACTAAAAATTATTGATAAATGTTAAGAAAGTTATTTTTATTTAATTGATATAATAAGAATCGTATTAGTTTAAACGTGAGACGGTAAATACTAAGGCGAAAAGAGAGGAAATATTTAATGTGGTAGTTTGAGACTTGCACTAAAGATACTTGTTATGTTATTGAACGATCGATTAACTCAGCCGCCCTGTTGATTTTTAAATATTTAAATGTAAAATTAGAAAATCAATAAAGCTTTTAAAAATAAATAAAAAAACCTAAGGGCAGTCCTTAACCTATGACCACAACTGAGCCCAAAATTCCTGTTGCTAAGTGAGACATATTTCTTAAATGAATTTTGCTCCATTTTACAATCTTTCCTAAAACAGGTGTTAAGTGAATCACTGCAGTTCTTTAGTAACACAGTTGTTAAATGAATCACTGCTGTTGTGAAGCCAGCAAGCCAGTCGTTAAGTGAGTCTGGCTCCGTTGATTCTGATTGTCAGAAGGTTGCAAAAGGGGATCACGTCACCCCCGGAGACAATGCGACCGTCATAAATAGGAACCAGTTTCCAAGCACCCCAAGTTTTATCACGTGACCACGGGGAGGCTGCAACGGTCGTTTAAGTGTGAAAAAAACGGTGGTGAATCACTTCCTTCAGTGCTGTTGCAACTTCAAGCAGTCACTAAATCAGGGGGTAGGCAACCATGGCTCTTTTATGACTCGTGGACTTCAACTCCCAGAATTCCTCAGCCAGCCATGCTGAGGGGAAAGGGAGAGGTTTCCAAGCTGAGCCATGCTGGCTGAGGGATTCTGGGAGTTGAAGTCCACAAGTCATAAAAGAGCCATGGTTGCCTACCCCTGTCCTAAAGGAACATATGAAAGCATAATTAATGTCAATTAATGTAGACCAGTGGTTCTCAACCTGTGGGTCGGGACCCCATTTGGGGTCGAATGACCATTTCATGGGGGTCGCCAAACCATGCTGTCCACCATTTTGTTCCCTTTTCCCTAGCTGTCCTACTCCCTCTTATTGGTGGCCACACCCACTTGAGGGTCACCACAACATGGGGAACTGTATTATGGGGTCACAGCATTAGAAAGGTTGAGAACCACTGATGTAGACGTTATCAGTTTAGAGCAGGGATAGGCAACCTTGGCTCTTTTATGACTGGTGGACTTCAACTCCCAGAATTCCTGAGCCAGCATGGCTCAGCTTGGAAACCTCTCCCTTTCTCCTCAGCTCAGGAATTCTGGGAGCTGAAGTCTACGAGTCATAAACGAGCCAAGGTTGCCTACCCCTAGTATAGGGTTTTCTGCCTGAGCAGAGGGTTGGATTAGAACAGGTGTCCCCAACCCCTAGGCCAGGGGTAGGCAACTTTGGCTCGTTTATAACTCGTGGACTTCAACTCCCAGAATTCCTGAGCCATACATGCTGAGGGGACAGGGAGGTTTCCAAGCTGAGCCATGTTGGCTCAGGAATTCTGGGAGTTGAAGTCCATGAATCATAAAAGAGCCAAGGTTGCCTACCCCTGGCATAGGTGTATCTATCATGTCTATCTATCTATATCATCTATCTATCCATCCATCCATCCATCTATATCTATTTGTATCATCTGTCTGTCTGTCTCTATGTCTGTCTCTGTCTATCTCTACCATCCATCCATCTATCCATCCATCCATCTATAGTTGTATCATCTGTCTGTCTGTCTCTGTCTGTCTGTCTTTGTCTATCTATCTATCTCTATCATCCATCCATCCATCTATATCTATTTGTATCATCTGTCTGTCTGTCTGTCTATCTATCTATCCATCCCTCCATCCATATCTATTTGTCTGTCTGTCTGTCTGTCTATCTATCTACCTACCTACCTACCTACCTCTATCTATCTATCTATCTATCTATCTATCTATCTATCTATCTATCTATCTATCTATCATGTATGTTCAAAGTATCTATCTATCATGAAAGTTCAAAGTTACAACGGCACTGAAAAAAAGTGACTTTATTACCGTTTTTCACACTTATGAAGCATCCCCCTATGGTCATGTGATGAACTGACTCATATTTATGACGGTTAACAGTGTCCCCGGGTCACGAGATCCCCTTTTTACGACCTCCTGACAAGCAAAGTCAACGGGGAAGCCAGAGTCATTTCACAACCGGGTTCCTAACAACTGCAGTGATTCCCTTAATAACCGTGGCAAGAAAAGGTCATAAAACGGGGCGTAACTCACTTAACTAATGTCTCATTTAGTGACCTAAATTTGGGGGAGGGGGCGCGTTTATTCCTACCTACTTCGAGCACAAATGTCTCACTGAGCGACCTAAATTTGGGGGGCGGCGTTTATTCCCGCTTCTTTCCGAGCACAATCGCTTTGATCACGGAGGCCCCCCAAAAAAGGCACCTGTCACTCAAGGGCCGCAAGGAAGGGAACCGGCGGTGAGAAACTCACCATAAAGCCATTTTTGCCTCCATCCTGACAGTAGAAGAGGCTGTTGCTAGCCTGGAAGAGGAAGAGGCCGCTCTCTCGGTGGAAGTCGTAGGAGGTGATCCCGAAGACGCCCAGCCGCTTGCGCTCCCTCAGCAGCTCCTCCTCTCTGGAGTACATCCCGTGGTGCGGGGTCGCCTGGGGGGGGGGGGAAGAAGAACCGGTGGGATGAAGGAGCGGGGCCCTGATGTGGATCCAGAGCCCCCCCACCAAGAGATGTGTTTCTTTTCAAATCAACGAAAATACAGGCTGTCCTCGCTTAACGACGGTCCTGCTTAGCGACCGTTCCAAGTTGCTGCCTGGGCGGGAGGGAAAGAACTGGTGGAATGAAGGAACAGAGCGCAGGTGCGGATCCAGAGCCCCTCTGCCAAGAGATAAATGGGTTTCTTTTCAAATAAAGGAAAATGCAGGATGTCCTCGCTTAACGACGGTCCTGTTTAGCGACCGTTCCAAGTTGCTGCCCGGGCGGGAGGGAAAGAACTGGTGGAAAGAAGGAACAGAGCGCTGGTGCGGATTCAGAGGCCCCCCCCCAGGAGACAAATGTGTTTCTTTTCAAATATAGGACAAAACAGGTGATCCTCACTTAACAACGGTCCTGTTTAGTGACCATTCCAAGTTGCTGCCTAGGCAGGAGGGAAAGAATCATTGGGATGAAGGAACAGACCACTAGTGTGAATTCAGATGGGCCCAAGCAATAAATGCATTTCCCTTTAAATAAGAGACAAGACAGGCAGTCCTCACTTAACGACGGTCCTTTTTGGCGACCGTTCCAAGTTGTTGCCTGGGCAAGATGGGAAAGAATCAGTGGGGTGAAAGAACGTGAATTTAGGGTGCATCCCCCCCAAAGTGAATGCATTTTTCCTTTAAGTAAAGGACCATAAGGGTTAGTCCTCACTTAACGACGGTCCTGTTTAGCGACCATTCAAAGCTACAACGGTGCTACAAAAGTGACTTTGTGACTGATTCTCACACTTAAACCACCCTCCTGTGATTGAGATTCAGGCGCTTCGCATCTCGCGGGCATTTACCCCGGTTGAAATTTCCCACGGTCACATTGGCAGCTTCTGCTAAGCAGATTCCGAAAACTAGATGTTTCGCTTAACGTCCAGGAGAAAAAGTGACATCGTCACATTTTACTACAGTCGTGGGATGCCTTGTTGAATGACCACATTGCTTAGCAACAGAGTTGGGGGATCCCAACAGTGGTCGTTATGCGGGGACTGCCTGGGTCCGATTCCAGATTTGGCCGAAACACCCGAGGGCCACGGTGTGTGTGTGTGTGTGTGGTGTATAACGACAGATGTTCTCACCTGGAAATGATCCAGCATTTGCTTCCACGACAACAGCAGGAGGGCTTCCTTCCGTACCTTTTTGGGAATCTCCGAGTACAGGAGAGAATTTTCCCGGCTTCCGTACGGCATTCCTAAATGAGGAAGGTCAGAACAGGGAAAAAAAGCCTTTTATTTAAACTCTACGGATTAGAACAGTGGTTCTCAACCTTTTTAATGCCACGACCCCCAACCGGTCGCAAGTCGAGGACTACTCAACCGGTCGTCAGTCGAGGACTATTCAACTGGTGCAACACCGTTTGCAGAATGGGACTTTTGGCGGGCTCAACAGGGCAGAGACAGCCTGGACAATTCCTATTGGCTTTTGAAAGCCAATAGAATTAGACTCTATTCGAGAGAGTCTATTCTATTGGCTTTCAAAAGCCAATAGAATAAAAGGGAGGAGCACAGCTAAGGAAAAGGGGGAAAAAATGGCGGACTGCATTGTTTGGCAACCCCCGTGAAATGGTCGTTCGACCCCAAATGGGGTCCCGACCCACAGGTAGAGAACCACTGGATTAGAAGCTCTTTGTGAGTTTAAACACGGTAGTTTTTCTTTTTTAAAATTCTCCGGACCAAACAGAGACACACACAATCAGCACTGGTGACGTTACCTAGTCTGAGTAAAGGAACGTCTGCAAGAGAACAAGCCAGCTGAGAGAGCAGCCAGGACCCTACTGTCTCCCCTCCCCCTTCCTCTTCCTCCTCCTCCTCCTCTCCACAAACCCCACTCCCTACTAGCACTGATTGTGTTATCTGGTTAGGTAATGAAACGTCTGCAAGAAAACACGCAAGCCGAGGGAGCACACATTCGGTAAAGCTCAGTGTTATAGTCCCGCTTTAGGCGTGAAAGCCGACTGGGTGACTGTGGGCCAGTCACCAGGAGATGGTGAATTCTAGTCCTGCCTTAGACACGAAAGCGGCCTGGGTGACTTTGACTTTTGACCGTGAGTTCTAGTCCTGCCTTAGGCATGAAAGCTGCCTGGGTGACTTTGGGCCAATCACCAAGAGATGGTGAGTTCTAGTCCCGTCTTAGGCACGAAAGTCAGTTGGGTGACTTTGGGCCAATCACCAGGAGATGGTGAGTTCTAGTCCCGCCTTAGCCACGAAAGCCAGCTGGGTGACTTTGGGCCAATCACTAGGAGACGGGGAGTTCTAGTCCCGCCTTAGCCATGAAAGCCACCTGGATGACTTTGGGCCAATCACCAGGAGACGGGGAGTTCTAGTCCCGCCTTAGACATGAAAGCCAGCTGAGTGACTTTGGGCCAATCACCAGGAGATGGTGAGTTCTAGTCCCGTCTTAGGCACGAAAGTCAGTTGGGTGACTTTGGGCCATCCCTCTCACTTAGCCCAACCAACCTAGCAAAGTTGTTGTTGTGGGGAAAGAGGAGGGGAAGGAGGATGGGTTGCTAAGCTCAATACCCCGAGTTATTTGTAAGAATGAATGAATGAATGAACGAACGAACGAACGAACGAACAGGCTGAAAACAGACAACAGATTGTAACTGGCAGCCTAATGGGCCTAGAATACACACACAGACACACACACACACACACAAATATAAGATATGCAGATGATACCACTCTAACGGCAGAAAGTGAAGAGGAACCAAAGAGCCTCTTGATGCGGGTGAAGAAGGAGAGTGCAAAAGTTGGCTTGAAACTCAACATTAAGAAAACCAAGATCATGGCATCCGGCCCTCTCAATTCCTGGCAAATAGATGGGGAAGAAATGGAGGTAGTGACAGATTTTATCTTCCTGGGCTCCAAGATCACCGCAGTTGGGAACTGTAGCCAAGAAATTAGAAGACACTTGCTCCTGGGGAGGAAAGCTATGGCAAATCTAGACAGCATACTAAAAAGCAGAGACATCACCCTGCCAACAAAAGTGCGTATAGCCAAGGCGATGGTTTTCCCAGTTGCAATCTATGGATGTGAAAGTTGGACCATAAGAAAGGCTGAGCGCCAAAGAATGGAGGCCTTTGAACTATGGTGCTGGAGAAGACTCCTGCGAGTCCCCTGGACTGCAAGGCGATCCAACCGGTCAGTCCTGGAGGAGATCAACCCTGGCTGCTCTTTAGAAGGCCAGATCCTGAAGTTGAAACTCAAGTACTTTGGCCACCTAATGAGAAGGAAGGACTCACTGGAGAAGGGCCTAATGCTGGGAAAGATGGAGGGCAAGAGAAGAAGGGGACGACAGAGAAGGAGGTGGCTGGATGGAGTCACTGAAGCAGGAGGCATGAGCTTCAAGGGACTCCAGAAGATGGAAGAGGACAGGAAGGCCTGGAGGAATGTTGTCCATGGGGTCGCGAGGTGTCGGACACGACTTTCCAACTAACAACAACAACATCCCAGGTCTTTGGGAAGACAGATGGATAAAAATGCCAAATTTGAAACTCTGAACATCTGGCGGGCTGTGTGATCAACCCTAATTGCATCTTTTTGGTGCCAACCGAGGTGAGGTCATACCTAGGTAATACAGCCGATGGGAATGAGGGCTTGACTCTTCTGTTTTACGGACAAACTGGAAGTCGTGGGGGGCCTTATTCACGATCATTCCCGTGTACTTCCGGCTGCCGTGAATGATGTCACGCAACCCCTCCCACGAGTGTTTCTCCACCTGGAACTGGGATGTGGAGGCGTCCTCCATCTCGACTGCCTCGGCACTGTCAGGCAGAGTGTCCACCGCTGTCATCTTCCGCCTCCCTCCGGAACTGGTCAAGGAACTAGGAGAAAAAGAGGACGGGAAAAAAAAAAAGAAATTAGGGAGAACAGGAAGGATAAGAGAGGAACGAGAGAGTTTGCGTTTATATATCCTTACTTAAGGCCACACCTGGAATACTGCATCCGGGTTTGGTCACCGCATTACAAAAAAGATATTGAGATTTTGGGAAAAGGGCAGAGATGAACAACCAGGATGATTAAAGACCTGGAAACTAAAACATATAAGGAACGGTTGCTGGAATTGGGTATGTCTAGTTTAGTGAAAAGAAGGACGAGGGGGGACATGATAGTAGTCTTCCAGTATCTCAGGGGCTGCCCCAAAGAAGAGGGAGTCAAGCTATTCTCCAAAGTGCCTGAAGGCAGGACAAGAAGCAACGGATGGAAACTAATCAAGAAGAGAAGCAACCTGGAACTAAAGAGAAACTTCCTGACAGTGAGAACAATTAACCAGTGGAACTACCTGCCTCCAGACGTTGTGGGTGCTCCATCATTGGAGGTTTTCAAGAAGAGACTGGACAGCCACCTGCCTGAAAACAGATCATGCCAGACAAGCCTTATTGCATTCTCTGACCAAGTGACAAAATTAGTGGATCAGAGGAATGCTGTGGATATAATTTACTTGGACTTCAGTAAGGCATTTGATAAAGTAGATCACAACCTACTACTCGATAAAGATAGAAAAATGTGGGTTAGACAGCATCACCACCAGATGGATTCGTAGCTGGCTGACCAGCCGTACTCAGCATGTGGTCCTCAATGGAACCGCATCTACATGGAGGGAAGTGTGTAGTGGGGTGACCCCGGGCTCTGTTCTGGGCCCAGTGCTCTTATGTTGATGTTGTCAACATCTTCATCAACGATTTGGACAAGGGGATAGATGGGGAACTCATCAAATTTGTGGATGACACCAAGTTGGCAGGAATAGCCAACACTCCAGAAGACAGGCTTAGGATACAGGAGGACCTGGACAGACTTGAACACTGGGCGCTATCTAACAAAATGAAATTCAGTGGTGAAAAAAGTCAGGTTCTACATTTAGGCAAGAAAAACCAAATGTACAGGTATAGTATAGGGCAGTGGTTCTCAACCTTTCTAATGCCGTGACCCCATAATACAGTTCCCCATGTTGTGGTGACCCCTAAGTGGGTGTGGCCACCAATAAGAGGGAGTAGGACAGCTAGGGAAAAGGGAAAAAAATGGCGGACAGCATGGTTTGGCGACCCCCGTGAAATGGTCATTTGACCCCAAATGGGGTCCCGACCCACAGGTTGAGAACCACTGGTATAGGGGATACCTTGCTCAATAGTAGTAACTGTGAGAGGGATCTCGGAGTCCTAGTGGACAATCATTTAAATATGAGCCAGCCGTGTGCTGCAGCTGCCAAAAAAGCCAACACAATGCTGGGCTGCATTAACAGAGGGAGAGAATCAAGATCACGTGAAGTATTAATACTACTTTACAATGCCTTGGTAAGGCCACACTTGGAATACTGCATCCAGTTTTGGTCACCACAATGTAAAAAAGATGCTGAGACTCTAGAAAGAGTGCAGAGAAGAGCAACAAAGATGATTAGGGGACTGGAGGCATGGTAAAATATATAAGGAACAGTTGCTGGAATTGGGTATGTCTAGTTTAACAAAGAGAAGGACGAGGGGGGACATGACAGCAGCATTCCAATATTTCAGGGGCTGCCCCAAAGAAGAGGGAGTCAAGCTATTCTCCAAAGCACCTGAAGGCACGACAAGAAGCAACGGATGGAAACTGATCAAGGAGAGAAGCAACCTAGAACTAAGGAGAAACATCCTGACAGTGAGAAAAATTAACCAGTGGAACAACCTGCCTCCAGAAGCGGTGAATGCGCCAACACTGGAAGTTTTTAAGAAGAGACTGGACAGCCATTAGTCTGAAATGGTGTAGGGTTCCTGCCTGAGCAGGGGGTTGGACTAGAAGACCTCCAAGGTTCCTTCCAGCTCTATTCTGATTGATTACCTCTTTGGGATTTAGGGCAGAACAAGGCTGCTGCTCCTTGACTGCACCCCATTGGCAATGCAGGTAGTCCTCGGCTTATAACTGTAATGGAGGCTGCTCATTAGGCAGCAGTTTTAAAGTGGGTCATCCCACAATTGGCCCTATTTTATTACCTTTCCCTTGCAGCAAATGCTACGATCATTAAACAACCCAGGAATGCTGAGTGCCCTTGCAACTTTAAACGGTCACTAAAAGAATGGTTGTTAAGTTGAGGGCTTCCTGCATATCACAACTGCAGCGTTACATATAGGAACAGATATTCTACCTCAGCTGCACAAATTTAAACAAACAAACATACAAACCCACAACTCTGCAAGACCAGTCCTAAGAAAGAAGAGAATTCAAATGACTCCTTTGGGTCAGAAGGGCCACCGTGATGTATTTATTAACGATGTTTGCATTCTAATTACCCACCACTAACCCATTTAACCCAGTTCATAACTGCATAAAACTAAAACTTGAACAGTTAACCAGAATGAAAATCAACATCCTGCAAAGTACTATTACCGCTTTATAAAGCCCTAGTGAGATCACACCTGGAATACTGCAGCCAATTTTGGTCACAGTATCACAAAAAAGATGTTGAGAGTTTGGAAAAAAAAATTCAGAGAAGAGCAACTAAGATGACCCAAGGCCTGGAGACTAAAACCTATGCAGAACGGCTGTGGGAGTTGGGTTTGAGACAATATAGATTCTCCTGCTTGAGCAGGGGGCTGGACTAGAAGACCTCCAAGGTCCCTTCAAGCTCTACTCTATTCTACTCTATTCTATGATGAAAACAAGGGCAGCCTAAAATCAATCAATCAATCAAAGCATTGCTCAACGAAGCCTTAACGTTAACGGTTGCTGTGGAGAAATGCAAGCCTTGTGCCTCGCGGAGATAGGTTTATACGAAGTATAAAATCCTAAATGCTAAAATACGTCAAGAAAATAGTGTTTTCCACCCCCATAAGGTCACCAGCCCTCTTTGTAAGTCGAGGACTGGTTAAATGTTGCCACACTACCCGAAGGCAACAGCTTAAAGGAAGTGGATGCACTCAATGGAACTAGTCTGAGTGGAGACGGGCCTGAGGTGGTCTAACCCAGGGCTTTTCAACCAGTGGTACGGGTACCACCTGTGGTCCATTGGCACCTGGCAGGTGGTACACGACCATCCTAGAAAAGTGGTAGCGGGGGAAGGGAATGAGCTGAACCGGTGGCAGCACTGCACAAGCCTGAGCGAGAGACGGCTGGCTGCAGCTGCAGGGCTGTCAGGGCTCAGCAGAAGCGCCGGGATCAGTGCCAAGCTCCAGCTGGAGCTCAGCGCTGATCCTGGCACTTCTGCTGAGCCCAGAAGAAGCACCAATCAGCTGGAAAGCAGCACTGATCCTGGCGCTTCTGCTGACCCCAGAAGAAGCGCCAATCAGCTGGAATGTTGCAGCATCTCCAGGGTCTTGTGATTTACATTCAGATGCTTGGCAACTGATTCATATTTATGACGGTCACAGTGTCCCGGGGTCATGTGAAGTGACCAAAACCTGCTGCAACCACCCAGCAGACGGGGGGGAATAAAAACCAAACACCCCCACCTCACCCCCGCTGCCAATCCTCAACAGAAATGCTCACAACAATGAAAACCTCGGACAGGAGGAAGAGCGCCACCGGGTGGGCAGGCAGGTGTCTTGCTCGGCTGTGGCTTGGGGGCCACTTTTTTCAGTGCCATTGTAACTTCGAACAGTCACTAAGCGAACTGTTGTAAGTCGAGGACTACCTGTAATTTATCACTTTTTTCCTTTTTGGGGGGGGGTCATCACTTTTTTGACACCTTGCTAGGCGACTGGTGGTACTCGGATGTTGCCATATCCTAAAAGTGGTACAATGGCTGAAAAGGTTGAAAAGCCCTGGTCTCACCCATCCACCTCCAACTTTTGACTTTTCCAGAACATCCAAAAGAATTCCGAGGAATGTTCCAAAGACAGGGGGGGGAAAGCACTTTCCATTTTGGGTAAGAAAAGCTGCGCCCACTCTCCAGCAAGGGTCATCAAGGCAGCTGAGAAGACACCTTTTGAGTATTGCTTGGGAAACTCAAGGAAACATCTCCGAAGCCTCCCCAGAACTCACAGCTCAAGTTGTTGTCCAGTTTGGGCAATGAAGCGTCAACGTGAAAACAACCGAGTTAAGACAGCACCAAGGACCCCATCTGAAAAAGGTCTTAAAAAACAACAATCATCCTAACAAACAACTGTGCAAAAACCGATCTCGGACTGATTTGGCCTATCTCTCCTCTTGAGAAAAACATCCAAATAAATTCTGATGCAACCTTCTGCAGCCAATCACACCATGACTGTGCGTCTGTGTCTCAAGGCCAAATAAGATGGGGGGATTTCCCCCCCCCCATTATTTGTGCACTCCCATGCCGAGGGATACGGCAATTGCCCAGCTATGAAGGATCCCTTAGGGCTGTCATTCAGAATGGAAGTGAATCGACGATACCCAAACGATGCTGAAACACTGAAAGAGGTGCGGAGAAGAGCAATAAAGTTGATAGAGGGACTGGAGGCCAAATCATATGATGAGGAAGTTAAGGCATGTGTAGTAGTAGTAGTAGTAGTAATGACAAATTGGCCATTAGTCAATTGCAAAAGGCGGCCTTGCTAGGATCCGCTTCCATCCTGCAACGATATTTATAACACCATCAAACATCCACATCTGCCTATCCCAGGTCCTTGGGAAGGACTCGATAGGTAGACAAAAATGCCAAATCCAATCTGAACATCTGGCTGACTGTGTGATGATCAACAACAACAATAATAAAGTTGGAAGGGACCTTGGAGGTCATCTAGTTCAACCCCCTGCTCAGGCAGGAAACTCTATACTATTTCGGACAAGTGGCTGTCCAGTCTTTTCTTAAAAACTTAAGTTGGAGCACTCATAACTTCTGGTGGTAAGTCGTTCCACTGGTTAATTGTCCTCAACGTCAGAACATTTCTGGGTGCATGCTGGGGAGGTGTCACCCTTTGTGAGGAGTGAAGAAATGGACCGTGCCTTGGCGCTTGCCCCGGTCCCACCCCCTTCTGCCAGAGACCCTCAGATCTGTCCCACTCCTGCCCAGGCCCCCACAGGCACCCTGGACGCGAACGATGTAGAGCTGGCCATGCCCACCCAGTAGGCCACACCCACTCCATCCACACCCACCCAGTAGGCCGCACCCACCCTGGCCACCGCCCCCCCAGGGCAACCACAATGCTGATGCGATCCTCAATGAAATTGAGTTTGACACCCCTGGTTTAAAGTGTCCTGCCTTGAGCACTAGGTTCGACTAGAACAGACATGTCAAACTTGCAACGTCGCACAACGTATGGGAGCTTTTTTTGCCATTGCTGGCAATGGGGTGGGCATGACTCCAGTATGATGAAACTGGCCTGCGGGCCGGCAGTTTGACACCCCTGGACTAGAAGATCTCCAACGTCCCTTTCAGCCCTATGATTCTATCTTCTAAAAAAGGTACATCCAACTCACAATAAAATGAGATATCAAAGGCGGGAGAGGAAATGGACTTAAAAAAAATAAACTCAAATCTTCAGTTCAAAGGTAATATTCATGGAGAGCTATAAAATCTATCTATAGATTCTTTTTTCCCCCTCGTGTATGTGTGCATACACACACACACACACACACACACACTCAAACTAGACTGTGATGTTTCTCCGTGTCATATAAGGGTGTGGCTATATGCATAATGGGGTTGTTGTTGTTTTTTGAGAGCAGAATGCAATGCAGTTTCATTTTAATGTATGTTGATTAGTATAAATTTAAAATGACAACGACATTTTTAGTCTGTTCTACCTGGCTCTATGTTTTTTTTTTTTTTTTTGTACCAGGTTCCAGGGAATGCCAGCTTGATTTGAACACCTCCAAAACTTAATGATATATATATATTTTTTTTAATAAAAAAGCCTCGACAGCTCTGTAAGAAATGTCTGATAACAAGAATCTTTGTTTTGTTGGGTTTTGTTTTGCTGAGTTTTTCTTTTTTAAAGACAAAACGTCCACATTAAAAAAGTGGGCCCAAATTGCACAGCCTATAACGATGAGGAAATGTAACACAAATTAAAAAGCAAAGGAAAAGGACTCCCATGGAGGAAGCCATCTCTTATTTTAAGGCTAAGCAGACTTATACTTTGAAGGTCAGTTCAAGGGAAAGAGAGTCATAAAATGATCTAACCTCTGCTGATTGAATATGGCAAACTGCCTTCCTCGTTTTCACTGTCAAACCTCACCACACATACAAAAACTAAGTCATCGTCCCCTGCTTAGGTGATAACGGGGGGGGGGGACGGGGACAAAACAGCAAACATTTTCCAAAGCACACATATAATTTTGTCTTGGGTTGAGATGCATATAAACAAAGGACTAGATTAAAAAATAAACAACCAAGCTCAGAAAACATCAAGGTCCCCACAACCAGCCTCCTCCTCCACTCCTTTCTAGCACTGATGATGTTACCTAGCTGGGTAATGAGAAGTCTGCAAGAAAACAACCAAACGCAGAGCGCACCAAGGACCCCACAGGGAGAAATATTAAACAGTAGAACAAGCCTCCTGGAGTTGTGGATACTCCGTTGCTGGATGTTTTCATGAAAATAGTGGAATATTTGTCCCAGGTTAGGGGTAGGCAATCTTGGCTCTTTTATGACTCGTGGACTTCAACTCCCAGAATTCCTGAGCCAGCCATGCTGAGGGGAAAGGGAAAGGTTTCCAAGCTGAGCCATGCTGGCTCAGGAAATCTGGGAGTTGAAGTCCACGAGTCATGAACGGGCCAAGGCTCCCTAGACCTGCTCTAAAGGTACAAATCAGTAGTTCCAGCGGATGTAGAGTTAGTCTGTAGCAGGGGTGGGGAACCTCGGCTCTTTTATGACCCGTGGACTTCAACTCCCAGAATTCCTGAGCCAGCATGGCTCAGCTTGGAAACCTCTCCCTTTCCCCTCAGCATGGCTGGCTCAGGAATTCTGGGAGTTGAAGTCCACGAGTCATAAAAGAGCCAAGGTTCCCCACCCCTGCACTAGACCAACTCTACATCCGGTGGAACTACTGGTTTGTACCTTTAGAGCAGGGGTCTTCAAACTAGGCCCTTTTATGACTCGTGGACTTCAACTCCCAGAATTCCTGAGCCATCCATGCTGAGGGGAAAGGGAAAGGTTTCCAAGCTGAGCCATGCTGGCTCAGGAATTCTGGGAGCTGAAGTCCACGAGGCATAAAAGAGCCAAGGTTGCCTACCCCTGGGCTAGACAGTCACTTGTCTGAGATGGTATGGGTCAGGGCTAGTCAACCTTGCCTCTTTTATGACTCGTGGACTTCAACTCCCAGAATTCCTGAGCCAGCATGGCTCAGCTTGGAAACCTCTCCCTGTCCCCTCAGCATGGCTGGCTCAGGAATTCTGGGAGTTGAAGTCCACGAGTCATAAAAGAACCAAGGTTGCCTACCCCTGTCCAGGTGGTATAAAGACTTTTGCCCTGGGCAGAGAGGGCTGGGCTAGAAGACCTCCAGATCCTTTCCGACTTATAATTCTATGGAAGCACCCACTCTCAAAATACCAGGGCTTCAAAATTACCTGGGCAAATATTTAGCGAGCTGTCTAACTGGAGAGCAAAATGCCAGCTTTTTTCCCATCGAAGGCCAAAGGTAAATATTATGACAAGCAACATTTAACCGTCGTTATAAGCTGTAGCTCTGCCTGTTCTTACGTTGCACCAATGGACAACTCCTGCTTCCTCGGGCCTCCTGGGAAACGTACCTTCCCCAACTTCCTGTGCTTTCGTTTTCCAGCCGAGCCCTCTTTATTTTCTGCATCAACTGCTAAGCGAGCCTTAGACAGGATAAGAAACTGTGTGGAGGAAAAAGAGGAAAAACAAAACAAAACACCAGAGCATAAGAGAGGCCACTAATTAAGCAGTTTAGCTAAAAGGCATTTTACTTCACCCATAAAAACCTGAATCAAAATAACTCGTGTTAGGAGTGCCCAACTCATAGTCCACCCACCCACCCACCCACCCCCAAAGCCTTAGGCAATATCCAACCTCCCATTATTGTAATTTTAAAGGCAACCTTAAAGGAAAAATACTAAACAGAAGGAGAGTCATTCCAGAAGCTGCGTGCAATTCATTTAAATCCATTTTACGTTTGGGTCTTACTCCATCCCAGCATACTCTGAAGGACAACCCTTGGCCCATAAAGTATTTTGTATGGCAGGTTAGAATACTGCACTATGGAATGCCTTTTAAACATCTGATCAAAGTATTTTCCCCAAGCATTAGAGGGCAGTGCCAAGGACTGAAGTGGAGAATTTCTCCACATTAACTGTGGAATCTGCCAGCAATCGTTAAGAACTGCCTGGAGAGTCTTCAAAGGGAAATGTGTATTAGAGGACCTATCTTTTTTTTTTTCATTTTCTTACGATAGAACAAAAGTGTCCATTCCTGTATAATTATCCACCTGCTAAATTAAAAAAAAAAAAGCACAAGTGGATCACATTCCAAATTTCACGTTGAGGCTGCAATAGGATGATAAGGTTTAAAACTTTTAGAATTGACATGCCTCAGGAATCCCAGGCCTATTAACATTAACGTTCATATATCAAAATCAAGATTGGCCTGATCTCTGGGGTTGTTGATGCTCTGAGTTTGGGTTTTTTTTTTTTTTTTTGCAGAGCATCAACCACCCCACAGATCAAGCCAAGCTTTGCTTTAATAAATGAATGTTAATATAACAGGGCTGGAGTTTTTGGTTTAAATGTCTGCAAACCCCCCCCCCCAAATCTCAGAGAGCACCAAGGACTTCACAGTTCAACCCTGAGTAATATTCTCTTGTATTGGCCTGACCTTTTCTATCCCTGGTTGGGTAACACGTTTTAATTCAAATTTAGCCAGACAGGCCTCCTATAACTAAGGGTCTGGCAACGCTGCAGACCTGACTCTCACCTTAATTTACAAAACTTGCCCTCTGGCTTGGATTCACACACCATGTCCAGCCCAGCTTAATCCAATATAATTGCTGGGCTCACATAACAAACGACAAACCTAAAAATAAATTATTATTTACTGCTTCCCATGACCGCAGCCTGATCCATACAACTGCGACCTTCTTGGTGATGATATTACCTAGGTGGGTGGTGAAACATCTGCAAGCAAACACCCAGGACCCCATAGTCCTTCTCCTCCTCTCTGCCAACCTCACATTCCCTTCTAGCACTGATGACGCTACCTAGATGGGTCACAAAACGTCTGCAAGAAAACCACCCAGCTCAAAGATCCACACAGGACCCCACAATTCCACCCTTCTCCTCTACGCATTCCTGCACCATGCTTGCCATACAATAAAGACGATAAAATGCAACATAGGAAGATCTCAGCCAGGTTTCTATTACACACCCCAAAATAATCTCCATGCACTCCCCCTTCCCATTTTATGTGCATCTAGTGGAACTCCAGCCAGTAAAAGAGGGGAGGCAAGCAAAGCTCCAGGAAAGGAAAGGAGCTGCAGTGCCTGATGGCTGCCAATGAAAAGCCACGGCCTGCCTAGAGAAAGAGGCAGTCCAGGAAGACCGATTCCATTCCAGGGTGCATCGTCTCCCCTTTTTGCTCAGGTCACCTCCCTAGAAGCATCCATGTTCCACCCAGAGCTAAAGGTTGCCTCTAGAATTGTGTTTCTTCCCCCGGGCAGCTGGGGACTGCAACTCCCAGAATTCCACAGGCAGCTTTGTTGCCTGGGGAATTCTGGGAGTTGCAGTCCCCTCCCCATCTGAAAGCTGTCCAGCTGTTGAGCCAAAGGAGAATCCATCAATGAATCCCTCGCTACCCCTTCTCACGCTGCAGCTCCAGCCCAGGGCAAGTGAGGGCAATCCCAGGCCAGGCCGGCTCCGCCGCTCCCCATCCCCGCCTGGACCCCAAGACGCTGCCCGGGCTCGCCTCCTCTCCAGCCCCGGCGCGCGCATCACGTGAGTCCAGGGTCCGAGGGGCGTGGCCACGCTCCCTGGAGGGCGGCCGCAAGATGGCGTGGCCTCTCCCTCCCGCGAAGGGCGTGGCCACAAGCCCCGCCCACTCCCCCTGCACGAGCCTCGCCGCGGCCGTTGGGAGCCCTCCGCAAGGGCGGCCGCCGAAAGGGGCGTGGTCCGGCATTGCTCGCGCTCTCTCTCTCGCTCTCTCATTCTGTCTCAGGGCGGGGCCTCCCCCCTCCCGCCAGCCCCGCACTCACGACGTGGCTCGACGGCCTCCCCCAGGCCGAGGTTTTTCCGCTGTGGGGAAAAGGGGGGAGGGAGGGGTCGGGAGGTCCCGCGGCGGCGTCACTCCCGCTCCATTTCCCTTCCTGTGGACTCAGGAGGTCCCGGAAACGGGGGAGGAGGGGGGGAAGGGAAACCGCCCGCCTCTTCGAGCCTCCCACCGCGACCTTTCGCCCGGAAACGGAAGCGGTGTCGGCCTCCTCGGGACGCTGCGTCATCGCGCGAGAAGGACGGGAAAGGTGGGGGGGATTGAGGGGGAGGGATTCTTCCAGTTCTCGCGAGAGGGGTGGAGCATTAAAAACTCCGGTGAGGCATGATCTCGCGAGACTTAGGGAAAAGGCGCGGAATCCCCGTCCGGAGCTTGACGGGCGGGACCATTTCATTCAAAATACGAAGGGGGGAAATCTTGGAAGGAACCATTCGGTAAAATTGGGGGGGAGAATAGCGTGTCTGAGAGAAAATATTGGAAGGTGCGAGGAAATAAAAACCCGTTTGAGAATGACAGAATTGTGTCACTGTTTGTCTTTTCACGCTCCGTATCTGCCGTACCATCACTAACTCCCGACCAGTGAACACGGAAAGCCTATAAACGACATTACAGTTTTAGGTAAAAGGAAAATAAAACAAAGGTCTACATTTGCTTTGGACGGAACGATTCCCGAAAGAGGGGAGTGGCGGCCCTGGGCCACGTTGCCATGACAGCGGGTCGACGTTGCCGAGGTAACCAGTGGGGTGGGGCCTGGCACCTGAGGTGGAAGAAACCATTTACTAAAAGGGGAAATTGTGTCTTCCAGGAAAGGAAAATAAAACCGACCCAGACAAATAGCCATTTCTCTCTTGTTTCCTGCAGGGCATTTTTTAAATATTTTGGATGGACGGCAGTTAAATGTGAGAAAAATAATATTCGTATTCGGGCTCAGAAATGGTATGGCCCGTATTGAGGGACGGTGAGAATAGGACTAGAACTAATATCGGGTTTCGTAGTGGCGTTGGTGGTATAGTGGTTAGCATAGCTGCCTTCCAAGCAGTTGACCCGGGTTCGATTCCCGGCCAACGCAAGTTCGTTTTTATTATTTATTCATAGTACAACTTTGCTTTTATTTACTAAAAATTATACCCCTTGATTAGCCATCAAGCACCTAAATTCAAATACACTGTCGATTTTTCCCTTTGCAGGCGCTGTATCGTGTACATTTCCATTTCTATTCCCTTCCCCGTTCTTGCTCTCCCCCAATTCCCTGCAAAACCCTGTAATTTTAATTTTTGTTGCTAAGATGGCTTTGCACCCTGCAAGAGCGATGCTGACTCGATTAAAGTGAACCACTGATTTTAAAAAGGGGAGGAAAAGAAACCTGGAAACTCTTAACTCGCGTGCTATTCTGAATTGCAAATTGAATGCAAATATATATATATGTATGGTGAAATAATAAAAAAAAATGTTTCCGCCCGGGATTGAACCGGGGACCTTTCGCGTGTGAGGCGAACGTGATAACCGCTACACTACGGAAACCCTAGTACTTGCTATCTTTTTATTTTTCCTCCATATTAAATAGTTTGGATATTCCTGTTCTGCAAAACGGATTTCTGTCTTATTTCTGCAACATTCCTGGGTTCTTCTTCCTTTTCTCACTGTACGTTTCTCCAAGCATAAAAGTCCTCCTTATAACCTCTTGATTTAAGTTAATTTCAACCCTCCCCTCAATAGAAATCCTGCAGGGTTGTTTTCTTGCTTTTCTGGGCTGTGGATCCCACTGAATGAAATAAAGAAAAAAGTCGCCTCAAAGTATAGCCCTTTTTGAGGTATCACAGAATTTATTTATTTATTTATGAGACTTATATACCGCTTTAAGTGCAGGCACTCTCTAAGCGGTGTACACCAGTAAGCAATGTATATATATATATTTACATTGCCCCCAACAATCTGGGTCCTCATTTTACCTACCCCGGAAGGATGGAAGGCTGAGTCAACCTTGAGCTGGTGAGATTTGAACCGCTGACCTGCTGAACACAGTCAGTTAAAGTGGCCTGCAGTACTGCACTCTAACTGCTGCGCCACCTCGGCTCCTCGAATTCCCCAGCCAGGCTGGACTTCGACTCCCAGCATTCCCCAGCCAGAATGCTTAAAGATGAGTGGACTCCAGTTGCCAGAATGCACGACTCCCAGAAGTCCCCAGCCAGGGTGGACTTCATCTCCCAGAATCACCCAGCCAGAATGGATTTCGACTCCCAGAATTCTCCAGACAGAATGGATTCGACTCCCAGAATTCCCCAGCCAGGGTGGACTTCATCTCCCTGAATTCCCCAGCCAGAATGGATTCGACTCCCAGAATTCCCCAGCCAGGGTGGACTTCGACTCCCACAATTCCCCAGCCAGAATGGACTTCGACTTCCAGAATTCACCAGCCAGCGTGGACTTCATCTCCCAGAATTCGCCAGCCAGAATGGATTTCGACTCCCAGAATTCCCCAGCCAGGGTGGACTTCATCTCCCAGAATTCCCCAGCCAGAATGGATTTCGACTCCCAGAATTCTCCAGAGTGGACTTTGACTCCCAGAATTCCCCAGCCAGGGTGGACTTCATCTCCCAGAATTCCCCAGCCAGAATGGATTTCGACTCCCAGAATTCTCCAGACAGAATGGATTCAACTCCCAGAATTCCCCAGCCAGGGTGGACTTCATCTCCCTGAATTCCCCAGCCAGAATGGATTCGACTCCCAGAATTCCCCAGCCAGGGTGGACTTCGACTCCCACAATTCCCCAGACAGAATGGACTTCGACTTCCAGAATTCACCAGCCAGCGTGGACTTCATCTCCCAGAATTCCCCAGCCAGAATGGATTTCGACTCCCAGAATTCTCCAGAGTGGACTTTGACTCCCAGAATTCCCCAGCCAGGGTGGACTTCATCTCCCAGAATTCCCCAGCCAGAATGGATTTCGACTCCCAGAATTCTCCAGAGTGGACTTTGACTTCCAGAATTCCCCAGCCAGGGTGGACTTCATCTCCCAGAATTCCCCAGACAGAATGGATTCGACTCCCAGAATTCCCCAGCCAGGATGGATTTCATCTCCAGAATTCCTCAGCCAGGGTGGACTTCATCTCCTAGAATTCCCCAGCCAGGGTGGACTTCATCTCCCAGAATTCCCCAGCCAGGGTGGACTTCATCTCCCAGAATTCCCCAGCCAGAATGGATTCGACTCCCAGAATTACCCAGCCAGGGTGGATTTCATCTCCAGAATTCCTCAGCCAGGGTGGACTTCATCTCCCAGAATTCCCCAGCCAGGGTGGACTTCATCTCCCAGAATTCCCCAGCCAGAATGGATTTCGACTCCCAGAATTCCCTAGACAGAATGGATTCGACTCCCAGAATTCCCCAGACAGGGTGGACTTCATCTCCCAGAATTCCCCAGACAGAATGGACTTCGACTCCCAGAATTCCCCAGCCAGGATGGATCTCATCTCCCAGAATTCCCCAGCCAGGATGGACTTCATCTCCCAGAATTCCCCAACCAGGGTGGATCTCCCAGAATTCCCCAGCCAGGGGAATTTGACTCCCAAAATGGTCCTCTCACTTATGACCATTGCAGCGTTGGCAACCAGCCTCTATTTACAACGGTTGCAGCGTCCCAGGGTCACGTGATCGCCATTTGCGATCTTCCCAGACGGCTTTGGATAAGCAAAGTTTATGGGGGGAAGCCATTTAACGACCATGTCATTCAGTGATTCGCTTAACAAACATGACGAAAGGAGGTTGTAAAATTGGACGTAACTTAGCAACAGAAATTCTGGTCCCAAATGTGGACGTAAATTGAGGACTCCTCATAACACTTGCCTTGGATTTCCCCTTCAAAACGAGTCCTCAGTTCTGTATTGAGTTCATATTGGAAAATTTGCCAGCAGAGGTCAGAACCCACCCAGATATCAAAATTCATCTTTCTATGCCCAGAGAAATTAAACCGTGGCAAAAAGATCAAACTGCAGGAATACTGTTTATTAACCAGGGCTTACTTATACCCTTTCTAACCAAAATTTCTCTTTCAAATATGAAATCCAGCAACCCGTTTTCAAGGATTGCTTTGAAATCCTCCACCTCATGGTTAGAAAACCAGTGAAAAAATAATTGGTGTTAATAATACCGACATTGGTACAGTCTTTCTAAAAACCACACATTAGAAAAGATTTTAAAAGCTAAAGTATAATGCATTCATAACAATCAAGAACAAAACGCAGAGCATCGCAGATTCAAGCAAATCTTAAATTGCTCAGGTCAATAGTATAGAATCAACCCTGCTAATTTTAAGCTATGTGAACTTTGACTCCCAGAATTCCCCAGCCAGCATGTTTTAAGATGGGTGGACTTCGACTCCCAGAATTCCCCAGCCAGCATGCTTTAAAATGGGTGGACTTTGACTCCCAGAATCCCCCAGCCAACATGGTTTAAAATGGGTGGACTTCAACTCCCAGAATTCCCCAGCCAGCATGCTTTAAGATGGGTGGACTTCGACTCCCAGAATCCCCCAGCCAGCATGCTTTAAGATGGATGGACTTCGACTCCCAGAATCCCCCAGCCAGCTTGCTTTAAGATGAGTGGAGTTCACCTCCCAGAATTCCCCAGCCAGCTTGCTTTAAGATGGGTGGAGTTCACCTCCCAGAATTCCCCAGCCAGCTTGCTTTAAGATGGGTGGAGTTCACCTCCCAGAATTCCCCAGCCAGCTTGCTTTAAGATGGGTGGAGTTCACCTCCCAGAATTCCCCAGCCAGCATGCTTTAAAGTAAGTGGACTTCAACTCCCAGAATTCCCCAGCCAGCATGCTTTAAAATGGATGTATTTCAACTCCCAGAATTCCCCAGCCAGCATGCTTTAAGATGGGTGGACTTCAACTCCCAGAATCCCCCAGCCAGCATGCTTTAAAATGGGTGTATTTCAACTCCCAGAATCCCCCAGCCAGCATGCTTTAAGATGGGTGGACTTCAACTCCCAGAATCCCCCAGCCAGCATGCTTTAAGACAGTGGTCTCCAACCCCCGGTCCGTGCACCAGCATGCCGGAAACCAGGTCGTACAAAAAAGTGAACTCCTTTCCACAGGATGCAGGCAGCACACAAAACCATCCCCCCTCCGGTCCACGAAAAAAACCTCTCTCCACAGAACCGGTCCCTGGTGTCCAAAAGGTTGGGGACCTCTGCTCTAAAGCAGGGGTCCCCAACCATCGGTCCGTGGATTGGCACCGGTCCGCAGCATGCCGGCAAGCGGGCCGCACAAATAAGCAAAGCTCCATCCTCGGGATGTGGCAGTATTGAAAAACCACAACCCCTCCGGTCTGCAAAAAAACCCCTCTCTCCATGGCCCCAGTCCCTGGTGCCCAAAAGGTTGTGGACCTCTGCTTGTAGATGGGTGGACTCCAGTTCCCAGAATTCCCCAGCCAGGTTGAGAAAGAATGCCTTAAGGCAGGGGTCTTCAAACTTGCCCCTTTTATGACTCCTGGACTTCAACTCCCAGAATTCCTGAGCCAGCCATGCTGAGGGGAAAGGGAGAGGTTTCCAAGCTGAGCCCTGCTGGCTCAGGAATTCTGGGAGTTGAAGTCCACCAGTCATAAAAGAGCCAACCCCCTGCCTTAAGGAATACCTAGATACATGGATCCTAAATTGAAAAGCTGGAATTCTTGTATCACTTTTCCATACGCCTTAATAAATCTTGCTAAAGAAAACTTTGGGAAACTCGTGGAAAAGCACAGTTACCGAAATCTGATGCTGCTCTTTCGCCTTGCTCAGCCAAACACGAAGAGTTGGAAACCTCTGTTGAGGGATGAGTGGATCCTATTTCCTTCCTTGAAAACAGGGAAGACTCCTTTTTTGACCCAATGTGTTAGACCTTTGACCCATCCACCCCGGATTGCTTCTTCTCCAAGTCTCCGGGAAGAAACGTACATCATCACTTGTGCTTTTTTTCAGGAAGCAAGTGGACTTTCTTATTTTTCTTTGAAGACGTTTCGCTTCTCCTCCAAGAAGGTTCTCCAGCTCTGACTGGATGGTGAGAAAGGGAAGGATTTATACTCCTTGCAGACATCTGGTCATTTGCCTCCTTTTAGAGCAGTGGTTCTCAACCTTTTTAATGCCGCGACTCCCAACCGGTCGTAAGTCGAGGACTAAACTGGTGCAGCACCGTTTCCAGAATGGGGCTTTTGGCGGGCTCAGCAGGGCAGAGACAGCCTGGACAATTCCTATTGGCTTTTGAAAGCCAATAGAATTAGACTCTATTCAGGAGAGTCTATTCTATTGGCTTTCAAAAGCCAATAGAACAAAAGGGAGTAGCACAGCTAAGGAAAAGGGGGGAAAAAATGGCGGACTGCGTTGTTTGGCGACCCCCGTGAAATGGTCGTTCGACCCCAAATGGGGTCCCGACCCACAGGTTGAGAACCACTGGTTTAGAGAGTCGTTGAGGCTACTTGGAGGTTTATCTGTGATACAACATCGTCCGTCTCCTGTCTACAACAAAGCCCTTTCAGCAGTTCCAAGAAGGCTCCACACCATTTGCACCACTCAGGTGAGCCTGAGGAGTTGAAGTCCACAAGTCTTAAAGTCGCCAAGTTTCAAGACCCCCTGCAATCTGGGATGTCCTTGTTTAATGAGCACTCATTTAGTGACCATTTGGACACGCATTGGTTTTGAACGAGTGATACTTATACTGGTCCTCGAAGTTGTGGCTACTGACGCATCCCACAGTCACATAATCACCATCTGCGACCTTCTCCGTTAGCCTTCTATAAGCAAAGGTCAATGGGGAAGTCAGCCAGTTTGAAACAGTGGTTAAGGCACCAGGCTAGAAAACAGGAAACTGTGAATTCTGGTTCTGCTTTAGGAAAGAAAATTGGCAGGTTGACTTTGGGCCAATCACCAGGAGATGGGGAGTTCTAGTCTCGCCTTAGCCACAAAAGCCAGCTGGGTGACTTTGGGCCAATCACTAGGAGACGGGGAGTTCTAGTCCCGTCTTAGCCATGAAAGCCACCTGGATGACTTTGGGCCAATCACCAGGAGACGGGGAGTTCTAGTCCCGCCTTAGGCATGAAAGTCAGCTGAGTGACTTTGGGCCAATCACCAGGAGACGGTGAGTTCTAGTCCCGCCTTAGCCACAAAAGCCAGCTGGGTGACTTTGGGCCAATCACTAGGAGACGGGGAGTTCTAGTCCCGCCTTAGCCATGAAAGCCACCTGGATGACTTTGGGCCAATCACCAGGAGACGGTGAGTTCTAGTCCCGCCTTAGCCACAAAAGCCAGCTGGGTGACTTTGGGCCAATCACTAGGAGACGGGGAGTTCTAGTCCCACCTTAGCCATGAAAGCCAGCTGGATGACTTTGGGCCAATCACCAGGAGATGGTGAGTTCTAGTCCCGCCTTAGCCGTTAAAGCCACCTGGATGACTTTGGGCCAATCACCGGGAGATGGTGAGTTCTAGTCCCGCCTTAGCCGTGAAAGCCACCTGGATGACTTTGGGCCAATCACCAGGAGACGGTGAGTTCTAGTCCTGCCTTAGGCATGTAAGCCAGCTGGTTGACTTCGGCCAAGTCCCTCTCCCTCAGCCCAACCCACCTCACAGGATTGTTGCGGAGAAGAGAGGAGGCGGTGTGTTGGCTTATATTCACTAGCTTGAGCTATTTGTAAAAATAATAAAGGCAGGATGCACATGAAGAAAAGCAAAATAAAACGAACACAAGAACATCAAGCTTGGCCTCCAATGAGCAACTTGATCAACCTTTCTCAGTCTCTTTTTTCATGTCCCTGGTTCTCCCTAATCAATTCAGCCGGACCGCGAAAAATTTCTGCTTTTCCCAACGTTCAGGATGATTGGCGCTAGCTGGGTTGAGGCAGCCTCCGGGGCTCAGATGATTGCGGACGGCTGTCCCCCAAGACTGAGGCCTCCGCTCCGTCCGTGCCCTCTGCGGACTGCCTCCGATTAGGCGCCCAGGACTCTCTTTCGCCAGAGATGCACAGGGGTTGTCGAAAAGCACAAACAGGCGATGCGGGAACGGGGGATTAAACTGACCGTCCGTTTCTGCTGCGGTTCTTTCTGCTGACACGGCCTCGCTTGCACGGACTTTAATTGGCTTTATTTAGTTCTCCGCCGTCTGGCAAAAATGGTGTCTTCAGGGCCAGGAGTTGGAAGATTCCCTGGGAAGGTTGAGACAGGTGTGGGAGGGTGTTAATCAATAGGCCCTCCTTGATCGTTAGGATTGGGATTTACACATGGTTACACAAAGTAACAACGGCACTGAAAAAAAAAGAGACTTGTTATCTTTTTTCCCCGCACTTAGGACCGCTACAGCATCCTGGTGGTTACGGGATCCAAATTCAAACGCTGGGCAACCGGCTCGTATTTATGACGGTCGCAGTGACCCGGGGTCACGTGATCTCCTTTGGCGACCTCCTGACAAGCCAATGGGGAAGGGAAATTCACTTAACAGATGTGTTACATCTGCATTGCAGAGTCCGGTTCTTTTTCATCTTTTTCAGGGTTCTGCTGGCTGCTCCATTTGCAGCACAAATGGTTCATTAAGACTTTCCTTTGTCAATGCAGGTCGCTCTTCGGAAGCTGCTTCCATTAAGAGTAAACCGGTAAGATCCCTATAAATCAGTGGTTCTCAACCTTTTTAATGCCGCAACCCCCCAACCGGTCGTAAGTCGAGGACTACTCAACCGGTCGTAAGTCGAGGACTACTCAACTGGTGCAGCACCGTTTGCAGAATGGGACTTTTGGCGGGCTCAGCAGGGCAGAGACAGCCCGGACAATTCCTATTGGCTTTGGAAAGCCAATAGAATGAGACTCTATTCAAGAGAGTATATTCTACTGTCTTTCAAAAGCCAATAGAATAAAAGGGAGTAGCACAGCTAAGGAAAAGGGGGAAAAAAATGACGGACTGCGTTGTTTGGCGACCCCCGTGAAATGGTCGTTCGACCCCAAATGGGGTCCCGACCCACAGGTTGAGAACCACTGTTATAAATGAAGCCGTGGGAGATAATCAGAGTAACAGAACTGGAAAAGACGTCAGAGGTCTTCTAGTCCCACCCCCTGCTCAGGCAGGTGACTCTATACCAGTGACGGCGAACCTTTTAGAGACCGAGTGCCCAAAGTGCAACCCAAAACCCACTTATGCATCGTAGAGGGCCGGGTGGGTTTGCCCCATTGGTTGGGTGTGGCCAATTGGTGTGGCCCATTGGGTGGCCGTGACTGCGATAACGGCAGACTGGGTGGGACTAAAAAGTTCAGTTAATTCCAACTTTGCAAGATCTTTCTTTTTCCCGCGAGAAAGTGAAATTGACTGATTGAACTTTTTTTTTTTTTTGCACACGGCGGCGGAGAAAAGCGAAAAGGTTTTATAAAACCCAGCTGAAGGCCTAGGACTGGGGCGATAGTGCGCGTGCCCACAGAGAGGGCTCTGAATGCCACCTCTGGCACCCGTGCCATAGGTTCGCCACCACTGCCTATACCATTTCAGACAAATGGTTGTCCAGTCTCTTCTTGAAAACCTCCAGTGATGGAGCACCCACAACTTCTGGAGGCAGGTTGTTCCAGTGGTTAATTGTTCTCACTGTCAGGAAATTCCTCCTTATATTCTAGGTTGCTTCTCTCCTTGGTTAGTTTCCACCCGTCACTTCTTCTTGTCCTGCCTTCAGGGGCTTTGGAGAAGAGCTTGACTCCCTCTTCTTTGGGGCAGCCCCTGAGATACTGGAAGGCTGCTATCGTGTCACCCCTCGTCTTTCTCTTCATTAAATTTGACATGCCCAATTGTCCTGCCTTCGGGTGCTTTGGAGAATAGCTTGACTCCCTCTTCTTTGGGGCAGTCCCTCAAATATTGGAAGACTGCTGTCATGTCCCCCCTCGTCCTGCTCCTCCAAACTGTTACAGAATACAGAATAACAAAAGTTGGAACGGAACTCGAAGGTCTTCTACTCCAGAAGATCCCAACATTTTGGGCACTAGGGATCAGTTCCATGGAGAGAGGTTTTTCCGCAGACCGCAGAGTGCGTGATTTTGTGTGCTGCCTGCATCTCGTGGATGGGGCTTTGCTTGTTTGTGCAGACTGGTTGCTGGCATGTTGCGTTTCGGTACCAGTCCATGGACCAGGGTTGGGGACCTCTGTCTTAGTCCAACCCCCTGCTCAGGCAGGTGACTCTATATCAGGGATAGGCAACCTTGGCCCTTTTATGACTCGTGGACTTCAACTCCCAGAATTCCTGACCCAGCCGTGCTGAGGAGAAATGGAGGTTTCCAAGCTGAGCCATGCTGGCTCAGGAATTCTGGGAGTTGAAGTCCACAAGTCATAAAAGGGCCAAGTTTGAAGACCCCTGCTCTTAATCTTCATCCTAGGATAGGGTTAGGCAACCTTGGCTCTTTTATGACTTGTAGACTTCAACTCCCAGAATTCCTGAGCCAGTCTGGCTCAGCTCCATTTCTCCTCAGCACGGCTGGCTCAGGAATTCTGGGAGTTGAAGTCCATGAGTCATAAAAGAGCCAAGGTTGCCTACCCCTGGTCTATACCATTTCAGACAAATGGCTGTCCAATCTCTTCTTGAAAACCTCCAGCAATGGACCACAACTTCTGGAGGCAGGTCATTCCATTGGTTAATTGTTCTCACCATCAGGAAATTCCTCCTTATTTCTAGGTTGGTTCCTGCCATGGACCCATTGCTTCTGACAGTGACTCCCAGACCGAGTTTTTGTAAATTGATTGACAACTTTCCAATACATGTAGTCCTCGACTTACAACTATTGGTTTGGTCACCACTCAAAGTTTCAAGGCCACTGTAAAAAGGAACAGACTAATGTGCAGGAAAATACAAGTAGTCCTCGACTTACAACCGTTCATTTAATGACCGTTCAAAGTTACAAGGGCACTAAGAAAAGTGACTTGTGACTGTTTTTCATACTTACGACCATTGCAGCCTCCCACGGTCACGTGATCATAATTCAAATGCTTGGCATTCATACGTAAGGTTCTACATTTAGGCAAGAAAAACCAAATGTACAGGTATAGTATAGGGGGTACCTTGCTCAATAGTAGTAACTGTGAGAGGGATCTCAGAGTCCTAGTGGACAATCATTTAAATAGGAGCCAGCTGTGTGCTGCAGCTGCCAAAAAGGCCAACACAGTGCTGGGCTGCATTAACAGAGGGATAGAATCAAGATCACGTGAAGTATTAATACCACTTTACAAGGCCTTGGTAACGTCACACTTGGAATACTGCATCAGTTTTGGTCACCGTGATGTAAAAAAGATGTGGGGACTCTAGAAAAAGTACAGAGAAGAGCAACAAAGATGATTAGGGAACTGGAGGCTAAAACATATAAGGAACGGTTGCTAGAATTGGGTATGTCTAGTTTAACGAAGAGAAGGACAAGGGGGGACATGATAGCAGTATTCCAATATCTCAGGGGCTGCCATAAAGAAGAGGGAATTAAGCTATTTTCCAAAGCACCTGAAGGCAGGACAAGAAGCAACGGGTGGAAACTAATCAAGGAGACAAGCAACCTAGAACTAAGGAGAAACTTCCTGACAGTGAGAACAATTAATCAGTGGAACAGCTTGCCTCCAGAAGCAGTAAATGCTCCAACACTGGAAGTTTTTAAGAAGAGACTGGACAGCCATTTGTCTGAATGGTGTAGGGTTTCCTGCCTGAGCAGGGGGTTGGACTAGATGACCTCCAAGGTCCCTTTCAACTTTATTATTATTATTATTATTATTATTATTATTATTATTATTATTATTATTATTATTATTATTATTATTATTATTATCAATCATCGCACAGTCAGCCAGATATTCAGACTGGATTTGGCATTTTGTCTACCTATCGAGTCCTTACCCAGGACCTGGGATAGGCAGATGTGGATGTTTGATGGTATTACAGATATCGTCGCAGGATGGAAGCAGTTCCTAGTAAGGCTGCCTTTTGCAATTGACTAATAGCGAATTTGTCAATGCCAATGGTGTTCAAGTGGTGCTCCAGTTGTTTTGGGACTGCACCCAAGGAGCCTATTACTATTGATACTACCCTTGCTTGCTTTTGCCACAGTCTTTCTATTTCTATTTTTATTATTATTATTATTATTATTATTATTATTATATTTATGACGGTCGCAGTATCCTGGGGTCACGTGATCCCCTTGTACGACCTTCCAACAAGCAAAATCAATGGGGGAAGCCAGATTCGCTTAAAATATTACTAACTTAACAACTGCAGGGATTCGTTTCACAGCTGTGGCACAAAAGGTCGTAAAATGAGGTAAAATTCAACATACGTTTCACTTAGCAACAGAAATGTCGGAACTCAATTGCGGTGGTAAGTTGAGGACTATCTGTAAACTCAACCACCATCCGAGGGGCTGCCTCCCCTCTCAGCTCTGCTAGGAAGGGGAAAGCTGAAACAAAACGTCCATGAATTCTTTTGATGAGTTTTTGTTAATTCATTTTGCTTTGAATTTCAGACCTGACTTTCTTCCAGGGAAGACAGGTAAGAGATGGAACTCTTCCCATTTTGCATTCCCGTTTTATACAAATGCTGTGATCTTGTTTAGAGGCCATGGTCTCCAGGCTCCCCCCCCCCACCCAAAGGTCCAAGCTTTCTTTCAGGGTGCAGTTGGGGCCCCAGTTTTGATTCCCAGCAAGTAGCCCTAGATAAATGCCGCTTTCAAAAACTAGGAACCCCCTTTTTTCAGAGGTCAGACTGAAAATAATTATGGGCATCAGGGGAGATGATTCAAATTCCATTTACTTCTAAGGTTTCCAGCCGCTTCGGGGGGGAACAGCAGTTTGATGCTCTCAGGCATCAGCTATCTTCATAATCCAAAGGGCAAAAATAATAAGAGGCGTGCATTTAAGTTGTATCCGCAAAGGGTGAGGATTTATAGGGAGACAGGGAAGAGGGAGGGGAGGGGGAGGGGAAGGAAGAACAGCACAAAAGGGCTCTAGAAGAGGGAGGGAGGAAGGGAGGAAGGAAATGAGAAAGGAAGAAAGAAGAAAAGGAAGAAAGAGAAGACATCAAGGAAGGAAAAGAGAAAGAGAAAAAGAAAGATGGAAAGAAAGAAAGAGAGAGAGAGAGAGAGAAAGAAAGAAAGAGAGAGAAAGAAAGAAAGAAAGAAAAAAGAGAAAGAAAGAAAGAAAGAAAGAAAGAAAGAAAGAAAGAAAGAAAGAAAGAAAGAAAGAAAAAGAAAGGGGAGGAAGGGGGGAGAAGGAAGAAAAGGGAGAAAAGGGAAGGAAGGAGAAAGGAAGAAAGAAAGAAAATGGAGGAAAGAGGGAAGGAGGGAGGAAGGAAGAAAAGGACAAAAACAAAAGAAAGAGAGAGAGAGAGAGAGAGAAAGAAAGAAAGAAAGAAAGAAAGAGAAAGGGGAGGAAGGGAAGAAGGAAGAAAAGGGAGAAAAAAGAAGGAAGGAGAAAGGAAGAAAGAAAGAAAATGGAGGAAAGAGGGAAGGAGGGAAGGAGGAAGGAAGGAAGACAAAAGGACAGAAACAAAAGAAAAAGAAAGAAAGAAAGAGAGAGAGAGAGAGAGAAAGAAAGAAAAAGAAAGAAAGAAGGGAAGCAGAAAATGGAGTAAAAGAAAAAGGAAGGAGAAAGGGATGAAGAGAAAAAATGGGAAAAGGGAGGGAAGAAGGAAGGAAAGAGAAAGGAAATGGAGGAAAAAAGGAAGAAGGAAGGAAGGAAGGAAGGAAGGAAAGAAGGAAGGACAAGAAAGGGAAGGAGGAAACAAAAAAGAAAATAGAGTTTTCCCACATCTATTTCTCCTGTGAAGATTCTAGAGACACTTAAGCAAATATTTACATTCATTTTCCTTTTACCATCTAAGGAAACTAACAATAGAATTTGTTTTTAGCATGCCTGGAACTTCAAAAAAAACACCCCAAGTCTTTCTTTTAATGTGAACTTTAAATGGATTCGTTTATATGCCTATGTCCCCTCCAATACATTTTTTTGTTCTTGGTCCACTTGCGGATCGAAAGAGCCCAATCAAACAAAAATCTCAAAAACAACAACGGAACAACAACAGAAGATGCCGGTAGGGAAAAACCACCCTCGCAAGCCCTTTAAAAAAAAAAAAAAAAAAAAAATTCCAAACACTGCAGCAGGAGCCCCGATACTTTGAATCATAACCCTCCAACCCCTTAATGCTTAACTAGGCTGGGACCTATGGGTCTTGTAGTCTCAAAACCCTGACAATTCGCCTCTTGGGCCCGCTCCTAGCAAACGGAACTGCAAGGCTTAGATTTTTTTAAAACAAAATTTAAAAAGAAAGGAAAGAAAAGCTGGTTGGAAACAGGGAAGAACAGAGGGACTTCTCCAAAGATGGTTGGGGGGGGGGTTGCAATTTGGTGGGCTTTGTGCAAAAGATTGAGTGTCTCACTCACACACATAGACACACACACACACCCACGCACACCGAAGCTGTCCGTCGCCCTGGCTTGGCTAATGCTACCTTTCCACTGGCAGTTCCCAGGTAGGTCCTGAGGCGGTTCCCGTGGCAACCTGCAAATCTCAACAACAGGTTGCTAGCCTCCATCACGTGTGCGGGAGAATTAATCAGCCCCTTTGCAAAAATAAAAAATAAAAAAAATCAGGTCGGGGCGAAGTCCGGAGACTCCAAACGTACAACAGCTTCACTCACTCACAGACACACACACACACACACACACACACACACACACACACACACATCTCCCTCCCCTCTCCTGCTTTGGTTGCTAATTACACAGAAAAAGGCAGCAACGAAGGTGGAAAAACAGCTCCCAAATAATTACACGCTCAACCCTGACCTTTCCTTGTGGCTGGCTCTCACCTGCCTTTCCAAGGCCTTCGTCCCCTGCCACAGGATCAGGCCACCTCCCAACCCTTTGACAGCCACTTGAAAAACAAACGTGGCCATCACTAGCCAAAGGCCACGGCGATGCGAAAATGGAGAAATAAAAGCAAGGATAAAAACAGATCAATCATTCCTTAATTGGAGGAGGGGAATTAAAAGAAGAGAGAATTGCCTGCTCGCCGGCATTGGGCAGAAACTTAAATCTCACAACTTTGCTGTGCTGGATGAGGTTTCGGTGCTGTGTCTCCCGCAGGCCCTTATCTTGGAAATAAAGTAAGGTTCTAGTCCACATGGTGCTGAATTAAAGGGATGGGGGAAATTGGCTGCTCTGGTTTTGTCCTCTATCCAGGGGCCTCCAAACTTAACTTGAAGAAGGAACGGGGAATTCTGGAAGCTGACGTCCACAAGTCTTAAAGTTGCCAGATTTGGAGAGCCCGTCTCTAGTTGAAAAAACATCCTCTGGGGAAAACTGACCGGTCCAATTTCAGTTTAAGAACAAGACAGGACTGCTACATGGGATATCTGTCACTCCTTGGCTAGCCCTCTTCTCCAAAATAGCCAGTGCTCAACTTATAATCATTCACTTAGTGACTGTTTGAAGTTATCACGGCACTGAAAAAAAATGAGTGTGGATGTCTTGGTGTTTGTATTTAGGATTTAATTTCTGAAAGCCACCTGGAGTCTGAATTGGGTGACCATATATAAATTTTCTCAATAAGAAACAGAATGACAGAATAACAGAGGTGGAACGGCTGAGGAATTCTGGGAGATGACGTTTATTAATACCACATTACATGCCTTGGTAAGGCCACACTTGAAATGCTGCATCCAGTTTTGGTCACCACGATGTAAAAAAGATGTTGAGACTCTAGAAAGAGTACAAAGAAGAGCAACAAAGATGATTAGGGGACTGGAGGCTAAAACATATAAGGAACGGCTGCTGGAATTGGGTATGTCTAGTTTAATGAAGAAAAGGACGAGGGTGGACATGATAGCAGTCTTTCGGTATCTCAGGGGCTGCCCCAAAGAAGAGGGAGTCAAGCTATTCTCCAAGGCATCTGAAGGCAGGACAAGAAGCAACGGACGGAAACTAATCAAGAAGAGAAGCAACCTAGAACTAAGGAGAAACTTCCTGACAAGTCAGAACAATTAACCAGTGGAACAACCTGCCTCCAGAAGCGGTGAATGCTCCAACACTGGAGGTTTTTAAGAAGAGACTGGACAGCCATTTGTCTGAAATGGTATAGGGTTACCTGCCTGAGCAGGGGGTTGGACTCGATGACCTCCAAGGTCCCTACCAACAATTGTGGGAGTTGAAGTCCACAAGTTAGAAAAGGGCCAAGTTTGAAGACCCCTGCCCTATACCATTTCAAACAAGTTGTTATCCAGTCTCTTCTTGAAAACCTGCAGTGATGGAGCACCTACAACTTCTGAAGGCAACTTCTGTTCCACTGATTCTCACGGTCTTAGTTCTAGATTGCTTCTCTCCATTGCTCATTGCCCTCCAGGGCCTTCTAGAATAAGTTGACCCCCTTTTCTTTGTGGCAACTCCTGAGATATTGGAAGACTGCTATTCTATAGAATAGAATAGAATAGAATAGAATAGAATAGAATAGAATAGAATAGAAGAGAAGAGAAGAGAAGAGAAGAGAAAAGTTAGAAGGGACCTTGGAGGTCTTCTAGTCCAGCCCCCTGCTCAGGCAGGTAACCCTATACCATTTTGGACAAACGGCTGTCCAGTCTCTTTTTAAAAACTTCCAGTGTGGGAGCATCCACAATTTCTGGAGGCAGGCAGTTCCACTGGTTAATTGTTCTCACTGTCAGGAAGTTTCTCCTTAGTTCTAGGTTGCTTCTCTCTTTGATGAGTTTCCATCCGTTGCTTCTTGTCCTGCCTTCAGGCACTTTGGAGAATAGCTTGACTCCCTCTTCTTTGGGGCAGCCCCTGAGATACTGGAACACGGTTATCATGTCCCCCCTGGTCCTTCTCTTCATTAAACTAGACATACCCAATTCCTGCAACCGTTCTTCGTATGTTTTAACTTCCAGTCTCCTAGTCATCTTTGTTGCTCTTTTCTGCACACTTTCTAGACAGTCTCAACATCTAATAAATACACAAATAAATAAACTGACATCTAATAAATACATAAATAAATTAACATCAAATAAATAAGAAGGAAGGAAGAAAGGAAGAAAGAAAGAAAGAAAGAAAGAAAGAAAGAAAGAAAGAAAGAAAGAAAGAAAGAAAGAAAGAAAGAAAGAAAAAGGCTAAAACACATAAAGAACGGTTGCTGGAATTGGATATGTCTAGTTTAACGAAGAGAAGGACGAAGGGGGACACGATAGCAGTCTTCCAGTATCTTGGGGGCTGCCCCAAAGAAGAGGGAGTCAAGCTATTCTCCAAAGCGCCTGAAGGCAGGACAAGAAGCAACGGATGGAAACTGACCAAGGAGAGAAGCAACCTGGAACTAAGGAGAAACTTCCTGACAGTGAGAACAATTAACCAGTGGAACTACCTGCCTCCAGAAACGGTGAATGCTCCAAAACTGGAAGTTTTTAAGAAGAGACTGGACAGCCATTTATCTGAAATGGTGTAGGGTTTCCTGCCTGAGCAGGAGGTTGGACTAGATGACCACCAAGGTCCCTTCCAACTGTTCTATTCTATTCTATTCTATTCTATTCTATTCTATTCTATTCTATTCTATTCTTCCATTCCATTCTGTATTCTATTCCATTCTCTTCTATTTTCTATTCCATTCCATTCTATATTCTATATTCTATTCTATATTCTATATTCTATTCTATATTCTATATTCTATTCTATGTTTTTTTCTATATTCTATATTCTATTCTATATTTTATTCTATATTCTATTCTATATTTTATTCTATATTTTATTCTATATTCTATTCTATTTTATTCTATTCTATTTATTCTATATTTTATTCTATATTCTATTCTATTTTCTATTCCATTCCATTCTATATTCTATTCTATATTCTATTCTATATTCTCTTCTCTTCTCTTCTATTCTATGGAGGGAGGGAGGGAGGGAGGGAGGGAGGGAGGGAGGGAAAGAAAGAAAGAAAGAAAGAAAGAAAGAAAGAAAGAAAGAAAGAAAGAAAGAAAGAAAACAATAAATAACTAGGAAGGTTACAGACCAGAGAAAGGAATGGGGTAAAGACAGTTTCAGACGCAGCCCTGTCCTGGTCCCACCAGCTGGTCTTTTAGCCTGGAAGATGGAAAGGCTCGCAAAACAGATAATTGGGGGGGGGGGCTATTGCTAAAAACCTCCCTTGACTAGAAACATCGGAGAGCGAGGCTGGGTGCCCTGCCTCCGATCAGTCCCCGTCTTTATTATGTCTCTGAGTGGTTTTTAATCCTCCACCGTGATGATTACCGTCTGTCTCAGCAGCATCTTCAACTCCAAATGAGACAGCATGGAGCATCGGGCTTAGAAATGGAAAACGCCAGACAAAAGGAAAAAAAAAAACAAAGTGATCAGAGGAGAGGAAAAAAAAATAGAGAGAGTGATCAGCTTCTTCCAGGCTGGCATCAATATAACTACAGGTTGTCCTCGGCTTACAACCACAGCTGAAGCCAAAATTCTGTTGCTAAGCCAGGCGGTTGTTAGCTAAGCTTTGCCTCATCTTACGACTTCTCTTGCATTCCTAAGTGAATCCCTGCAGCGGTTAAGTTAATGACCTGGTTGTTAAGTGAATCCGGCTTCCCCCATTGACTTTGCTGGTCAGAGGGACAAACGGGGGGGGTCACGTGACCCCCGGGGACGCTGCGACCGTCATAAATATGAACCGGTTTGAATTTTGATCACGTGACCAAACGAGGATGCTCCAAATGGTCGTAAGTGCAAAAAAACTGAGGTAAGTCACTTTTTTCAGTGTCATTGTAACTTTGAACGGTCACTAAATGAACGGTGGTAAGTTGAGGACTTCTTGTTTCTAGGTTTTGTCCAGACTGACGGTCCCTTGCTGGCCCTCGAGGTAGGAGAGAAATGAGTGGAAAATGTTGGAAAGTGTTTGTATTTTACTTCCCCATCCGGGCTTCCTTTTGAACCCAGGAAGGTCCCCTGTAGCTTAAGAGCAGATTTCAACCCACAGAGGACAAAGCAGTGCACCACGGACCATCGAGTTAACCTCTGGAACTCACTGCCACAAGAACAGTCCTCAAATATTTCTAAACTCTCATCAATTCTTCCTTGGACCAAGAGGTTCCTTCATGGATCCAGGAAATCCTGGCTGGACATATCGGGGGGGGGGTACTTACAATCCAGATTCAAAGTTACGACGGTTGCCCCAACCACAGTCAGGTGACAGCACTCCAGACACCTTGGTTTTGTTTGCCAGAGGCTCCCTAAGAAAGTTGTAAATGACAATCCCGGGACGTTGGGATGCTGTTTATATAAAGCAGCGGTTCTCAACCTGTGGGTCGCGACCCCATTTGGGGTCGAACGACCATTTCATGGGGGTTGCCAAACAACGCGATCCGCCATTTTTTTTCTGGGGCGGTGCATGGGGGCGCCGCCGCGTATGCATGCCATGCAGGGGGCGCCGCCGTGCATGCGTGGCGCACAGGGGGCGGTGCATGGGGCGCCACCGTGCGCGCGTGCCGCGCAGAGGCGGCACATGGGGGCAGCACCGTGCGCGCGCGCCGCGCAGGGATGGCGCATGGGGTGCCGCCACGCGTGCGCGCCACGCAGGAGGGCGCCGCCATGCATGCGTGCCACACAGGGGTTGGCGCCGTGCATGCGCGCCGCCTGCTTATGACCGGGGTCGCCGTATAAAAAGGTTGAGAACCACTGATATAAAGGTATATAAACAGAGAGCAAACCCCACTCCCTTCTAGCACTGATGATGTTACCTAGTATGGTAATGAAACGTCTGCAAGAAAACCACCCAGCTCAGAGAGCACCAAGGACTCCATAGTCATTGTTCTCCTCCTCCTCCTCCTCCTCCTCCTCCTCCTCCGCCTCCTCCTCCTCCTCTCCTCCTCCTCTTCCTCCTCCTCTCCACTAATTCCACTCCCTTCTAGCACTGATAATATTAGTTAGTATGGTAATGAAACGTCTGCAAGAAAACCACCAAGCTCAGAGAGCACTCAGGACCCCACAGTTCTCCTCTTTCTCCGCCTCTCCACAAACCTCCCTCCCTTCTAGCACTGATGATGTTACCTAGTTGGGTCATGCAACGTCTGCAAGAAAACAACTAAGCTCAGAGAGCACCAAGAACTCCACAGTCGTCGTTGTCGTCGTCCTCCTCCTCCTCCTCTCCACAAATCCCACATTCCCTTCTAGCACTGATAACATTACCTAGTTGGGTCATGAAACGTCTGCAAGAAAACGAATAAGTTCAGAGAGCACCCAGGACCCCATAGTTGTTGTTGTTGTCCTCCTCCTCCTTCTCTTTCTCCTCCTCCTCTTCACAAACCCCACATTCCCTTCTAGAACTGATGACGTTACCTAGTTGGGTCAAGAAACGTCTGCAAGAAAACCACCCAGCTCAGAGAGCACCCAGGACCCCACAGTCCTCCTCCTTTCTCCTCCTCCTCCTCCTCTCTGCAGACCCCACTCTTAGCACTGATGATGTTACCTGGCTGGGTCATGAAATGCCTGCAAGAAAACCAGCTCAGAGAGCACCCAGGACCCCACAGTTCAGCCCTGAGCTTCAAACGTTCTGTTCTATTGGCAGAACAAGATTTTGAGAAAGGGGCGGGGGTGCAACCAAAAGCCCAGCTATGGCTGCCCACCGCATGCCCCCCCCTTCATGTGCCCATCCTAGGGCCTTGCAGAGCCTGGGCCCCTCTGGGCACCATCTGCAAGCCCTCCATGCCCGTCTGTGGCCTCCTTCTGTGGTTACTATAGAGACACTAATGTGGCCATTAGCAGTGTTTACCAGGCAGAGCCGGGCAGACAGATGGTGGCCTCCACTCCACCTGAAGCTGATTTGATGTTTTCCAGCCCAGGCTGGGATTTGGGGCTTGGCAAGGATTAGAGAGGAGGGTTAAAATTTACACATCTGTTGTGAATCTGAAACAGGAGCTGTTCCTCCAGGTTAGAAGGATTAAGTGGCCCAGCGGCCGCCAAGGTCTCACATGGAGATGAGGGCTGGAGAGGGAGCTTTCGCTGGTTTTGGAGTCTCTGGGGAAAGAGGAAGGAAAGAAGGAGAGGGAGAAAGGAAGGAAATGGAGAAATAGAAGGAGGAGGACCAAGAGAGAGAGAGGGGGGGGAGGAAGGGGAGGAAGAAGGAAGAGGAAAACAGGGAGGGAGGGAAGAAGGAAGGAAGGAAGGAAGGAAGGAAGGAAGGAAGGAAGGAAGGAAGGAAGGAAGGAAGGAAGGAAGGAAGGAAGGAAAGAAGGAAGGAAGGAAGGAAGGAAGGGGAGAAAGGAAGAAAGGGAAGACAGCAAGGAAGGAAAAGAAAGAGAGAAAAAAGAAAGAAAGAGGAAAGGAAAAGAGGGAGGGAGGAAGGAAATGAGAAAGGAAGAAAGAGAAGAAAGAAAGGGAAGAAGGGGAAGATAACAAGGGATGAAAAGAGAGAGAAAGAAAGAAAGAAAGAAAAAGAAAGAAAGAAAGACAGGAAATAGAGAAAGAAAAAAGAACAAAGAAGAAAGGAAAAGAGAGAGGGAGAGAGGAAATGAGAAAGGAAGAAAGAGAAGAAAAAAAGGGAAGAAGGGGAAGATAGCAAGGGAGGAAGAGAAAGAAAGAAAGAAAGAAAGAAAGAAAAGAAAGAAAGAAAGAAAGAAAGAAAGAAAGAAAGAAAGAAAGAAAGAAAGAAAGAAAGAAAGAAAAGTAACTCTCTCCACCTGCTGTTTTAGTCTGCCTCCATCTACTTTCCGGATAGCTCCCAGCATCACCCAGAACAGTGGTTCTCAACCTGTGTGTTGGGACCCCATTTGGGGTCGAACGACCATTTCACGGGGGTCGCCAAACAACGCAGTCCGCCATTTTTTCCCCCTTTTCCTTAGCTGTGTTACTCCCTTTTATTCTATTGGCTTTTGAAAGCCAATAGAATAGACTCTCTTGAATAGAGTCTAATTCTATTGGCTTTCAAAAGCCAATAGGATTGTCCAGGCTGTCTCTGCCCTGCTGAGCCCGCCAAAAGTCCCATTCTGCAAACGGTGCTGCACCAGTTGAGTAGTCCTCGACTTACGACCGGTTGAGTAGTCCTCGACTTACGACCGGTGGGGGTCGCGGCATTAAAAAGGTTGGGAACCAGTGACCCAGAGGCTAGAAAGAATTTAGAATAGAATAGAATAGAATAGAATAGAATAGAATAGAATAGAATAGAATAGAATAGAATAAAATTTAGAATGGAATAGAATTTAGAATGGAATATAGAATGGAATAGAATAGAATAGAAAGAATATAGAATAGAATAGAATAGAATAGAATAGAATAGAATAGAATAGAATAGAATAGAATAGAATAGAATAGAATAGAAAGAATAGAATGGAATGGAATCAGAACAGAGCTGGAAGGGACCCTGGAGGTCTTCTAGTCCAGCCCCCTCCTCACGCAGGAGAACCTATACCATTTCAGACAAGTTACTGTCCAGTCTCTTCTTAAAAACGTCCAGTGACGGAGTGCCCACAATTTCTGAAGGAAAATTGGCAACAATATAAAACTTGCTGCCTGTGGAATGTGCTGGCACAAATGCATCTAGGTACTCCTCAACTTATAACCATTCATTTAGTGACCATTTGGAGTTACAACAGCACTTGAAAAAAGTGAGTTATGACCATTTTTCACACTCACAACCACTGCAGCAGCAGCATCCCCCCGTGATCAAAATTGGGACGCTTGGTGACTGATTCATATCTGCGATGATTTTCGGTGTCCCCAGGGGGGTCACGTGATCCCCCTTTTGCGCCCTTCTGAGAAGCAAAAGTCAATGGGGGAAGCCAGATGGTGGTCCTCGACTTACAACAGTTTGTTTAGTGACCGTTCAAATGTACAACAGCGCTGAAAAAAGCGACGTACACCATTATTCACACTTATGACCCTTATAGCATCCCTATGGTCAGGTGATTTGCTTTTGGATGCTTGACAACTGACTCACATTTACGACGGTCGTAATATCCTGGAGTCATGTGATCCCCTTTTTGTGACAAGCGAAGTCAATGGGGAAGCTGGATTCACTTAATGACAGTGGTTACTAATTTCACAACTCCAGTGCTTCGCTTAACAAACGTGCCAAGAAAAGTCATAACATGGAGCAAAACTCACTGAATCAATGTCTCACTTAACCACATAAAGTTTGGGCTCTGTAGTGGTCATAGGTTGAGGACTGCCTGTACTAACGGAGCAACTGCAGCGATTTGCAAAAAAGGTTGTAAAATGGGGGCAAAACTCACATAACAAAGGTGTCCCATTTTGCCACGGGCTTCACCACACTTAGCCTCTTCTACAAATGATATGCACATTAACCACAATTAATTTTTTTTTTTTAGTTAACGGAGGGAAACTAATCAAGGAGAGAAGCAACCTAGAACTAAGGAGAAATTCATGAGTGGGTGGCCAAGCGGCTGAATTTGGATCACGTGACCAAATGCTGCAAGAGTCGTAAGTATGAAAAGTGATCATAAGTCACTTTTTTCAGTGCTGTTGTAACTTTGAATGGTTAATAATAATAATAATAATAATAATAATAATAATAATAATAATAAAGATGGAAGGGACCTTGGAGGTCATCTAGTCCAACCCCCTGCTCAGGCAGGAAACCCTATACCATTTCAGACAAATGGCTGTCCAGTCTCTTCTTAAAAACTTCCAGTGTTGGCGCCTTCACAGCTTCTGGAGGCAGGCAGTTCCACTGGTTAATTGTTCTCACTGTCAGGAAGTTTCTCCTTAGTTCTAGGTTGCTTCTCTCTCTGGTTAGTTTCCATCTGTTGCTTCTTGTCCTGCCTTCACGTGCTTTGGAGAATAGCTTGACTCCCTCTTCTTTGGGGCAGCCCCTGAGATATTGGAACGCTGCTATCATGTCCCCCCTCGTCCTTCTCTTCATTAAACTAGACATACCGAATCCCATCAACCGTTCCTTCTATGTTTTAGCCTTCAGTCCCCTAATCATCTTTGTTGCTCTTCTCTGCACTCTTTCTAGAGTCTCAACATCTTTTTTACATCGTGGTGACCAAAACTGGATGCAGCATTCCAAGTGTGGCCTTTCCAAGGCCTTGGAAAGTGGTATTAATAAACTTCAACTCCCAGAATTCCTCAGCCGTTCCACCTCTGTTATTCTGTCATTCTGTTTCTTATTGAGAAAATTTATATGGCCACCCAATTCAGACTCCAGGTGGCTTTCAGAAATTAAATCCTAAATACAAACACCAAGACATCCACACTCATTTTTTTTCAGTGCGGTGATAACTTCAAACAGTCACTAAGTGAATGATTATAAGTTGAGCACTGGCTATTTTGGGGAAGAGGGCTAGCCAAGGAGCTAATATCACCCATGTAGCAGTCCTGTCTTATTCTTAAACTGAAATTGGACCGGTCAGTTTTCCCCAGAGGATGTTTCTTCAACTAGACGCAGTGTTTCTCAACCTTGACAATTTTAAGGCATGTGGACTTCAACTCCCAGAATTCCACAGCCAGCATTGATAGAGACAGACTCTCCAAATCTGGCAACATTCAGACTTGAGGACTTCAGCTCCCAGAATTCCCTGTTCCTCCTTCAAGTTAAGTTTGGAGACCCCTGGACTACAGGACTAAATCAGAGCAGCCAATTTCCCCCGTCCCTTTAATTCAGCACCATGGGGACTAGAACCTTACTTTATTTCCAAGATAAGGGCCTGCGGGAGACACAGCACCGAAACCTCATCCAGCACACCAAAAGTTGTGAGATTTAAGTTTCTGTCCAATGCCAGCGAGCAAACAACTCTCTATCTCTTTAAATTTTAAATTTCCCCATTCTGGGCGTTGAAGTCCACAAGTCCTTAAAGTTGCCGAATGTGGAGACCATGAGGACTAGAAGACCTCCAAGATCCTTTCCAACACTAGACCCACGTTCAAAAGGAGCTTAAGCGACCGGTCACCAGCAGATTGGAAGGATTAAAAGGAGCACAGCGGATCGGCCTCCCATCCCATAACATTTGTGGGGTGGCTGTGACCTACCCTTGCAGTCAAAACAGGAAACAGGTAGAACTGTGGTGAGGATCAGAATTTGTCCTGTTCAAGGACAGGATACCACCAGGTGCAAATGCCGAAGGCAGGTGGTGTCCAGATGTGGCTTGTGAAATAGAAATGGCAGGCAAAATGAGTGGGGGGGGGGTTTTCCTCAACTTACAACAGCTTCGCAGTGTTTCTCAACCTTGACAATTTTGAGGCATGTGGACTTCAACTCCCAGAATTCCACAGCCAGCAATGCTGGCTGTAGAATTCTGGGAGTTGAAGTCCACATGCCTTAAAATTGTCAAGGTTGAGAAACACTGGTAGTGACTGTTCTAAGTTACAACAGCACTGGAAAAAAAGTGACTTAGGACCATTTTTCACGCTTATGACCGTAGCAGCGTCCCTACAGACATGTGATCAAAATGTGAACAGTTGGCCACTGATTCATATTTATGACGGGTTGCAGCGTCCCCGGGGTCACATGAGTCACCTTTTGCGATCTTCTGACAGGCAAAGTCAATGGGGGAAAGCCAGATGCACTTAACAACCGTGTTACTCACTTAACAACTGCAGTGGTTTGGCTTAACGACTGTGTCAAGAAACGCCGTCAAATGGGTCAAAACTCACCAAACAGGTTTCTCGCTTAACCCCGTAAATTTTGGGCTCCATTGTGGTCGTACGTTGAGGACTTCCTGTATGGGCAGTTCTCAACTTATAAACATTCAGTTAGAGCAGGGGTCTTTAAACTTGGCCCTTTTAGAACTTGTGGACTTCAACTCCCAGAATTCCTCAGCCAGGCACGCGTGCCTGGCTGAGAAATTCTGGGAATTGAAGTCCACAAGCCCTAAAAGGGCCAAGTTTGAAGACCCCTGCTTTAGAGAGAACCTTTGCAAAGACTTTCCAGCAAAGTTCAAATCTTCTTTGTTTAAAATAAAGAGGGTTAAATGCAGGTTAAACAAACAAGTTTGTGCTCTTTCCTAAAAGTAGTACAGGTGGTCCTCGACGTATAACCGTTCGTTTAGTGACTGTTTGAAGTTACAAAGGCACTGAAAAAAGTGACTTGAGACTGTTTTTCACACCTACGACCGTTGCAGCCTCCCCATGAGTCACATGATCAAAATTCAGAGGCTTGGCAACTGACTGTATTTATGACGGTGACAGAATCCCCAGGGGTTGTGTGATCCCCTTTTGTGAGCTTCTGACAAGCAAAGTCCAAAGCCAGATTCCCCTAGCAGCTGTGCTACTAACTTAACAACTGCAGTGATTCACTTAGCAACGTGGGGCAAAAGTCACTTAGCTGTCTTGCTTAGCAACAGAAATTGTGGGGTCAATTGTGATCGTAAGTCGAGGACTACCTGTAAACCTGTGAATGTAAGCAGCCTGCTTGCTTATCTGTCTGTCTGTTTGTCTGTCCATCCAACTCTGATTCTATTCTATTCTATTCTATTCTATTCTATTCTATTCTATTCTATTCTATTCTATTCATTCCAATTTCTATTCTATTCATTCCAATTTCTATTCTATTCTATTCTATTCTATTCTATTCTATTCTATTCTATTCCATTCCATTCCATTCTATTCTATATTGTTCTGTTCTATCTTGTCCCATCCTGTCCTATCCTGTTCTATTCTACTCTACTCTACTCTATTCTATTCTATTTTCTATTCTATTCTATTTATTTTCTATTCTATTTTCTATTCTATTCTATTTTATATTCTATTCTATTCTATTCTGTTCTGTTCTGCTCTGCTCTTCTCTTCGCTGCTCTGCTCTGCTCTGCTCTGTTCTGTTCTATTCTACTCTACTCCATATTCTGTCCTGTCCTGTCCTCTCCTGTCCTATTCTATTCTGTTCTGTTCTGTTCCATTCTGTTCCGTTCTATTCCATATTCTGTTCTATTCTGTTCTGTTCTATTCATCCATTTATGAGACACACAATTTGTCTGGGTCCATCAGGGCTTAGATGTCCAGATGCAGACAAGGCTAAAAGGCCAGGATGGTCTGCATCCAGGGCCCCTCCCGGAGGTGGGGGTGCACCCAACAGCCTGACAGAGGTAGCAGGACCTCTGGAGATCCCATCCCTCTGACCACCTCTCCCCTCACATTGTCCATCATCCTGTTTTACATCATTTGTAGGGCAGAGCATAAAGATATGGCTGGCAGATTCTTTCAAAATGGCATTTGGGGAGGGGGGGGCATCCGTGATGCAGCTGCCCAGAGGTGCAGCTTTGATTCCATCACACGGGGGGGGGGGGCACCGTGGTTCTCCTGACCTCAGGACGAGGCTCATCACACAGCTGCCAATAACTAAAGCATCTTCTGGAGGAAAAGGGGACTTGTGGCCGTTAGCCATCCATCTTTCCTAATTGGAGGAATTCAGGGCTCTCGGTTCGTGGGTAGAGTAAAAGTCACCCTCTTGTCTCCCTCGCAGGGGTCCCCATTGTCACCTGATTGACAGTAGAATGGGAAGGGGGGGGGCTGGGTGTCCTCTGATGGGGCAATGAAAGGATGGGCGAACGGAAGGGGTCCCACCAAGTCAGCCTCTCTACAGATAGCCACAAAGGTCAGGAGAGCCGTTCCCGCTTAGTTCAGTGGTCTTGGAGCCCCCACCCACCCAACACCTTCCCCAGACCTGTTGCTAGCAGCTTTTCTCTCCGGGCCCCACCCCGATGGGAGGAGACTCTTATTCTGAAACCCAGGCTCCATCTATGATGTAATTGTCCCTTTGCCATAGTACCAGGCAGAGGGTGGGCAGCCAGCCGCTCATTGGCCCGCCTGAAGGGGGGGGGGAGGAGGCAGAAAGGCCCAACTGTCTCACGGTCGCCCCTCCAGGCCCCTCCCAGCTGTCTTCCTCACAGACTATAAAAAGGGGGTCCCATAGCTCAGGGTGCTCTCCGGCGATCCCCCCACCTGGCAGAGGCTGACTTTTGAGGGACAGGTGAGAAAGTGGATTCCTTTTTTTTTAAATCTCAGCAGGAGGGTGAGGAGGGGGCTGGAAGGAAGGAAGGAAGGAAGGAAGGAGGGAGAGAGGGAGGGAAGGAAGGAAGGAAATAAAGGAAGAAAAGGTAAAGGGGGAGGGAGAAAGGAAAAGGAAGGAAGGAAGGTGTGAATGGGGAAGGAAGGGAGGAAAAGAAAAAGAAAGGAAGGTGTAAATGGGGGAAAGGAAAGAAGGAAGGAAGGTGTGAATGAGGGAAGGACAGAGGGAGAGGGAGGGAAGGAAATAAAGGAAGAAAAGGTGTGAAAGGGGGAGGAAGGAAGGTGTGAATGGGGAAGGAAGGGAGGAAAAGAAAAAGAAAGGAAGGTGTAAATGGGGGAAAGGAAAGAAGGAAGGAAGGTGTGAATGAGGGAAGGAAGGAAGGAGAGAGGGAGGGAAGGAAGGAAGGAAAGAAGGAAGGAAGGTGTGAATGAGGGAAGGAAGGAGGGAGAGAGGGAGGGAAGGAAGGAAAGAAGGAAGGAAGGTATGAATGAGGGAAGGAAGGAGGAAGAGAGGGAGGGAAGGAAGGAAGGAAATAAAGAAGAAAAGATGTGAAAGGGGGAAGGAGGAAGGAAGGGGTGAATGGGGAAGGAAGGGAGGAAAAGGAAAAGAAAGGAAGGTGTGAATGGGAGAAGGAAGGAAGGAAAGAAAAAGGAAGGAAGGAAAAGAAAAGGGAAGGAAGGTGTGAATGGGGAAGGAAGGACAAGAAAAATGAAGGGAGCTGTGAAAGGAGGAAAGAAGGAGAGAGGGAGGGAAGGAAGGAAATAAAGGAAGAAAAGGTGTGGAAGGAAGGAAGGAAGGAAGGAAGGAAGGAAGGAAGGAAAGAAGGAAGGAAGGAAAGAAGGAAGGAAGGAAGGAAGGAAGGAAGGAAGGAAGGAAGGAAGGAAGGAAGGAAGGATAATTTTCCAGCGCAACCCAAGCAGTTTCTTTAGGTAAATATAAGCATGATTCTTGGCGGGTGTGTGTGTGTGTGTGAATTTGTGTATGTGTTCCTGTTGTTGTTTTTTTTAACCCAGACTCCTCAAACCCAACAACATCTTGTGCTGAAGCAAAAGAAACAGGCTTCAGCTGAAAGCCAGCCCTCCAAAATTTCTGGGGTGTCCAGAACAACTGAACAAAGTTATTCCTTCCCATCCAGGAAAAACCTATCTGGGGCCCCCAAGAGTTCTTCCCAGGGTCTACATTCAGGTAGGACAAGCTGAGTTGAATCCTTGGACTAGCCCACCTCCTCCAGGTGTCCCAAGAGGAGAACCTTGAGATTTAATGTAATAATAATAATGATGATGATGATGATGATGATGATGATGATGATGATGATGATGATGTTGGAAGGGACATGGAGATCATCTAGTCCAACTCCCTGCTCAGGCAGGAAACCCTACACCATTTCGGACAAATGGCTGTCCTGTCTCTTCTTAAAAACTTCCAGTGTTGGGGCATTCACCGCTCCTGGAGGCAGGTAGTTCCACTGGTTAATTGTATTTAATTCACTTTTTTTCCCCCAAACCAGATGACGCTTCTGGTGCCTCCTTTTCACTTTCCACCTAACTTAGCCTGCCAACAAATAGCCCAGAATTGGGGGGGGGTTGGGTTGCAGCTTCCTGGTTCCCCCTCACCCCTTTAAAAAAATCCATTTGTGTAGGACGCAATAAGAAGTCCTCTTTGAGCAGGGGGGGTTGTCTAGAAGATCTCTGAGGGCCCACCCAGAGCTAGGCTTCTACGATTCTGTGCTGGGTCTTTAAAGAGAATCTCTCTCTCTCTCTCTCTTTTTAAAAAAAATATCTCTGTTTCATTTTTTTTTAAAGAATCCACCCAGGCAAAGAAAAAAAAAACACCTTTGTTTGATTTGCAGAAAATTGTGCCATTGAAGTGTCTGTGTGTCCATCTCTCTGTGGGCGGTCCAGATGTGTATATACAGGTAGTCCCTGATTTATGACCACAACTGAGCCCAAAATTTATGTTGCTAAATGAGAAATGTGTTAAGTGAGGTTTTACCCCGTTTTACAACCTTTCTTTTCCCCCGGTCGTTAGCTGAATCCTTGAAGTTATTAAGTGAGTAACACGATTGTTAAGTGGATCGAGCTTCCCCGTTGACTTGGCTCATCAGAAAGTCACGTGGCTCCAGGGACCCTGCAGCCGTCATAAATACGAGTCAATGGCCAAGCGTCTGAAATTTGGAACACGGAACCCTGGGGCTGCGGCTACGGTCGTGAAGTGTGAAACACGGTCGTAAGTCCCTTTGGTTCCCAGCTCCGTTGTAACTTCAAACGGTCACTAAATGAACTGATGTAAGTCGAGGACGGCCTGTCTTAGGCCGTTTGTCATTCTCTTAAAGTCAAACTTTCTGTCTGCCTGACCCTCAGCGGCTCAGCTTTTTTTAACTCGAGAGCTTTTAGGATCCCTGCCAACCGCCCGCTATTTTACAAGCCATGATTAATTTAAGCGAAGGGAAGGTCTGATCGTTCCTTCAAACCCAGGATTGTCTCAGCTTCTTTTCTACTGATTTGTTCTCTTAAAATGCTTCCCCTCCCCACTCCCCAGGAAAGCTAAAGCTGACCGAAAAGCTAATATCTACCAGAAAACACCGCCATGAAAAGGCTAAAATGTAAAACCTGAAGGACCAATAAAATAAATATACAGTAATAGTAATAATAATAATAATAATAATAAAGTTGGAAGGGACCTTAGCGGTCATCTAGTCCAACCCCCTGCTCAGGCAGGAAACCCTATACCATTTCAGACAAATGGCTGTCCAGTCTCTTCTTCAAAACCTCCAGTGCTGGAGCACTCACCGTTTCTGGAGTTATGAGGCACAAAGAGTCACGTCCAGGTTTAAACCTAGTTTGGAAGCAATCAACCACCTTCTAACCAGGAAAAAAAAAGTCCTGGTTCTCCAGCACAAAAAAAAGAGAGACAAAATTATCCGGTTATGTCTCTTATGCTCCTACCCAGACAATCTTGCATACAGCTAGTCCTCAAATTATGACCACAATTAGGACTAGATTTTCTGTTGTTAACTGAGGAGGTGGTTAAGTGAGTTGTCACGGATTTTTACAATCTTTTTGGCAACGATTGTTAAGCAAATCACTGCGGTTCAGGGAATCACACGGGTCGCTAACTGAATCTGGCTTTGCCCCATTGACTTTGCTGGTCAAAAAGGCTAGCTGAGAAAGTCACAAATGGGGATCACATGACTCTGGGGTCCTGCAACCGTCATAAGTCCATGTCAGTTGCCAAGGGCCCAAATTTCGATTACGTGACTGTGGGGAATGCAGCGACGGCCGTACGTATGAGGACAGACTGGTCATAATTCATTTTCTGCAGCGCCGTCGTTTAACTGTCGCTCAATGCACTTTTTCAGTGCCGTCGTAATATCAAAAGGTCACTAAATGAACCGTCGTAAGTCGATGACTCCCTGTACTCATGTTCTAAAATCATATAACTGAAGCAAGTACAGGGAGTCCTCGACTTACAACGGTTTGTTTAGTGACCGTTCAAAGTTACGACCGCTGGAAAAAAGCGACTGATGATCATTTGTCATGCTTACGACCGTTGCTGCCTTCCTCCAGCGGTTGCGTGATCAAAATTCAGACGCTTGACAATTGACTCATATTTACGACCGTTGTAGTATCCTGATTCTCTTTTGCGACCTTCGGACAAGCAAAGTCAATGGGGAAAAGCCAGATTCGCTTAACAGCCGTGTGACTCGCTTAATGACTGTAGTGATTCACTTCACAGATGAGGCAAGAAAAGTCGTAAAATGGGGCAAAACTCACTTAACAAATTTCTCACTTAGCAAAATAAATTCTGCACTCAGCGGCGATCATAAATCTATCTGTCCCTGTATAAATTTACCTGGTCATCTATAATAATAATGATATAATGATGATGATGATTAGAATAGAATAGAATAGAATAGAATAGAATAGAATAGAATAGAATAGAATAGAATGAGTTGGAAGGGACCTTGGAGGTCATCTAGTCCAACCCCCTGCTCAGGCAGGAAACCCTATCCCATTTCAGACAAATGGCTGTCCAGTCTCTTCTTAAAAACTTCCAGTGTTGGAGCACCCACAGCTTCTGGAAGCAAGCAGTTCCACTGGTTAATTGTTCTGACTGTCAGGAAGTTTCTCCTTAGTTCTAGGTTGCTTCTCTCCTTGATCAGTTTCCATCCTTTGCTTCTTGTCCTGCCTTCAGGGGCTTTGGAGAATAGCTTGACTCCCTCTTCTTTGGAGCAGCCCCTGAGATATTGGAATGTGGCTAGCCTGTCCCCCCCTTGTCCTTCTCTTCTAGTACTTTTCTCCCAATCTTTCTCTTTGCAGGATCTTCCACTATAAGCATGGCAGGGCAGGCCTTTTTCTTTTGCTCCTAAACTAAATTAAACTAAATTAAGGCCTTAATTATGTCCTTTTAATTTAATTAGCCAGTTATTCCTTGCCATCAATAAAGGGCCGTCCTCAAAGCGTTTCCACAGACCAGGGCCCGCTTCACTAACTCCCCGAGGATGGCTGTGACTTATTTTATAGCCCTTAAAGTATTTTTTTTAAAATCACTTTGCATCCAAAGGGTTCAAGGAAGTAGTTTACAGGTACATAAAAACTACCCATCTCTCTGTCTCTCAGAATATTTAAACCTCCGCTGAACAGCGAAGGCCGTAACTGGGATCTCATTGACAAGACTGTTGCCATCCTAATTATTTGCACAGTTACGATGCAAAGCCGTTTGGGGTTATTGCCAAATGCAAATCGACCAATAACTAATCTATATATTTTAATTAGCCTGCCTAAGTCTTTGAGGGTCAGTGATGATTTAAGCAAAATATTGGACAGAAAAAAAAAGAGGAAGTTTTTCAGACTTTTCAGGACCCTGGACAGCTCCCGAGTAATTTATGAAGCAGCGTCATTGCCCAGTCTTCTCCGTGAAATACAAAGCCCATCATCCTCAGAGAAGACGGCCCCTGGCTGGAATGACTGGGGGAAAGGATTAGGGACTTTGTTTCTGTGTTTTAGGAGAAATTCTTGGCCCAGCCAGGCTGGCCAGCGACAATCAATTTTGTATCAGTGTACCGATTTATCAGTATGATCACAGCTGAGCTCAAAATTTATGTTGTTAAGTGAGACATTTGTTAAGTCAGCTTTGCCCCATTTTGTGACCTTTCCTGATGTTAAGTGACTGACTGCAGATGTTCAATTAGTAACCCGGTTGTTAAGTGAATCAGGCTTCCCCCGTTGACTTTGCTTGTCAGAAGGTCGCAAAAGGGGAACGCAAGACTCTGGGACGTTGCAACCGTCGTAAATATGAGTCAGCTGCTGAGCATCTAAATGTTGATCACATGACTACGGGGATGCTGCAACTGTCATAAGTGTGATAAACAATCATCTTTTAAGAGGAGACTGGACAGCCATTTGTCAGAAATGGTATAGGGTTTCCTGCCTGAGCACAGGGTTGGACTAGATGACCTTCAAGGTCCCTTCCAACATCATCATCATCATCATCATTATTATTATTATTAGTCACAGTCACTAAATGAACTGCTATGTTGAGGGGTACCTGTACTTTTTTTGACGGGGGAACAAATTCTAAAAATAATGCTTGTCATCAAATTGGAATTTAAATTTGGGGGCCAGGGGGGAATGGAAAATATTTTATTTTATTTATTTGTAAAATTGGTTAGCCACTCATCTTACCACAGGGTAACTCTGAGCAGTTTACAATTTTGCAGAGCGCCCACTTCTCCTGAAGTTTGATTGGCTCAGACAGATACATCCAGACATCTTGCGCACAGCTTAATATTTGCCAAAAATAAAAAAATAATGGGTGGTCTCTGGTTAAATAATAATAGTAATAGAGGCGGTGTTTATTTCTTGGTGTAATTGATTGATGTTGCATCATTCATTCCGGCTCTTCAATTGGTGTACAGTAGGGGGTCTTCAAATTTGCCCCTTCATGACTTGCGGACTTTAACTCCCAGAATTCCTCAGCCAGCATGGAGGAACTATGGCCCCTTCATGACTTGTGGACTTCGACTCCCAGAATTTCTCAGCCAACATGGGGGAACTATGGCCCCTTCATGACTTGCGGACTTCAACTCCCAGAATTCCTCAGCCAGCCCTGTTTGATTTCAACAGAGATCGTCAACCTTGGCCCTTTTATGACTTGCAGACTTCAACTCCCAGAATTCCTCAGCCAGCATGTCTGGCTGAGGTATTCTGGGAGTTGAAGTCCACAAGTCATAAAAGGGCCAAGGTTGAAGATCCCTGGTGTACAGGAAGTCCTCGACTTACAACCACAGTTGAGGCCAAAGTTTGTGTTGCTGAGCAAGACTATTAAGTGAGTTTTGCCCCATTTTACAATCTTTCTTGCCACAGTCATAAAGTGAATCACTGCAGTTGTTATGGGAGTAACCCGGTTGTGAAGTGAATCTGGCTTCCCCACTGACTTTGCTTGTCGCAAAAGGGGATCACGTGACATCTGGGGACACGGCGACCGTCATAAATAGGAGCCAGTTGCCAAGTGGAGAATTTTGACCACATGACCCTGGGGATGTTGCAACAGTCATTAAGTGTGAAAAATGGTCAAAAGTCCTTTTTTTCAGTGCCGCTGTAGCTTTGAATGGTCACAAAATGAAATGTTGTAAGTCCAGGACTGTCTGTATTGTGTAGGAACTTACCGAGTTTACGTAGTTTGATCCTGACCGGCTCAAGGTTGACTCAGCCTTCCATTCTTCTGAGGTCGGTAAAATACCCAGATTGTTGTGGGGGGGGGGGGAGACAAGATGCTGACTCTGTAAACCGCTTAGAGAGGGATGTAAAGCACTGGGAAGCGGTATAAATGTTTAAGTGGTATTGCTATCTATCTATCTATCTATCTATCTATCTATCTATCTATCTATCTATCTATCATATCATCTATATCTATCTATCGTATCATCTATTTATCATATCATCTATATTTATCGTATCATCTATGTATCTATGTATCTATCTATTGTATCATCTGTTTGTCTATCTATCTCTATTTATCTATATCTATCTGTATCATCTATCTGTCTGTCTATCTTTATCGATCTATGATATTTTATTGTATCATCTATCGTATTATCTATCTGTGTGTATATCTCTCTCTCTCTCTCTCTCTCTCTATATATATATATATATATATATATATATATATATGTATCGTCTGTCTGTCTGTCTGTCTGTCTATCTATCTATCGTATCATCTATTTATTGTATCATCTACCTATTGTATCATCTATCTATCATATCATCTATCTGTGTCTGTGTATCTATCTATATCTATCTATCTATCTATCTATCTGACTATTTATCTGTATCATCTATCTATCTATCTATTGTATCATCTATTTATTGTATCATCTACCTATTGTATCATCTATCTATCTATCTATCTATCTATCTATCTATCTATCATATCATCTATCTATCTGTCTGTCTATCTATCTCTATCTATCTATCTATCTATCTATCTGACTATCTATCTGTATCATCTGTCTATCTATCTATCTATCTATCTATCTATCTATCTATCTATCTATCTATCTATCTACCATCTCTCTCTCTTCTATCTACAATATCTATCACTGTCTATCTGTCTGTCTATCTGTCAATATTCTCTCTCTCTTTCTCTTTCTCTCAAGAGGTCTAGCGGCACAGTGGTTAGAGTAGAGTATTACAGGTTAATTCTGCCGACTGCTAGTAATTCGATCTTGACCAGCTCAAGGTTGACTCAGCTTTCCATCGTTCCAAGGTCATTAAAATGAGGATCCAGATTGTTGGTGGGGGGGAAATAGGCTGACTCTGTAACCACTTAGAGAGGATTGTAAAGCACTGTGCAGCAGTATATATATGTGTGTGTGTGTGTGTGTGTAAGTGCTATTGCTATTCTAAACCCTCCCTAACTGGGTTCTGGTAACAGGTGAGGCAAAGGTACAGCTGGATCCTACCTTGAAGGCTATCAGATAAATCCAGGATTACCTTGTTTGTCAGATCTTTGTGTTCCTGATAGACGGCCTTGCCCTTGTGTCCTTTTGAGTCCCTGTGACTTGTTTATTCCCCACAAGTGACAATGAGGAGTCTCAAAAGCCTTGGCCAGGGGTAGGCAACCTTGGCTCTTTTATGACTCGGGGACTTCAACTCCCAGAATTCCTGAGCCAGCCATGCTGAGGGGAAAGGGAGAGGTTTCCAAGCTGAGCCAGGCTGGCTCAGAAATTCTGGAAGTGGAAGTCCACGAATCATGAAGGGGCCATAGTTCCCCATGTTGGCTCAGGAATTCTGGGAGTTGAAGTCCACAAGTCATGAAGGGGCCATAGTTCCCCATGTTGGCTCAGGAATTCTGGGAGTTGAAGTCCACAAGTCATGAAGGGGCCATAGTTCCCCATGTTGGCTCAGTAATTCTGGAAGTTGAAGTCCATGAGTCATAAAAGAGCCAAGATTGCCTACCCCTGGCCTTGGCTATGGGGACCTTGACAAAAAGCATGATCTCGCAACTTCTAGATCAGAGGTCCCTAACCCCCAGTCCGTGGACCAGCACCAGGCTGTGGCATCTCAGCAACTGGTCCACACAAACAAGCAAAGCCCCATCCGTGGGATCCAGGCAGCACACAAAACCACACAGCCTCCAGTCCGTGAAAAAAACTCTCCCCACGGAACCAGTTCCTGGTGCCCAAAAGGTTGGGGACCTCTGATCTAGATCTCCCTCTCTTCCTCTCCACCTCTTCAGTCCTTTGGTCCAGCAGAGATACAAGCCACGTTCCCACAACAAGCTAGTCCCGACGAGGGGCAGGTCTATAGAAGCATTGACCCATGGTTCATTATTAACCTCAGTCAGGATTCTGAAGAGGGTTTTTTCATGGCTGAGTGGATCGAATTACAGGTTATCCTTGATTTAAGTTCAGTTGCTCAGTGATCATTCAAAAGTTACAACAGACCCCCCCCTTCCCCCCCTCAAAAGGTATTGGTAATCCTCAGCTTATGTCCACTCCTTTAGTGACTGTTTGAAGTTACAACGGCCCTGGAAAAAAGTGACCAGCTGATAGAGAGAAAGGGGACAGTTTGCGCTTCAACTTTAAAAAAACAAAACCAGAAAGAGTACAGAGAAGAGCAACAAAGAGGATCAGGGGACTGGAGGCTAAAACATACAAGGAACGGTTGCTGGAATTGGGAATGTCTAGTAGTTTAATGAAGAGAAGGACGAGGGGGGACATGATAGCCGAATTCCAATATCTCAGGGGCTGCCCCAAAGAAGAGGGAGTCAAACTATTCTCCAAGGCGCCTGAAGGCAGGACAAGAAGCAACGGATGGAAACTAATCAAAGAGAGAAGCAACCTAGAACTAAGGAGAAACTTCCTGACAGTGAGAACAATTAACCAGTGGAACAACCCGCCTCCAGAAACGGTGAGTGCTCCAACACTGGAAGTCTTTAAGGAGACTGGACAGCCATTTGTCTGAAATGGTGTAGGGTTTCCTGCCTGAGCAGGGGGCTGGACTAGATGACCTCCAAGGTCCCTTCCAACATTATTACTATTATTATTATTAAAACAAAAACATCTCTTTGCTGTGTTTGGGCAAAAGGAAAGAGAAGGGGGGAGAGCTCAGACTTTCAAACAGCTTCAATGAAAGTCAGATAAATTCTTAGCGGCAAAACCCTAATTTAAGGCTTACGATGGGAGCACAGGCTTCCATTTCTCCATGATTGGCCGAGCGCATGCTTGTGCAACCAGGAAAGGAGTAAAACCTCATTAGAGATGCCCTCCCTGGGTGATGAGAGCCGGTCACTCAGTTGGGTGTCCTTAAAGGGCGAAAAAGCCTCGTTTCCGACAGGAATGAAAATCGGGGGCAGGCAGAAAAAAGAAGAGAAGGTGCCCGGCTGCCTTTCGTCGAACGAAGCGACAAATATTCTTTATGCAGAGTCGAGAGCCGTTGCAGGCTGTCCTCCAGACTTTCTGATGGCTTAGAATCCAAGAAAAAACGTAGAGCCACAGGGAACCTCAAAGGTCATCTAATCCAACCCCCTTCCATTGCAGGGAAAGGACCCCACTGTGTCTTTCGTCAGTGGCCCTGCAAAAAGAACTCTTGGTTGGAGTGTGTGTGTGTGTGTGTGTGTGTGTGATTGAATGACCGGCTGGTTGATTTGCCTCTTTGGGCTGAGATATAATAGTAATAATAATAATAATAATAGTAGTAGTAGTAGTAGTAATAGTAATAGTAATAATAGTAATAATGATAATGATAATAATGATAATGATAATAGTAATTATAATAATAATAAAGTTGGAAGGGACCTTGGAGGTCATGTAGTCCAACCTCCTGCTCAGACAGGAAAACCTATACCATTTCAGACAAATATGAAAGGGCCTGATTCGTTTTAGGACTTTCGCTTAGCCATTTCTTCATTGCATTGGCTAGGTAGGCTCCTGCACCCCAAGGGGATCTGGGAAAGGCTGTAATTCAAGCAGAAAAGCATGTTGTCTAGATCAGTGGTTCTCAACCTTTTTAATGCTGCGACCCCTAACCGGTCGTAAGTCGAGGACTACTCAACCGGTCGTAAGTCGAGGACTACTCAACTGGTGCAGCACCGTTTGCAGAATGGGACTTTTGGCAGGCTCAGCAGGGCAGACACAGCCCGGACAATTCCTATTGGCTTTTGAAAGCCAATAGAATTAGACTCTATTCAAGAGAGTCTATTCTATTGGCTTTCAAAAGCCAATAGAATAAAAGGGAGTAGCACAGCTAAGGAAAAGAGGGAAAAAATGGCGGACTGCATTGAAATGGTCGTTCGACCCCAAATGGGGTCCCGACCCACAGGTTGAGAACCACTGGTCTAGATGCAGGTCAGAGCTGAGAAAACAACCTTGCTTGATAAACCAGAAGAGAGAGATGATCAATTAAGCCTCCACTGAGCCTCTGCTGTATCAGAGAGATGTCTAACACATCGTCTCTGTATATTCCTGTGGAAAAGAGCCTTTATTTATAACTTTGGAAAGCAGGAATTCCTTTTATTTTGAGAGAAACAATCATAGAGGCTACATTTACCTCAGGGGTCTTCAAACTTGGCTCTTTTGTGACTTGTGGACTTCAACTCCCAGAATCCCTCAGCCAGGCACCTGGCTTCCTCAGCCAGGTACCTTTCTATCTAGACCAGTGGTTCTCAACCTGTGGATCGGGACCCCATTTGGGGTCGAACGACCATTTCACGGGGGTCGCCAAACAACGCAGTCTGCCATTTTTTCCCCCTTTTCCTTAGCTGTGCTACTCCCTTTTATTCTATTGGCTTTTGAAAGCCAATAGAATAGACTTTCTTGAATAGAGTCTAATTCTATTGGCTTTCCAAAGCCCATAGGAATTGTCCAGGCTGTCTCTGCCCTGCTGAGCCCGCCAAAAGTCCCATTCTGCAAACGGTGCTGCACCAGTTGAGTAGTCCTCGACTTACGACCGGTTGAGTAGTCCTCGACTTACGACCGGCTGGGGGTCGCGGCATTAAAAAGGTTGAGAACCACTGATCTAGACAGATAGATAGGTATATTCTCCAAAGCACCTGAGGGCAGGACAAGAAGGACAAGATGGATGGAAACTCATCAAGGAGAGAAGCAACCCAGAACTAAGGAGAAACTTCCTGACAGTCAGAACAATTAATCAGTGGAACTACCTGCCTCCAGAAATTGTGGGTGCTCCAGTACTGGAGGTTTTTAAGAAGAGACTGGACAAGCATTTGACTGGAATGGTTAAGGCTTCTGTCTTGAGCAGGGGTTGGACTAGAAGACCTCTGAGGTCTCTTCCATCCCCATTATTTTATGATCTGTGCTCTGTAAAGACTTGTGGGAATCTGTTCCGTGACAGATTCACGTTTTATTGTTTTTTTTGTTTTGTTTTCCTCTTTGAAAGTGTATCACTTTTCCCCTACAAGCCCATGAGCACTTAGGATTTAAAACACAAAACCTACACAAACAGCCCTGCTTGGTTTCCGATTAAGGCTCTAATGTTACCCAGCGAAACCTCTGTTAAACTCCTGGGAAGATAACAGTCAGTAAAATCAAGGGGGGGGAGGAGGAGGAGGAGGAGGAGGAGAGAGAAAGAGGAAAGGGAAAGAGGAGAAGGAGAAGAAGGAGAAAGAGAAGGAGAAGGAGAAAGAGGAGAAGGAGAAAGGAGAAGGAGAAAGAAAAGGAGAAGGGAGAAAGAGGAGAAGGAGAAAGAGGAGAAGAAGCAGGGATGGAGGCGAAGGACAGAAGGGAGGAGTGGTGAAGGAGAAAGAGAGGAATGAAGAAGAGAGATCTTCCTCAATAGACTTGCTATGAGGCTGTTAATCCTTATTTAATGCCTGACAGGACAGGGATCAAATCTCTCTTCATCTAGGCCAGTGGTTCTCAACCTGGGGTCGGGACCCCATTTGGGGTCGAACGACCATTTCACGGGGGTCGCCAAACAACGCAGTCCGCCATTTTTTTTCCCCTTTTCCTTAGCTGTGCTACTCCCTTTTATTCTATTGGCTTTTGAAAGCCAATAGAATAGACTCTCTTGAATAGAATTTATTTATTTATTTATTTATTTATTTATGAGACTTATATACCGCTTTTAAGTGCAAGCACTCTCTAAGCGGTGTACACCAGTAAGCAATGTATATATATATATGTTTTATATTGCCCCCAACAATCTGGGTCCTCATTTTACCTACCTCGGAAGGATGGAAGGCTGAGTCAACCTTGAGCCGGTGAGATTTGAACTGCTGACCTGCTGAACACAGTCAGCTAAAGTGGCCTGCAGTACTACACTCTAACTGCTGCACCCCCTCGGCTCTTTCAAAAGCCAATAGGAATTGTCCAGGCTGTCTCTGCCCTGCTGAGCCCGCCAAAAGTCCCATTCTGCAAATGGTGCTGCACCAGTGGAGTAGTCCTCGACTTACGACCGGTTGAGTAGTCCTCGACTTACGACCGGTTGGGGGTCGCGGCATTAAAAAGGTTGAGAACCACTGATCTAGGCTTCCCTAAATTAGTGCACTCGAACAGGGGTGGACTACAACTCCCACAGTTCCCAGCTGGTCTCCCTTCCAATTCCGCCTTTCTAGGATTCTGCCACTCTGTGCCCTTCCAACCAGGATTACGTTGTAAGAAGAAGGCAGAAGCTTTCAATAACCACCATTCACCCCCACTTGTGGAAGAAAAAAAAGTGGGGGAGCGATTTAATGTGTTCCCCCCCCTCCCCGGAGAGAAACATCACCCCTTTTTCACCCAGCCGTTGTTCCTTCGCTGACTCGGCTCCCTCTTTATTTATTTTTTCTATTTTTTTAAATCAATCTCGCCTCTCTCTTTTTTTTCTCTCCCCTCCTCTCCTCCTCCTCCTCCTCCTCCTCCTCCTCCTCCTCCTTTTTTTTTAAAAAAAAGATAGAAAGATATCTCTAAAAAGATGAAAATTGTAGGCCAGAAAGGCTTAAATTGCTCCTCAACAAAAGAGACCATCAAGAGCCTGTCAATAACCTGTCAAAAGGCCAGAGGACACACACACACACACACACACACACACACACACACATACACACACACAGTTCTTTCCCTGCTGCCTGCCTATGTCAGCTTTTCCACAAAGTGGTGCACCGGGCACTTTCGGGGCAATTAAGCACACGCCTCGGCTCTTCTCTTCACTCTTTGCAGAATGGGGGGGAGGCAAAGCCGAGCCCATACCCCCCCCTTGACCTGTCAACTCAGGGGATAGACGCCTCCCCCCAAACCCCACAGGGTGGGTGGGCAGGTGGGCGAGACAGCCAAGGGTCCCTTCTCTTCCAGAAGCATCTGGATAGGTGGAGGGAAGGCTGGGGCGCCTGCGCTCCTGGACCACCACCACCCCCTGGCTCACTCCTGGGGCAAGCGGGTGTCCAAGGCATGGAGCTTCTCCCTGTTTATGGTGGGAATGGATCTCCTTTGGTGGTGGAAACGCTTTGTTTCAGCATAGACGTGGGCAGTCTCTGTGATATCTATGGGCCAATGGCCTGCCTTTCGATCCATCGATCTCTGTCTGCCTTACCTGTGCACTTGCTCATCGGTCTGCCTGTTCATCCATTTATCAATTTAACTATGTATCTACCTATTTACCTACTAATATACCCATCCATCCATCCATCCATCCATCCATCCATCCATCCATTTATCTATCTATTTACCTATCCATCCATCCATCCATCCCTTTACCTTCCTATGTAGCTATCTACAGTACCTATCAATTTACTTACTTACCTTCATGTATCTTCTATAATCCACCTACCTATCCACCCACCCACCCATCCATCCATCTCTCTCTTTATCCATTCATTTACCTTCCTATATAGCTATCTACCTATCAATTTACCTACCTATGTTCATGTATCATCTATATATCTATCTATCTATCTATCTATCTATCTATCTATCTATCTATCTATCTATCTATCTATCTCTATCTATCTATCTCTATCTATCTATCTATTTATCTATCTATTTATCTATCTATTCTATCTATCTATATCTATCTATCCTATCTATATCTATCTATCTACCTACCTACCTCTATCTATCTGTCTGTCTGTCTCTCTGTCTATCTATCTATCTTTTTTGTATCTATCTATCTATCTATCTATCTATCTATCTATCTATCTATCCTATCTATATCTATCTATCTACCTACCTACCTCTATCTATCTTTTTTGTCTATCTATCATCATCATCATCTATCATATCTCTCTCTTTACAATATCTGTCTGTCTGTCTGTCTGTCTCTGTCTACCTATCTATCTATCTATCCTATCATCTATATCTATCTATCTATTTATCTGTCTGTCTATCTATCTTTTTTGTCTATCTATCTATCATCATCTACCTAGCTTTGTAATTCTCTCTCTCTCTCTCTCTCTCTCTCTCTCTCTCTCTCTCTCTCCATCCACCTACCTATGTATCTACCTATCTACTTATTTATCCTCCTAGCCATTCCTTTTTATTAAAAACCTTTCTAACATTTTTATCTTCCTGGTGACATTTGCCAGAAATTGTATAAATGCTCTAATTGCACGCCAAATTTCAAGCCTGAGATTATAAAGAGCCTCCATTTAGAAAAGGTAGGGCTGTAAAATAACCACACACACACACACACACACACACACACACACACACACACACATACACACGGTGTTATGAACACTCACACAGCTGAATTTACAGTAAAGTGGAAAAGCCGAAACCACTGCCTTGCTTAGGAAATTGTGCGCTTAATTGTGGGCGTGAGTTGAGGACCATCTGTAATGAATTCCTTCTTCAACCAATATGGATCTTGCAGTATGTATACAATCTGAAGTCTTATGGATGAGGTTGCTGTCCAGGTGACCAGGAGCTGGGATTTGCCCCGTTTCTCCTGGAAGGTTTAGCCTGCTAGATGCGTGGACTCTCCGTTCTGGGAGTTGAAGCCCACACATCTTAAAAATTGCTGAAAAAAATGTCGTGGTTCCGATAGATGAGACCAATTAAAGCAGAACTCAGAGGCTTGGTTTTTCCTCTAAGACAGAGGTAGGCAACCTTGGCTCTTTTATGACTCGTGGACTTCAACTCCCAGAATTCCTGAGCCAGTCCACGAGTCATAGAAGAGCCAAGATTGCCTACCCCTGCTCTAAGAACATATTTTATTGGTTACAAAGCATCGGCCCAATTCAAAGTGAAACCAAGACTAAAGTTCCCTCCAGAAAGTAACAGTATTACAAAGTTAAACTTCCCACCCATAACCTATGCAATCAACTACATTTCTCAATAGAATAGTTTGGCAGGCTTTCTAGCATTAGGCTCAACCCCCTAGGGCCTAGGCCAAGGGTAGGCAACCTTGGCCCTTTTATGACTCGTGGACTTCAACTCCCAGAATTCCTCAGCCAGCCTCACTGAGGGGAAAGGGAGAGGTTTCCAAGCTGAGCCATTCTGGCTCAGGAATTCTGGGAGTTGAAGTCCACCAGTCATAAAAGAGCCAAGATTGCCTACCCTTGATCTATCTATCTATCTATCTGTCTGTCTGTCTGTCTGTCTGTCTATCTATCTCATCTAGGTCAAGGGTAGGCAATCTTGGTTCTTTTATGACTCGTGGACTTCAACTCCCAGAATTCCTGAGCCAGCCATGCTGAGGGGAAAGGGAGAGGTTTCCAAGCTGAGCCAGGCTGGCTCAGGAATTCTGGGAGTTGAAGTCCACCAGTCATAAAAGAGCCAAGGTTACCTACCCCTGGTCTAGGCTAACAAACAGAAATGACCTTGGTTCCCATGACCGAGGGGCACATACTCCTTCCATGCTCTTTCTATAGAGATATTCGGGGGGGGGGGATATATCCTTCCAATAATTGATAGGTATCCGGGCTGTTCCGACACTGCTTATCTCCAGTGTGGCTGCTTAAGGACGAACAGACTGTGATTATATCTAATGTAATGAAGAGAAGGATGAGGGGAGACATAACAGCAGGGTTCCAGTATCTCAGGGGCTGCCCCAAAGAAGAGGGAGTCAAGCTATTTTCCAAAGCACCTGAAGGCAGGACAAGAAGCAATGGGTAGAAACTAATCAAGGAGAGAAGCAACCTGGAAGTAAGGAGAAACTTCCTGACAGTTAGAACAATTAACCAGTGAAACAGCCTGCCTCCAGAAGCAGTGAATGCTCCAACACTGGATGTTTTTAAGAAGAGACTGGACAGCCATTTGTCCGAAACGGTATAGGGTTTCCTGCCTGAGCAGGGGGCTGGACTACAACAAGGGTTCAAACTCGCAACGTGTTGCGACATATCGCAACTTTTTTTCCATTGCTGGCAATGGGGTGGGTGCGGTTTCGGCATGATGGATCCAGCCCGCAGGCCGGCAGTTTGACACACCTGGACTAGAAGACCTCCAAGGTCCCTTCCAGCTATTATTATTATTATTATTATTATTATTATTATTATTATTATTATTATTGATCATCGCATAATCAGTCAGATGTTCAGACTGGATTTGGCATTTTTGTATACCTATCGAGTCCTTTCCGAGGACCTGGGATGGGCAGATGTGGATGTCTGATGGTATTACAGATCTCGTCGCAGGATGGAAGCAGTTCCTAGTAAGGCCGCCTTTTGCAATTGACTAATGGTGAATTTGTCAATGCCAATAGTGTTCAAGTGGTGCTCCAGTTGTTTTGGGATTGCACCCAAGGAGCCTATGACTATTGGTACTACCCTTGCTTGCTTTTGCCACAGTCTTTTTATTTCTATTTGTAGGTCTTTGTATTTTGTGATCTTCTCCAGTTCTTTCTCGTCTATTCTGCTGTCTCCAAGCATTGCCACGTCAACTATCCAGACTTTTTTGTCTTTCTTATCGACAGTTGTTAAGTCCGGGGTATTATGTTGCAGGTATTATTATTATTATTATTATTACTATTATTATTATTATTATTATTATTATTACTACCACTACTACTACTATTACTATTACTATTATATTATTATTACTATTATTATTGCTATTATTATTGCTATTATTGCTACTACTACTACTACTACTACTATTATTATTATTATCATCATCATCATCTCCACATGGCTGAGAGGCAGAATTCAGCCAAACATCTCTTAAACATCAAGAGGAACTTCAACAAGGAAACAAATCCCTTGAGGTGAAGTGGACTCTCCACAGAAGCTGACAGCTGTCCTTCTTGTAGACATCTCGATTGATTGTAGATCTTCCCCGGATTTCAGAATTTCCTCCCAACCTTATATAATATTTGAGTATGGATTAAAAGTTATTAAAAATATAAATTAGAAAAAAGTGCTTTATCCCTTTAGGGTTTAAAAAACAAGGCCCACCTGAAATTATATCATAGAGGATTCCTTTAATATGAATTATGGTACAGATTAATGAGTCAGTAGAGCAGTGGTTCTCAACCTTTTTAATGCGGCGACCCCCAACCGGTCGTAAGTTGAGAACTACTCAACCGGTTGTAAGTCAAGGACTACTCAATTGGTGCAGCACTGTTTGCAGAATGGGACTTTTGGTGGGCTCAGCAGGGCAGAGACAGCCTGGACAATTCCTATTGGCTTTTGAAAGCCAATAGAATTAGACTCTATTCAAGAAGCCAATAGAATAAAAGGGAGTAGCACAGCTAAGGAAAAGGGGGAAAAAATGGCGGACTGCGTTGTTTGGCGACCCCCGTGAAATGGTTGTTTGACCCCAAATGGGGTCCTGACCCACAGGTTGAGAACCACTGCAGTAGAGGCATATATTATTCCTCCCAGCCAAGAGAAGTAGAGAGGGCCAAATGGATTCTTTTCTCCGGAGAAGAAAATATATCTTAACCTAGTTTCTGTTTTGAAACGGCTTCCCGATTAAGTCCTGGCAATGAAGAAAAAAAAATTGAAATGTTGATTTGGTTTTTGCTAATCAGATAGGTTTATTGTTATAGAAATGGCTTGTGCATACTGTTGTGCAAAAGCAAAACGTTGCGTATGTGACGTTGTTGTCTTCCACTGTGCTAAAGAGAGTGGGAAGTTGTGCTAAAGCAGTGGTTCTCAACCTGTGGATCGGGACCCCATTTGGGATCGAACGACCATTTCACGGGGGTCACGAAACAACGCAGTCCACCATTTTTTCCCCCTTTTCCTTAGCTGTGCTACTTCCTTTTATTCTATTGGCTTTTGAAAGCCAATAGAATAGACTCTCTTGAATACAGTCTAACTCTATTGGCTTTCAAAAGCCAATAGGAATTGTCCAGGCTGTCTCTGCCCTGCTGAGCCTGCCAAAAGCCCCAATCTGCAAATGGTGCTGCACCAGTTGAGTAGTCCTCGACTTACGACCAGTTGAGTAGTCCTCGACTTACAACCAGTTGGGGGTCGCAGCATTAAAAAGATTGAGAACCACTGTGCTAAAGAGGGTTTTTTTCTTCTTTTCTTTTCTTTTTTCCCTCTTTATGCTACCTTTTTCTTTTCCCTCCCCCTTCTCTGAGTTTTCTATTTTCTGAATTTCTCTTTCTCTTTTATATTTTGATAAATCAATAAAACTATTACATTAAAAAAAAATCTCCTTCCAGCCTGAAGCTCACCGTCCCGTCCTTGAGAACCTCACCTGGAAATGCCAAAGGACGTCAGCTGATGGAAGAAGAGTTGGCCTGCTTCTGATTGGAAGACTAGTGATTTTGTTGTTCTGGTGTAGAAAAGCAACAACAAATCACAGCCTACCATCCAGCAGGGGCCCACCCCTCGGGAGTCCACCCCTGTTACCATGGCCACATAATCATCATCGTTCTCCCCCACCCTCCTCCTCTCCACAAACCCCACATTCGTTTCTAGCACTGATGATGTTACCTAGTTGGGTCATACAACGTCTGCAAGAAAACCACCAAGCTCAGAGAGCATCAAGGACCCCACAGTCACTGTTCTCCTCCTCCTCCTCCTCCTCCTCCTCCTCCTCCTCCTCCTCCTCCTCCTCCTCTCCCCACACCCCACTCCCTTCTAGCACTGATAATATTACCTAGTCTGGTCATGAAACGTCTGCAAGAAAACCACCGAGCTCAGAGAATAGTAAGGACTCCTCCTCCTCCTTCTCCCCCAAGCCCCACTCCCTTCTAGCACTTGATGTTGCTACCTAGTTGGGTCATGAAATGTCTGCAAGAAGACAACCAAGGTCTGAGAGCACCAAGGATCCCACAGTCCTCTCCTCTTCCTCCTCCTCCTTCTTCTCCTCCTCCTCCTCCTCCTAGTGCAGCGGTTCTCAACCTATGGGTCGCGACTCCATTTGGGGTCAATCGACCATTTCACAGGGGTCGCCAAGCAAGGCTGTCCGCCATTTTTTTCCCCTTTTCCGGGGGAGGTGCCTTACCTCCCTTGGGCTGGGCCAGCTGGTGGCCCAGCCGGTGGTCGGCCTGCTCCGTTTCTGCCGCTTGCCAGCTACGCCTCGGTCGGCACAGGGGGCGGCACCACGCATGAGTCGTGCTCCCAGGCAGGGAAAGTCCTGGACTTACGACTGGTTGGGTAGTCCTCAACTTACGACTGGTTTAGTCCTCGACTTACGACCGGTTTAGTCCTCGACGTACGACCGGTTGGGGGTCACGGCATTAAAAAGGTTGAGAACCACTGTCCTAGCGTTTTTCCGTGCTTCCAAACTGCAAGGCCGAGAAGAATCCCTGGGCCTGGTCCCTTCCCTTTCCCCATATAGAATGGACCGTATGCAGATAGTCCTTAACTTATGACCACAGTTGGCATTGGAATTTCTGTTGTGGTTGTTAAATGAGTCACGCCCGATTTTACTTTTTTTTTTTAAGTAAATCATCTTAAGTTGTTAAGGGAGTCATACAGTCTTTAAGCGAATCTGGCTGCCCCCATTGACTTTGTTAATGAGAAGCCACCTGGGTAGGTCAGCAATGGGGATCCAACGCCCAGGAGGTTGGAACGGTCACAACAGATAGTGGTTACCAAGCATCGGAATTTTGATCACGTGACCTGTGGGATGCCCTGACGGTTTTAGGTTTAAGGAGCATCATTTCTTTTCAGCCCTGTTGTAACTTCCAATGTTCACTAAATGAATGGTTGTTAAATGCAGAGCTACCTGGGTCCATATGCCCTTTATTGCACAGGACAGTTCTTTAACTTTCTAGTTTTTAATTCTATAGTGATTTTTATATCTCTGTTTTTTATTATATTGTAAAGTGCCAGGAGTTACCCCAAACAAGATAGATAATAGATACATAGATAGATAGGTGATAGATAGATAGATAGATAGATAGATAGATAGATAGATAGATAGATAGATAGATAATACATAGTTATAGATATAGATATGAAAGATAGATTGATAATAGATATGATAGATAGAAGACAGATGATATAGATAGATAGATAGATAGATAGATAGATAGATAGATAGATAATACATAGAGATAGATATGATAGATAGATTGATTGATAATAGATAGATAGACAGACAGACAGACAGACAGATAGATATGGATGGATGGATGGATGGATGGATGGATGGATGGATGGAAGACAGACAGATAGATTGATAATAGATAGATGGATGGATGGATGGAAGGAAGGAAGGAAGGAAGGAAGGAAGGAAGGAAGGAAGGAAGGAAGGACAGACAGATGGACAGACAGGCAGACAGACAAATAGATAGATTCAGAAAGCTGTCCTTTAACTTCATTTATTTTTCCAAAAACTCAATCTTGGCTTTTCTTTTGATCATTTTATTTTTAGCCATCCAAATGATACCACTTCAAGCACAGTCTGATTGCAGAAATTCTTTTTAATACTCACTTCATATAGCTTCATAACTTTTAGAGGTTTTTATATGTTTTTATTAGAATATGCACTTTGGTAAGTTCTTTTTGGACTTTGCTCTTGAAATTTTCCCTTTTTTTAAATCCTTAACAAAATCTCTTTCAGGTTTTTCTGTTTTTCAGCTTTGTTATTTATCATTTTCTGAGAAAACAGGGCAACTGAAGATTGGAGCTTTTTCAAATGCCTAAATTTGGACTGCATCTTGAAAAACATTTTTTGTTCCAGAACAATAAAATAAACTTTACCACTTTTCAGAGTCTGTACTGACACACTTTAGTAAAGTCCCAGTCCCGACTTCAAAATAAAATTAAAATAGATTGATCCTTTCCAATCTGTGACAATCTTTTGTGTGAATGGATGGATGCTACGTTTTTTAATTAATTCACTTCCTGGTACAAAGCACAGTGAGTGATAGGATGAAATAAACCACGGCTTGTAGAGTTGGTAATGTTTTTCAGTTACTTCAAGCTTCAATTGTATCGTGGGATCCGAAATGAACCTGGGTTGTATGGATTAAGCCTTTAAGCTACTATTACATGTTGAAAACCTAACCTGATCCTAGATTGTGTGAATGAAGCCAAGTTTAAAATGGTCGCTCCAAATACAGGTAGTCCTCCACATACGACAACGGAGCCCAAAATTTCTGTTGCTGAGTTAACAGTTGTTAAGTGAGTTTTGCTCCACTTTAACGACCTTTCTGACCATAGTCGTTAAGTGAATCACTGCAGATGTTCAGTTAGTAACATGGCTGTTAAGTGAAACAGGATTCCCCCATTGACTTTGCTTATCATAAGGTCACAAAAGGGGGATCACGTGATCCCAGGACACTGCAAACCGTCATAAATATGAGTCAGTTGCCAACCATCTGAATTTTGATCACGTGACCCGGGGTGTGTGTGCTGCAACGGTCGTAAGTGTGAAAAACAGTCACAAGTCACTTTTTTCAGAGCCGTTGCAATCCTGAACTATCACTAAATGAATCGTAAGTCGAGGACCATCTGTAGAATAACAGATAGGGGATGCAACATCACCCCCAGTCTGGGCACGCTGATAGTGGATGATGGGAGCTGTAAATCAACTGGAGTGTATGTGTGGGGGGGGGAGAAGATTCAATTAACTAGAATCTCCGTTCATTTGAAACAAACTGCAAATTCCTATTAATTGAATTTAGTTATTCCATTTACTTGTGGTATTTCTGCCTCCACTTGGTCTTCGGAGAAATGTTGCCAAGGTGATGGATTGCAAAAACATAAAGGGAAAAAAATGGGGGGGAAAATACGCCATCAAAAGCAATATCAAAACCTGCATTTATTTTTATTAGTTTTTTTCAAAAAAACCCACAACCCAACTACTAACCGATCGGAAAGGTCAGTCTAAAAAGCATTTATCTTGCAGAGAAGATGAGAAACATCTGCGGCATTAAAAGAGGTTTTAAGTGTCCCCTCTGTTTTCTCTGAGTTGTTTCTTATACAAGCCTCTTTCTCCCAAATTGGCATCCTAGAGATGGGTTTTGGACTTCAACTCCCATCATCCTTTCAACAGGGATCGTAACACCCATCATCACCCTTCTTGGCCTGGCTGGTTAAGAATCCCCATGCCTCTGCGGGGCAAATGATGGGAAGCAGCTTAGAGGAGATGTTTCTGCTTTGAAGAATTTTCAAACAAATAAAATTGGTGTATAACTCAGCCACTAATAACCAAATTGTCAATTTCCCAGCATCCAAAGGGAGGGAGGGGGCGAGCAGCAAGTCCTTGGTTCTCCAGATGTTCACATTCAGCTGCAAGGCAAGGCTTGGCCAGGCCTTTCCCACAATTCCCTAGTTGCTTCTTGCCGACAATCTTTGCTCCGGCTGGGCTCGCTTGCTTGACCAATCCAGATCTCAGCCTTGACGCAGCTTGGCTCACTTGCTTGAGCAGCATAGATCCCAGCATTGACCTTTGATGGGCAAAAGAGCAGACTGGGTCTTGTGCACAAATGCACCTCGAGCTCTGTGCAGAGAGCAGACCCTCTCGCTGCCCTCCCCAAGCTGCCTTGACGCAGCTTGGCTCACTTGCTTGAGCAACATAGATCCCAGCTGCCCTCCCCACCTGCAAGACCAGGGGGTCTTCAGACTTGGCCCTTTTATGACTTGTAGACTTCAACTCCAAGAATTCCTGAGCCAGCATGGGGGAACTATGGCCCCTTCATAACTTGCGGACTTCAACTCCCAGAATTCCTCAGCCAGCATGGGGGAATTATGGCTCCTTCATGACTTGTGGGCTTCAACTCCCAGAATTCCTCAGCCAGCATAGGGGAACTATGGCCCCTTCATGACTTGCGGACTTCAACTCCCAGAATTCCTCAGCCAGCATGGGGGAAACTATGGCCCCTTCATGACTTGCGGACTTCAACTCCCAGAATTCCTCAGCCAGCATGGGGGAACTATGGCTCCTTCATGACTTGTGGGCTTCAACTCCCAGAATTCCTCAGCCAGCATAGGGGAACTATGGCCCCTTCATGACTTGCGGACTTCAAACTCCCAGAATTCCTCAGCCAGCATGGGGGAAACTATGGCCCCTTCATGACTTGAGGACTTCAACTCCCAGAATTCCTCAGCCAGCATGGGGGAAACTATGGCCCCTTCATGACTTGTGGGCTTCAACTCCCAGAATTCCTCAGCCAGCAGGAGGGAACTGTGGCCCCTTCATGACTTGTGGGCTTCAATTCCCAGAATTCCTCAGCCAGCATAGGGGAACTATGGCCCCTTCATGACTTGCGGACTTCAACTCCCAGAGTTCTTCAGCCAGCATTGCTGGCTGAGGAATTCTGCGAGTTGAAGTCCACAAGTCATAAAAGGGCCAAGGTTGAAGACCCCTGTGCAAGACAGTTATTTAATGAGTTTTGCCCCCATTTTACGACCTTTCTCTCCACAGTTGTTAAGTAAATTGTTGTATTTCTTAAGTGAGTAACCCGGTTGTTAAGTGAATCTGGCTTCCCCATTGACTTTGCTGATCAGAAGGTCGCAAAAGGGGCATCACATGATCCCCCAGGACGCTGCAATCATCATAAATACGAGTCAGTTGCGAAGGGTCGGAATTTTGACCAAGTGACCATGGAGAGGCAGCGACAGTTATTAAGCGTGAAAAATGGTCATAAATCCCTTTTTTCAGGGCCATTGTAACTTCAAATGGACACTAAGTGACTGATTGCAAGGCGAGCACTATCTGTACATTGAGGGTCAACTGTGAAGCCTGTTGAAAACCAACGTGGCAATGAAATCATTTGCTCCAAATTTCTACTCCGCTGATCACGCCGTACATCTGCTCTGCCGCAGGCTAATTCCTATTTGCAAATGCAGATGTGGGCTTTCCTAATTGCACATCATCCGTAGTCACAACAACCCAATTAACATGTCAACGAGAGATGGGCCACCGCGGTTTCCTTCGGTGGGCCCGTAAACACAGTTAAATCCTTAGTTGCTCTTGCTGAGTGTGTGCTGTGCTGCAAAACACATTGCAACAACGCTCTGAACAAATTTTCCAAAATCCTGGAATTAAGGAGGCTATGTGAACTGTGCCAAACCTTTTCCCCTTGATGCAAAAGACTGTGTGCCCAATTAAGCTGGGTATTGTTGAGATAATGGAATGGAATGGAATGGAATGGAATGGAATGGAATGGAATGGAATGGAAGAGAAGAGAAGAGAAGAGAAGAGAAGAGAAGAGAAGAGAAGAGAAGAGAAGAGAAGAGAACAGAACAGAGTAGAATAGAATAGAATAGAATAGAATAGAACAGAACAGAACAGAAATATAGAATAGAACAGAATAGAATAGAATAGAACAGAACAGAGTAGAATAGAATAGAACAGAACAGAACAGAATAGAACAGAATAGAAATATAGAATAGAATAGAATAGAATAGAATAGAATAGAATAGAATAGAATAGAATAGAATAGAACAGAACAGAGTAGAATAGAATAGAACAGAACAGAACAGAACAGAACAGAATAGAATAGAATGAGTTGGAAGAGTCCTTGGAAGTCTTCTACTCTAACCCCCTGCTAAGACAGGAAACCCTTTCAGACCACTTCAGACAAATGGTTGTCCAATCTCTTCTTAAAAACATCCAGTGTCAGAGCATTTTTTTCTGGTGGCAAGCTGTTCCACTGGTTAATTGTCGTCAGTGTTAGGAGGTTTCTCCTTAATTCCAGGTTGATTAGTTTCCATCCGTTGCTTCTTCTCCTGCCTTCAGGTGCTTTGGAGAATAGCTTGACTCCCTCTTCTCTGGGGCAGACCCTGAGATACTGGAAGGCTGCTATCCTGTCCCCCCTCGTCCTTCTCTTCATTAAACTAGACAGACCCAATTCCAGCAACCGTTCTTTATAAGTTTTAGCCTCCAGTCCCCCGATCATCTTTGTTGCTCTTCTCTGCATTTGTCATTTGTCAATGTTTTTCCTCCTGATCTTTAAACCAAATCTGCGCCGGTGGGAACCCCTAAAGATGGCAGTTCTCCACATGGTATCTCCTAAATACCTTGATCCGCAAAGGTTCATAATTCTCAAACTGGCCAAACAAGAAAAAAGTGGAACACCACAAAACAGCCTTGCTTGAACTAGGACAATTCAGAAGTGTTAGAACAGTATTTTTCAACCCTGGCAGCTTTAAGATGGGTGGACTTCAATACCCAGAATTCCCCAGCTAGCATGCTTTTCGATAGGTGGATTACAATTCCCTGCGTTCTCAGCCACCATGCTTGAAGATGGGTGGACTTCAGTTCCCAGAATTTCACAGCCAGCGTGCTTTATGATGAGTGGACTTCAACTCCCACAATTTCCCATCCACCATGATTTAAGATGAGTGGACTTCAATTCCCACAATTCCTTAGTCAGCATGGTTTGTGATGTGTGGGAAGTCAGCCCTCCTGAGAAGGAAATATTAAAAGGGCAGAAAAATATATTTCCTCAAAGGATCTTAAAGAGGCAGAAAAGCATGCCCATTTTTCTTAATAGCCCGAAGTTTCCCTCCCTCAAGCAGAAGCCAGCTCTGTAGAAATGCAGATGTAAATAATCCATTCAAGAAGGTTGGAGCCCTGCAGCTAGAAGCTCAGGAAACAAAGACGCTTAAAATCTACATACCCCACACAAACTCTAAGACAGGGCATAGTAGGATGAACCCACAGATGCCAAAGGGGCACACCCAGACTCAGTTCAGAATACATGACACAGGAAATACAAAGCCTCAAACAGGAATAGGAAACAACTCCAGACAAAAGCCCCAGAGGGTATAAAAACCCACTCCCTACATGTGCTCTCTCTCTTTTCTTCCACAGCCATCTTCCTGTCTGGCTCTCTTCTTCAATAAACTGCAACCTTCTTTCTAAAGCAGTTGCCATGTTGTTTATTCCCGGCTTGGACTGAACTATGATGAAGACTTTTCCCTCAACAGATGAGTGGATTTCAACTCCCATAATTCCCCAGACAGCAGGCTTTAAGATGAGTGGATTTCAACTCCCACAATTCCCCAGCCAACAGACTTTAAGATGGGTGGACTTCAGCTCCCAGGATTCCCCAGACAGCATTTATTTCTTTTAGATTTGTGCATCGTGCATCTTATCTTCAAACATGCTTGAAGATGGGTGGACTGCAACTCCCAGAATCCCCCAGCCAGCATCCTAGCTAGAGGCAGGTCTGTCCACGGAATAGGCTCAAAACGTTCAAAGCTGAGACCTTAAGGATGTACCGTATTTTCCGGCGCATAAGGCAACCCGGCGTATAAGACGACCCCCAACTTCAGCGTCGAGTTGCATACCTAGAAAGTCGTCTTATATGGCAGAAACTACAATTATTTCCGGCGTAGAAGACGACTCGGCGTAGGAGACGACCCCCAACTTCAGCGCCGATTTCAACGCTTTCTAAAGTCGTCTTATACGCCGGAAAGTACGGTAACTGAAGTTCTACAACAGCCCCAAAAGCGCCTGGAAAGACGATCACACCTTTGTATCTGCCATTTTGACTTTTTTGACCCTGTGTGGGCCCAGGCCTAAGTCCATCAACATGGAGGAGCCCTCCTCCCTTCCCATCCAGTCCAATGAATCCATTAGACTGTGGCTTAAAATTGCTCTCCAACAATTGCTTTGAGCACAACGGTGAGTCCATTTGCAACGGAGGATTGGATAGTTATTCAGAAGTGCCAGGAAATTGCAGCCTTCTTCATTCGGAACAGACAATGGCTGGCATTTGATGGAAAAAAAGATTAGGCCCCTTGCCACGTTTGAGAGAAGGTCATGTCAAAGGGGGTAATTTCCAATTTTTGACCTCCAGTTCTCTCTTTTCTTCTCTTTCTTTCCCATTAGATCTTATCCGTGCTTCTCTCGGCCCGCACGTAGAGACAATATTTTCCATATTATATACATTTCGAATCCTTTGAGGTTTTATGTGCGCAGACATAAAACAGACCGTACAGCAGGGTTTGCCAACCGTAGCCATTTCAAGATGTGTGGACTTCAACTCCCAGAATTCCTCTAGGTGCCATTATGGGGGGGGGAGGAAGTGTTCTAAGTTAAACGAGCGATTCATACTTCATTGTGAAAGAATCAATTTTGGGAGTGGAAGTCGAGGCATCTTAATGTGGCTGAGGTTGAAAAGCATTTTCTGGGGAATTCTGGGAATTGAAATCCACGTATTTTGTCATTACTGAGGCTGAGAAGCATGCCGGCTGGGGAATTCTGGGAGTTGAAGCCTGCCCTTCGTAAAGCATGGCTGGCTGGGGGAGTCTGGGAGTTGAAGTCCACCCATCCTAACACATGCTGGCTGGGGGATTCTGGAAGTCCACCCATCTTAAAGCATGGCTGGCTGGGGGATTCTGGGAGTTGAAGTCCACCCATCTTAAAGCATGGCTGGCTGGGGGATTCTGGGAGTTGAAGTCCACCCATCTTAAAGCATAGCTGGCTGGGGGATTCTGGGAGTTGAAGTGCATCCATCTTAAAGAATGGCTGGCTGGGGGATTCTGGGAGTTGAAGTCCACCCATCCTAACACATGCTGGCTGGGGGATTCTGGAAGTCCACCCATCTTAAAGCATGGCTGGCTGGGGGATTCTGGGAGTTGAAGTCCACCCATCTTAAAGCATGGCTGGCTGGGGATTCTGGGAGTTGAAGTCCACCCATCTTAAAGCATAGCTGGCTGGGGGATTCTGGGAGTTGAAGTGCATCCATCTTAAAGAATGGCTGGTGGGGATTCTGGGAGTTGAAGTCCACCCATCCTAACACATGCTGGCTGGGGGATTCTGGGAGCTGAAGTCCACCTATCTTAAAGCATGCTGGCTGGGGAATTCTGGGAGTTAAAGCTCACCCCTCTTAAAGCATGCTGGTTGCGGAATTTTGGGAGTTGAAGTCCACCCATCCTAACACATGCTGGCTGGGGGATTCTGGGAGTTGAAGTCCACCCATCTTAAAGCATGCTGGCTGGGGAATTCTGGGAGTTGAAGCTCACCCCTCTTAAAGCCTGCTGGTTGCGGAATTCTGGGAGTTGAAGCCCACCCACCTTAACCTAGATGAGGCAAGAAACACTACCTGGAGAATGACTGCCTGCATTCTCCCATCCCAAAGAGAGGGTCAGCTTGCTTTTACCTCTTTCCAAGTCACATCTGGGAGGGAGGGAGGGAGGGCTCCCATAGCCTCACTCCAAAGAGGCAAGTGAGGGTCCTCATGGTCAGGAGGCGGGTGGGAAGCTGAGGGAAAGGCGAAAAAAAGGCCCATGAGTCAGCCTGGGAATTAAATGGATGCAGCTCTTACTAATGGACACTTGAGATAAAAGTAGGGCCGCATCTCCCGATGCCATGGCAACGTGGCAGAGACCAATGCCAGGTTGTTTGCACTGCAAACCCTCCATCACATCCCTTGAAGCCCACTTTGGAATCTAGACGTCGGCCGCCCCGCCAGGTGTGGCATCTGGGTGTCTCGGATTGCCACACCCATCAGCCACAGCAGCCCCGTGCACCTGCCCATCGCTCCGTCTTCAGGTCTCTTTTGATCCTTATTTGAGAAATGGATGTCTTCAATCGTGGTTCACCTGACGGAATGGAGAAAAGAGGCAGGCGGGATTCGTGATGCATCTACCAAATAAACAGGAAGAATAAACAGACAACATGCGCTAATGTAATGTTTTGTTTATTTATTTAAAACATATGTATGGCCCCCTCCCTCATTGTCAAACTGGGCAGCTTACAAGTGAAAATAAAATAGTCTCTCTCTCTCTCTCTCTCTTTCTCTCTCTCTCTCTGTGTGTGTGTGTGTGTGTGTGTGTGTGTGTGTACACCTAACATCGAAAAACAATAAAAGCAAATGAATATCGTGTGATTCTGTATCATCAAGTTGGTCTTGACAGTTAGCAACCATGTAAATAGATGTTATGGATTCAGGATTTTATTTTAATTTATTGTTTTATTCTGTTTTATTTTATTTATTATGCTGTCCAACCTCCATCCCTTCCCCCCTCCCCCGTGTGTGTGTGTGTGTGTGTGTGTGTGTGTGTGTGTGTCTTTTAAAATACTAAAAATGCAAATCTTGGGCATTATGCTAACAAATAAAAGAAAAAACGAACACCAGGATAGAATAAACCAGCCTGTTTAATATAAACAAGCCTGTGGTTAAGAAGATTCACTAAGCTTTCGTCCGGCTAAAAAACTGCCGGCGTCATCAGAGTTAGAATAGCAATCTCAATCTCCTGCTATTCTAACTCTGATGACGTCGGCAGTTTTTTGGCCAGACGAAAGCTTAGTGAATCTTGTTAACCACAGGCTTGTTTATATTAAACAGCTTGGTTTATTATATCCTGGTGTTCGTTTTTTCTTTTATTTGTTTATATATATATATATAAAATCCTTGACTTACAACCACAATTTAGCCCAAAATTTCTATTGCTAAGCGAGACATTTGCTGTGAGTTTTGCTCCACTTTACAACCTTTCTTGCCACAGTTCTTAAGTGAATCTTTCCAGTTGTTTAGTTAGTAACATGGTTGTTAAGTGAATCTGGCTTCCAGGTTGATTTTGCTTGTAACTGTGAAAAGTGGCCCTGTCCCTTTTTTCAGCGCCGTTGTAACGTTGAATGGTCTCTAAATGAACAGTCATAAGTCAAGAACTACCTCTAGGTATGCCGCTAAGTCAGGGGTAGGCAACCTTGGCTATTTTATGACTCGTGGACTTCAACTCCCAGAATTCCTGAGCCAGCCACACTGAGGGGAAAGGGAGAGGTTTCCAAGCTGAGCCATGCTGGCTCAGGAATTCTGGGAGTTGAAGTCCATGAGTCATCAAAGAGCCAAGGTTGCCTACCCCTGCTCTAAGTCAATAAAGGCAGATGGGCTATGTCCTACATCTGGTGTGGAACAGTATTGCACTGTCAACAATTTGCAACTGCCTTCATTTTTTTAAAAAAAATCCATGTACACATTTGCAACAGATATACAAAAGACCCAGGGCAGGCAGTGGTTTTCAACACGAGCTACTTAAATATGCGTGTAACTTCAGTCATTAAAAAACTGTTGTAAGTCGAGGACTACCTGTAACTACACCAACATCATCTTGTTTAGTTCCTAGAAGCAGAACAAATCTAGGCTGCAAACATTGGGATGGCCACTAGAGGGCGGACAAAAGTTGGAGATTTGGACGTTTCTGCCGCCCTCTAGCGTCCCGCTAGATAATTGCAACCAATGGCCAGTAGATCTAGTTTCATTTGTGCTGCTCTACGAATCTTATTCCGGGCAGAAAATTCACACGTGCAGTATTATTGCATAGTCTGTAATCATAGTCTGGAGGGGACACGCATTTTTTTAATTAGAAATATTCTTTTCATTAGAAAGAGCATCTACCAGGAGACTAAAGCCAACAAACTGCACTTCCCAGAAGCCAGCTCGCCTACTCCGACGCGCTCTCTCCGCTGCTCGTTCCCACAAGCCTCTGCTTCCTCAGACCCATTCTGGGAAATGGAGTTTCCTCCCTAGCGGGAAACCCAGCTGCATCTAGACCAGGGGTAGGCAAGCTTGGCTCCCTTGATGACTCCTGGACTTCAACTCCCAGAATTCCTGAGCCAGCCACGCTGAGGGGACAGGGAGAGGTTTCCATGCTGAGTTATGTTGGCTCAGGAATTCTGGGAGTTGAAGTCCCCGAGTCATGAAGGGGCCAAAGTTTTCCTCATGCTCGCTCAGGAATTCTGGGAGTTGAAGTCCACGAGTCATCAAGGGAGCCAAGGTTGCCTTGATTAAGATTAATCAATTAATTAATTAATTAAGATTAAGAGACGGGGTCTTCAAACTGGACTGTTTTATGACTCGTGGACTTCAACTCCCAGAATTCCTGAGCCAGCCATGCTGAGGGGACAGGGAGAGGTTTCCAAGCTGAGTCATGCTGGCTCAGGAATTCTGGGAGTTGAAGTCCACGAGTCATAAAAGAGCCGAGGTTGCCTACCCAAGGTCTAGGCAAAGCCTTCCCTTCTTTGAACTACCCTTCCCGAAAGCCTTCGCGCCCCCCCCTTCCAGCTCCCGTTAGCTTCCCTCGCGCGCCCGCGGCTTTTCCCTCCCGGCGCTTCTTGGGAAACGTAGTGACGAGCGGCCTTGCCGGCTTCGCAAGCCGCCGAGCGAGCGCCCGCAGCCGGACCACAAATCCCGGCGTGCTTCGCCGGGCGGAAGGGCGGCCATTTTGTTTTCGCCTCAAGAGGGCTCGAGATGGCGGCGATGGCGGCGCCGGTATCCGAGAAGCTGAGGCGACTGGCGGCGCGTCCACGCGGGCCGTCCCGCTGAGGGCCATCCGGCCATGGACCTCCGCTTGGCCGTGTACAACGCGGCGCGGGAAGGGAAGCTGAAGCTGCTGCAGAAGCTGCTGGGCGGGCGCGGCCGGGAGGAGCGGCAGCGGCTGGCGGCGGGGCCCGGCGGCGCGGAAGGCCCGCCGTTGTTGATCGCCTCCCGCCACGGGCACCGCGAGGTGGTGGAGTACCTGGTGGACCACTGCGGCGCGCGGGTGGGCGCGGGCGGGTCGGTGCGCTTCGACGGCGAGACCATCGAGGGGGCGCCGCCGCTGTGGGCCGCCGCCGCCGCCGGGCACCTGCCGGTGGTGCGGAGCCTGCTGGAGCGCGGCGCCTGCGTCAACCAGACCACGCTGACCAACTCGACGCCGCTGCGCGCGGCCTGCTTCGACGGGCACCTGGCCGTGGCCCGCTACCTGGTGGGCGAGTGCGGCGCCGACCTGGAGGTGGCCAACCGGCACGGCCACACCTGCCTGATGATCGCCTGCTACAAGGGCCACGCCGACATCGCCCGCTACCTGCTGGAGCGGGGCGCCGACGTCAACCGGCGCAGCCTGAAGGGCAACACGGCCCTGCACGACTGCGCCGAGTCTGGCAGCCTGGAGATCCTGCGCCTGCTGTTGGCCCGCCGGGCGCGGATGGAGCGGGACGGCTACGGCATGACCCCGCTGCTGGCCGCCAGTGTCACTGGTCACGCCAACATCGTCGAGTTCCTCATCCGGGGAGCTCTGGAGGAGACCCAAAGCCGGGACACTGAGGAGGAGGAGGAGGATGAGAAGAATCGGGAAGACGTGGAAGAGGAGGAGGACGACGACGACGACGAGACCGGCGGATCCCACGTCTACTGCACCCGTGAGGCCGCGGTGGAGGCGCTGGAGCTGCTGGGCGCCACCATGGTGGACAAGAAGCGGGACCTGCTAGGCGCCCTGAAGCACTGGCGCCGGGCGATGGAGCTGCGTCTCCAAGGGGGCGAGGGCCTCTCGAAGCTGGAGCCTCGGCAGCGGGTGCTGGCTTACGACTACGCCCAGGAAGTCAGCAGCATGGAGGAGCTGGAATCGCTGATCACGGATCCGGATGAGATGAGGATGCAGGCCTTGCTGGTCCGAGAGCGTATCTTGGGCCCGTCTCACCCAGATACCTCGTATTATATCCGCTACCGGGGGGCCGTCTACGCCGATTCGGGCAACTTTGAGCGGTGCATTAACCTGTGGAAGTATGCCTTGGAAATGCAGCAGGGCAACCTGGAGCCCTTGAGCCCGATGACGGCGAGCAGCTTCCTCTCCTTTGCTGAGCTCTTCTCCTACGTGCTGCAGGACCGTTCGAAGGGCGCCTTAGGGACTCAGCTGGGTTTCTGTGACCTCATGGTGGTTCTGAGCAAAGGAGTCCGCGAGGTTGAGCGGGCCCTCCAGCACCGGAAGGACCCGGTGGCGGACGCTTCCCAGTTCACCAAAGCCCTGGCTATCATCCTCCACTTGGTCTTTTTGCTGGAAAAAGTGGAGTGCGCCCCCGAACAGGAGCACCAGAAGCGTCAGACTATCTACCGCTTGCTGAAGTGTCACCCCCGAGGTAAGAATGGCTTCACCCCGTTGCACATGGCGGTGGACAAGGACACCACCACTGTGGGCCGCTATCCGGTGGGGAAGTTCCCCTCCCTTCACGTGGTGAACCTCCTCCTGGAGTGTGGGGCTGACCCAGACAGCCGGGATTACGACAACAACACCCCGCTGCATGTGGCTGCCCGGAACAATTGCCCCCTCATCATGAGCGCCCTAATGGAAGCCGGAGCTCATATGGATGCGACCAACGCTTTCAAACAGACGGCTTACGAGCTCCTGGACGAGAAGCAGCTCACCAAGGCCATGATGCAGCCTTTTAATTACATCACCTTACAGTGCCTTGCGGCCCGAGCGCTGGATAAACACAAGATCCCTTATAAGGGTTTTATCCCTGAAGATTTAGAAGCCTTCATTGAGCTGCATTAGCCAAGAAGGACTGTACTCCCTACTGGTGTCTCTTCCTAGACCTGCTGCAGCTGGCAGGGAAGAGAACTTGGACTCGTGGTCTTCCTGGGGTCTGGATTTTAAAAAGCTTTGGTTTGCACTTGGCCAGCTTATGTGGTCTCTGTCTTTCTTCTGTCCAGCCCCTGGCATGGAGAAGACGACTTTTGCCCAACGCACAAGTGGCCTCACTATCCGGGATCTTCTTAGGTAGATGATGGGCTCTACTGCAGTGTTTCTCAGCTTCGACCATTTTAAGAGGGGTGGACTTCAACTCCCAGAATTCCCCAGCCAGCACAGCTGTGCTGGCTGGGGAATTCTGGAAGTTGAAGTCCACTTATTTTAAAGTGGCCAAGGTTGAGAAAACTCATTCACGGGTCTGTTCCTAATCTGTCTTTGAAAGTTCCTTCGAATTTTTTCTCCCTGCCCTTCCAAGAGTTGAATTTAACCTCCAATTTACTCCCCTTTTGGGACGCTGCAAAAAAAAGAGAAAAGAAACATTGGCTAGATTCAGCTTGGGCCGACACACAGCTCCAAAGTTCCTCCAATCTTCTCTCAGCCTGCCCCATCTTCTTTGTGTTCATGCGAGAAGTGGGGAAATAGTGGGGCTGGTGGATCTGGGCGTGACCGCCCCCCCCAGTGGCCGGGTGCAAAATAGAGGAATGTTTTGCATGGCCTGCTTTCAGCTTGCACCTCGGTCGAGCTTTTAAGTTTCTCCATTTGCACCCTTCCATCTCGAAGACGTAAGGATGGATTAAGGCAAACCCACCGAGTCTTAACAATGTTCTGTTTTTCAGCTCACCTGTTAACTTAAGGCGGGGGAAGGGAGAAGGGATGGCTTTCATTTTGAACAGCAGGTTCTTGGCTTCTTTGCATGGTTGACCCAAACTGGGTTCAGTTGAGGTTTGATTTCCCCCCCCCCTACATTTCAGTTCTTGCTTCTAACGTCTCTTAACGTAGGCTGAGATTTTGCTGGCCGTTTTCAAAGCTGTGGGTAAATGTATTTTTATTTAGCTGGTGTTTTTTTTCTTGTCAGCAGAGTGAGCCCTGCACTGCGGGCAGACCAGGCTGTAAAAGATTCCCCAAAATTCTGAAATTTAATCAAGCCACCCCCTCCCTTTATTTTTCCTCTCCAGAAAAGAGAAAACGGAGTATTGATTTTTGACCCAATCTGGCAAAAACCGTGCTCGTTTACACTAGAGGTCTCTAAACGTGGCAACTTTGAAGACTTGTGGACTTCTACCCCTGTAATTTCTCAGCCATCATGCTGGCTGAGGAATTCTGGGAGTTGAAGTCCACAAGTCTGCAAAGTTGCCACGTTTGGAAAGCCCTGATTTATTATGTCTTTCTGGCTGGGATGGCCCCAGTTTTTCTGGAAGGAACAGGAGGTGATTGGGCAATATTTCATTGTCCAAACTCACTCTTTGCATCCTGTGGAAAGGTTAAGGAGCAGGTGCTTTTTTAAAATCTCCCAGAAGCCAAAGAAAACAGTGCTGAAAACCTGTTTGGAACCATGGGCCTGTCCAGGTTTGCTTCTCATTAAAAATTGTGCCTAGTAACCCGCCAAATCAAGCAGAGGTGAATTAAATGTGGCTTCCCAGTTACGTCACACGTCCTCGCCTTCCTTAACTCTTCAGGACAGGCGGGTGTCAAAAATGAGAAATGTATTCATCCCTGCAAGAAATCGCAAGGTTGCGACTTGAATTCTTAAAATTACTCTCCCCCAGATGTATCAAGCAATGATTTTTTTTTAATTATGTAGAGGGCAGAAATGGATGTGGAAGGATAGATGGGAATAGCCCTCACACACGGACCCTTACTCAGCTATCCTGTCAGATTGTACTGAGTTGATTTGTTTGGTCGGTCCTTATAAATTCTGTTTTTCTATTCATAGTGGGGGTTGAGGCTGCATTAGACAAGAGAAAAATGGTGGCAAGGAGGGTGAGTGGATGGATGGACTTGGAAAGCTGGATGGATGGACGGAAAGATGGATGGATGGAAAGATGGATGGATGGACGGAAAGATGGATGGATGGAGATGGAAAGCTGGATGGATGGATGGATGGATGGAAAGATGGATGGATGGACGGAAAGATGGATGGATGGATGGAAAGCTGGATGGATGGATGGAAAGCTGGATGGAAGGATGGAAAGATGGATGGACGGAAAGCTGGATGGATGGACGGAAAGCTGGATGGATGGATGGAAAGATGGATGGATGGACGGAAAGATGGATGGACGGAAAGGTGGATGGAAGGATGGATGGATGGAAAGATGGATGGAAAGATGGATGGATGGACTTGGAAAGATGGATGGATGGATGGAAAGATGGATGGATGGACGGAAAGATGGATGGATGGATGGAAAGCTGGATGGATGGACGGAAAGCTGGATGGCTGGCTGGAAAGATGGATGGATGGATGGATGGACTTGGAAAGATGGATGGATGGATGGATGGAAAACTGGATGGATGAATGGAAAGATGGATGGATGGATGGAAGGATGGATGGATGGATGAAAAGCTGGATGGATCGATGGAAAGCTGGATGGGTGGGTGGGTGAACTTGGAAAGCTTGAGAAGGATGGATGGGAAATGACTTGGCGAGCTTGAGAGGGCTTCATATTTGCGTTCAAATCTTGAAGGACCTTTCTTGTTCTTCTCTCCGGGTCTACCTCACCAACAGTGTCACGGCAGAGGATCGGAGCAGTTGTAAGGTGGCCGTGGCTGTTGATGGTTGCGTGACCTCTGGGTCATCTTAGCTCTTCATAGTAACAGGACTACTGAAGGTCAGAGTAGGCTGAAGTAAAGGAGGCCAACAGTGCTGTCATCATCTTTGGTGCTTGCCCGTGTCCAGATAAGATTTTTTTTTTTTTTTTCAGATCAAACATATCCATCCCTGGTATCTGGAACTGTTTAGAGCAGGTGTCTTCAAACTTGGCCCTTTTATGACTTGTGCCTGGCTGAGGAATTCTGGGCGTTGAAGTCCACAAGTCCGAAAAGGGCCAAGTTTGAAGACCCCTAGTTTAGAAGAGTGTTCCTCAACCTCAGAAACTTCAGCATGGCTGGGCTGAGGAATTCTGGGAGTCAAAGTCCACCCTTGTAAAAAGTTCCTGAGGTCTTGAAACACCGCTTCCCCCCAATAGACTCGGTTAAATGGATTTTGGGGAACCATTTCTGCATCTTCACACAGCCCAGGGATAACAAGAAGCAGAGTTCTTAACTTGCCTTGCAGAGTTTTTCTCAGCCTCTGCGGCTTGACGATGTTTGGACTTCAACAGCTGGCTAGGGAAATCTGGGCATTGAAGTCCAAACATCTTAACGTTGCAGAGGTCGAGAAACTCTGCTGTAGAGCTAAAACAGAACTACAGAAACCTCAGGGTTCCCCCCCCCTCCTTTTTAATGGATTTTGCAGAAGCCTGTCTGCCTCTTTGCATTCTTGCAGTGTTCAAAGCAAACAAACAAGGTTAGCCGGTAAAGGAAGTTTCAGGTTACCTTTATCTTTTTTTTCTTTTTTGGTTTTGTTGCAAAGAATGGAGTTGATTTGGCAATCATGGCAGAACGAAACGCACAAGCAGCGTATACTATATACTCTTGAGAGCCAGCCTTCCTCACTTGAAGTAAATACAAGTTAAACTGACGTTGAAAATCAAGGAGAAAAAAAAAAGTTGTGCTGCTAAAACATACAAAACCGCGTCTTTGACTCTTCTTGTTTATATGGGGGTACGGCTGGAGGTGTTTTAATATATAGGTAATCCTCAACTTACGACTGTTTTGAGTCTGGAATTCTAGTCATAAGTCACGCTGGTCGTTTAAATGAGGTTGCCGCGTGACCTCGCCCTGATAATGCTTTTGTGACGGTTGTTAACGGAAAGCGGTTGGAGGCCATAAAGCAAGCAGGTTGGCTGTTAAGCAAATCCATTGATTTTTTTATTTTCTTTATTTTTTGCTGGGGACAATGGTTTTCAGCCCCAAGCTTTGCAAATTGTGGTTGCGTGACGGCGGGACATTGTAAACGGCTGTAAATGCCAGTCAGCTCCCAAGCGCCCAAGAGGTGACCATGTAACTATGGGAGGGGCTATCGTAACTTCAAATCTGGGTTATAAGTAACTGTGGGGGAGTCCGTTGTAAGTGGTCGTAAGTCGAGGACTACCTGTATGTGGTGGCTTTTTTTGAGTTTGAGATAGGCACCTACGTTTCTTCAGAGTTTGGTGTTTATGAAAAAGCGAGTTACAAATGGAAGACTCCTGTAGCATGATTGACTTCTGTGGGCTACCTCAGGGGTAGGCAACCTTGGCTCTTTTATGACTCGTGGACTTCAACTCCCAGAATTCCTGAGCCAGCATAGCTCAGCTTGGAAACCTTTCCCTTTCCCCTCAGCATGGCTGGCTCAGGAATTCTGGGAGTTGAAGTCCACAAGTCATAAAAGGGCCTAGTTGAAGACCTCTGCTCTAAAGGTACAAACCAGTAGTTTCCACCAGATGTAGAATGGTCTATAGCAGGGGTAGGCAACCTTGGCTCTTTTATGACTGGTGGACTTCAGCTCCCAGAATTCCTGAGCCAGCCACGCTGAGGGGAAAGGGAGAGGTTTCCAAGCTGAGCCATGCTGGCTCAGGAATTCTGGGAGTTGAAGTCCACCAGTCGTAAAAGAGCCAAGGTTGCCTACCCCATCCCATGCTGCCCCATGTAATCCACTCATGATATTCCCTAGTTTGGTAATGAAATGTCTCCCAGAAAACAGCCCAGTTCAAAGCCCCAAGGACCCCTCATTCAACTTTTGAGCTACCAGTACCCCACATTCCCTTCTAGCACTGATAATGTTACCTGGCTGGGCCGTGAAACGTATGCAAGAAAACCGCCCATCAATCAGAACAGAGCTGGAAGGGACTTTGGAGGTCTTCTAGTCCAACCCCCTGCTCAAGCAGGAGACCCTAAACCTTTTCAGACAAGGGGCTGTCCAGTCTCTCCTTAAAAACCTCCAGTGTTGGAGCATTCACAACTACTGGTGGCAAGCTGTTAATTGTTCTGACTGTCAGGAAATGCCTCCTTAGTTCCAGGTTGCTTTTCTCCTTGATTCGTTTCCATCCGTTGCTTCTTGTCCTGCCTTCAGCTGCTTTGGAGAATAGCTTGACTCCCTCTTCTTTGGGGCAGCCCCTGAGATACTGGAACACTGCTATATCACCCCTAGTCCTTCTTTTCTCTGGACTAGCCAAGCCCAAATCCTGCAACTGTTGTTCGTATCCTTTTGCCTCCAGGTCTTTAATCATCACAGTTGCTCTTCTTTGCACTTTTTCCAAAGTCTCAACATCCTTTTTTGTTAAACCAAACTCGGGGAACACTGAGGAATCCACAGTGAAAGTCTCCCCATGTGAGAATCTGTGGATTTCGGCCGAGCATCTGATAGCTCACAGTAGGCCATGCCTAAAACAGTGATATTCTGTTTAACAACCAGGCAAAGTAAATTCATCCTTAAACTTAACTATACAAGAAAAGGATGAAGAGTCCCTCATTTTATTAATCCCCATGCACTCATAGATTATTTACCACTCGTAAAGCACATCCAAAGTTTTAAATCGGGGGGGGGGGGTGTCCAACCGCAACCGCTTTAAAACCTGTGGACTTCAACTCCCAGAATTCCTCAGCTAGCATAACTGGCTGGGGAATTCTGGAAAGTCCACAAGTCCCAACAACTTGCCATTGCTGGATGCCCCTGCTTTAGATGCCACACTGAATATAACGTATCTAGTAAATGCAATCATGTGCCACTTGGGGGGGGGGGCAGAAAAGGCAAGCTGTGGTGGTACAGCCTAAGGGGTGGCATTGAGGAATCCCGTTGGCCCAACTGGAATATAAGTGTGTGTGGGGGGGAAAGGATCCTCAATTTTTTCTGAGGAGTTTCTAATGCATTTTTCCAAAGAAGGACACATATTTCCTTGCAGTACCAAAAAAAAGATAAATTAATATGTAATTTTCTCCCTGAGTGGATGTCTTTAAAGACAGACAGGCAGTACATCTCTTCTTTAATGCCTCTTCTCTAGACTGGAAAAAGTACTGGGTCCCTTTCTCCGGAAACTGGATCCTTTCCCTCCTCAGATCTGAGTGGATCTTGATCGCCAGATCTGATGAAATGCAGAAAAAAGGGAGGAATTGAGGCTGGGGGCATTGCAATCTGCAGCTCCTGGCTTCTCCAGAGATGGTTCAAGTGAAAAGCTGCAGCAAGCTGATAAGAGATAATGTTGAGGTGCACACACCCCCATGTTCCTGAACCCCTTTAGTCTTATGACTGTTTCTCCACTTGAACAAGTTTTAAGATGTGTGGACTTCAACTCCCAGAATTCCTTAGCCAGCCGTGCTGGCTGGGGAATTCTGGGAGTTGAAGTCCACACATCTTAGCTATCGTGACTACCATATTAGAGTCCAGCGTTGCCTGTCATCTAAAAGAGCTCTCAACTACTACACTTGGCATTAAGCCATAGCTTAAACCTGGTTCTATAGACTAAGTCACAATTGGTGGAGTGGAGACACCCCCCAAGCCATAAACAAGATCACAGTGACTCTTTGCCTCTTAAACCAAGATCAAGCCAGGTTCCTTGTAATTCCAATCGCAATGCGAGCCGAGTCATCTTCAAAGGCCACATACAGATTGCGTAGGGGTCACGTAACATAAAGCAATTCTACACATTTCAGAATTTTCACCCAAGTAAATCATCGTGCAGTTCCTCTGTCCTTTCAGATTCATCCCTTCTAAAGTTCTTGCTGGGTTCCCTCCCCCCAAAAAGCAAAATGGCTCCCCCCTCCACCTCTTCTACAGAGCAAGAAATGATCCCCAAACCCCTGTCTCCCCAGCTGCAAAATTAAGAAGAATACAGGTAAGTCCTCGACTTAACGACCACAGCTGAGCCAAAATTTCCCTTGCTAAGCAAGAGAGTTCTTACGTGAACGTTGCCCCGTTTTACGACCTTTCTTGCCACCGTGATTAATTCAATCGCTGTGGTTGTTGAGTTAGTAACACGGTTAAGTGAATCCGGCTTCGCCATTGTCTTTGGTGTATCAGAAGGTCGCCAAAGGGGATCATGTGATCTTGGAAAACTGTTAAAAGTCATAAATGCAAGTCAGTTGCCAAGCGTCTGAATTGTGATCACGTAAGTTCAACGGTTGCAAGTGTGAAAAACGTTCGTCAGTCCCTTTTTTCAGTGTCATTGTAACTTCAGGCAATCATTAAACAAATGGTTGCAAGGACTACCTGTAGTGCATTTTGTCCTTTACAACAGGGGTCCCCAACCCCCAATCTGTGGACCAGTACTGAGCTGCGACATGCCAGCAACCGGTCCACACAAACAAGCAAAGCCCCATCCGCGGGATTCAGGCAGCACACAAAACCACGCACCCTCCAGTCCGCAGAAAAACTTCACGGAACCGGTGGTCCATGGTGCCCAAAAGGTTGGGGACCTCTGCTTTACGAGTCCCTGGGGGGATTGCAAAGCGGAGATGGTCACCCATGAAGTTCAAGGTCTCAGTTCTTGTTGGCCCCTACATCTTCGCGTAACACAGGTCTCTTCGTCAGACTGGTCTCTTCCCTCGACAAAGTCGCCAACGCTTCTAAGAATCTTACAAATGTTCCTGATGTCTTCTTTCATCCCTCTCATTTTCGTTCTCCAGGGTTGTCCTCTCCTTCCTCCACGGGAGGCCCCTCAATGGTCTCATTGGCCGTGCCCACCGCTGCGTTGCTTCTTTCCACCTGCATGCGGTTATAATCGCCGATCTGAATCATTTGGGCATTCTGAATGATAAGTTGGGGACCCGGCATTGCATTTGGAGAACCCATCGAGAACATGAATGGTTGGGAGAAGGAAGCCTGATCGGGCCCTGGTTCCATAAAGGATGTTTGTGGTCTTGAAATGTCCACCACCGGTGGTAGAGCTGGTGATGGTTGAAGGTTGAGGACAGCGAGACGTTGTTGTAGCCTCAGGTTTTCTCGCTCTCGTTCTATCTTCTCCTCTCTTTCCTGGATCTGTCTCATGAAGTCCCAGGTGGCTTTTTTCTCCTGGATCACCCTTGAAGTGAAGGTCTTCTTCACCCTTTTGTCAAACACAGGAGATTTTTCAACCAAGGGCACCAATGATGCGAGCAGGAGGGGCATTTCCCCGGATTTTAGAGTGTGTTCTTTGGGCACCAACGGAATGACCGAGTTCCTCTTGCAGCAGCGGGTGAGGGAGTCCATCAAGGCCGTGTCGCGTTGATAGTCACAGAGGCGGCCCGTGAAGTTCTTGGTCAGGAGCACGAGCGTGAAGGCTGAGTTGTCCAAGGCATTCTGGAAACAGTTGAGTTGGCCACAGCCGGGGATGAGGAAATCTTCGCTGAAGGTGGCCCCGTTGGAGACACCCAAGGCCTCCAAGCGTTCCCTCACCCGGCAAGCTACCAGCTCGTCTTCTGCAGCGTGCAGGACCACGAAGGTGTAGAACTGTCTTTCATTATCTGGTGGGACCACTGAAGAAGGTTCTGAGCTACGAGAGGCAAGATCTGAAGAAGAAAAAGAAGGAGAAGAAGACGATAGCAGAGGTCCAAAACTCGTGATCGATGCTGAAGCAGAGGTATGGGTTCCAGGTTGTGGAGCACTTCCTGCAGAAGGCGTGGAATCCAACTTCTGCAGAGGTGGGACCTGGAAGCTGAAAGACAAGTCTCCTGATGGCGTTGTTACGGGGGTTACTGTGCAGTGCTTGGAGCCCTGGGCAGATGCCTTGGAAGACAGTGTGATTTTGGAATCAGGCGGTAAACAGGGACCTCTGGAATTTGGTAGAGAAGGTCTTCTTGAATTGGTGGAGCAGCCATTGACCAACGACACAGAGCCGGTGTCTTCTTGGCTGGCTGATGGTAGAGGCAAGGACCTTCCCGTGGTGGAAGGGCTGTCGGAGGTGGTTGAAGTCTCACTGATCTGAAGGTTGCTGATGTAGGAGATGGGGCTACCTGTAGAACGTAATGACTGAGGGTTATCAGGAGGAGAAGAGCTGACGATGGACACCGGACTGCTCCTTCTGGGCAACTCCCACCTACCTGAGGCCAGAGCTCCAGAATTATTCCTGGGCACCGTTAAGAGGAACGGCAGTCCACACTTCTCCATAGCTTCATCCAGGAGACCTTTGAGTTGGGCTCCTTCCATGTGACTGGCTCTAAAGGCTTGGATAGCGGTTCTGTAGGCCTCGTCTCTGGCCAAGGGTTCACAGAGCTTCTCCTCAACCAAGAGCGAATAGATCTCCGCCACGGCCCGGGCCACCTTGGCCTGGTCCTTCAGTTGTTCTGGGGTTGTCGTCTTGGCTCCACCTGTGCCCCAGAGGCCTTGGGAGAGATGGTAAGCCACCACGTCATCTCTGAAGCTGTTGAGATGCACCCTGGCCTCATCTTCTCTCCCCAAGGACCACAGGAGCAGGACGTGCAGGAGATGGCAGCTCTTCCTGTCTTGCTGCAAGCAGCTCAGCTTGTGCCTATATTGAATTAGCCTCTCCGCTGGGATCCCACTTAGGGTCTGGAGAATCCCTTCAAAGCCTAGATCTCCCTGGGGAGTCCCTGTCATCCTGGGCAAAGCTGGGTCCAAATTGGAGGGCATGTTACATCCACAAAGGGGTGGCACAGGCTGAGGACTGGCACGGCTCCCCAGCCTTTATCAGAGGTCGGATACCCGGAAGCCTAAATGTTGCCTAGGGCAAACCTCTGTAATGCTACGGGAGAGGTGGGCCTCGTAATTTTTGCCAAACTTGAAGGCTGGAAAAAAAGAGAAAAAGAAGAGAATAAAACTCTGGTTTGGAGAGCCTGAATGAATGAATCAATGAATGAATCAATGAACGAACGCATATGTATGTACTTACGTACATACACACCAACATGTTGAGACTCTAGAAAGAGGGCAGAGAAGAGCAACAAAGATGATCAGGGGGCTGGAGGCTAAAACATATAAGGAACGGTTGCTGGAATTGGGTATGTCTAGTTTAATGAAGAGAAGGACGAGGGGGGACAGGATAGCCGTGTTCCTGTATCTCAGGGGCTGCCCCAAAGAAGAGGGAGTCAAGCTATTCTCCAAAGCGCCTGAACATAGGACAAGAAGCAACGGATGGAAACTAATCAAGGAGAGAAGCAAACTAGAACTAAGGAGAAACTTCCTGACGGTTAGAACAATTAACCAGTAGAACAACCTGCCTCCAGAAGTGGTGAATGCTCCAACACTGGAAGTTTTTAAGAAGAGACTGGACAGCCATTTGTCTGGAATGGTATAGGGTTTCCTGCCTGAGCAGGAGGTTGGACTAGATGACCTCCAAGGTCCTTCCCAACTTTATTTAATTATTATTATGGATCATTGCACAGTCAGCCAGATGTTCAGACTGGGTTTGGCATTTTGTCTACCTATTGAGTCCTTACCCAGGACCTGGGATAGGCAGATGTGGATGTTTGATGGTATTATTATTATTATTATTATTATTATTATTCAGAGTTCCCAGCTACCTAGAACTTAAAATTGCTATGATTGAGAAAAACGGTAATATTCTGTCTATAATATACAGTGTATTATCTCAATAACGAAAGCTATATTATAGCGTATTATGAGTCCTGGAATAAAATGCCCAATAAAATGAATTCACTTTAACAACAACAATAATAATAATAAAGTTGGAAGGGACCTTGGAGGTCATCTAGTCCAACCCCTTGCTCAGGCAGGAAACCCTACACCATTTCGGACAAATGGCTGTCCAGTCTCTTTTTAAAACTTCCAGTGTTGGAGCATTCATAGCTTCTGGAGGCGGGTTGTTCCACTGGTTAATTGTTCTCACTGTCAGGAAGTTTCTCCTTAGTTCCAGGTTGCTTCTCTCCTTGATTAGTTTCCATCCGTTGCTTCTTGTCCTGCCCTCAGGCGCTTTGGAGAATAGCTTGACCTGCCATGTTTCCTTCACAACTTGCTACATTTGCACAAAGACCCCCCTGTTTGCTTAACGGCTGCCTCCAGCAACATAAAATTGCGTGCAATCACAGGTGACCTGCTTAATGACCGCAATTACTTACAATCCTAATCCCAGGCTCATTTAGCGTCCTAAATGGAGGACTAAGTGTGTTCTACTCCTCTCTTTTCCGCAATCCTGGAGGGAGGGGACAACATTCAAACATGGTGGCAAAAATAACAACTTCATCAATCTGCATCCTTTTCTAGCCAGCTCACTACGGTGCCTTTGATCCTGGAAGAAAAGTCTTCAAACGCACCGAGGCAAGACGAGACAAGTCAGATACTTCCTTTGATTGCTAAGCTTCAAGGTGCCCAACCCGGTTTGTCTTGTTTTTAAGGGTTCCGGAAGAATAGAAGGCATTGATAACGCCAGGACCTTCTCAAGACCCTGGGTGTAGCCCTCAACCACAAGGTTGTAAGCAAGTCATAAATTGCCCTGCTCCAGAAGTGGAAAATCATTCAATGCACAGCTGGATAGAAAGCATCGGTGCCGGCATGTTGAGCTCAGATTGTTTTCTGGGTGGCAGTATAGAGAGTTTAGACGTTTCCTGGTGGTCTCCTATCCCCATACTACAGGCCGTCCTCTATTTACAATCCTAACACGGCCCAAAATTTTCCTTCCAAAGCAAGACAGTTGATAAGTGAGTTTTGCCCCGTTTTACGACCTTTTTTGTCACCGTTATTAAGTGAATTGCTGCAGTTGTTAACTTAGTAGCAATAGCACTTAGACTTATATTCCGCTTCACAGTGCTTTACAGCCCTCTCTAAGTGGTTTACAAATTCAGCTTATTCAGAGATATAGAGATAGGTAGGTAGGTAGGTAGGTAGGTAGGTAGATAGATAGATAGATAGATAGATAGATAGATAGATAGATAGATAGATAGATAGATAGATAGATAGATAGATAGATAGGCAGGCAAGCAGGCAGGTAGGTAGGTAGAGACAGACAGACAGATGATACGAATAGATATAGATATAAATAGATGATATGATACAGAGAGAGAGATAGACAGATAGATGTAGATAGATGATACAAGTAGATGTAGATAGATGATGGATGGAAGGATAGATAGACAGACAGAAGATAGATAGCACGTAGACTTATATACCACTTCACAGTGCTTTACAGCCCTCTTTAAGCGGTTTACAGATTCAGCAGATTGCTCCCGCGACAATCTGGCTCCTCGTTTTACCGACCTCGGAAGGATAGAATGCCAAGTCAACTTCGAGCTGGTGAGAGAATCAAACTGCTGGCAAATCAGCCTTTCGAAAAAATTAGCCCGTTTTGGCCCGCCTTTCCCTCTGAATCCCCAAATCTGAAACTTCCTGCATGAAAAAATATTCCAGAACTTTCTGCAAAGGTCGCTGAATTCCCTGCAAACCTTTGGAGCAGTGTTTCTCAACCTTGACAATTTTAAGGTATGTGGACTTCAACTCCCAGAATTCCACAGCCAGCATTGCTGGGTGTGGAATTCTGGGAGTTGAAGTTCACATACCTTAAAATTGTCAAGGTTGAAAAACACTACTTTGGAGGAAAAGAAGAAATCCCAGTCCAAATGGCTTCTTAACTCTCAAATAGTTGTTTTAAAAATAGTTTTCCTTAGACAGCAGGCGTTGTGGGAAGGGTTGTTATTAGTCCAGAGTTTGTGGCCTTCAACTCCCAGGGCGGCTGAGGAATTCTGGGAGTTGAAGTCCACAAGCCTTAAAGTTGCCACGTTTGAAGACTCCTGTCCAATACAGCTAGTCCTTGACTTACGGCCACAATTGAGCCCCCAACTTAACATTTGTTAAGTGAGTTTGGCCAAATTTTACCCTCTTTCTTGCCACAGCTGTTAAGCGAATCACTGCAGCTGATAAGTCAGTATCCCGGTCCTTAAGTGAATCTGGCTTCCCCATTGTCTTTGTGGTCGCAGAAGGGGGCTCACAGAATCCCTGGGACACAGCAACAGTCCTAAGTACAAACCAGTTGCCGAGCATTTTGATCACAGGATCATGGGGATTGCCACCAGAGTCGTAACTGTGGAAAATGGTCATCAGCCACTTTTTCCACCGCTGTTGTAAATTTGAACGGCCCTAAATGAACGGTTGTAAGTCGAGGACCACCTGTACTATTTCAAAGAAGGGGCTGTCCAGCCTCTTCTTAAAAACGTCCGGTGATGAAACACCCACAACTTCTGGAGGGAAGCAGTTCCACTGGTTAATTGTCAGGAAGTTTCTCCTTAATTCCAGATTGCTTCGCTCCTCTGTCAGTTTTCCTCCATTGTTTCTTGCCTTCTGGTGCTTTGGAGGATAAGTTGACCCCCTCCCCTTGGTGGCAGCCCCTCAAATACTGGAACACTGCCATCGTGTCACCCCTATTTCTTTTTTTTCCTTTAGACTAGCCAAACCCAAGTCCTGCAACTGATCTTCATATAATAATAATGATGATGATAATAATAATAATAATAAAATCATTATTATTATTGTTATTATTATTATTATAAGTCATAGAAAATGGTAAAATTAAACTGCTCTGGGACTTCAGAATTCAAACAGACAAGCACCTGCAACATAACACCCCAGACTTAACAATTGTCGATAAGAAAGACAAAAAAGTCTGGATAGTGGATGTGGCAGTGCCTGGAGACAGCAGAATAAACGAGAAAGAACTGGAGAAGATAACCAAATACAAAGACCTACAAATAGAAATAGAAAGACTGTGGCAAAAGCAAGCAAAGGTAGTACCAATAGTAATAGGCTCCTTGGGTGCAATCCCAAAACAACTGGAGCACCACTTGAACACATTGGCATTGACAAATTCGCTATTAGTCAATTGCAAAAGGCGGCCTTACAAGGAACTGCTTCCATCCTGCGACGATACCTGTAATACCATCAAACATCCACATCTGCCTATCCCAGGTCCTGGGTAAGGACTCGATAGGTAGACAAAATGCCAAATCCAGTCTGAACATCTGGCTGACTGTGCGATGATCTATGATAATAATAATAATAATGTTGGAAGGGACCTTGGAGGTCATCTAGTCCAACCCTGCTCAGGCAGGAAACCCTATAACAGGGGTAGGCATCCTTGGCCCTTTTATGATGGACTTCAACTCCCAGAATTCCTGAGCCAGCCATGCTGAGGAGAAATGGAGAGGTTTCCATGTTGAACCATGCCAGCTCAGGAATTCTGGGAGTTGAAGTCCACAAGTCATAAAAGGGCCAAATTTGAAGACCCCTGGCCTATACCATCTCAGACAAATGGCTGTCCAGTCTCTTCTTAAAAATCTCCAGTGTTGGAGCATTCACCGCTTCTGGAGGCAGGTTGTTCCGCTGATTAATTGTTCTAATTGTCAGGAAGTTTCTCCTTAGTTCCAGGTTGCTTCTCTCCTTGGTTAGTTTCCATCCGTTGCTTCTTGTCCTGCCTTCAGGGGCTTTGGAGAATAGCTTGACTCCCTCTTTTTTGGGGCAGCCCCTGAGATACTGGAACCCTACTATCCTGTCCCCCCCCCCCTCGTCCTTCTCTTCATTAAACTAGACAGACCCAATTCCAGCAACTGTTCCTCATATGTTCTAGCCTCCAGTTTCAGTCTGCAGGCCTTGGATCATCTTAGTTGCTCTTCTGCTCCACCCCAACTGATTTTGGAAAGAGGGTTGAGTGTCTCTGCGAGGGGGTTGCCCACGAAGACTTACCTGGGGCTGAGGCCTCACTGCCAGGGTTGAGCTGGGTCTGGATAGCAGGAGGCGGAAATCACCAAATCTTTGCTCCTCCTAGTTCTCTGTCTTTCCTCCCAGTTGGGTGAAAAAAAGTCAGCCCAAAGTAGGAAGTTGGTCTTGCATAGAAGCAGCAGCAGAAGCTTCTTTCTCTTTCCTGGCTCGGAAGTGAGTTCTTCACACACACACACACACACACACACACACGGGGGGGGGGGCACACGCCTTTGGGCAAATAATAACTCATTTCTATTATTTCAATTCCCATCCTGGGAGAAGTGATGGAGCTGGCAGAGGTGGCCAGGAAAAGAAAGTTTAACTAGTTGTGTTGATCTTTGGGAAATTCATTCCGGACTTTGGCCTCTGTGCTCAAAACAAAGGTCGATGAAATGTTGACTTTAGATTTGAACCAGTGGTTTGATCTGGAAAGCGGCTGATCTTTTTTAGGTGAAATTAATACAGTTGAGATTGTAACTTTGCTCTGGATTTTGCGACGCTGAAAAAAAATGCAGGACAGCACTGCTTTGTTTCAATTTTCCCTTTACTTCACATCTCTGTCCCCACCTTCTTTTCTCTAACTTTCCTATTGCCTTTATTTTCATGTGTATTTTGTATTCAAGTAGGAAAGCAAAGAGAGAGAGGGAGGGAGAGAGGAAAGGGAGGGAGGGAGGGAGAGAGAGAGAGAGAGAGAGAGAAAGAAAAAGAAAGAAAGAAAGAAAGAAAGAAAGAAAGAAAGAAAGAAAGAAAGAAAGAAGAGGAAGGAAGAGAGAGAGAGAAAAAAAGAAAAAGAGAAGGGAAGGAAGGAAGGGAGAGAGAAAAAGAGAAAGAAGGAAAGAAAGAAAGAAGAGAAAGGAAGGGAGAGAGAGAGAAAGAGAGAGAGAGAAGAGGAAGGAAGGAACCAGTTTGCTAGGCTGTGGTTCTGCCGGAAATGACGGTTTGCAAACCAGGGCCCAGCCTGTTTTCTGTGGGTAATTTCAGGACCCAGCAGGCATCAAGATCTGGGGCTTCTTCTAAGGAGGTTGAACTCAAACATCTGCAGCTTGATATCTTTGCTGAGGTGGGATTGGGCGGGAACGATGGGGTGTCATTCAGCTCCCTGGGTTGTGGGGATGCTTCCCAGGGAAGTGGAGAGGGTGAGTACAGCCATGTCATCAAATAGAGAAGAATATCTGTAGGGCTGAATATCTGAGGGGTCCCTGGTGCTCTCTGACCTTGGTGGTTTCCTTGCAGACGATTCATGACCCAACTAGGTAACATCACTAGGGCTAGAAGGAAGGGTGGGTGTGGAAAGGAGGAGGAGGAGGAGAACTGTGGGGTCCTTGATTGTTTTCTTGCAGACGTTTCATTACCCAACTAGGTAACCTTCTCAGTGCTGGAAGTTGGTTCTCTATTTATACCCAGCGACTTGCCCTGTCAGTGTTGGTCGGGGTGTTCTTGATAAGTTATTGTTTTGAGTATTTTTGTCTAGGATTTTTTTGTTTCCTTTTTAGCCATCCCTCCCTCCCTCCATGCATCCACCCATCCCTCCACCGACCCATTCATCCCCCCACCTTTCCATCCATCCATCCACCCACCCATCTTTCCATCCGTCTATCAATAGACCTTTCCCCAATCTGGTGCTTTCAGGTGGACTTCATTCAACACCAGTCCATGCTATCTTGAAAATTGGCAGGCTCTAAATGGGGGCTGGGGGAGACAGCCCTTTTATGATCTCCGCTTCAATTGAACCAGGAATTCTGGGAGTTGAAGTCCACCAGTCATAAAAGGGCCAAGTTTGAAGATTCCCTGATCTGGATCGAAGCCCGCAGTTTCATCAAAATGGCTGACTGAGGAATTCTGGGAGTTGAAGTCCACCAGTCATAAAAGGGCCACCATTCCCCCACCTCTGCTCTAAATCAAAATCCACCCATCACTTGTGGCCTCCTTTTATGCACCCCTCCCTCCCAAGCCCCCACAATCTCTCTTCGACTGCAAAAGATGATGGAAACTGGCATACATGTTTTTAAAATTTATTTTCCTACAGCATGGAGACAAACGAAGGATCCACAGGAAACTGGTCAAAGCTTAGCTTCATGGAAATTCAGCTGGACCCATTCTGAACTCCTCCCGCCCCCAGAGTTAACTCAGGGCTCTTCAAACTTGGCCCTTTGATGACTTGTGGACTTCCGCTCCCAGAATTCCTCAGCCAGCGTGTCTGGCTGAGGAATTCTGGGAGTGGAAGTCCACAAGCAGGGGTCTTCAACCGTAGCCCTTTTATGACTTGTGAACTTCAACTCCCAGAATTCCTCAGCCAGGCACATTTAAATTTACATTTTTATCATCATCCAGAAAGGAAAAACACAAGATAGTCAGGCACATAGGGATATCCTGAGGTAAATCAAATTGTGGACAGAACACACAGAGGAAAAAAGGCGGGAAAAATGGGAAATGCCCCCTTCATACCCACAACAACCAATCAGAGTGTAGATCGCCTCATGCATGAGACAGCCCTCTCTAATTCAGGGGACTTCAAACTTGGCCCTTTTATGACTTGTGGACTTCAACTCCCAGAATTCCTCAGCCAGCGTGCCTGGTTGAGGAATTCTGGGAGTTGAAGTCCACAAGTCATCAAAGGGCCAAGTCTTTGAAGACTCCTGAGTTAAATAAAGTCACCGTTTCTTCTGCCTGCCTTCAAATATCATCTTCAAGTCCATCTTCGCCATTAAGCTTTTGACCTCAGCCGCCCAGCCTTACACCTATTTACAAGCTGATCTCTGCACTAATGGGGACTAGACGCTTGGCTAAGAGGAGGAAATAGAATTCCTTTCTGTCGATTCCTTCCTTGGAATTAGGTGCTACACTTAATGCTCAATTAGATGATCAAATGCTGGGCTCAACGGAAATAACAGAATAAGAGGATAACAGAGTTGGAAGGGACCTTGAAGGTCTTCTAGTCCAGCCCCCTGCTCAGGCAGGAGACCCTATACCATTCAGGACAAATGGTTGTCCAATCTCTTCTTGAAAACCTCCAGTGTTGGAGAACCCACAACTTTGGGAGGCAAGTCGTTCCACTGGTTAAAATGGGGGAAAAAAAGACAATTGTTTCTCTCTCTGGCACAGAGGTCCAAATAAATACCAGCCACCCATTTAGGGACCAGATCCTGACCAACTCATCTCCCATACTCTGAAGAACAACTAAGATGATCCAAGGCTGGAGACTAAAACATACAAAGAACAGCTGCGGGACTTGGGTCTGGCTAGTCTAAAGAAAAGAAGAAAAGGGAGATGTGATAGCAGTGTTCCAGTATTTGAGGGGCTGCCACAAAGAAGAGCGGGTCAAATTATTCTCCAAGGCACCAGAGGGAAGGATGTGAAACAATGGCTGGAAACTGACCAAAGAGAGAAGCAACCTGGAATTAAGGAGGAACTTCCTAACGGTGAGGACAATTAACCAGTGGAACAGCTTCCCACCAGAAATCATGGGCGCCCCATCTCTGGAGATTTTTAAGAAGAGGATGGACCTTCACTTGTCTGAGATGGTATAGATCAGTGATGGCAAACCTTTTAGAGACCGAGTGCCCAAACTGCAACCCAAAACCCACTTATGTATCGTCCGGTGCCGGGTGGGCGTGGCCCATTTGGTAGATGTGGTCCATTGGGTGGGCGTGGCCCATTGGATGGGCATGGCTGCGGTGGTAATGGCAGACTGGTTGGGACTAAAAAGTTCAATCAATCAAATCCAACTTTGCGAGATCTTTTTTTTTCCCCGCGAGAAGTTGAAATGGATTGATTGAACTTTTTTTTTTTTTTGCACACGGCGGCGGAGGCCCAAAGCGAAAAGGTTTTATAAAACCCAGCTGAAGGCCTAGGACTGGGGCGATGGCGCGCGCGCCCACAGAGAGGGCTCTGTGGCACGCGTGCCATGGGTTCGCCACTATGAGTATAGGTTCTCCTACTTGAGTGGGGGGTTGGACTAGAAGACCTCCAAGATCCCTTCCAGGTTCTATTCCATTCCGTTCTGTTCCGTTCCATTCTATTTTGATTGCAGTTCTGAATCAAAGCAGAAGTCTAAGATGGGCTTTCTTGGAAATTAACACAATGGATCCCCGGAGCCCTGGGAAGGAAAGTGGCCCCCTCTCCAAGGATCTGGGTCCCTTTGGGGAGAAGATGGATCCAAGCAGATCTCTCTCTCTATCTCTATCTCTATCTCAGTGGTTCTCAACCTTTTTAATGCCGCCACCTCCAACCGGTCGTAAGTCGAGGATTACTCAACCGGTCGTAAGTCGAGGACTACTCAACTGGTGCAGCATCGTTTGCAGAATGGGACTTTTGGCGGGCTCAGCAGGGCAGAGACAGCCTGGACAATTCCTATTGGCTTTTGAAAGCCAATAAAATTAGACTCTATTCAAGAGAGTCTATTCTATTGGCTTTCAAAAGTAGCACAGCTAAGGAAAAGGTGAAAAAAATGGCGGACTGCGTTGTTTGGCGACCCCCGTGAAATGGTCGTTCGACCCCAAATGGGGTCCCGACCCACAGGTTGAGATCCACTGCTCTCTCTCTCTCTCTCTCTCTCTCTCTCTCTCTCTCTCTCTCTCTCTATCTCTATCTCTCTGCAAGCCTTTAGCTTTCCTGTTTCTCTTTTCACAGGGACTGGAGTTCGCCTCTTGGAAATTGGGTCTCCTTCATCTGACTTTTTGGGAGAAGGCCTCCAGCATCATGGGGTGGGGGGTGGGGGGGCATTGTAGTTGGGGAGGAAGAGCTGCAAAACTTTTAGGGCAACTTGCCCGGCCCTTCAGAGGCTCCCAGGATGTCCACAGGGTGTGGTCAAAGAAGATGGTGGTCCCAAAGAGGCCATCAACACTCTGTTGTGGTCAACACCTGGAGACTCTTGACCACGCCTTGTGGACAGCCCTGGAGACTTTGCCTCTCCTAGTTCTTCTCTTGGGGGGCCTTCTCGGACCCCGCTAACAGCTCCTTCAAGGCCCCCATCGCCTCTGTGGACTCTCTCGGGTCCTCCTCAGTTGTCTTCTCCATCCTCTTTGCCCTTTTAGCTGCCACCTTCTCCAACGAGGGTGCCCTGGCCTCTTTGCTCGTCTCCTTCAGCTGCACCACCTGGGGGGTCCCCGATCCTCCTGCCTGGGATCGGAAGGGCCCCACGATCCAATTCAGAGGGGTGATCTGGATGAGGTGTTCGGCCAACGTGTGGAGAACCTCTCGGGCTTGGGAAATCATCTCCTGGCTCTGGGTGAGGAGGCCGGAGGGCAGATCCTGGAAGGACTCGGCAGAAGAGAAGGAGCGATGGAGCTGCTGGAAGTTACTCTGAGTCTGGTCCACTCTTTCCCGGAGGTTTCTGGGCAGCACTTCCACGGTGGACATCAGCCAGGTGTAAGCAGGACTCAGATTTTGGATGAGGGATCGTAACATGGCCAAAGTCAACGGCTCGACCTGCGGAGGACAAATTTGGTGCATCACCAACATGAGCATAGCTTGGCGATTGAGACTTTGTGATTGGGACTTGCCATTAACTAGTGTTTTTTTTTCAAATAGGGCCTCTGGAAGATGGGTGGACTTCAACTCCCAGAATTCCCCAGCAGCATTCTGGGAGTTGAAGTCCACCTATCTTCCCCAGCCAGCTATGTTCCTGGCTTCTGCAGGGAAGGTCAAAGTGGAAAGCTGCAGCAAACAGATAGAGATAACATTGAAGTACACACACACCCGTGTTCCTGGACCTCCGTAGTGTCTATGACAGTCTTTCTCAGTAACTTTCAGATGGGATCCACGTATCTGAAAGCAGCCAAATTTGACAACAACAACAACAACAACAACCCTGCAATGAACAATAGTTTAACATGCAATAAATCCACCTAGTCATAAATCGGGAATTACCTGTACTTGGAAGCATAGAATACCTGCTGTGGGGTGTTTTCTTTCTTTCTTCTTTCCTGATCCTCTTCCGGCTGAATTTGGGTCCATTTAAGCAAAGTTTGGTTAAGTTTCTGTTGTGCTTCCTGGAACTGACTCCCTGCGCTATTTTTCACATGTGCCACCTGCCAGCCAAGCAGAAATCAAAACAATTTAAGAAAGCGGTGTAATACTATTCAGCTTGTAACCCGATGCAGGCAGTCCTAAATTGAACCTGCAATTGTATATTGCGATCTTCATTATAAAGCAGGTCGTCGCACGTCGGAACACGACCCCACCCCAAACCCCCGATGACCATGTGGATGCTGCAACCGTCACTAAGTGTAAAATATAATCATCATCATCATCATCATCATCATCATCAAGCAAGGGTACTACCAATAGTGATAGGTGCCTTGGGTGCAATCCCAAAACAACTGGAACACCACTTGAACACCATCATTGGCATTGACAAATTCGCTATTAGTCAATTGCAAAAGGCTGCCTTACTAGGAACTGCTTCCATCCCCCCTGCGACGATATCTGTAATACCATCAAACATCCACATCTGCCTATCCCAGGTCCTGGGTAAGGACTCAATAGGTAGACAAAATGCCAAATCCAGGCTGACTGTGCGATGATCCATAATAATAATAATAATAATAATAAAAAGTTGGAAGGGACCTTGAAGGTCATCTAGTCCAACCCCTTGCTTAGGCAGGTAACCCTATACCATTTCAGACAAACGGCTGTCCAGTCTCTTCTTAAAAACTTCCAGTGTTGGAGCATTCACCGCTTCTGGAGGCAGGTTGTTCCACTGGCTAATTGTTCTCACTGTCAGGAAGTTTCTCCTTAGTTCTAGGTTGCTTCTCTCCTTGGTTAGTTTCCATCCGTTGCTTCTTGTCCTGCCTTCAGGCGCTTTGGAGAATAAGTTGACCCCCCTCTTCTTTGGGGCAGCCCCTGAGATATTGGAGCACTGCTATCATGTCCCCCCACGTCCTTCTCTTCATTAAACTAGACATACCCAATTCCAGCAGCCGTTCCTTGTATGTTTTAGCCTCCAGTCCCCTAATCATCTTTGTTGCTCTTCTCTGCACTCTTTCTAGAGTCCCAACATCTTTTTTACATCATGGTGACCAAAACTGGATGCCGTATTCCAAGTGTGGCCTTACTAAAGCATTGTAAAGTGATATTAACACATGATCTTGACTCTATCCCTCTGTTAATGCAGCCCAGCACTGTGTTGGCTTTTTTGGCAGCTGCAGCACACAGCTGGCTCATATTTAAATGATTGTCCACTAGGACTCCGAGATCCCTCTTGCAGTTACTACTATTGAGCAAGGTACCCCCTATACCTGCACATTTGGTTTTTCTTGCCTAAATGTAGAACTTTACTTTTTTCACCATTGAATTTCATTTTGTTAGATGGCGCCCAGTGTTCAAGTCTGTCCAGATCCTCCTGTATCCTAAGCCTGTCTTCTGGAGTGTTGGCTATTCCTGCCAGCTTGGTGTCGTCTGCAAATTTGATGAGTTCCCCATCTATCCCCTCATCTAGATCATTGATAAAGACATTGAAGAGCACTGAGCCCATAAGTCACTTTTTTCAGTGCCATTCTAACTTTGGATGGTTGCTAAACGAACGGTTGTACGTCGAGGATTACCTGTACCTTGGATTGCACTGATTTGAACCCAGGGCCGGCTTACCAGGTTAATCACATACTGGAGCTGGGTGAGCATGTCCTGAGTGTTTTCCTGGACCACATGAAGCCGATTCAGGGAATGTCGGTAGACCCGGGAACGGAGTTTGCTGGAGAGGGACCCCAGACGGACAAAATAGCTCTGCTCCCTCTGCTGCTGGTCGATGGCGGCCTGGCTGACGCCGTGGACCTCGGTGGCCAGCTGGGCTGCAGGGAGGACAAAGCAGGTGTGAACAGGTCCCCTTCCTGCCCAGGAAGGATCAGCCGCCCCAGCCTTTTCATCTTCAAATTTTGTCTGCCTCATGAGTCGCCTGTGGATGAGAGGGCTGGCCCACAAGAAAGGGAAGGAAGGAAGGAAGGGAGGGAGGGAGGGGAGGGAAGGAAAGGAAAGGAAAGGAAAGGAAAGGAAAGGAAAGGAAAGGAAGGAAAGGAAGGAAAGGAAGGAAAGGGACCTTAGAGGTCATCTAGTCCAACCCCCTGCTCGGACAGGAAAGGCCTATACCATTTCGGACAAATGGCTGTCCAGTCTCTTCTTAAAAACTTCCAGTGTTGGAGCATTCACCACTTCTGGAGGCAGGTAGTTCCACTGGTTAATTGTTCTAACTCTCAGGACGTTTCTCCTTAGTTCCAGGTTGCTTCTCTCCTTGGTTAGTTTCCACTGTTGCTTCAAGGAGAGAAGCAACTTGGAACTAAGGAGAAACATCCTGACAGTTAGAACAATTAACCAGTGGAACAACCTGCCTCCAGAAACGGTGACCCCGGGATACTGCGACCGTCGTAAGTATGAACCGGTTGTCAAGCATCGGAATAGAAATCACGCGACCACGGGGGAATGCTGCAACGGTCATTCAGCGTGGAAAAACGGCCGTACGTCCCTTTTTTGGAGTGCCGTTGTAACTTTGAACGGTCACTAAAGGAACTGTCGTAAGTCGAGGACGGCCTGGATTGGGTAATCAAAGGTGCCGTGTTCAAGAACGTGGCGCCTCTGCTCTTACCGAGCTCTTCTTCGGACACAGGAAGGTAATAGTCCACCATCTGCTCCGTCTTATCCAACACGGTGTCCACCCCGCTGGCCACGGCTTGCCGGAACAACGTGGCCATCTCCACCCCTTCCTGGACGGCCCCCGAGCTCTGCATCTGACGGGCGGCGTTGACCGTGGTGGACACCACCGATCGGGTCAGGTCAACGCCTTCGTTGAGGGTCTGCTTGCCCAGCTTGACCACGTCAGCCGCCCGATGAGTCATGAGATCCTTGGCTCCACTGGCGGCGCTCCGGGCCGTGGTGACGGTGGAGTTCACCACGGATTTGGTCAAGGTGATGCCGTCCTGGACGATGTCCTTGGTCAGGCCGACAGCGGCGGTCACTTTCTGGGTCATGCGGCCCTTGGCTTCGCCGGCCGCCTGGACGGTGGAAGAAACCACCGACTTGGTCAAGGTGACGCCGTCTTCGAAGACCTAGAAGGAGGAGGAAGAAGGTCAAAGGCCGAGCGAGAAGCATTGGGTGGAGATTCAGGAGCAAGAAAGTCCGAGACGGGAAGTTCTCGGGCACTTTCGTATCCCAAAGATTTGGGACACTGGGATGGGTGCCGCAAGGATGGCCGGTCATCTGAAACAACCTGCCATTGAACTCATCTATGTATGCCACAAAATCTCATTTTAATGTATGCTGATTAGTATATTTAAAATGACAATAATGTTATTATTCTATTCTATTCCATTCTATATTCTATTCTATATTCTATTCCATTCCATTCTATATTCTATTTTATTCTATATTCTATTCTATTCTATATTCTATAGTCTATAGTCTATAGTCTATAGTCTATATTCTATATTCTATTCTATTCTATTCTATCCTATCCTATCCTATCCTATCCTATCCTATTCTATTCTATTCTATTCTATCCTATCCCATACTCTATTTTATATCCTATCCTATATTCTATTTTATATCCTGTCCTATCCTGTTCTATATTCTATTCTATATCCTGTCATCCTATCCTATATTCTATTCTATATCCTGTCATCCTATCCCATATTCTATTTTCTATCCTATCCTATTCTATTCTATATCCTACCCTATTCTATATTCTATTCTATATCCTGTCATCCTATCCCATATTCTATTTTCTATCCTATCCCATCCTATCCTATCCTATCCTATCCTATCCTTCTATTTTATATCCTATCCTATCCTATTCTATATTCTATTCTATATCCTGTCTCATCCTATCCCATATTCTATTTTATATCCTATCCTATCCTATCCTATATTCTATTTTATATCCTATCCTATCCTATTCTATTCTATCCTATTCTATTCTATCCTATCCCATACTCTATTTTATATCCTATCCTATCCTATATTCTATTTTATATCCTGTCCAATCCTATTCTATATCCTGTCTCATCCTACCCTATATTCTATTCTATATCCTATCCTATTCTATATTCTATTCTATATCCTGTCATCCTATCCCATATTCTATTTTCTATCCTATCCTATCCTATCCTATCCTATCCTATCCTATCCTATCCTATCCTTCTATTTTATATCCTATCCTATTCTATATTCTATTCTATCACTGTTCTCTATCGCCTACTCACTCTATATTCTTATTTCGAGATCCCTGAATTCTATCCTATCATATATTCTGTATTTTAAGGCCATGTATCCACTATAAGCAGTTCTACACATCTATTCTATATCCTGTCTCATCCTATCCCATATTCTATTTTATAGCCTATCCTATCCTATCCTATCCTATCCTATCCTATCCTATCCTATCCTATCCTATCCCATATTCTATTTTATAGCCTATCCTGTCCTATCCTTGTAAATTTTTGTGCAAACACCAGGAAATGGTTGAGTGGAAAACTCCAATTAAAATCAGAGAATGACTCTAGAGCCACTGAGTAAAATATACAAAGAGTCCTCCACTTATAACCGATCACTTAGCGACCATTCAAAGTTACGATCTACCTGAAAAAATTGAGTTACAACCCAGTTCTAAAGTTCCAACGTCACTCCCCCCCCCAGCAGTAATCTTCAATTTAGGATTGTAATGGAGTCTGCCGATTACAGTTGTATGTTGTGATGGGTGTAAGTCGGGTCGGTCAAGTGGCTGTGGTTTATGACAGTTTTGTCAAAAAAAAAAAGGGAAATTACCTCCAGTTTTCAGTAAAACTGTGCCCATAGCCAACCGTGGGTTCGCTTAATGATGGCAGTGTTCGTTTAACCACAGCAGCGTTCACTTAATGGCTCCCTCAGAAAGGTTGCAAAATCGGGTGGATCATGTGAGTGACCTGCTTTATGACCGTTACAACTTGTGACTGTAATGGACTGGCTTCGTTACGGTTGTATGTTGAGGACTATCTGTATTTCGAAGGATACGGTGAGTCTGCGGGGTTCTGTCAACTGGACAGTTTTCCTGCAGACGTTTCATTCCCCTGCTAGGTCACGTCATCAGTGCAAGGAGGAGCGAAGCTTGCTGATATCCCAAAGGTGTTTATTTTTCAGGAGGCAAGTGGACTTTCTTGTTTCTCCTTTGAAGACGTTTCATTTCTCCTCCAAGAAGCTTCATCAGCTCTGACATGGTGGGGAAGGGAAGGATTTATACTCCTGGCAGACAGCCGGTCATTTGCCTCCTTTTAGAGCAGCGGTTCTCAACCTGTGGGTTGCAACCCCATTTGGGATCGAACGACCATTTCACGGGGGTCGCCAAACAACGCAGTCCGCCATTTTCCCCCCTTTTCCTTAGCTGTGCTACTCCCTTTTATTCTATTGGCTTTTGAAAGCCAATAGAATAGACTCTCTTGAATAGAGTCTAATTCTATTGGCTTTCAAAAGCCAATATGAATTGTCCAGGCTGTCTCTGCCCTGCTGAGCCCGCCAAAAGTCCCATTCTGCAAACGGTGCTGCAAGTTGTCTGCAGCGAAGGCCAGCTGTCTGGAAGCTTCCACCCCTGCTTCCACCCCTGCGGGCGCAGGGAGGGTTGCTGGTGCACGTGGGGCCCGGCGGGTGCCTTACCTCCCTTGGACTGGGCCAGCTGGTGGCCCAGCTGGTGGTCGGCCTGCGCCGTCTCTGCCGCTTGCCAGCTACGCCTCGGCCAGCACAGGGGGCGGCACCACGCATGCGTGACACTCCCGGGAAGGGAAAGTCCTTGACTTACAACTGGTTGGGTAGTCCTCGACTTACGATCAGTTGGGTAGTCCTCAACTTACGACCAGTTGGGGGTCGCGGCATTAAAAAGGTTGAGAACCACTGTTTTAGAGAGTCGTTGAGGCCACTTGGAGGTTTATCTGTGGTACGTCATCACCCATCTCCAGTCTACAACACGGTCCTTTCCGCAATTCCGAGAAGGGTTTATCTGTGTCAGCTGAGTAGTGCAAATGGCTGGGGAGCCTTTTTGGAACTGCTGAAAGGACTTTGTTGTAGACTGTGACCCTGCGGACACAGACAAATCTCCAAGTGGCCTCAACGACTCTCCAAAAGGAGGCAAATGACCAGCTGTCTGCCAGGAGTATAAATCCTTCCATTCCCCACCATGCAGTCAGAGCTGGAGAAGCTTCTGGGAGGAGAAGCGAAACGTCTTCAAAGAAAAACAGGAAAGTCCAGATGCCTCCTAAGTGCCTGGATGACTGAGCGTCTCCCGAGACATTACGTTTGCTGATAGTTTTTCTGTCCTGATCTCTTTACAGATATTATAATAGATTACAAGTTCTTGATAGATAGGAATTCGGCCAACCCTGGGGTGGAGTTCTTTCACTGCTCCTTTATCAGATTCGGTTTCTTGTTTATCCAGAGGTTAATTACTGGGGGGGAAAATATGTTTTGCCTTGTTTCTTTCCTCCCTTGTCTTTTAATTGTACCTTTTAAAAAGAATCTCTGGAATCATAGGGTTGAAAGGGAACTCTGAGGTCATCTAGTCCGACGCTCTACGGATTGCACTGATTCACTATAGGACGAAAACTCCAGTGACAAGGAAGGAGCCTCTCCTTGCAGTAGGCAAGAAAAACCAAATCCATAGGTATAGTATAGGGGGTACCTTGCTCAATAGTAGCAACTGTGAGAGGGATCTCGGAGTCCTAGTGGACAATCACTTAAATAGGAGCCAGCCGTGTGCTGCAGCTGCCAAAAAGGCCAACACAGTGCTAGGCTGCATTAACAGAGGGATAGACTCAAGATCACGTGATATGTTAATACTACTTTACAAGGCCTTGGTAAGGCCACACTTGGAGTACTGCATCCGGTTTTGGTCACCACGATGTAAAAAAGATGTTGAGACTCTAGAAAGAGTACAGAGAAGAGCAACAAAGATGATTAGGGGACTGGTCATCAGTCCTTATAAAGCATATAAGGAACGGCTGCTGGAATTGGGTATGTCTAGTTTCATGAAGAGAAGGACGAGGGGGGACATGATAGCAGTCTTCCACTATCTCAGGGGCTGCCCCAAAGAAGAGGGAGTCAAGCTATTCTCCAAAGCAGCTGAAGGCAGGACAAGAAACAAAGGATGGAAACTGATCAAGGAGAGAAGCAACCTAGAACTAAGGAGAAACTTCCTGACAGTTAAAACAATTAATCAGTGGAACAACCTGCCTCCAGAAGCGGTGAATGCTCCAACACTGGAAGCTTTTAAGAGACTGGACAGCCATTTGTCCGAAATGGTATAGGGTTTCCTGCCTGAGCAGGGGGTTGGACTAGATGACCTCCAAGGTCCCTTCCAACTTTACTCTTATTATTATTATTAAGGACGAGGAAGGACATAATAGCAGTCTTCCAGTATCTTGGGCTGCCCCAAAGAAGAGGCAGTCAAGCTCTTCTCCAAAGCACCTGAAGGCAGGACAAGAAGCAACGGATGGAAACTGATCAAGGAGAGAAGCAACCTAGAACTAAGGAGAAACTTCCTGACAGTTAGAACATTAACCAGTGGAACAACCTGCCTCCAGAAGCAGTGAATGCTTCAACACTGGAAGTTTTTAAGAAGAGATGGACAGCCATTTGTCCGAAATGGTATAGGGTTTCCTGCCTGAGCAGGTGGTTGGACTAGATGACCTCCAAGGTCTCTTCCAAGGGAGAAGCAGTCCTTGATTTAAGACCGTTCAAAGTTGCGATGGCACTTAAAAAAGTGGCGTAGGACCATTTTTCACATTTATGACCGTCGCAGCATTCCCACGGTCAAGTGATCAAAATTCAGACACTTGGCGACTGACTCATATTTATGACGGCCGCAGTGATCCCCTTTTGTGACCTTCTGACAAGTAAAGTCACTGGGGAAACCACATTCGCTTAATGACAGGGTTGCTAACTTAATAACCGCAGTGATTCACTTAAGAAATATGGCAAGAAAAGTTGTAAAATAGGGCAAAACTTACTTAACATATTTCTCACTTAGCAACATCAGTTTTGGGCTCAGTTGTGGTTGTAAGTTGTGGACTACTAAAGTTTCAACCCTCTAGAGCGGGGGTGGGGGAGAACTACAGGTATGGCCCTTTTATGACTTGTGGACTTCAACTCCCAGAATTCCTGAACCAGAATGGCTGAGCCTGGCTGGCTCAGGAATGCTGGGAGTTAAAGTCCACAAGTCATAAAAGGGCCATAGTTACCTGCCCTAGAGTAGGGATCTTCAAACTTGGCCCTTTTATGATTTGTGGACTTCAACTCCCAGAATTCCTCAGCCAGGCACGCTGGCCGAGGAATTCTGGGAGTTGAAGTCCACAAGTCCTAAAAGGGCCAAAGACCCCTGCTTTGGAGCAATGTTTCTCAACCTGGAGAAACTTTAAGATGTGTGGACGTCAACTCCCAGAATTCCCCAGCCAGCAAGGTGCGTTCTGGGAACTTTGCTAATTTATGTTACCTGGTAAGTTGGTTGATGAAGAATTGGCAGTTTTTTCTCCAACTTGTCCAAACCTTTGCAAGCATAGTCGTTCACGGTTGCAACTGGAAAGGAAGAAAAAAAAAAACATTTTTAAACTTTTGGCCTTAAGTCAAACCAGCCTCACACTATGTTTCCGTCTGAAACAGTTGCAGGACTTGGGTCTGGCTAGTCTAAAGAAAAGAAGAAATAGGGGAGGCATGATAGCCGTGTTCCAGTATCTGGGGGGCTCCCACAAAGATGAGGGGGTCACGTTATTCTCCAAAGCACCAGAGAGAAGGACGAGAAACAACGGTTGGAAGCTGACCAAAGAGAGAAGCAACCTGGAATTAAGGAGAAACTTCCTGACAGTGAGGACAATTAACCAGTGGAAAAGCTTGCCACCAAAAATCGTGGGCACTCCATCACTGGAGATTTTTTAAAAGAGGCTAAACAGTCACTTGTCTGAAATGGTATAGGTTCTCCTGCTTGAGAGGGGGCTGGATTAGAAGACCTCCAAGGTCCCTTCCAGCTCTATTCTATTCTATTCTATTCTATTCTATTCTATTCTATTCTATTCTATTCTATTCTATTCTATTCTATTCTATTCTATTCTTTAAGAAAAGACTGGACAGCCATTTGTCCGAAATGGTATGAGGGTTTCCTGCACTGAGCAGGGGGTTGGGGTATAGATGACATCCAAGTCCCTTCGAACTTTATTATTATTATTAGTGATCATCGCACAGTCAGCCAGATGTTCAGACTGGATTTGGCATTGTGTCTACCTATCGAGTCCTTACCCAGGACCTGGGATAGGCAGATGTGGATGTTTGATGGTATACAGATATCGTCGCAGGATGGAAGCAGTTCCTAGTAAGGCCGCCTTTTGCAATTGACTAATAGCGAATTTGTCAATGCCAATAGTGTTCAAGTGGTGCTCCAGTTGTTTTGGGATTGCACCCAAGGCGCCTATTACTATTGGTACTACCCTTGCTTGCTTTTGCCACAGTCTTTCTATTTCTATTTGTAGGTCTTTGTGTTTTGTTATCTTCTCCAGTTCTTTCTCGTCTATTCTGCTGTCTCCAGG